>NC_072473.1:72250389-72888603 GCF_027574615.1 Eptesicus fuscus | reverse complement strand
CATCAATTCCCAAGTGATGCTAATGCTGAAGGTCCTGGGGCCACACTTTGAGAACCACTTGGGATTCCAGGTAGGAGGCAAAGCTCTAACCTATCAATGAGGATATGAGATAACTGACAACTTTCAGTTATAAGAGATGAAGAGGGTGAGAAGGCACCAGCTAAGAGTTTATCCTGACATCATGTATTGGGCCTTACCTGCTTCATGACCTCTCTACTTTGTACCTGAAGGTTCTGTCCTGCTACAATTTTAAAGACAAATCCTGACTATGAGTAAGATGGACTTAATTAAAGGGCTTCCTTCATCAATATTCTGGGCATTAACAACAAGTTACACTGATAAGTCAGTTTCTGTCTTAATCTCAATTCCTGTTCCTTGTAATCTAATATCACAAACATCTACAAAGGAAGTCCTTCTTTGCTAATGCCAGCCCCACCCAAGAACTGGGACTTCTATCTCTGATTCACAGCTCAGTAACTAATGTGATGCTACCTTCTGTCTGGCATGCTCAATGTTGACTGTAGGTCAAACACTTCAACTTCTCGGGGAGCTCAAGGCTACTTTCTCCCATACCAAGAAGAAGAATCCCTCATATGGATCAAGGTCTTGTCAGCACCACAAAAACCTTTTTTGGTAGGATTCCCAAATGCAAAGATCTCTGGTGAGAAGAGTAAAGGGGATTAGTATTCACCTTTTCTTTTAAGCCTCCTATGGTTGGTACAGAAAGACTGGGCATAGACAATCCTCCTGCTGCAAGCCTTTGGAAGGCCAAGAGGGAGAGGGTAGGGTCCAAGAGAAAGTAATAAGGGCACAAGCAGCTTACATTTGCTCTGCTCTTAATCTTTAAGAAAATCTCTTTAATTTTCTTTCTTCCTATCTCATTTCAGAATGGTGGGAATTGGGTGGTTAAATGGATTGGACCAGGAGGATGTTGGGTTAGAAAGAGGCCTAGAGTACACTGTCTCCGGTGGAGGTTTCATGCTAAAGCAAGAGACAAGTTCTCAAGGCTCATGAATAGTTCAGGCCAGCTCTCCCAAAGTCATATAGTACATAAATCTGGGGACCAAAGGCCCAGCAATTAATGAAGAATATGCATTTGCATATAGTGTCTCCTCTGTGCTTTATATCACTTAGAACCCTAGCAGAACAAAAGCAGTGGGTGACTGGAAGGGATTTGAAAACCAGACAGATCAAGATATGTGAAGTCAAAGTAGCATTGACTATTTGAGTGACATCTCTAAGTTTTGGTTTCCTCACCTCTAAAATAAATATAGTAATATTCCCTACCTCACAGAGTTGTTGAGAGGATCAAATAAGATAATGCATAAAGATATTTAGCTGAGCACAGCATGGTACAGTATAATGAGGGCTTTATAAGTGGTGTCTGTTATTGTTGTTGTTGTTATTATTATTATTATTATTATTATTATTACTAGAGGCCTGGTGCACAAATTCATGCACCAGTGGGGTCTCTTGGCCTGGCCTGTGGGATCGAGCCAAAACTGGCTTTCTAATATCCCCCGAGGGGTCCCAGATTGCAAGAAGGTGCAGGCCAGTCTGAGGGACCCCACCAGTGCACCATCAAGGCTGGGGAGAGCCATGGGAGGTTGGCCAGCGGGGGAGGGACCGCTGGAGGGTTCCAGGGTGTGTCCGGCCCATCTTGCTCAGTCCCGATCAGCCGGACCCCAGCAGCAAGCTAACCTACTGGTTGGAGCATCTGCCCCCTGGTGGTGAGTGCACGTCATAGTGAGCGGTTGAGTGGCCTTAGCATATCATTAGCATATTATGCTTTGATTGGTTAAACGGCCGACTGGTCAACCAGATACTTAGCATATTAGGCTTTTATTATATAGGATTATTATTTTCTCAGTGTTTTTGGACTGGAATTGGCCCCTGACTTGCTATGTGATAGTCATCTTACTCTGGGTTTTAGTTGCTTCTCTATGAAGGAATACAAATATCAGCTCTACCCACCTCCCCAGTATGTGGTAAGAACAAAACAAACTGTGCATATGCTTAGAATAAAAAGAGAAGAGCCCAATCTGAATGTCAGGTAGTAAGGAGTGCTGTTACTTGATTTCTGGTCATCATTATTCTGGTGAAAAATAATTTAATAAAACCGTCAACCCAGTATTGGTCAGTACCATTCCCCCTGTTATCTCCATAAGTCATATTAAGATGACAGGTTTCTGTGCTGACTTGCAACTCATTTTATGTTGCCTTTCATAGACTTGTTAATTAAAAACCTAATTAAGCTAGAGCTCCAATCCCATTTACTGAAAACTGGGCAGGAAACTTTTTTCCAACTCTGAGTAGGGGAAAGCATGCTATGAAATATGGCTAAAGATGCAGGCAGGGGCCAGAGAAGACCATTCAGGCCCTTTCAGACAATAGAAATAATTGTCTTTATACAAAGGTCAATGGAAGCTAGTACAGGGTCTTAATCTGAAGGAGAGAGGGAGCACTGACAACCAGGGGATAGAGTAAAACATGACTTGCTTTACTCTGAATGCTATAATAAAAATAGATTTAAGGGAGGCAAGAGTAGAGGTCAAGGGACCAGTTGGTGGGCTACTGCAATTGTCCATGTAACAGGTGTTGATGTTTTGGTCTAGAGTGACATCACTGAGGATGGATAAATTTGAGAGATCATCTACAAGGTAAAATCAACAGGACTTGATGAGGGATTTAATGTAGGTGGGAAGGAGAGAGAGCAAGAATGACCCCACCAGCAGCATGAGTTTTCTGGTTGTAGCACCTAGATAGATCATGAGGTCTTTCACTGATATAAAAGACACTAAAAGGGAAACAGGTTGGGGCAGATGTATATCACAAGTACAATTTGGAATATGCTAAATTTGAGGTCACTGTGAAACTCTAAGTATATCGGTGGATATACAGGGATCTAAGTCAGAAAATAAAGGTCTGAATTGAATATATATGTTCAGTATATATTCATTCTTGCCACCATCTGTTTGCCTGAATCATAACCTGGGTGAGCTGTTTGTTTCCCACTCTTAACTACACCTTTCTAGTGCCTATACCAACCAGTGTTTATATCTAACCCCGGGTGTTTGCCCTTGGCTTTCTTATTGGGGTCAGCTTTGAGCTCCAATGAGTGATTTAGGTAAAAGAACACTATTAGATACTGGGAGAAGGGAACCAACTTTTCCTGAACTCTTATTATATGCTAGGTACTGTATTTTGGACTATGTATATGTTATTTTATTTAATTTTCATAGCAATCTTGTTACCTCCAGCCTGTAGAAGACAAAACTGAGGCTCAGAGAGCTGAAGAAATATGCTCAATGGCATACATCTTATTGCCATTCAGCTCAAAAATTCAGTTTAGCCAAGGATACAGCTTATCTAACCATAACTCTACAAAGCACATTTTACCCAAGAATCTCAAAATTCCATTTATGTTGGTCAGGGTAATGCTAGCTGCTGTAACAAATTAACCTAATGGCTTAACACAACTGAAATACATGTCTTGCTCACCTAAAAGTCCAATGTGGATGCTCCTGGTCAGCAGATGACTTTTCAGATGGAACTATAGGGATCCAGGTTCCTTACATCTGTGGCTCTTCCATCTCCAATACAATTCCAAGATCACTATGGTTGTCTGTATCAAGAAATAGAAAGATGCCGAAACCGGTTTGGCTCAGTGGATAGAGCGTCGGCCTGCGGACTCAGGGGTCCCAGGTTCAATTCCAGTCAAGGGCATGTACCTTGGTTGCGGGCACATCCCCAGTGGGAGGTGTGCAGGAGGCAGCTGATCGGTGTTTCTCTCTCATCGATGTTTCTAACTCTCTATCCCTCTCTCTTCCTCTCTGTAAAAAATCAATAAAATATATTTTAAAAAAAAATAGAAAGAGAGGCTGTAGAATGAACACCTGCTTCTAAAAGCCACACTAATCACTTCTGCTCACATTCCATCAGCAAATATTAGTCACGTGGCACCACCTAGATGAAAAGGGAGCTCAGAAATATAATCCCAGTGACAACTCCATAGATATGGGAAATATTAATTTCTTGGTGATTAGTCATCTTTACCATGCCATATAAGCCGGTAAGTTGACTTTGCAAATCTATGTAGCCAGTAAACTTCATTGAACTTTAACTTTTTGCACTCGGATGTCGAGATTAAAATTACTCTTTGAATGTATTAATAATTTGAAATATAAAAAAATCCAAATAAATAAGTTTGTATGAAAAGAAATTTGTTTTTATTCTACTGCTGCGCTTTGTAAAATCTGGGGTATTTAAAAAATTAAATCCCGAGTAGAATAAAGGAATCGAGAAAAAAGCAAGCGAGTGCAAAGGGTTAACCTTAAAGACAATCTACAAAATAATTTTCATTTTCAACTGTACAAGAAGGAATATGGGATTGTTTTAGAGCAGCAAATGTCCCTAAGAAGCTTTTCTGGGAATAAAACCAAGAGCCAGGTTAGCTAAAGGTGCCAGTTGGCTCACCTCTCCTAGTTTGCTCTGCATCTCCTTGCTGGCAAACTCTATTAAAACACAAAGTACAGTTATTTTCAAATATAGGCTTTTGACCTCAGAGTTCCAAATCTGTCCTGAGGGGATTTAATGCCCAAATGACAGCTCAGCTAAGACAAAGATTTTGCATCTGAAAGATACCCCTATAAAGTTAGAATGGCACAAATTCATCTCCATCAAGATTTTGCTGCCTGAACACACACGCCAAAATAAAAATTGTTTGGGTATATTTAGCTCATCTTCTAAACTATCATAGAAAACCTCTGGGGCACAGACATTTAATCATTCTGGAATAGAGTGGCTTTTGGGGACAGCATGTCTTTGGGTCTATTTCTATTTAAAATCTTAAAGTGCCTCAAGTGCCTAGCAGGCCTGATGGATTAGGTACTGAACCCTGAAGCTCTTGAGGTCAATGATTTATGGCAGCTGAAAGCTGTGAAATGTCATTCTGTTGAGAGGGCCATAGAGCATTCAATCCATAGAATTAGCAGATACTTGAACATGTATTTCAGCATCAGCTGCTAGGCCCTCTAGAGATATTCAACATATCCAGATGCAAGCTTCTCAGGAAGAACCATCTAAACAGCAGCCAGAGCCAAGGTTAGCTGAGCTACATATGGCATATTCCTAACGTTGCAGGAAATGATGCAACCAATTGAGACCTTATTATAGACTAGTGGCCCGGGGCACAAAATTGGTGCACATTAAAAGGGAATTAATTAGAGGAAATATTTTAATATTGCTATTTGCCCTTTCTCTATAATAGAAGTCAGAGATGAAAGAAATTAGTAAAATGTATATGAAAATCTTCCTCCTGTCAGAGTCTGGGGCACACCACGGGAACCAGAGTCAAGTCCCTTCCCACCCACATACACCTCAAAATTGCATGAGACCCAGACCCAGCTGGCCTCACCCACATTGGGCTAGATCCAGACCCAGCAGGCCCAACCCCCGTCAAGCCCTGTCGGGTGGGGAGCACAGCCTGAGGTCCCCTGTCAAGCCCCACCAGGCAGGGGGGCACAGCCTCAGGTCCTCTGCCCCAGCCCAGTGCCATGCAGCCTCAGGTCCCTGCTGATTGCTCATTAAGGCTCATTACAGGAATTCAGCCTCCACTGTGGGTGAAGCCATCTTGTTATGGCATGATGGTCAATTTGCATATTCCCTCTTTATTAGATAGGATCCTCATTCCTCCTAAGTCTAGTGAATGAACAATGTTTGAAGAGGAAGGGAAAAACAGAAATGAATTGTCAACGCAGAATTAATAACTACTCACAACTCTTCAAGTCATTGAAAGAAGAGCCAACTTCTATTTCTCAACCAGTCTTGGCCTAAGTGGGTCTAGCTCCTCCACATAAGCTTGAGTCTGAAATGTAAGAGCCTTGCTTATTGTGTGTTCCGCTGTGTTTGCCATTAACAAACACATCTTTGGAGGGAATCCAGGCCAATCCCTATGGGCAACTCTGTCCCTCACACTAGCGTTCCTGGTCCTTTAGGTCAGCTTTGCTCCAGATTCAACTTACTTAGGCTCCTTCATTTAGCAATATGTTCTAGACTTGCCTTTTTGGCTCAATAGCACTCTCCCTCAGTTCTCTCCAGTCCAACCACAGTTCTTCACTTGGCTCTGAGCATCATGCACCACACTTTGGAATTACTAGCCCTAGTACTGTGGGAACAACCAGCTGAGTTGTTTCCTGCACCATTTCCCACACAGAGAAGGGAAATAGACACCTCTCATCAGTACACACAGAACAATATTTCATTGAGCACTTACCATCCAGGGTTGTCAGTGGCTTCCACATCTCAGCCCCATCCCAGATGCTTGGAATAAGCATTAAACTACCTATATACTTCCCTATCCCATCTTAGCTATTCCCCAGCACTAGGCCAAAGTGTCATATATATTTACAACCACTGTATTAATAACTATCTACTGATTCATAACAAATATTCCAAATCCTGTAAGCTTAAACAACAAAAATATCACAGTTTATGAGGGTCAGGAATCCTGAAGCAGTTTAGCTGCATGGTTCTGGCTCAGGGTCTGTCTGGAGAATGAAGCTATAGGCCAACTCTACAGTCATCTGAGGGTTCTGGAGAAGCTCACACTTGTGATTTTGGGGAAGAGGCTTTGGTTTCTCCCTGCAGAAGACTCTCTAGAGGACTACTCACATGACATGACAGTTGGATTCCCCCACAGCAAGTGGTCTAAAAGTCCCCATAATGGAAGACATAATCCTTTCATAACCTAATCTTGGAAGTGATATTTCATCATTTCTATTCATTTGAATCAAGGCACTAAGACCAGCCCACACTCAAGGGGAAGGAAATTAGTCTCCATCTCTTGAAGGGAGGAATATGAAAGAAGTGGAGCAGATATTATTAAAACCACCATAGCCACCAAACATCTCTGGAAGAGAGGACAATATTTTCTCTGGCCCTTTTCTACCTATTTCTATTGAACAATCAGGGCACCTCCATTCTCATGGAGTGTCATAACTAGTGCCACAAGTAGTCATTAAGTGTGTATTTATTATTTTTATTCTGCCTTTTTCAGTTAATATTACTTTAGATACAAACGTTCATATATCAATATATTCCCCACATTTGTCATTTTTAATAGACACAGGGCATTCCATGTCATTGGCATACACTCACTTCTTGCTGACTATTTAGTTTTTCCCAGCTTTTAATGGTTATAGAACTCTCATTAACATTTATACAAATTATTTTCCTTTGTTTTAAGGTTATAAATTAATTACTTTTGTCTCAAGATTATTTCAGGTGAAATACTTTGAGCACATTTCAGACTCTTAATCTATTGATACTCTGCCTACATCTAAAGAGATTCTAGAAGGTTCCCAATAAAAGCACATATACAAAAGACATGGAAACAACCGAATGTCCTTCCATAGATGATTTGGGTAAAAAAGATGTGGTACATATGTACAAGAGATAAGAAAAAATGAAATACTCCCATTTATGACAACATGGATAGACCTTGAGAATATTATGCTAAGAGAAATAAGTCAGGCAGAAAAAGCTAAGAAACGTATGATTTCACCCATATGTGGGATATAAAATAAAAACTCACAGACAGACAACAGTATGGTAGTTACCAAAGGGAAGTGGGTGGGGGTACTAAAGAGTAAAGGGAGACAATATATGGTGACAAAAAATTATTTGACTTTGGTTGGTGGGCACACAGATGCAATATACAGATCATGTATCATAGGATTGTACACTTGAAACCTATGTAATCTTATTAACCAATATCACCCCAGTAGAAAAAAAGATTTTTTTAAAGAAGTGGCAGGCAGAATTACTTACATTGAATTGGACATAGACAACTGTATGGTGGTTGACAGAGGGAAGCAGGAGTCGGGGGAAGGTATAATAGGGTAAAAGGGGAATAGATGGCAATGGGAGGAGACTTGACTTGGTGTTGTGAACACACAATACAATATACAGATTATGTATCATAGAATTGTACACTTGAGACCTATATTATCTTATTAACCAATGTCACTCTAATAAATTTAATAAAAAATAAAAATATTTTTAAAAAGCACATGTACAAAACATGGCAATATGTGCGTGGACACTGATAGGACTAATAAAGTAGAGATATAACTAAAAAGGCTTATGTGAAGGCAACAGACTCTAAACCATATGATTCATGTTTTGAGATAGAATAATGATGGCTGTGATTTCAGACTTCAATTCCTTCCTATAGTGGCCTTTGTTTCTGTCCCCACAGAGGACATTTTAAAGCCCCTAAAATCATCCTTCCCTACTCTGTCATTTAAGGCAACAGAATATGGTGATGACTTGCTACCTGTGTGATCTTGAACAAGTCACTGAACCTTAGTGTTTCTCAGTTCCCTCATATGTATAATGAGGATAATAACTTTGCCTATAATATAGGACTGTTATGAGAAGTAAGTCAGTTAATATTTTAAGGCACTTAAAACAGTGCCTAGTACATAATAAATATTATGTAAGTGTTTTTGGAATAAATAAAACAGTTAATCTTCTATACATATAAGACAAATAATACAAAGAAGCAAGGGAAACACATTTAAAGCTATAAGTGTGGTTCTATTTGGAGATATACATCATATGGACACAAGATAAAAGAGCAAAAGATGACACAAATACTTTCCACTTTAAAGATCCTTCTTGATGTAATAATGAGGCTTGAGGTTTGGGGGTAGTAGGTGTTTGTTTAGAGTTGTAAGAGGTTTGGAGAGAACAACTTTGGGGTGATGGAGTGATTCTTTTAAAAACATATATAATTCTGTTCTAAAATAAGTCAAGTTATTTAGTTTTGGAAGATCTCAAATGCCTTTACCCCATTCCAAAACCATTCTTCTTCCAGGTACAGTGTTTGGGATTTCTAATCAAAGAGTTCCAACGTTTTTTGTGTGTTTTTTAACAAGTATTTTTTAATATATCTTTATTGTTGAAAGTATTACATATGACCCCTCTATTTACCCCGTTGACCTCTTGTAGCCCACTCCAATCCCCCACCCGAGGCCTTCACCACCCTACTATCTGTGTCCATGGGTTATGCATATATGCATACAAGTTCTTTGGTTGAACTCTTCCCACCCAACCACTTTCCCCCACCTTCCCTCTGAGATTAAACAGTCTGTTCCATGCTTCTATGTCTCTGGATCCATTTTATTCATCAGTTTATTTTTTTCATTAGATTCCACATATGAGTGAGATCACATAATACTTGTCTTTCTCTAACTGGCTTATTTCACTTAGCATAATACTCTCCAGGTCCCTCCATGTTGTCTCAATGGGTAAAAGAACCTTCTTTTTACTGCTGCATAGTATTCCATGGAGTAAATGTACCACAGCTCTTTTATCCACTCATCTACTGATGGGAATTTGGGCTTTTTCCAGATCCTAGCAATTGTAAATTGCACTGCTATGAACATAGGGTGCATACATTCTTTCTTATTGGTGTTTTGGGTCTTTTAGGATATATTTCTAGAAGTGGGATCACTGAGTCAAATAGCAGTTCAACATTTAATTTTTTTAGAAAATTCCATATTGTTTTCCACAGAGGCTGCAACAGTCTGCATTTCCACCAGCAGTGTACAAAGGTTCCCTTTTCTCCACATCTTTGCCTGCACTTGTCAATTGTTGATTTGTTGATGGTAGCCATTCTGACAGGTGTGAGGCGATATCTCATTGTCGTTTTAATTTGCATTTCTCTGATGATCAGTGACTTTGAGCATTTTTTCATATGTCTCTTAGCCATCTGTATGTCCACTTTGGAAAAGTATTTATTTAGGTCCTTTGCCCATTTTAAGTGGATTGTTTGTCTTCCTTTTGTTAAGTTGTATGAGTTCTTTATATATTTTGAATATTAAACTTTTATCAGATATATCATTGCCAAGTATGTTCTGCCATACAGTGGGCTCCTTTCTCATTTTGTTGATGGTTTCTTTTGCTGTTCAGAAGCTTTTTTATTTTTATGTAGTCCCATTTGATTATTTTCTCCTTTGTTTCCTTTGCCCTAGGGCCTAGGAGATATGTCCGTAAACATATTGCTAAGAGAGACATCTGAGATTTTGCTGTCTATGGTTTCTTCTAGGATTTTTATGATTACGCAACTTACATTTAAGTCTTGTATCCATTTTGAGTTTATCCTTATGTATGGTGTAAGTTGGTGGTCTAATTTCATTTTTTTGCATGTATCTGTCCAATTTTCCCAGCACAATTTATTGAAGAGACTGTTTTGACTCCATCTTATGTTCTTGCTTCTTTTGTCAAAATTAACTGAGCATAATGGTTTGGGTCAATTTCTGGGGTCTCTGTTCTGTTCCATTAATCTATATGCTCATTCTTGTGCCAGTTACCAGGCTGATTTGATTACAGTGGCTTTGTAGTATAACTTGATATCTGGTATTGTGATCTTTCCAACTTTATTCTTCTTTCTCATGATTGCTGTGGCTATTCAGAGTACTTTTTTGTTCCATATAAATTTTTGGAGTATTTGTTCTAGATCTGTGAAATATGTCATTGGTATTTTGATAGGGATTGCATTGAATCCATAAATTGCTTTGAGTAGAATGGACATTTTAATTATGCTAATTCTATCAATTCATGAACACGGTATATTCTTCCACTTGTTTATATCTTCCTCTATATATTTTTTCAAAGTCCTGTAGTTTTCTGAGTACAAATCTTTTACCAAAGAGTTCCCAATTTTTCAAAGACCTATTTCTTCTTCTCCCCGCAAAAGAGATTGCCCCTCTTTTAAAAATCTGTTAAATTTTGATCTCATGCCACTACCAAAATAAATATCAGATAGATTGAACAGTAAAAGATTTTAAAAACTAGTTTAAAACTAATAGAAAATATATGTACATGTTATATAACCTCAGCATGGAGAAAGTCTTTCTAAACCTAGCCCCAATGGCAGAAAGTCCAAAGGAAAAACTGATTTATTAACTAAACAAATATTTATAAATGCTGTCAAAAATTTCATAAATAAAATGTAAAGGCAAAAGACAAGATTGGAAAATATTTACAATGTGAATGTCAAAGAATTAATATATTCAATGTATGTATAATGAGATCACAAAAAATCAATAATTAAAAATAAATATTCTAATAGAGAAATAAGCAAATTATATGAATAAGCATTTCGCAAAAGGAGCAATGCACATGGGAAGTAAATGTTAACCTCTCCAATAATCACAGAAATGCGCATTAAAGCAATAACAACATAATGTTTTGCTCGTGTAAACTGGCAAATATATTACATGTCTCTCAAGAATGAGGGAGTCACATGATTTCATACCTTGCTAGTGATAGTAACCGTTACTTCTGGAGGAAAAGAAATACAGGACAAGCAAAAGCCTTTAAATACACATACTCATTGACCTACCAATTCAATTTCTAATAAATTATTGTAAAAAAATTAACAACAATAAGCACAGGGTGTTCAGTTCTGAGTATAATTTCAACAGCCATATGATGGAAGAATAGAGAAACCATTAAAGATTATATGACTGAAGAATGAGAACATATATAAAATGAACTTCCAAATTTAAAGCAAAATGATTATAAACCAGAATGTACTGGAAGGACAGGCCTTTGCAAGCTCTTGCTTAAAACCATTCAGTGCTTTTCCATTGTTCTTAGAATAAAGTTTAAAACCTTAACCTGCATAGTCTGTTCCTTGCCTTAGATTCAGCCTCATCACCACCACCACTACCCCCCACCCACCCCCCCAACACACACATACACATAAAGACATAGTCCTCCTTTCCTGTTATGTTAGCCTTCTTTTGACTCTCACAATAGGAGTCAGCAAACTTTTTCTGTAAAGGGGCAGTTCATAAATAGTTTAGGTTTCACAAGGGGGCCATATGGTGTCTGTTGGAACTACTTTACAGTTGGAGCAAAAAAGCAATCATAGATAATATGTATATGAATGAGCATTCTGTATTCACATAAAACTTTATTTACAAAAGCAGGAAATGCTCCAGCAAGTCTAGTTTGCCCACCCCTGTCCTATGATATCTCGTATTTCCTGTAGTCATGGATTTTCACATGCTATCACATCAGCTTGAAAGGATCTTCCCATCTCAGCCTTCCCTCCCCTCCTCACTACCTAATATTCAAACTTCCTTGGCCTTAGTCCTTCCTAATCATCTTTCAGATTTCAACTCAAATGCCACTTCCTTGGGATAGCCTTCCTTGATATCTAGACCAATATCAGTTCCCCACCCACACCCTCTTGCCGCACAATATGCCTTTTCTTCATAGCCTTTAACACAATGTGTAACTGCATATTTCATTTGTGATGATGAAAAAATCCTCATTAGACTCTGAGCTCTATGGAGACAAGGACACTAGCCATTTTGTTTACTATTATATCTCCTAAGCTTACAAGAGAGGCAAAAATCCATACTCAGTAAATCATTGCTGAATGAACAAATGAATGAGTCAATAAGATATACCAAATAGTTATCTTTGGATAGTAAGATTTTAGGTGGGTTTTTTTGTTTTTTTCCTTTGTGCTTAAATGTACTTTCTGTTTTCCAAGTTGCACTCAAATTGCTTTTATAATACGGAAAACTAAAAATAGAAAATGTAAATTTTTAAAATATCATAAAAGCAATACATCAATACATGTAAAATTATTACATAGGAGTAAGAAGACTTTGAGTAAATACATCTTCAGAATGGGTGGAGTTACTCTGGAAAGTCTCCCTGGAAGTGCTTTTCCAGTCATGTCTTCAAATTGATAGTTGTATGCAAACATACATATATACATACGCACAGCAGGTGAAATGACTAGGATGTGCAAAGACATAAAGGTAGGAAGTAACATGTGTGCCTGAACTGTTACATGAAAATTGGAATGGAAAATCACAAAACAAAAAATTTCAGGAGAAACCCGAAACAAACAGCATAGAGAAAAGGTAATGGTTTCCATTGAACTTTTCCCCTCTCTTTTCTCTTCGTCATATTGTTTTTGAAAGCGTACAAAATGGCAAAGCCACAAGAGTACCTCTGATGTGCTTTCTAAAGAATCCAAAATAGTTCACATTTCTAACCAAACTTGAATGCTTCGGCTTAGCTGGAGCTCCATGGAGCTATGTGGTCCCATCTGGGTGACACATCAAATTAAATCCCTTACTAGAGAGTACTAGTGATAATTCAGCTACTTTTATAAAGTGCACTGGAATGGCATTTTCTCAGAGATTGTATGCAGGTTCCTCTCAGCCCCTTGAGTTTCTGTTCCTGTTCCTTAGCTATTAAAAAGAATCACTCCCTGGCTAGGAATGCACCAAACATTTTGACCAAGTATTTAGCTGCACAACCACAAAACCAGTATCATCAGTTAGGAGAAAACAATTTCCTCTGGCAAGTAGAGACAGCCTAATTGCTTAATCTGACAAGTTATTAATGGCTCAAGCCAACCAAAAGCATAATGGATATTGATAACCACTGGCAGGTTGGACATTTGACACATACACTATTGCTGGAAATTACTTACACCAAGGATTGCAACTGACCGTCAGACTAAATTGTCCCATCTCCATGGGTTTCATTAAACAGTTCTATCAACTTGATAAAGTGGCAAGCCAGAAAGTTAGCCCATTAACTATAGCTCTGGCGGGGTGAGGGGGGCGGGCTGAGAGGGTGGATGATATTTACAGTATTTATGTTCCAAATCAGCATGAAAATAAATCTCTTCAGCAATATTATACTCTGGGTGTTAGGGACGGTTTTCTCTCCCCTCTATTTGGATGGTTTGGGAAACCAGGCCTAGACTGTGCCATTACCTGGAAATGACTGTGATTTGAGGGGGAGCTGACAGTGGCACTGAGTTAATGTTCCAGGGTGTTCAGGGCATGATTCATTACCCACTGAGCTCTTCTTGAGAAAAAGCTGCATCTCAGCTAAAGCATGAATAATTTCTTCACACCCCATCTCTCCTTTGCAGAGCAGAAGGGATAGGCTAACATGTAGACAGAAACTGCCACTGCCCCGAATCCCACTTTTGGGCACTGAATGCAGTCCTGAGCCTTATTGAGTGGAAAGGTCTTTGAAGAGGCATGGGGAACCCAGGAATTATTGCTGGGCTACCACAGAGGAAATAATTTACAGCACACTGAGAATTCCAACCTACATTCTTCCTCCTTATAGATTAATATGCCCCTTCCATCTGATCAGTAACAGCAGAAAGCCAAATCTGAAAAATTAAACTGGATTAGAGTTTTAAAATAAGAGAAATGGCTCTATTAAATAGCAAGCCCTTTGCAGCCAAGTGGAATAACAGAAAGATTAGGAACCAAAACAGCAAAAATAGCAGTAAGAAAAAGGAGCTCTCACAATCCTCTGGGGAGAGATGATGTAAACCTAAACTAAAGCAGTGGCAAAGGCAGTGCAGATGAAGAAGAGGTGATGAATATAAAAGATATTTAGGGAGTATAATTCACAGGACTTAGTTACAAATAGAGAAGATGTCACTAAAGGAGGATTCCAGGATTTTGATACAAACACAAAATCCTCCAAATAAAATTAAATGAGCTAGTGTTTGTACTAGCACTTTGAACAGTGCCTCCTACATAATAAGAGCTATATAGGTGATTGTGAGATTATTATCCTCCCAGCCAAACCTGAAGTGTGAAATGCCAGGATGTGGGAGAAGTTCTACATTCAGTAAGATATTCTATAAGTCTGTGAAGTTAACAATTTGCACTGTGCCCAACCCTCCTATACCTGCCCTCCAAGACATGCAGGTGTCTGGCTCTGGACTGGGCTATTGCTGGTGTAACACCAACAACCAGCATCCATCTACCGCTCTACCTTGAACCAAATGCTGTTAAGTGTCATTTCATCTTACCCTCACAATAACCCCAGAAGGTTGACAAAAGTGAGATGCTGGCTCTTCACATTACTATGCTTAGTGCTTTCTCCAGGTCTAACTCAGACTCTGTGAGGGCAAAAACTATGTCTTTTTTTGCCTTTATCATCTCCCATAGAACCCAGCACAGGACAAGCAATTTCAGGTGGTCAGTTAAATACAGGAGGAGGGTATAAAATACTGGCTCTGGTACCAAAAGACCTGAACTTGAAGCCTAACTACACCACTGTGTAATCTTGAGAAGTTAGTTCACCTCTTTAAGCCTCAGATACCTCATCTGGGAAATGGGAACAATAATAGTGCTTTCTTTGAATGATGGTTGGGGAATCAAAAGAGATAATACACATAAAGCCCTTAACACAGTGTCTGGCTCCCCGCCCAAGAACTGAGTTACATTTGGTATGGGTTGAATACATGGGAGCACAATTAATAGGAAGGAGTTTGAAATAGTGAAGGCAAGAGTAAAGGTGCAAAATCATGGAGATTTTTTTTCATCAAAAAGGAAGATAGAACAATGTGTGCAAAGAAAGAGATTTGCACAGCCATAGGATTAGTTCCAGGAAAGGAGCAAATAGCTCTGAAGGTGAAGAAAAGGTACAAGGAAAAACAGCCCAGAATAAATTCAGGAACCCATTGCTTGGCCTGGAAACCTGAAAACTCCAAAGTGGGCTCCTCTGAATATTATGGCCTGATTCAAAAATGTGAGCTCAATTGCATTCAAATAAAAAAAAAAACTCTGGAATGTACTGCAAACAGCTGGGCTCTTGCTATAAATTCTCTGCTGTGACCAAAGCATAATGAATTTGGAGCTTTTTTATGTGAATTTTTTTAATCCGTGAGAGAAAAAATATAGCTCTAGAAATGCAACTGCCCCTGTTAGACTCTATTTAAATCTATTCAAATCCAAAAATGGCAAGCCCTTTCCAGCCAGTTAAATAACTTCTCAAGCATCCCAGTTGTGCCAAAAGGGGACACAGTGACTTAGCAAACAACACCATGGTTGTGAGAAGCCTAAATTCCCACTTAACTCCTCCTAATGTTGAGTCTAGGCTGCTTACTCCACCTCTCTGCAGAGTTCTGCGAGGCCCTCATATACCCCACCTGGGTGGTAAGCAGGCTTGGCACAACAAGAAAGGCACCAAGGTAAATGCATCTTCCCACTCGCTCAGTGGCTTCTCTTGGTGGCTACCAAGATATAGTTGTTGAGCACTTGCTTACTTTTACCTTGTGTCTTTCTTGATCACAATGAATCTATTAAGAAACCATAAAATACTGAAGAGGAGAGGGAAGGGTGAGAAACGCAATCTGAAATAGCAGTGACCAGTACTGCCTTAAGCTTGAGGACCATTTAAGCTTGTGGGCCATTTAAAACCAACTGCCTAATATGAAGGACTGCTTAGCCAACTCAAAATATTTCACCCGACTTGTACTTGTCATATGTACTTGTCATATTTTTCCTTCATTGCACAGTGATTTCTGAAAATTGGAGCTATCTTTCCCAAACAAACAGTTTATGAAAACAGTTTTCTCAGCCCAATATTACTAATTACCTGGACCACATATAAACGACCTTGTACTGGCAGCTATCTTTTATTTTTTCTTTTAAATCCTCACAGTGGATATTTTTTCCATTGCTTTTCAGACAGAGTAGAAAGAAAGACAGGAGGGAGGGAGGAAGGGATGGAGGGAGGAGAGAGAGAGAGAGAGAGAGAGAGAGAGAGAGAGAGAGAGAGACATCGATGGGAGAGAACACATTGACTGGTTTCCTCCCGCACGCACCCTGACCAGGGGACAGGGAGCGAATCTGCAACCTAGGCACATGCTCTTGACCTGAAATGGAACCCAAGACCCTTGGGTGTGCAGGCTGATACTCTAACCACTGAGCATCACCAGCCAGGGCCCAGTAGCTATCTTTTCATGTATCATATCTCACCTCTTCAATTATGCTGTAACCTCGTGGAAGTCTGAGGTTGTGTCTTATGCTTTCTATAGAAGGAAGTCTCCAAAACCTGAATGGCTGTGATGCATCAGTAACAATCTTTGAGAGCTAAGTTCAAATCTTGCCTCTGCATATGTAACTCTATAACACTGACCAGTTTCAACACATCTGTGGATTCCAGGTGATTCATCTTTTCAGGAGAGATGTTTTTATAAGAGCAGAAAGGACCTTCTAGAACTGGAGAAATTAAACTTCAGATGCAAGAAGCCAATTGGCTTAAAACAATTATGGTAATTTCTTATGGAAGCCCTGGGAAACTAATACAGTCAGAGAAGGTCAACCTGAAATAATTTTTAGCTTAATTTCAAGCAATGAGAAGTAGTAAGTCACAGGAAGATTGAGGGGAAGTGCACTTCAGACAGAGGAACAGTAAGTGCAAAGGTCCTGAGGCAAGGACAAGCTTGAAATGTTCAAGGAATATAAATAAGTCCAGTATGGCTAGGCATTGAGCATGGGAACAAAACTTAATGAGGAGAAGATAGTGCAGGTTGGCAGGCCATAGTAAAGAATTTTGGTTTTGTTCTATGCCTACTACTATCCCTCACTTGCTATTTTATTTTATTTTATTTTTGAAAATGAAAATCACTTTATTCACCATCTAAAGACAGTCACTCTTAACTTATGGTATATATTCTAGCTCTTTATACAAACACATATAGTCACCTACATACACATAACTTTTTTAATTGAATTTATTTGGGGACGACATTGGTTCACAAAAACATACAGGTTTCAAGAGTACAATTCAATAAAACATCATCTGCACACTGCATCATGGGCCCACTGCCCCAAGCAGTCTCTTTCCATCTTCATTTCCCCTCGCTTGCTATTTTCAATAAGCAAACTTATTTCTTCCCTAAAAGTCTTTGCATTTTCTGTTTCCTCTGTCTTAAAATGTTCTTCCCCCAGATCTTGGCTTGCCTGGCTCCTTCAAATCATTTAGGTGTCAGCCCACATGTCACCTCTTAGAGAAGTCTGTTCTAGTGCACAGTTAATTATTCTTTCAGTTAATCTTGTTTTATATTTTTCATGTCGTTCAACACGTTTGAAATTATTTTATTAATCTCTCTAGTTGTTTGAGGTCTATCTTCCTCACGTAATTGTATGCTTCATGAAGGCAAGAGTGTTTTTTAATTAAATTTTATTGGGGTGACATTAGTCAACATGAGCATATAGGTTTAATGTGTGGATTACTAAGTTAGGGGTGATCAGGCAGGCAGGCAGGTGAGCAGTTAGGAGCCAGTGATCTCGGATTGTGAGAAGGATGTCCTACTGGCAGTCAGACATCCCCTAAGGGGTCCCAGATTGGAGAAGGTGCAGGCTGGGCTGCGGGGACCTCAGCCCTGTGTACAAATTTTGTGCACTGGGCCTCTAGTCTTTTCATACATCTATTGGCTGTTTGTATGTCTTCTTGGGAGAGGTGTATTTTCAGGTCTTCTGCCCACTTTTTGATTGGATTGTTTATTTGTTTGGTGTTGAGTTTTATGAGTTCTTTATATATTTTGGAAATTAAACCTTTGTCAGAGCTACTGTTTGCAAATATCATCTCCCATCTGGCTGGCTGCCTATTTGTTTTGTTGTCCATTTTTTTTTTTTGCTGTGCAGAAGCTCTTCAGTTTGATATAGTCCCATTCATTTATTTTTGCCTTAACCGCCCTTGCCTTTGGGGTCAAGTCCATAAAATGTTCTCTACCACCCAGGTCCATAAGTTTGGTACCTATATTTTTTTCTATGTGACTTATAGTTTCTGTTTAATGTTTAAGTCTTTGATCCCTTTTGAATTAATTTTTGTACATGGGGACAAACTGCAATCCAGTTATGTACACATATAATACCTTCATAAAAAAATTAAAAAAAAACAAAAAGGATATATGCACCCCTATGTTCATAGCAGCACAATTTACCATAGCTAAGATATGGCAACAGCCTAAATGCCCATCAGCAGATGAATGGTTTAGAAGACAGTGATACACCTACACAATGGAATACTCTGCTGCTGTAAAAAAGAAGGAATTCTTACCATTTTCAACAGTATGGATGAAACTGGAGAGTATTATGCTAATTGAAATAAGCCAGTCAGTGAAAAAACACATGATCTCACTCATTTATGGATAATAAAGAACATTATAAACTGATTAACAAAAATAGAAATAGAGGCAGAGCAGTATTGAACAGACTGTGAAAATACAGCAGGAAGGCTGGGGAGGGTTGCGGGGGAGGTAAGAGATCAACCAAAGGACTTGTATGCATGCATATAAGCGTAACCAATGGATGCAAGATACTGGTGGGTAGGGGAGACCAGGGGAAGGTCAATGGGGGAAAAAAGGGGACATATGTGCTACACTTTGTAATACTTTAAGCAATAATAATAAAAAAGAATCCAAGAAGGTGATCTAGGGTTTTTCCACCTCACTCCTGGAGGAAAAAATGAAGGTCCGCTGCTGGAGAGGCTAAGAAATGTCATATCCTGCCCTAGCTGTTTTGCCTCAGTGGATATAGCCTCAGCCTGCCAACCACAGGGTCCGGGTTCTATTCTGATCAAGGGCATGTACCTAGGTTGCAGGCCCCTCCCTTGCCAGGGCCCAGGTCAGGGCTCATGCAGGAGGCAACCAATCGCAGTGTCCCTCTCACAATGATGTTTCTCTCCGTCTTTCCCTCTCTCTTCCATGCACTCTAAAAATCAATGGAAAAATATCTTCAGGTGATGAATAAAAAAAAAGAAAGAAAGAAATATCGAGGGGAGGAACCAAGATGGCAGCATAGGTAAACACCTGAACTTGCTGCCTCGCACAGCCACATCAAAACTACAACTAAAAGACAAAACAGATATCATCCAGAACCACGGGAAGGCTGGCTGAAAGGAAATTATACAACTAGAAGGAAAGAGAAAAGCGCACTGAGACTCGAAGGAGGTGTGGAGGTGTGGAAGTGAAGTGTGGAGGTAGGGAGGCGCACGCGGAAATGTGCTGGCAACTGGGTACATTGTTGTCTTTTTCTATCGAGAGGGAGATACAAGCTCCTGACTGCCCTGAACTCCAGTTCCCAGCAAGACTCTGGGGACCCAGACTCATACGGGGAGAAACTGGTCTGTCTGGCATCGGGCAAGAACATGAGGGTGGCTTCCTCTCAGAGGTGCTTGCACCGATCATTGTTCCTAAATGGTGCCATGGAAAACAGAGACCCAGGGACCTCTTTGGGTCAGCCATTGCTGTTTGCTCCACCCTGGTGATTCTCTGAGACCCCACCCCACCCAATTTACAACCCCACTCAAGCTGTGTGCGGAGGCTTATGCATATGAATAGCCAGGCCTTTTGCAATCTAAAACCTAACTGCAGCTGGGTCAGAGTGCCACAGAGCCTCCAAAAGAAGGCCCAAGGCTGGACAGCAGCTTGCATTGCTTCACAGCTGGGCCTCATCTGGGCACCTCCAAACCCTAAACAAAGAGCAGGAATCTGCAGATCTCTCTGTAGCTCCTGCTGGGTGGCCTCAGGCAGTGGCTGACTTTGCACCTCCTTGGAGATCCAAGAGCCACTGTACCCAGTGGTCAGAGTGAGACCTTCCAGATTACAACTCTTCACATCCATAAGAGACACACTCAGGGGGCAGACTCAGTGAGCGCCAAAGTCCCACTGAAGCAATTCTTGCCCCATAAGGGTGTCTCCAGCACAGAAGTTCTCCCATTGTAGACACAACTGATCCTCACAGCCAATTGTCCTGGAGATCAATTCCTCCCAGTGATACCAACAGCAATCAAGGCTTAACTACAACAAGACTGTGCACACAACCCACAAAGGGGTGCACCAAGAGTGTCCACCTCAGGTAATTAGGGAGGCTGAGCCACTGGGCCCTATAGGACACCTAGCACACAAAGCCACTCTATCAACACATGGGAGCAGCCAAAACACGGAGACAAAGAAACAGGTCACAAATGAAAGAAATGGAGGAAACGAAACTACTGGATATAGAGTTCAAAACCACGGTTATAAGGTTACTCAAGAATCTTCTAGAAACCTCTGAGAAATTTAGTGAGACCCTCGAGGATATAAAAAAGGACCAACTAGAAATTAAGCATACACTAATGGAAATAAAGAATAATATACAGAGATCCAACAGCAGACTAGAGGATCTCAAGAATCAAGTCAAAAATTTGAAATACGCCAAAACCAGTTTGGCTCAGTGGATAGAGCATCAGCCTGTGGACTGAATGGTCCCAGGTTGAATTCCAGTTAAGGGCATGTACCTTGGTTGCGGGCACATCCCCAGTGAGGGGTGTGCAGGAGGCAACTGATCGATGTTTCTCTCTCATCAATGTTTCTAGCTCTCTATCCCTCTCCCTTCCTCTCTGTAAAAAAAAATCAATAAAATATATTTTTTTAAAAAATTGAAATACGAAGAAGCAAAAAACACCCAACTGGAAAAGCAAAAAGAAAAAAGAATCCAAAAATATGAGGATAGTGTAAGGAGCCTCTGGGACAACTTCAAGCATACCAACAACCGAATTATGGGGGCGCCAGAAGAAGAGAGAGAGCTTAGGGGCGTGGCTACAGTGTTTTGGACAGGTTCAAGCCTCGGATTAATGAGAGGGTACAGTCGTCTCGTGACCACGTGCAAGTCCCAGCTTGGAGGGCAGGGCCCTCCCAGCAAAATTATAGCCAACAGCTGTAGTTGTAAGCTTGAACCTATAGTCCAAACACATGGCCCCACGTGCCTGAGTGATGTGGGCTTGATAGAGTCGGGTGCATGTAGTTGAGTAGGATTGAAACCCATGAGAATGTTGTAAACATCTTGATCACGCCCTTTCTTTGCCTCGTGGCATCTGCTATAAAATAAAGACACCTCTGAGAAATTTATGAGGCCCAGCTGTGAAGCAATGAGGCCCAGCTGTGAAGCAATGGCTTTTGGAGTGCAGCGCTGTCTCTCAGGAAGCAGCATCCTACCAAGACCCAGCTTTCACTCTCTTGTCTGTCTTTTCTAAGCCTTTCAGCCGCCCCCACTCAGGTTCACCCTTGGCCGTGCCGGTGTGGCACAGAGAGCAAGATATTGAAAACCTATTTGAAGAAATAATGACAGAAAACTTCCCCTACCTGGTGAAAGAAATAGACTTACAAGTCCAGGAAGTGCAGAGAACCCCCAAACAAAAGGAATCCAAAGAGGACCACACCAAGACACATCATAATTAAAATGCCAAGGGCAAAAGACAAAGAGAGAATATTAAAAGCAGCAAGAGAAAAACAGTTAGTTACCTACAAGGGAGTACCCATACGACTGTCAGCTGATTTCTCAACAGAAACTATGCAAGCCAGAAAGGAGTGGAAAGAAATATTCAAAGTGATGAATAGCAAGAACCTACAACCAAGATTACTCTATTCAGCAAAGCTATCATTTAGAATTGAAGGTCAGATAAAGATCTTCACAGATAAGAAAAAGCTAAAGGACTTCATCACTGCCAAACCAGTATTATATGAAATGCTTAATGGTATTCTTGAAGAAGAGGAAGAAGAAGAAAAAGGTAAAGATAAAAATTATGAACAACAAAGTGACAACATACGTATCTATAAACAAGTGAATCTAAAAATCAAATGAATAAAAAAACTGACGAACAGAATAAACTGGTGAATATAATAGAATCAGGGGCATAGAAAGGGAGTGGACTGACAATTCTCAGGGGAAAGGGGTGTGAGGGGGTGCAGGAAGAGACTGCACAAAAATCGTACACCTATGGATGAGGACGGAGGGGCGGTAGGGCAGAGGGTGGGGTGGGAACCGGGTGGAGGGGAGGTATGGCGGTAAAAAGGAGGAACAATTGTAATATCTGAACAATAAAGATTTATTTTTAAAAAGGAAAGAAATGGCATATCCTATGAAAGAGACATCTTGAAAATGCCTAAAGAAAGTTGTCATTTTTTTGTTTGTGTGTGTGTGGTGAAGGGACTGTAGTCCATGTTGATGAAAACACCTTGGTGGCTGCGGTGGCCAGCAGTCGCAGCAGCAGCGGGGTGATGTGGGCGCACCTTCCTCTGATCAGCCAGGTTGCCTCCTGCAGAGGGAGGCCTACTGACGGCTTAGGCCCATGGGGAGTGGGCCTAAGACGTCAGTAGGACATCCCCTGAGGGCTCCCCGACTGTAAGAGGGGGCAAAGTAGGCAGAGGGACACCCTCCCCAGTGCACGAATTTCATGTACCGGGCCTCTAGTATAGGATTATGCCATTGTGATCTGAGAATATGCTTGATATTATTTCAATCATCTTGAATTTGAAGAGACTTTGCCTATGTCCCAATATGTGGTCTATCTTTGAAAATGTCCCATGTCCACTATAGAAGAATATATATTCTGTAGCTTTGGGGTGAAATGATCTGAAGATGTCAATTAAGTCCATCTGATCTAGTGAGTCATTTAGGATTGCTGTTTCTTTGAAGATTTTTTTATCTAGTGGATTTGTCCAGTGGTGTCAATGGGGTATGAAAGTCCCCTACTATGATTGTTATTGATCTCTCCCTTGATATCTTCCAGAAGTTTTTTTCTTTTTTATGTATTTGGGTGCTCCTACATTGCGTACATATATGTTTACCAGAGTTATATCTTCTTGTTGTATCAATCCCTTTTGTATTATGAAGTGGTCTTCCTTATATCTTGTTATGGCCTTCACTTTTAGGTTAATTTAGTCAGATATAAGTATTGCTACCCCAGGTGTTGTTTTGTGTGTGTGTGTGTGTGTGTGTGTGTGTGTGTGTGTGTGTTTTCATTTTCATTTGCCTGAAAAAGATTTTTCCATCTCTTCACTTTCAGTCTGTGTGAGTCATTTGTTCTGAGGTGGGTTTCTTGTAGATGGCATATATCTGGGTCATGTTTTCTTTTCTTTTTTCTTTTTTTTATTTCTTTTTTTTTTCTATTTCCAATTTTTTATTAAGGTATTATATGTGTACATATCTTACCATTGCCACCCCCCACCCCACTCCCATATATGCTCTCACCCCCCCGAGTTTTGCATCCGTTGGTTATGCTTATATGCATGCATACAAGTCCTTTGATTGATCTCTTATCTCCACCACCTCTCCCTAACTTTCCCCCTGTAATTTGACAGTCCGTTTGATGCTTTACTGTCTCTGTATCTATCGTTTTGTTCATCACTTTATAATGTTCTTTACTATCCCTAAATGAGTGAGATCATGTGGTATTTTTCTTTCATTGACTGGCTTATTTCACTTAGCATAATGTTCTCCAATTCCATCCAGGTTGCTGCAAATGATGAGAATTCTTTCTTTTTTATGGCAGCATAGTATTCCATTGTGTAGATATACCACAGTTTTCCGATCCAGTCATCTGCTGATGGGCACTTAGGCTGTTTCCAAATCTTAGCTATTGTAAATTGTGCTGCTATGAACATAGTGGTGCATATATCCTTTCTGATTGGTGTTTCTAGTTTCTTCGGATATATTCCCAGGAGTGGGATTACTGGGTCAAATGGGAGTTCCATTCTCAGTTTTTTGAGGAAACTCCATACTGTTCTCCACAGTGGCTGCACCAGCCTGCATTCCCACCAGCAGTGCATAAGGGTTCCTTTTTCTCCGCATCCTCGCCAACACTTGTCGTTTGTTGATTTGCTGATGATAGCCATTCTGACAGGTGTGAGATGGTACCTCATTGTTGTTTTGATTTGCATCTCTCGGATAATAAGTGACTTTGAACATGTTTTCATGTGTCTCTTGGCCTTCCTTCTGTCTTCTTTTGAAAATATTCTGTTTAGGTCTGTTGCCCATTTTTTTATTGGATCATTTATCTTCCTCTTATTAAGTTGCATAAGCTGCCTGTAGATGTTGGAGATTAAACCTTTATCAGTGATAGCATTTGCAAATATGTTCTCCCATGCACTGGGCTTTCTTGTTGTTTTGTTGATGGTTTCTTTTGCTGTAAAAAAGCTTTTTATTTTGATGTAGTCCCATTTGTTAATTTTCTCTTGAGAAACTCACCATCTTGCAAGGAAAGGGGGATTTTATTGTAGCCTTTTTACAGAACTGCTTTCGCTGTATCCCATAGATTTTGGATTGTTGCGTTTTCATTGTCATTTGTTGCCATGATGTTTTTTATTTCTTCCTTGATGATTTTGGTAACCCAGTCATGGTTTAATAGCATGCTGTTTAGTCTCCAAGTGTTTGATTTCTTTGGGTTGTTTTTATTGTAGTTGATTTCCAGTTTTATGCCACTGTGATCTGAGAAGATACTTGATATGATTTCTATCTTCTTGAATTTGGAGAGACTTTGCCTATGTCCTAACATATGGTCTATCCTTTAAAATGACCCATGTGCACTTGAGAAGAATGTATATTCTGTGGCTTTGGGGTGAAATGTTCTCAAGATGTCGATGAATTCCATCTGTTCTAGTGAGTCATTTAGGATTGATGTTTCTTTGCTGATTTTTTGTTTAGAGGATTTGTCCAATGGTGATAGTGGGGTATTGAAGTCTCCTACTATGATTGTATTGCTGTCAATCTCTCCTTTGATATCTTCCAGGAGTTTTTAATGTATCTTGGTGCTCCTGTATTGGGTGCATATATGTTTACCAGAGTTATTTCTTCTTGTTGGATTTCTCCCTTTAGTATTATGAAGTGGCCTGCATTATCTCTAGTTATGTCCTTCACTTTGAGATCTAATTTGTCAGATATAAGTATTGCTACCCCAGCTTTCTTTTCATTTCCATTTGCCTGGAAAACCTTTTTCCAGCCCTTTATTCTCAGTCTGTATGCGTCCTTTTTTTTGAGGTGGGTTTCCTGTAGACAGCAGATATATGGGTTTTGTTTTCTTATCCAGTCTGTTACCCTGTGTCTTTTGATTGGGTCATTCAATCCATTTACATTTAAAGTTATGATTGATAGGTACTTATTTGACGCCATTTTTATTCTATACCCCTGTGTTCCTTCTTTGCTTCCTATTTTTTTTTTTTTTTTTTTTTTTTTTTTTTTTACAGCAGACCCTTTAGCATTTCTTTCATTGCTGGTTTGGTGGTGATAAACTCCCTTAGTCCTTTTTTGTGAAGTTCCTGATTTCACCTTCAATTTTGATTGATAGCCTTGCTGGGTACAGTATTCTTGGATTTAGACCCTTCCTTTGCATGACTTTGTATATTTCATTCCATTCCCTTCTGGCCTGATGAGTTTCTATTGAGAAATCAGTTGCTAGTCTGATGGGGGTTCCTTTGTATGTAACTGTCTGTCTCTCTCTGGCTGCTTTTAAGATTCTTACTTTGTCGTTGGTGTTTGCCAACTTAATTATAATGTGCCTTGGCGTCGGTCTTTTGGGCTTCATTTTGCTTGGATCTCTGTGAGCTTCTTGGATTTGTGTGGGTTTTTTCTTCCCTATATCAGGGAAGTTTTCTGTTATTATTTCTTCAAACAGGTTTTCTATTCCTTGCTCAGTTTCCTTTCCTTCTGGCACCCCTATTATCCTGATGTTGTTTTGTTTTGTGTTGTCCCGAAGTTCCCTTAGGTTCTCCTCAATCTTTCTAATTTTTGTTTCTAGAAGCTGTTGTAATTGGGTATTTTTTTCCACCTTGTCTTCTAGCTCACTTATGCGGTCTTCTGCTTCGTCTAGTCTACTCTTGATGCTTTCTATTGAGTTCTTTACAGCAGCGATGTCATTTTTCATTTCTTCTTGGTTCTTCTACATTTCTTCTTGGTTCTTACTCATATTGTCGAATTTGTCTTCCATCCTTTTCAGCCACTTTATGACCATTTCTCTGAATTCTTTCTCTGATAGGTTGTTTGCCTCTAAATCGTTTACTTCCTTTTCTGGTGATGCCTGCTTCTCTTTCCTGTAGGGGCTATTTCTTTGTCTCCTCATGGTCTCTCTTCTCCGGATGTCTGGTTATATAGATCTCTCTCTACGGCATTGATTTAAAGGTACAAAATACAACACAACCAGGCACAACAGACAAGGCACTGAACAGAATTGTATTCATGATATTAATAACCTCCAATAAAGGTAACCACCAGAGAAAGACAAATTAGGGAATAGGAGTGGAAGAGCGAGAGTAAAAAGAAAGAACAACAACAACAAAAAAAACAAAGAGTGTGAATCTGAACTTGGGAAAAGAGCAGAAAGAAAGAAAAGAAAAAAAAAGAGAGAGAAGAAAAAGAAAAGAAAAGAAAGTAAGAGAGACAAGAACGATACTAAGAGAGAAAAGGGGAACAAACTATATATATGGGGAGTAAACTCCACTAGAACAACCACTATTCCCAGCAAATTCCAGCAACACGAGCCTGGAGATTAATACAAACTGCAACACCAGCTAATGTCAAGTGAGGCAATGGAAAACAAAAGTAAAAAACAAACAAAAACAAAGCAAACAAAAGAACCAACCAAACCAACAAAAAGAATAATCAAAACAATCTCATAAAAAAGCATAAAAATTCAATCTAATCAACATTCAAGCAAACAACAACAAAAGGCCAGAGAGAAAAATAATTTTTTAAGGTAGCGTAGAGAGAGGTTTGTATGGATTTGGAGCAGGGGGTTGGGAATTAGATATATAAGTAGGGTGAAGTTTTAGCAGAGAGTAAACTGAAAAAGTAGGGAAAATCTAAGGCCAGAAAGGGTTAAGATAAACTGGAGACCAAAAGGGGAAAGGTTAGGAGGAGAGTGATGGCATAATGTTAGCTTTGAGATAGGGTAAAAGGATTGTAAGGGAAAGATGCAAATCGAATGTAGGACACTAATCCAAAAATAAAAGAAAGAGAAAATCAACTGACATTAAAAAAAAAAGTAAAATAATGGTAATAATAATGCTGATTGAAAATAAAAATGTAATCATTAAAAAGGTGAAAATCGAGTGAGGAAAAAAAAATTTAGTTTCTTAAGTGAAAGAGGCAAAAAATGAAAATAAAAAAATGAGAATAAAAAATTTAAAAAATGGAAAAAAGAATTGAAAATTAAAAAATAGGAAGACTAAAATGTGCAGTAGCAGCTGTCATTCACTTACTCTATTATTCTGTTTGGTATGCCTGTTTCCCAGTCTGGGCGGTATTTCAGTTCAGCTTCATTCCAGGGCTCCTCAGTGTTGGAAGCCAGTCCTGCTTTTTAAGCCAGCCGTGTCTTAATTTCTCATATTTATTTTTTATTACACCAGAGACAATTAGTGTTTCAGCCCCTGGGTGGCGGTGTTTCTGAATTGACTTCCAGGCCTCTCTAGCTTTTTTTTTTTTTTTCCCCTCTATGGCATTCACTACCTGTTTGTGGAGGTGTGCGCCTCAGGCTGCCTCTCCGATGGTCACACCCAGCTCTGGTCCCCAGATTCCGAAAAAGCACCTTCCCCCTGCAGTCTTTCAGGGCCCCTCCACCTGGGTTTACCTATGTATTGGGCTTAGCAATCAGAGTCGGAAAGAGCCCAAGTGTGCGGAGAGTGGGTCTGTGCGCCAGACTAAGGATCCTGCACTCCTTTGAAAATTCTTAGTCTGACCCTCCTCGTCAGATTAAAATGAGTTCCTTTCAAGAGGTCACTTCTGTTAGCAGCTCAGAAGACCCCCTTCCACATTCACGGATCACGGCAGTTCCAACTGCCGCCGATTTTTCTAGGCACAGACCTCTCGGTTCCTGCAGCTGCCACGCTTCCCTCACCCAGCGCTTCCCTCACCCACCACGGGGATTAGAAACCACATCTTATTTCAGGCGAAATCTGACCTTTCCGTGGTGCAGTGAAGAGTTCCTTTGAATCCGAATGTTTGCGCTGATAGGGGACCGGTGGTCTGGTGATTGCAGCAGTTCAGTGTTTGCAGTTGTCGTGGATAGTCAGGTTTCCAATAAAATCCTCCTTTCCTTGCAAGATGGCGAGGCGCCCGGTGAGCCCGCAGCTCCAGGAGGGGACCCAGCCCCTGTGGGTGCTGCATGTTCAGGGGAACACTGCCCAGCACTCCCCCGCCTTCTCCTGGAGTTTAGCTGTCCCTTGGCTTGCCCACATACACTCCCTCTGCGAGCCTCTGCTTCTCCTACACTCTGCCCCAGGAACAGACTCCAAACCCGACTCTATTCTGTCGCCATTTTCCTCAGTCTCCTCTGGGTCATGTTTTCTTATCCATTCAGCCAAGCTATGTCTTCTTTAATGGAGGCTTTAGTCCATTTATGTTTAAAGTTATTATTGATAGGTACTTGTTTGTAGCCATTTTTATTATTAATGCCTGTGTTCCTTCTTCCCTTTCTATTATTTTTACACCACTCTCTTTAGCATTTCTTGCAATGCTGGCTTGGTAGTGATAAACTCCCTTAGCCTTTTTTTGTCTGTGAATCTCTTGATTTTCCCTTCAATTTTGAATGATAGCTTTGCTGGATACAGTATTCTTGGATTCAGTCCTTTACTTTGCATCACTTTACATACTTCATTCCATTCCCTTCTGGCCTGATGTGTTTCTGTTGAGAAATCATTTGATAATCTAATGGGAGTTCCTTTGTAGGTATCTCTCTGTCTCTTGCAGCCTTTAAGATTCTCTCTTTGTCTTTAATGTTTGCCATCGTAATTCTGATGTGTCTTGGTATGGGTCTCTTTGGGTTTTTCTTGTTTGGGACTCTCTGTGCTTGCGTGACTTCTTTCTTCCCCAAATAAGGGAAGTTTTCTGTCATTATTTTTTCAAATTGGTTTTCTAATCCTTGTTACTCTTCTTGTCCTCCTGGCGCCGCTATTATACATATGTTACCTCATTTCATGTTGTCCCAAAGCTCCCTTAGGCTTTCCTCCTGCTTTCTAATTTTTTTCTCCAATTGCTGTTCAGATTGGGTGTGTTCTGCTGCCTGATCCTCTAACTCACTAATTCCATCCTCTGCTTTTTCTAGTCTCCTATTGAAACCTTCCATTGTGTTTTTTATTGTATCTATATCATTTTTATTTCCTCTTGATTCTTACATAAGTTGTTGATTTTCTCATCCATCTGGTTTATGAACTGTATGACCATTACTCTGAATTCTTTTTCTGACATATTGCATGCCTCTGTTTCATTTAGTTCCTTTTCTGGAGCTTCCTCCTTTTCTTTCCTTTTGGGGTTCTTTGTCTCCCTATTTTTGCTATCACTGAAGGGTCCAGGCGCCAAGATGCACAGGGCCTGTGGCTGAAGTTGAGGGCTTGGTGGGAAGGTTGCAACCACAAGAGTCACCAGAGGGCCCAGGCACCAGGATGCATGGGGCCCATGGCCACCTCAGCAGGTCGGCAGGTGGGTCACGTGCCCTGAGAGTCACCAGAGAGTGCAGGTGCCAGGACACACAGGGCCTCTGGCTGTGGTGGCAGGTCATCAGGGTGGTTGTTCACTCCAGGACTCAAAGGAGCCTGCAGCCAGGAACCCTGGAATCCTTGTGTCCATGTGTCTGTAGCTGCGGTAGCAGATCTTTGGCTGCAGTGGCTGTAGGTTTCCAGGTGGTATCTGCAGCCAGTCTGGGTGGTGGTGAGGCTGGGATCCTAGTCACAGCAGCTCTCCCCTTCAAGATGGTATGGTTTCTGTGCCAGTACTGGCCACCCAAGAGTGTTTGCAGCAGTAGTGGGAGCTCCCTGTCTAAGAGAGTCCAGTCTGCTAGCCCCAAAAGTCCTGCATGATCTAACCATCCCTCATACGCACACACACACACACACACACACACACACACACACACACATCATACACATCCACACACTCCCCTTTGGCTCCCTCACTCACACTCTCTCCCTCACTACCATCCTGCCAGTCACCATATTGACTCCCCCCTATAATTGTGTTTTGATCTGTTTCTCCCTTTAATTCTGTGAGTAGCTGTTTAATATATTTTGGTGCTCCCTGATTGGACGCATATATATATTAAGAAGTGTTATATTTTCTTTTTGTAGTGTCCCTATTATCATTACAAAGTATCCATTTTTGTCTCTTGTTATCTTTGTTATCTTGAGATCTATTTTGTCAGATAAGTATGGCTACACCTGCTTTTTTGTGGATGTTATTTGCTTATCATTTTCCAACATTTTACTTTACCCAGCTCCCCTGCGATCGAAAGCGAAAGAGTGTAGGGGACCCTAGTTAAATGATAATTTTGGTGGATATAATATGGATGGCTGGTAATTTCTTTCTTTCAGACATTTGAATATTTGGTTCCACTCTCTTCTGGCTTGTAGAGTTTCTCCTGAGAAGTTGAGGGAAATTCTGATGGTTTTTCCTTTGTACTTTACTTCCTTCCTTCCTTTTCCTTTATGCTTTGAGGAATTTTTCTTTGTCACTAATTTTTGACAGCTTCATTACCAAGTGCCTTGGAGAGGGCTTCTTTGGATTCAAGGAAATAGATGTTGTGTTTGCTTCTTGGATTTGAGGTTTTAGTTCTTTCCATAGATTTGGGAATTTCTCATCCACTAATTTGTTTTAAAGACTCTCCATTCCATACTCTCTCTTCCTCCTCTGCTATGCCTATGACCCTGATATTATTTTTTTATGGAGTTAGAGAGGTCTTGTATGGTTATTTCATATTTCTTTATGCTTGGGTCTCTCTCTTCTTCTCTCTACATCATTTCTTGATTCCTGTCTTCAATATCACTAGTTCTTTCCTCTAACTGGTTGGTTCTATTTTCTATGCTTATCAGCTCACTCTTAATTTTTCAAATTGCCTGCTTCATTTGCAGGATTTCTGCTTGATTACTTTTTAAAATTTCAATTTCTTTGGAGAAATACTCATTTTGTTCATTGATTTATTTTCTGAGTGCACTGAATTGCCTGTATTTTCTCGCATCTCATTGAGTATTTTCAGAACTGCAATCTTGAAATCTCTGTCATTCAATGCACATAATTCCAAGTGTTCCAGCCTATTTTCTAGGGATTTTTCATTTTCTTTCTGGTTATCATTGTGTTGTGGTGGTTGTTCATGGCATGCACTGTTTTATCTCTGAGGAGGTCTTCTATTCTGTTCCAGTAGATGGCGCTCAACTGCAAGATTTTTATTCTCTGTGGCTTCACAGTTTTGAGCCTCTGCAGCTTCCATAGGGCTGTACCACCTCTGTTGCTTGGGGGTGAGGTTTGTTTTTCCCTCACAGTAATTGTTACCCCTGACCTCCACAGGTCCAGCCCAAGTACTCCTTCTGGAGTTCAGTCACAGAGGGAAACTGTGTTTCTACTGCAACAGCTCTTGGCCTACAGATAATACACTCCTGGAGTCAACTCCAAGGGCAACGGGAAGCAAGATTTGGAAGTCTAACCAGTCGCAGAGTTCTGCAGTTTCCTTTCTTTGCCTGAAAACCTGCAGCCAGGCTCAGCTGTGCAGAGTAGCTCTGTAGGGAGGGTGCCATTCAGACACACTCTCACTCCTTGTGTGTGCAACCACACAATGCCGCTACTCCAGTGGCAACTCCAACAGCTATCCACTTGCTAGGTTAGCTCTCTGTTTGTCCTGACCAGCTGAGGGAAGTGCCTGTAACTGCTGCTGTCAGTTCCCAGCTGTGCTGTAGCTCTGTTTGGCTTCCCTCCCTTCTCGTTTCCCTGCTTATTCCAAGGAACCCACCTTAATTGTTCCAGTGAGCAGGTGTCTCAGGTGTGCATCCATGTTTAGCAGGGATTTATTTGTTGGTTATTTTGTTGAGATGTTAGGGGGAGAGGATAGACATGCCCTTATGCTGCCATTCCTCTGACATCACTAGGCAAGAGTATTTGAACTGTACTTTGGAATTAAAAGGAGCTTGCTTAATGAACACATGAGAAAGGGGAATGTGCCAAGAACTGACAAAACAATCTTATCTAATAATATAGTAATATGCAAATTGACTGTCACTCCAACACACAAGGTGGCTGCCCCTATGTGGTCAAAGACCCTGCCCCCATGTGGACACAAGATGGCCTCCACAAGATGGCCAGCAGGGGAGGGCAGTTAGGAGGGAACAGGCCTGCAGGGGAAGGCAGTTGGGGGTGACCAGGCTGGCAGAGGAGGGAAGTTGGGGGGGACCGGGCCTGCAGGGAAGGGCAGTTGGGGGGGACCAGGCCTGCAGGAGAGGGCTGTTAGGGGCAAACAGGCTGACAGGGGAGCAGTTAGGCATCAATCAGGTTGGCAGGGGAGTGGTTAGGTGGTGATCAGGCTGTCAGGCAGAAGCAGTTAGGGGCAATCAGGAAGGCAGGCAGGCGAGTGGTTGGGAGCCAGCAGTCCTGGATTGTGAGAGGGATGTCCAGTAGGATCGGGCCTAAATGGGCAATCGGACATCCCTCGAGGGGTCCCAGATTGGAGAGGGTGCGGGCTGGGCTGAGGGACACCCCTCCCCCCCGTGCACGAATATCCTGCACCGGGCCTCTAGTCCTATATAATGAAAGGTTAATACGCAAATCGACCAAATGGTGGAACAACTGGTCACTATGACACACACTGACCAGTAGGGGGCAGATGCTCAAAACAGGAGCTTCCCCCTGGTGGTCAGTGCGCTCCCACAGGGGAGCACCACTCAGTCAGAAACCGGGCTCATGGCTGGCGAGCACAGCAGCAGTGGTGGGAGCCTCTCCCACCTCCACGGCCATGCTAAGGACCCCTCGGAGGATGTCCCAATGCCAGCTTAGGCCCGCTCCCCACTCCCCACGGGCCTAAGCCAGAAGTGGGACATCCCACAAGGGGTCCTGGACTGTAAGAGGGTGCAGGCCAGGCTGAGGGACCCCTCCCCACCCTCCCCCAATGCACGAATGTCATGCACTGGGCCTCTAGTTACTTCAGAACTGCTGGAACAAATAGAAGGAGGGTAATAGGGAGTGACAAAAATATTGCATTTTAAAAATATATCACTTTGGCTATGGAATTGTAGTGGGCCATGGGCCAACAGTGTAAGATGAGAGACCACTTATTCGTTCAAGAATATGTATTGACCACTCACTAGTACCTTTTCCTTTTTCTTGTTTTTTTAAATATATTTTATTGATTTTTAGAGAGGAAGAAAGAGGGAGAGAAAGATATAAACATCAAAGATGAGAGAGAGGGAGAAACCAAGATGGCGGCATAGGTTAAACACCTAACCTACAGCCGGGCACAACAATTTCAAAAATACAACTAAAAGTCAAAACGGACATCATCCAGAACCACAGGAAAGCTGGCAGACTGAAATGCCCACAACTAGAAGGAAAGAGAAAACCACAAGAATAATCAGAGGAGCCGTAAAAGCCTGAGGTATGGAGACACGGGCGGAGACACAAGCACGCGCACGTGCAGGGAGGACAGAGCTGGAGAGGAAGGGGCAGCTGATGGCCTGGTCGGCGTTCACTAGCAGGAAGGAGATAAAAGCTCCAGATTGCGCTGAACACCAGCTCCGACTTCACTGAACCCCAGTTCCGGGCGAAACCCTGGGAAGCCAGGCGCACGCTGGGGGAATGAATCTGGGCTGTGGGGCGCAGGCACAGAGGAGCAGCGGAAGGCAGAGCACCAGAGATGCGCACGGGAAGGCGCGCAGAAGAGGGAAGGCTGCCTGTGCCACTGAAGCGCCAGACTGCGCTGAGACCCAGTTCCAACTACACTGAAACCCAGTTCCAGGCGAGAATCTGGGAATCCAGATTCATTAGGGGAGAGACTAGACTGTTTGGCAGCGGGCGAAACTCCAGGGCGCGTTTCTCTCAGAGGTGTTTGCAAGGAATACAGAGGGACACAGACACAGGAACCTCATAGGGCGGGGCTGACAGGAAGCCAAGGTTGTAGGCTCCACCCTGTAGCTCCACCCCAGCCAAGCTGAGCAGAAGCTTCTCCCTGCTGAGTGCCTCATGCAGTAGCTGACCTACACTACATTGGAGACCCAGAAACGAGGGCATCTAGTGGTCAGTGTTGAGATGACACCAGATTTCAACCACGCGCACAAGGGTCACATTCAGGAGGCAGACTCAGTGAACGCCAAAGCATTGCTGCATCAAGACCCGGCCCATAAACATGTCTCCTGCACAGCAACTCTTCCTATATAGACAAAGAAGGTCATCACGGCCAATTGGCCTGGAGGACAATTCCTCCCAGTGACACCAACAACAATCAAAACTTAACTATACAAAGGAGGACCAAGATGGAGGCATAGGGCGGAAGCCTGATCGTTGCCTTCCACAACAATTTTGAGACTACGACGGGAGAGCAGAGCAGACACCATCCAGAAACACGAGAGGGCTGGCGTGGGATGATGCTGACGCTGGTGACCTAAAGTCCACATTTTAAGAACTACGGCTCAGGCGACACAAGGGCGGCCTGGAACGTGCTCGGCGCAGTTCCCCCAGCGGTCTCCGGCTGAGGGGACGGCTCCACTCGCTGCCGAGCATGGACAGACGAGCCCCTGGGAGACATGGGGTGGGAGACTCCGCGCTTGCTGACCTCTGAGTCCTTCAAGAATCTCAACACCCCGGAAGCGGCCAGGTGCGCACACTCGGCGACCGGCCACCGCTGCAGACCCAAGGGCCGACGCAGCGACACTGGACCAGCCCGCCGCCGTGCACCAGGCACACCGGAGCTTCGCCGAGCCCGCCGCCCAACGAGTTCTGCGGCAGCCGCCCTGGAGCTCTGAGAAAATGACTGAAGGAATTGCTGAGAGGGAATTGACCAACAGGAATTGGGATCAAGAAGATGAAACCCCGCTGAGACCTGGGTCCAGGCGATGCTGCGAGCCTCTGGGCTCAGGTGTGGTCATACGCCCTTGGGTCTAGGTGAGGCCTCACGCCCCTGGGTCTGGGTGAGGCCACGCGCCCCTGGGTCCAGGAGAAACCGGATTCTGGGTTCGGGTGAGGCCATGCGCCCCTGGGTCCGGGTGAAGCCGGAATCATGGGTCCGGGAGAGGCCGTGTGCCCCTGGATCCGGGTAAGGCTGGGTCCCGGGTCCGGGTGAGGCTGTGCGCCCCAGGATCCGGGTGAGACCACGCGACCAGGGGTCTGGGAGAGGTCACGCGCCCCTGGATCTGGGTGAGGCCACGTGCCACTGGGTCTAGGTGAAGCTAGATCCCGGGTCCGGGTGAGGTCATGTGGCCCTGGATCCGGGTGAGGCCTCGCGCCCCTGGGTCTGGGAGAGGCCACGCGCTCCCGGGTCCAGGTGAGGCCATGTGTCCCTGGATCCGGGTGAAGCTGGGTCCTGGGTCCGGGTTAGGCCATGCGCCCCTGAGTCTGGGAGAGGCCACGTGCCCCTGGTTCCGGGTGAGGCCATGAGTCCCTGGATCAAGGTGAGGCCTCGCGCACCTAGGTCCGGGTGAGGCCACGCGCCCCTGGGTCTGGGAGAGGCCACACGGCCCCAGGTCCGGGTGAGGCCATGTGTCCCTGGATCCGGGTGAGGCCTCGCGCACCTAGGTCTGGGTGAGGCCATGCGCCCCTGGGTCTGGGAGAGGCCACGCGCCCCTGGGTCCAGGTGAGGCCATGTGTCCCTGGATCCGGGTGAGGCTGGGTTCCGGGTCCGGGTGAGGCCTCGCGCACCTAGCTCCGGGTGAGGCCCGAGCCCCTGTATCTGGGAGAGTCCACACGCCCCTGGGTCCGGGTGAGGCCTCGCGCACCTGGCTCCAGGTGAGGCCACGCGCCCCTGGGTCTGGGAGAGGCCACGTGCCCCTGGGTCCAGGTGAGGCCATGTGTCCCTGGATCCGGGTGAGGCTGGGTCCCGGGTTCGGGTGAGGCCACGCGCCCCTGGGTCTGGGAGAGGCCACGCGCCCCTGGGTCCAGGTGAGGCCATGTGTCCCTGGATCCGGGTGAGACCTCCCGCACCTAGGGCCGGGTGAGGCCACGCACCCCTGGGTCTGGGAGAGGCCACGCGCCCCCAGGTCCAGGTGAGGCCATGTGTCCCTGGATCTGGGTGAGGCTGGGTCCCGGGTCCTGGTGAGGCCTCGCGCACCTGGCTCCGGGTGAGGCCACGCGCCCCTGGGTCTGGGAGAGGCCACGCGCCCCTGGGTCCAGGTAAGGCGATATGTCCCTGGATCCGGGTGAGGCCTCGCGCACCTAGGTCCAGGTGAGGCCACGCGCCCCTGGGTCTGGGAGAGGCCACGTGCCCCTGGGTCTGGGTGAGGCCACGTTCACCTGAGTCCGGGTGAAGCCGTGCCCCTGGGTCCGGCCGAGACCAAACCAGAGGGAGTCGGACCTCCGTTACCACCATTTGTCCACCATCCAGAGCTGAGGGGTCAGTGCTGACATATACACATAAGGAACTGGTGGACATTGAAATTGGGTCTCTAAAGAACTGTTGGTCCAGAAAGAAACTCACTACAGACTGATTCATCTGCCTGTCAGCATAACTATTATTGCTTGTCTCACACTCAGTTCTTATAAGTATATCTCTAGTGACACGTGATCTCGCTCATCTAGGGGAAATGATGAACAACATAGACTGATGAACAAGAACAGAACCAGAAACAAGGAGGCATCAATCGGACTATCGGGCCTCAGAGGGAGGATAGGGGAGGTTGGGGGGAGGGGGGCGAGATCAACCAAAGGACTTGTGTGCATGCATATGAGCCTATCCAACGGTTAAGTTCAACAGGGGGTTGGGGCATCCGTGGGGAGGGGTGTGGGATGGGAATGGGGGGATGAGGACAAATATGTGACACCTTAATCAATAAAGAAATTTTAAAAAATAAAAAAATAAAAATAATGAACTGAGATTTTGAAATCCAATTAAGTTGAATTCAGACCAAAACCATTACCAAGACAAAGGATACATTATAATGCTCACAGCTATAATTCACAGTGAAAATAAAATATTTATGAAAGAAAAAAAAAAGATGAGAGAGAATCATTGATTGGCTACCTCCTGCATGTCTGCTACTGGGAATCGAGTCCAAACCCAGGCATGTGTCCTTGGCTGGAATTTAACCTGGGACCCTTTGGTCTGTAGGCCAACGCTCTATCCATTGAGCCAAACCAGCTAGGGCTTCATTGGTACCTTTTTCAATGTCTCTGCTAGCAAAACAAACAAAAATGTTTTTCCTCTTGGAGCTTGCAGTCTAGTGGGGATCCGTTAGGTAGCTGTTGCAGATGATGAAGATTTACACTGGGAGTGAGACAGTGGATATATAGAGAAGTGATTGGATTTGGGATGTATTTTGGAAGGAAGTGGAACAGATAGAATCTGGTGATGGACAGGATAGATTGGACATCACTTCCTCCACAAAGTTATTCCCTGGACCCCCTTAATATTAAATTAAGTATCACTATACCACATGTTTACCTTATTGCTACACACACTGTATTATAAATATTCATTCACTTGTCTGTCTTATCTGTATCGTATCACATGATATCAGAACCTATGGCACAATGCTTGGGACAAAACAGGTACTCAATAAATATATTTTTAAAAAGTGCTTAATATTAATAATATTTATTATTATGAAATACACTTACTAAACATATAAACCAAGTCCTTTATCAAGATACTAGTGGCCCAGTGCAAGGATCTGTGCACATTGAAAGGAAAATAATTAGAAGAAATATTTTAATATTGCTACTTGCTTTTTCTCTGTAATGGAAGTGTCAAAGCAGTCGCTGGTTGCCATCTGCAGGGTTATCGGTAGGGCAATCAGGCCCCCGCTCACACCAGCCTTGGCCTGGCACCACCCACTCACCTGCTCCAACATCCCTCCATAGTCCCGCTCTTGTCACGGCCCATCAGGCCAGCAGCACCTTCATTGCCACCTGTTGCCAGTGCCGCATCGCCAACACCTGCCATATTCTGCACCACCCCCTGGTGGTCAGCTCACATAATAGTGAGCAGTCGAACTCCTGGTTGAACTCTCAGTCGAGGGGACAATTTGCATATTAGGCTTTTATTATATAGGATTATTCATTGCCCATTCCATAGAAATATCTTCTAGTATGCTGTGATTTTATTCTGGTCTTTGATGCAAAATGTTCCTTTCTAGATTGATATCATAAGATCATCTATTTAAACCATGAAAACATTTGTGCAAAGACTAGAAAATTACATTGCCTCATTATGATGGTCACACCTGATTAAACATTGCACAATGTCAGAAAACTAGAAGTTCAAGATTATAAATATAGTGCCATGGAGCACATTTATAAGAAATCAAATACTCAATCAGGTTATTACACCATTTGAAAGATCAGTAGCCAAACACTCTACATCCTTAGGTAATAGTGAATGCAGCTCTATAGAACCAGTCACAGCTCATAAAATACTATAGAAGTAATTCTAATGGAGTTCAAACTTACAGGATCCCAAACAGCCAACAAAATTCAACAAGAAAGGGGGAAAAAAAGGTCACATTCAGCCATATGCCAGAGTCTAGAAAATGACTGTTACTGTTACTTTAAAAACAATCTCTCTGCAATTCTAACTATAAATATCTAGTAATATAGTCCTTCTATAATTACCCAATTAAAGATTAAAGCTCAGAGAAACCAAGATGGCGGCATAGGTGAAACACCTAACCTGCAGCCGGGCACAACAATTTCAAAGGCACAACTAGAGGTCAGAACGGACATCGTCCAGAACCACAGGAGAGCTGGCGGACTGAAATGCCCACAGCTGGGGGGAAGGAGAAGGCCACGGGGACAATCGGGGGAGCCGTAAAAGCCTGAGGTATGGAGAAACTGGCGGAGACACGAGCACGCACGCCTGCGGGGAGGATGGACCGGAGAGGAAGGGGCGGCTGACGGCCTGGCCGGCGTTCACTGGCAGGAAGGAGATAAAGGCTCCGGAGTGCGCTAAGCGCCGGCTCCGACTGCACTGAGCGCCAGTTCCGGGCGAAACCCTGGGAAGCCAGGCGCAGGCTGGGGGAATGAATCTGGGCTGTGGGGCGCAGGCACAGAGGAACGGGGGAAGGCAGAGCTCCAGAGGCGCGCACGGGAAGGGGCGCAAAGGACGGACTGTTGCCTGCGCCACTGAGCTGCCCTAGCGGGAAGGAGACATAAGCTCAGGACCGTGCTGAACCCCAGTTCCGACTGCACTGAACCCCAGTTCCGGGCGAAACCCTGGGAAGCCAGGCGCACGCTGGGGGAATGAATTTGGGCTGTGGTGGCGGAGGCACAGAGAAGCGGCGGCTCCAGACGCGCGCACTGGAAGGTGCGCAGAGGACGGACTTTTGCCTGCGCCACTGGGCGGCCCTGCTGGGAAGGAGACAGGGACGCCAGACTGCGCTGAGACCCAGTTCCAACTGCACTGAAACCCAGTTCCAGGTGAGAATCTGGGAGTCCAGATTCATTAGGGGAGGGACTGGACTGTTTGGCAGTGGGCGAAACTCCAGGGCGCGTTTCTCTCAGAGGTGTTTGCAAGGAATACAGAGGGACACAGACACAGGAGCCTCATAGGGCGGGGCTGACAGGAAGCCAAGGTTGTAGGCTCCACCCTGTAGCTCCGCCCCAGCCAAGCTGAGCAGAAGCTTTTTCCTGCTGAGTGCCTCAGGTAGTGGCTGACCCACACTGCATTGGAGACCCAGAAACAAGGGCATCTAGTGGTTGGTGTGAGATGACACCAGATTTCAATCACTTGCATAAGGGAGGCATTCTAGAGGCAGACTCAGTGAGCGCCAAGGCATTGCTGCATCAAGACCCGGCCCACAAACATGTCTCCTGCACAGCAACTCTTCCTATATGGACAATGAGGGTCCTCACGGCCAATTGGCCTGGAGGACAATTCCTCCCAGAGACACCAACAACATTCAAGACTTAACTGTACAAAGGAGGACCAAGATGGAGACATAGGGCGGCAGCCTGATCGTTGCCTACCACAACAATATTGAGACTACGACGGGAGAGCAGAGCAGACACCAGCCAGAAAGACCGGGGGGCTGGCAGAGCAGATGCTCTACAACTAGAATAAAAGAGAGGGGTACGCAGGATGATGCTGATGCCGGTGACCCAAAGTCCACACTTTAAGAACTATGGCTCAGGCGACACAATGGTGGCCAGGAACGTGCTCGGCGCAGTTCCCCCGGCGGTCTCCGGCTGAGGGGACGGCTCCACTCGCTGCCGAGCACGGACAGACGAGCCCCTGGGAGACATGGGGTGGGAGACTCCGTGCTTGCTGACCTCCGAGTCCTTCAAGAATCTCAATGCCCCGAAGTGGCCAGGTGCGCACGCTCAGCGACTGGCCACCGGTGCAGACCCAAGGGCCGACACAGCGACACTGGACCAGCCCACCGCCGGGCACCGGGCACACAGGAGCCTTGCCGAGCCCGCCGCCCAACGAGTTCTGCGGCAGCCGCCCTGGAGCTCTGAGAAAATGACCGAAGGAATTGCTGAGAGGGAATTGACCAACAGGAATTGGGATCAAGAAGACGAAACCCCGCTGAGACCCGAGTCCAGGCGAGCCTGCGAGCCTCTGGGCTCAGATGTGGTCACACGCCTCTGGGTCTGGGTGAGGCCTCACGCCCCTGGGTTTGGGTGAGGCCACGCGCCCCTGGGTCCAGGTGAAGCTGGATTCCGGGTTCGGGTGAGGCCATGTGCCCCTGGGTCCGGGCGAATCTGAACCCTGGGTCCGGGTGGGGCCGTGGGCCCCTGGATCCGGGTAAGGCTGGGTCCTGAGTACGGGTGAGGCCGTGAGCCCCTGGATCCGGGTGAGACCACGCGACCAGGGGTCTGAGAGAGGTAACGCGCCCCTGGGTCCGGGTGGCTTCGTGCACCTAGGTCCAGGTGAGGCCACGTGCCCCTGGGTCTGAGAGAGGCCACGCACCCCTAGGTCCGGGCGAGACCATGTGTCCCTGGATCCGGGTGGGGCCTCGTGCACCTAGGCCCGGGTGGGGCCGCGTGCCTCTGGGTCTGGGGGAGGCCAGGCGTCCCTGGGTCCGGGTGAGACCGTGTGTCCCTGGATCCGGGTGAGGCCTCGTGCGCCTAGGCCCGGGTGAGGCCACGTGCCCCTGGGTCTGGGAGAGGCCAGGCGTCCCTGGGTCCGGGTGAGACCGTGTGTCTCTGGATCCGGGTGAGACCTCGTGCACCTAGGCATGGGTGAGGTCACGTGCCCCGGGGTCTGAGAGGCCAAGCGTCCCTGGGTCCGGGTGAGACCATGTGTCCCTGGATCCGGGTGAGGCCGCGTGCACCTAGACCCGGGTGAGCCCAAGTGGCCCTGGGTCTGGGAGAGGCCAAGCGTCCCTGGGTCCGGGTGCGACCATGTGTCCCTGGAGCCGGATGAGGCCTCGTGCACCTAGGCCCGGGTGAGGCCACGTGCCCCTGGGTCTGGGAGAGGCCAAGCGTCCCTGGGTCCGGGTGCGACCATGTGTCCCTGGATCCGGGTGAGGCCTCGTGCACCTAGGCCCGGGTGAGCCCAAGTGGCCCTGGGTCTGGGAGAGGCCAAGCGTCTCTGGATCCGGGTGAGACCATGTGTCCCTGGATCCGGGTGAGGCCTCGTGCACCTAGGCCCGGGTGAGCCCAAGTGGCCCTGGGTCTGGGAGAGGCCAAGCGTCCCTGGGTCCGGGTGAGACCATGTGTCCCAGGATCCGGGTGAGGCCTCGTGCACCTAGGCCCGGGTGAGCCCAAGTGGCCCTGGGTCTGGGAGAGGCCAAGCGTCCCTGGGTCCGGGTGCGACCATGTGTCCCTGGATCCGGGTGAGGCCTCGTGCACCTAGGCCCGGGTGAGCCCAAGTGGCCCTGGGTCTGGGAGAGGCCAAGCATCCCTGGGTCCGGGTGAGACCATGTGTCCCTGGATCCGGGTGAGGCCGCGTGCACCTAGGCCCGGGTGAGCCCAAGTGGCCCCGGGTCTGGGAGAGGCCAAGCGTCCCTGGGTCCGGGTGCGACTATGTGTCCCTGGATCCGGATGAGGCCTCGTGCACCTAGGCCCGGGTGAGCCCAAGTGGCCCTGGGTCTGGGAGAGGCCAAGCGTCCCTGGGTCCGGGTGCGACCATGTGTCCCTGGATCCGGATGAGGCCTCGTGCACCTAGGCCCGGGTGAGGCCACGTGCCCCTGGGTCTGGGAGAGGCCAAGCGTCCCTGGGTACGGGTGAAGCCAGATCCTGGGTCCGGGTGAGGCCGTGCGCCCCTGGATCCATCCGGGTGAGGCTGGGTCCCAGGCCCGGGTGAGACCACGCGCCCCTTGGGTAGGGGTGAGGCCACGTGCCCCTTAGTCTGGGTGACGCCGTGCCCCTGGGTTCGGCCGAGACCAAACCAGAAGGAGTCGGACCTCCATTACCACCATTTGTCCACCATCCAGAGCTGAGGGGTCAGTGCTGACATGTACACATAAGGAACTGGTGGACATTGAAATTGGGTCTCAAAAGAACTGTTGGTCCAGGGGGAAGCTCGCTACAGATTGATTCATTTGCCTGTCAGCATAACTATTATTGCTCGTCTCACATTCAGTTCTTATTAGTATATATCTAGTGACATATGATCTCGCTCATCTAGGGGAAATGATGAACAACATAGACTGAGGAACAAGAACAGAACCAGAAGCAAGGAGGCATCGATCGGACTATCGGGCCTCAGAGGGAGGATAGGGGAGGGTAGGGGGAGGGTGGGGGGAGGGGGAGAGTTCAACCAAAGGACCTGTATGCATGCATATAAGCCTATCCAACGGTTAAGTTCAACAGGGGATTGGGGCATGCGTTGGGAGAGGGGTGGGATGGGAATGGGGGGATGAGGACAAATATGTGACACCTTAATCAATAAAGAAATTAAAAAAAAATAATAAAATAAAGATTAAAGCTCAGTTATCAATGGCTGATATTCAATGATTGGTTTTAAATCTACATTTTTATTATAAATGACTTTGTGCTCTTCAGTACTTTTAAATCCCTGGTCCAAAGTCAAGAACTATATGGAAAAGTGTTAAGTATGACTGTAGTAGACAAAAAGGCCCTAAAAAAAAACCAAGGAGTTCCATTAGTTGCCACAGGAATCTGCTTCATTGACTCATGTTCTCCAGACCTTTCTTAGCCAAAGTTTTCAAAGCACTGTCTTCCCATGTGAGTGATAATCATTTCAAAGATTTGGCAACCAGGAAAGGGTTGTTCCCCAGTATCACAAAGCAACTGAACACCTGCTAAGACTAAAACCTAGTTGCCCTGCCTTCTGATTCTCAAGAGAAGATTGGGGGGTGGGAAGCACTGGGCACTCAATAATCAAAAGTCTCACATATCAAAATATTACCCGAGCCTGGCTGGTGTGGCACAGTGGTTGAGCATCAACCTATAAACCAGGAGGCTATGCATGATTTGATTCCTGGTCAGGGCACATACACAGAGTGTAGGCTGGATCCCCAGGAGATGTGCAGAAGGCATCCAATCAATGATTCTCTCTCATTATTGATGTTTCTAGCTCTCTCTCTCTCCCTCTCCCTTCTCTCTGAAATCTATAAAAATGTATTTTTAAAAAATATTCCCTAGAAAAATGCCAGTTTGTGTCAGCCTAATGTTCCTGAAATTCCACCACTTCCATAAGGCATTCTTAATTGATCAAATGAAAGGGAAAGGTTTCTCAAGGTTCCTTGCTTTTGTCCACAAATAAAATTCCCATGAGCCTACAGGAAATCTGACCTTATTTGCATATGTGGTTTTCAACATTAATTATTCTGATATCTGTGTATCAAAACCTCCAGTCAAAACAAAAGAACATCATGTACATTGAGAAGGACATAACACACTTCTATGATATGCACACCCTAAATGTATAACCTGGACTTCATCATAAAGAAACATCAGATGAGAGAAAGATGGCGGTGCACAGGATGGAGGTGAGGGAGAGGATGAGTGAGTAAGAGGGTGAAAGGCGAGTGTGTGGATGTGTGTGTGAGTGAGTGAGGGACAGTTAAATCCAACAGGAGTAGAAGGGACTGGCAGATCAGACTCTCCTGGACAGGGAGCACCTACCATCACCGTGGACACTCCCAGGGCTGCAGGACTCAGGCACAGAGCCCACGCCATCTTGAAGGGGAGAGCAGCCTCATCTAGGAACTCATCAACACCACCACCCAGACATCCCTTGGACACTGCCCACGACCCAGCAGCCACTCCAGCCAAAATCCTGCTGCCCCACCTGCAGACCCACAAACCCTAGAACCTCCACCTCCACGGGTGCACCACTCCCACAGCAGTAAGTGCAACCTCTCCCTCCCCAGTGGCAGACCTCTGGACAACACAGCTGCGCATTTCCAGAGCACAGGCCTCTGGGGCCCACCACCCCACAAGCAGCTCTTGGGAGCCACTGCAAACCCCCACTGGGTGCGATATTGTGCAAAAGCGGGCGCACTTCCCTGTAGTGGAAATTCTGAATTCACTCTTCCTGAATAACTGCCCACAGACACTTGCACAACTATAGCGCCAGGGCCCCTCAGGGTGCGTCAGAGTTCCGTGCCACAAATGCACCAGGGGTACCCCTGTGAGCTGCCACTGGGAGCTCATGTATCCAACCACAGGAACAACATAAAAAACTGAGTCTTCCCACCCCACAGCTGCAGAACTCTGGACACTACAGTCACGCTTTTCCAGTGTGCGGGCCTCCTTAGCCCACTGCTCCACAGGCAGCACTTGGGTTCTGCTGTGAGCCCCCACTGGAATCACTCTTATCCAAACAAGGATGCACTGCCCCGGCAATAGAAATTCTGAATACCCTTGTCCTGGATACCTGCCCACAGACACCTTGATCACTTGGCTTCAGCCAGGTCCCTTCAGAGTTCATCAGTGCACCGCGCTGGCAAACACACTGCAGATGCCCCTGTGAGCTGCCACTGGGTGCAGGTGTATCCAACCAAGAAGGCAGCAGCAAAAACTGAGTCTTCCCATCCTACAATTACAGAACTCTGGACATCACAGTGGCGCCTTTCCAGAGCACAGGTCATCTGAGCCCCACCACCCTGACAGATGGCTCCTGGGTACCTCTGTGAGCCCCTGCTGGGCATGTGCAATTTCAATCAAGGACGCAAGACAGCAAAAAATTGGACATTCACCTCCCCGATTGCTGACATCTGGACACTGCAGTTACACCTTTCTAGCTCGCAGGCCTACATCAAGAAAACCCAAATAGCTCAAGTAGAGAGCTACGCTAGATTACTAAGCCCAGGACACCTGAGAGATCACACCAGCAGCACCACCCCAAAAGAACCTGGGTAGCAAAGCAGTCAGATCTAGGACACAGAAACAATTAAAATGTTACAGCAAAACATAGGGAGACAAAAAAGCAATCCCTAAAGGAAAGAAAAAGAGGAATCACCAGAAAGGGAGTTAAATTAAACAGAGGCAAGTAACATCTTAGAGAAAGAATTCAGAGTAATGGTTATAAGGATGCTCAAAAGGCTGGATGACAAATACATGCAACTCAATAACAAATACACACAACTCAATGAGAACTATAAGGAGCTGAATGAGAATGTCACCAACATGAAAAGGAACCAAGAGTAAATGACAAATGACATAGCTGCAATAAAGAACACAATGGAAGGCTTAAACAGTAGACTAGAAGAGGCTGAGGACTGAATCAGCGAGCTAGAAGACAAAGTAGGAAAAAACACACAAACACAGCAGCAACTGGAAAGAAAATTTAAAAAGCAAGAGGAGAGCCTAAGGGAGCTTTGGGAAAACACAAAATGAAACAACATCCACATAATAGGGGTATTAGAAGGAGAGGAAAAGAAGCAAGGAATAGAAAACCTGTTTGAAGAAATAATGACAGAAAACTTACCCGATATTGGCAAGAAAAAAACTATGCAAGTCCAAGAAGCACATAGAGTCCCAAACAAGATGAACCCAAAAAGACTAAGACCAAGACACATAATAATTAAGTTGGCAAACATCAACGACAAAGTAAGAATCTTAAAAGCTGCCAGAGAGAGACAGAAAGTTACATACAAGGGATCTCCCATTAGAATATCGACTGATTTCTCAACAGAAACACTCCATGCCAGAAGGAAATGGAATGAAATATACAAAGTGATGCAAACCAAGGGACTGAATCCAAGAATACTATACCCAGCAAGGCTATCATTCAAAATTGAAAGTGGAATCAGGAACTTCAAATACAAAAAAAGTCTAATAGAGTTTATTACCACCAAGCCAGCAATGCAAGAAATGCTAAAGGGACTGCTGTAAAAAGAAGAAACAGAAAGGCAAGGAGAAACACAAATATTAAGTATAAAAATGACAACAAACAAGTACTTATCAATAATAACATTAAACGTAAATGGATTAAATGCCCCAATCAAAAGACATAAGGTAGCTGAATGGATAAGAAAACACTATCCATATATTAGCTGTCTGCAAGAGACACACTTCAGAACAAAGGATTCACACAGACTGATGGTGAAGGAATGGAAAAGGTTTTTCAGGCAAATGGTAATGAGAAAAAATATCAGGTTGCAATACTTATATCTGACAAAATAGACCTCAAAGTAAAGGCCATAACAAGAGATAAGGAAGGCCACTACATAATACTAAAGGGATCAATTCAACAAGAAGGTATAACTCTGGTAAACATATATGCACCCAATGCAGGAGCATGATAATACATAAAACAACTTCTGGAAAATATCAAGGGAGAGGTCAATAGCAATACAGACATAGTAGGGGACTTCAATATCCCATTAACACCACTGGATAAATCCTCTAAACAAAAAATCAGCAAGGAAACAGCAATCCTAAATGACTCACTAGATCAGATGAACTAAATTGAAATCTTCAGAATATTTCACCCCAAAGCCACAGAATATACATTCTACTCTAGTGCACACGGGACATTTTCAAAGATAAACCACATATTAGGACACAGGCAAAGTCTCTTCAAATTCAAGAGGATATAAATCATAACAAACATCTTCTCAGATCACAATGGCATAAAAGTAGAAATCAACTACAATAAAAACAATAAAAAAAATCAAACAATTGGAGGCTAAATATCATGCTATTAAACAATGATTGGGTTAGCAAAGAGATAAAAGAAAAATAAAAAGCACCCTGGAAAAAAATGACAATGAAAATACAACAATCCAAAATCTATGGGACACAATGAAAGCAGTGCTGAGAGGAAAGTTCATAGCTCTACAGACCTACCTCAAAAAACAAGAAAAATGGTAATAAATTATCTATCCCTAAAACTTAAAGAATTAGAAAGTGAGCAACAATAAAAGCCCACAGTATCCAGAAGGAAGGAAATAATAAAGATCAGAGCAGAAATAAATGACATAGAGACAAAAAATAAAACACAAAAGATCAACAAAACCAAGAGCTGGTTCTTTGAAAGGATAAACAAGATTGATGAACCTCTATCCAGGCTCACCAAGAAACAAAGAGAGAGGACCCAAATAAAATAAAAAATGAAAGAGGTGAAGTAACCACTGACCCCACTGAAATACACAGGATTGTAAAAAAAAACACCTCTACTCCAACAAAAATGGACAACCTTGACAAAATGAACACATTCCTAGAAAAATACAAGCTTCCAAAACTCAATCAAGAAGAATAAAAAAACCTGAATAAGTGAATAGCTACTGATGAAATTGAAACAGTAATCAAAATTCTTCCAGCAAACAAAAGCCCTGGACCAGATGGCTTCACAGGGGAGTTTTATCAAACATTCAAAGAAGAACTAAAACCAATCATTCTCAGACTATTCCAAAAAATTCAAGAGGAAGGCACACTTCCAAGCTCTTCCTATGAAGCTAGCATTACCCTAATCCCAAAACCAGATAAAGACACCACAAAGAAAGAGAATTACAGGCCAATATCCCTGATGAACATAGATGCTAAAATCCTCAACAAAATTCTAGCAAACCAGATCCACCATTACATTAGAAAGATCATGCACCATGACCAAGTGAGATTTATTCCAGGGATGCAAGGCTGGTACAATATCCACAAATCAATAAATGTGATATATCATATAAACAAATTGAGAGGCAAAAATCACATAATCATATCAATTGATGCAGAAGAGGAATTTGACAAAGTCTGACACCCTTTTCTGATAAAAAACGCTCAGCAAAGTGGGAATAGAAAGATCATACCTCAACATAATAAAAGCCTTATAAGACAAACCTATAGCCAACATCATACTCAATGGGCAAAAACTAAAACCATTTCCCTTAAGAACAGGAACAAGACAGGGATGCCCGCTTTCACCACTCCTGTTCAACATAGTACTGGAAGTGCTAGCCAATGCAATCAGACAAGAAGGCATCCAAATTGGAAAAGAAGAAGTAAAATTGTCATTATTCACAGATGACATGATACTGTACATAGAAAACCCTAAAAACTCCATCAAAAAATTATTGGACTTAATAAATGAATTCAGCAATGTAGCAGGATACAAAATTAATGCCAAGAAATCAATGGCATTTTTATACACCAACAGTGAACTTACAGAAAGAGAGATTTAAAAAACAATCCCATTTACCATTGCAACAAAAAAAAAAAATAAGATACCTAGGAATAAACTTAACTAAGAAGGTAAAAGACCTCTACTCAGAAAACTACAGGACGTTAAAAAAAAGAGATAAAGGAAGACATAAACAGATGGAAGAACATACCGTGTTCATGGATTGGTAGAATCAACATCATTAAAATGTCCATACTACCCAAAGAAATCTATAAATGCAACGCACTCCCCATTAAAATACCAACAGCATATTTCACAGACCTAGAAAAAACTCTCCAAAAATTCATCTGGAATAAAAAATAGACCCCAAATAGCCACAGCAATCCTAAAAAAGAACAAAGTAGGAGGGATCTCAATACCAGATATCAAGCTGTATTACAAAGCCACTGCTCTCAAAACTGCCTGGTACTGGCACAAGAACAGACATATAGATCAATGGAATAGAATAGAGAACCCAGAAATCGACCCAAACCACTATGCTCAATTAAAATTTGACAAAAGAGGCAAGAACATACAATGGAGTCAAGACAGTCTCTTCAATAAATGGTGCTGGGAAAATTGGTCAGATACATGCAAAAAAAATGAAACTAGACAACCAACTTACATCATACACAAAAATTAACTTAAAATGGATAAGGACTTAAATGTAAGATGGGAAAGCATAAAAATAACTAGAGGAATCCAAAGGCAACAATATCTCAGACATATGTCAAAGCAATTTCTTCTCCAATACAGCTCCTAGGGCAATGTAAACTAAAGAGAAAATAAAAAAATGGGACTACATCAAAATAAAAAGCTTTTGTACAACAAAAGAAACATCAACAAAACAAGAAAGCCCACTGCATGGGAGAACATATTTGCCAATGTTATCACTGATAAGGGTTTAATCTCCAACATTTACAGGGAAGTCATACAACTCAACAAAAGGAAGATAAACAACCCAATCAAAAAATGGGCAACGGACCTAAATGGATACTTTTTGAAAGAGGACATAAGGAAGGCGAAGGGACATATGAAAACATGCTCAAAGTCACTAATCATCGGAGAGATGCAAATCAAAACGCCAATGAGGTACCATCTTACACCTGTCAGAATGGCTATCATCAACAAATCAACAAATGACAAGTGCTGGAGAGGATTCGGAGAAAAAGGAACCCTCGTGCACTGCTGGTGGGAATGCAGACTGGTGCAGCCACTGTGGAGAACAGTATGGAGTTTCCTCAAAAAACTAAAAATGAAACTCCCATTTGGCCCAGCAATTCCACTCCTAGGAATATATCCCAAGAAACTAGAAACACCAATCAGAAAGGATATATGCACTTCTATATTCATAGCAGCACCATTTACCATAGCTAAGATTTGGAAACAGCCTAAGTGCTCATCTGCAGATGAGTGGATTAAAAAACTGTGGTACATCTACACAATGGAATACTATGCTGCTGTAAAAAGGAAAGAACTCATACCATTTGCAACAGCATGGATGGAGCTGGAGAGCATTATGCTAAGTGAAATAAGTCAGTCAGAGAAAGATAAATATCACATGATCTCACTCATTTGTGGATTATAATGAACAACATAAACCGATGAACAAAAACAGACCCAGAGTCAGAGAAACATTGATCAAATGCTCAAATCTCAGAGGGAAAGTAGAGGAGGGTGGGGAAGAGGTCAACCAACAGACTTGTATGCATGCATATAGCATAACCAATGGACGCAGACAACAGAGGGTGAGAGTGAGGGCAGGATTGGGCGGGTGGGGAGCAATGGGGGATAACCACACATTTGTAATACCTTAATCAATAAAATAAATAAATAAATAAATAAATAAATAAATAAATAAATAAATAAATAAAATAAACACCAGACAAATTTAAATTCAGGGACATTCTATAAAATAATTGGACTATATGCTTTGAAATGTCAAGATCATGAAAGGCAAACAAAGACTGAGTAACTATTTCAGATTAAAGAAGACTAATGAGACACAATAACTAAATGCAGTGCAATGAGTGATACTGGATTGGACCCCGCATTTGTGTTTTCTATAAAAGACGTTAGTGAGACAATTAGCAATTTGAATCAAGTCTGAATGTCAGAGAATAGTATTGTTTTGATAATTGTGTTGTGGTTATGTAAGGGAATGTTCTTGTTTTTAGAAAATACACACTGAAGTATTTAAGGACAAAGGAGCATCACGTGTGTAACTTATTCTCAAACAGATTAGAAAAATATATTCATATTTATAATGAGAGAGAGAATAATAAAGTATAATGAGATAACATGCTAAGTTTGGCAGAATCTGGATGATGAGTATATGAAAATTGTAATATCTTTGCAATTTTTCTGTAAACCTGAAATTATTCCAAAATAAAAAAGTTTAAAATATATGTAGTCATCCATCTTTGTCTCTCTAGTCTGTTTTAGATGGAAAATCCACACACAAATCATCTTCTTTTCCTGGCAGAGGTATCTTCAATTAATTCATGGAGCATATGATCATATTTAAATCTAAGAAATAATTTAAATCCACTTTAATTTCAAAAGTAGACCTGTGAGGACTAGGTGATGCAGGGGCTCCAAAATAAATCTGACAGGATTATTCCAGGAATGCTACACCATTCAACTTGAGAATTGGTACCCTAGAGGGAAGGTTGCCATCTCTGCCGGATGCCTACCAACTTGCCAAGCACCAGTGCCTATTCAGAGATGTTTGTCCATAGAGCCAACTTCCATTAAAAGCCATTGCCGCAATATTCCGTTTGACCACCTGAGGGCGTGCTAAAATTACTTTTGCTAACTCGGGAATTTCCAGGCACTGGGAAGGGAAGTGTGTTGGGAGGTATGAGTCCCAGATGTCTTCAGGTGCCTGTGCAGACTCCTGGTGAGCGGAAAAGGGAGGGAGTTGTAATTTCAACTTAGGAAAACTGTGTTCTCTTCAGAGTTCGACTTCATTGTCTTCTGCCTGCATTCCCATTTCTCTTCTCTAGATATCCAGAGCCCTCTTGGTCTCTTTAATCCTCCAACAGTTTTGCCCCAAACTCATCTACACTCAGGTGTAAGACTAATAATGACAATCATCATAGCAGAGGTCTCAACTGATTATGATAATCATGTTAGCAGAATGTGGCTCCTCTCAAGAGAGATTTAGAAGTTGACAGGAATCCATGCGTTAAACTATAGGATTAGGCTCAGATTGGAAATTCACACCTCAAAGCTAGTGAAGGAGAATGTGGGAGCCCATAGGAGCCTTTATTACTCTCCTAAAATCATACTTTGATGCTTAAAGGGAACCTGGTTGTGATCCAGCTAAGCAAGGAAACAGGATGTTTAGGATTTGTGAGGGGTTGGAGGGGGACGTTTGCTTTTCATGGCTGAAAACTGGACTGTAGAGGGGTGCTGGCTGGAAGGAAGAAAGGTAGATAAAGTGAAGAACTGTCAACACTAGGGAACCTGGCAAATGCCTAATTGTCACAATCTTTTTTAAAAAACGTTGAGTAATACAACTGTAAAGCAAAGATTGCAGATCCTTTTGTAGTTGCCCCTTTTCTACCCCCCAAAAGCAGAACTCTCCTTTATTTTGAAGCAGAGAAGAAAGTTGGGTGTGATACAGCAATGTACATGGTTAAGGCTTCTGGGGGAATTGATGGTGTCATGAGACTAAATCTATTAAAGGGACCATTTCCTAGAACAATGTTGCCCACCATATATCTTAAGAGAAATTTATCAATACAAATGTGTAATCACCAATTAAAAACTTATAAACATTCATTTATTCATTCAGTAATTATAGACCTGGACTTTAGATGCCTTTTAAGAAGTTTGATTTTAATCCAGTCTGTTTTACCCCAATTGTCTCTCAATAAACTTCTGGAAATATCCATCAAATTTTGAACCTCAGGCTGATCTGCCTCTGCCCCACTTCCCTGCCCAGACTGAGTTGCCACTCTACCTCAATCTGTTAAGACTGGCCTCCAGTAAAGCAAATAAATGTCTATGTTCACCCAAAATTGTGAACCTATATGGTGAGATGTTCTGGACCACCAATTCCTGAAAAGCAGTAGGTGTGCCTCTTTCATTAAAGAGCCTGTACCTTGTTATCATTTGTCTCCCTGTGCTCCACATGTCTGACACTGTGTATTTTGAATAAGTAAATATTTAATACATTTTTGTGAGTTTGTGGTATTTTTAAAGGATTTATGAAGTAATACACCACCCAAAGCTGGCAAATGTCTATCAGATACTCAACTCTGTAATTTCAAATTATTCTTTAAGTTCCAGTTAAAATCACTTTCCAAAAAATACAGGGAGGCAAATAGCTAAAATACTGCCAAAGTCAACCTTTGGGAATGTACTTGCTTCTGTACTACAATTTTCTGTATAAAGGCCCCAGCTGGCAGCCGGCAGCCGGGGAAAGAAGGCCCTGGTCAGCAGCCAGAAGGCCCTGATCAGCCGTGATTGCTGGCCAGGCCTAGGAACCCTACCCATGCACAAATTTCGTGCACTGGGCCACTAGTTAATTTATAATTAATAACATCAAGTATGCCCTTAAAGTATATAGTATGAATATTCTTTTATGTTTAAAAGCAGTGTGATGTTAAAAAGGAAAACACAACTTGCCTCAGGAGACCTGGATGTAAATTATCACAGTTTTTATGGTGATGCTAAGTGATGAGATTCCTGTGCTTTTTCTCGCCCTCTCCCTCCAATCTGCCAGGAGGACACCATTTACTCTGTAAAGCTTTTCCTTTTTACAGAACTTTCCCTGACACTAATATGTTTTTCCAGTACTTTCCTATGCCAGTCTCCCTGCTGTACCACTACAGACTTCAGACAAGACCTTAGGACATCTCTTTCCCCCCACCCCCACCCCCACACCCAACACACATACCCATCACATTTGTCTGTTCACACGTCTCCTCTGCCAAAGATCAGACAGTACTGGTTTTGTAGCTGCTCTTCCTAGCTCAGCACCTGGTACTCCGTAAGCCTTTGGTATAGGTCCATATATTTGTATGTCTTCATAATTGTGCATTTTATTCTGCCACTTGTCTGCTCCTTTCATTCCAGCCTTGTGATTGATAAAGCAGGCCAATTTTAGGACAGAAGTGGGATTGTCCAGCAGAGGGAGCTCTAAAGCCCTGGTCTGTGCTTGGGTGGCATGGAATTCAACTCTCAAACTGCAGCCTGGGGATCCTTTTTCATTTTTTGCCCAAATGATTTTCCTCTGGCTTGTTTTGTCACCTTGTGTGCTTTTCATGGGTGTCTTGCTTTTAACCTTACAATTAATTTTCTAAAGTATTAATTTTCTAGATGTAATTTACTTACAGGATATTTTTCCTTACATGATATTCCTCTACTCTCCCCTCCTTTTTTGATTTAAATGTTAGGAGGCTTTTGAAAATTTTATAATGTAGTCTTGATGGCTTTTAAATTTTAATTTTTTGCACTATAATATTACTGTTTTAGGTTCATTACATGGTGCACAATTTTATCATGAGATGAAGTACCAATAAAAATTTTAGTTAACACTTTAGGAACACCTTTTTGTCCAGTACAATTAATTTTTCTAGAATATTCGCTTGTTTCAACTAGCCAATTTAAATTTGCCTGAAAACTTGACTACTATTTTACTGTCCAATTTATTACTCTAACAACAATCTTATTTTACCCTGTAAATATTGGTGGAAGGGATTATTTGCCTTCTTGAGTAGGTCCTGAGCATTCCTGATGGTAGGCTGGATTTACAAGCCAGAGGAAAATCATTTGGGCAAAAAATGAAAAAGGATCCCCAGTCAAATTTATAGAAAATATTCCTTTATTAACTTTTGGTCGAGAATATGTTTGTATATTTTCAGAAAACAACTCCGAGACCATGTGGATTCCAGCAACAGAGAGGAATTGACAGGACTACTCCAACCATGAAGACAGAAGAGAAGCAGTCCAGAGACGGAAGACGCTGATGTGGCCTTCCCATACTAGCAGTTAGCAGCTGTGCATCACTGCAGGTTGCCCAGGACCAAACCAGAGAGAGTCGGACCTGCATTACCACCATTTGTCCACCATCCAGAACTGAAATGTCAGTGCTGACATGTACACATAAGGAACTGTTGGACATTGAAATTGGGTCTCAAAAGAACTGTTGGCCCAGAAAAAAACTCACTAACTCACTGCAGACTGATTCATTTGCCTGTCACCATAACCATTATTGCTTGTCTCATTTTCGGTTCTTATAAGTGTATTTCTAATAGCACATGATCTCACTCATCTAGGGGAAATAATGAACAACATAGACTGATGAACAAGAACAGACCCAGAAACAAGGAGGCATGGATCAGACTGTCGGGCCTCAGGGGGAGGGTAGGGGAGGGTGGGGGTAAAGGGAGAGATCAACCAAAGGACTTGTGTGCAAGCATATGAGCCTAACCAGCGGTTAAGGACAACAGGGGGGTGGGGGCATGTGTCAGGAGGGGTGTGGGATGGGAATGAGGGGATGAGGACAAATATGTGATACCTTAATCAATAAAGAATTTTTTTTAAAAAAACTGTAACCTGGGCCTCACCTTTCCCAATGCCAGCTTCCCTCTACTCAGGAAAACACATCTACTGTCAAGCACTGCACAACTCAATGTCTGGACATAAATGGACAAGGGCAAGCCACAGGGGTCCTTCCAGAAAGAGATATGTTCTGTTAGTAATATGAGATAACTGAAACAGCAAGTGGGTAACAGCACCAGAAATGAGCACTAAACAAAGCACCAAAACTCTAAGAAGAATAAAAGTTCTTGTTTTTGTTGTTGTTCTAGATAACATGATATGAGCACTGACTAGGTGCCAGGCTCTATGCTAAATGCTTGAGCTATGATTTAATCATCAAAACAACTCTCTGAAGTAGAGGCCATTATCATCCCCATTTTGCTAATAAGAAACCGGAAGCTCTAAGAGTTTAATGGAACTTGCATGTTCATTTCGATATTAAGTAATGAAGCCAGGATTCAAAATCTGTTTTGTATAATGTGAGCCCCAACATGTATATAATGTGTCATAATTCAAGGAAGAAATTGAGATGAGGAAATGTGGTTAAATGGGAAACAAGAACATGAGTTGGTAACTGGACAGTTGATTTTTAGAAAGTTATACAATAAACCTCTCAAAATCATCTCTCATACCACTCTTTGGGAAACACTGGGTTTAAAAAAAAAAAAGCATTGTCTCCAGAAGGCCACTGGTTCAACTGAAAATATATAAACTTAACATCCTTCACAATGTAGTGCTGTATGTTTACTGTACTAATGGGTTTCCATGAATAGAGTTTTGAGAGGACAGTAGACAGGACAGGTATCAAAGACCAAGGGGAGCCTTTAATATGCCATAGGGGGAAAGTGCCCTGAGTGAAATGGAAGGATTTGTAACAAAATCATTGCTCAGTGGCTAAATCCAGGCTCCTATCTCCTGATACCTGATTCTGTTCACAGGTCCCAAGCTCAGCTGATCCACAGGGAAAGGTGTCACTCTTGGGTGTAACTCTTAGGACACGAATGCTAGTATTTCACTTTTGCTTTATGATACTGTTTCATCTTTAAGGGTAGCCATATTGCTGTATGTCTCACTCTGAGAAGGTCTGATTCCCATTCACAATCAATTTCTTGTAGAGGAAAAAGCAAACAAGAAGGACCCCATATGTGCCCAAGAATAGTTCTCAAGATTTGCACACCCACTCCTGAAGACATGGCAACCAAGCAAAGTGGAAAGTTGCCAGTCAAAACTTTTGCCAGCCCAACTGAAGTCACAAATGTTTATGCGGATGGTATAACTTTCTGTCTCAAAGTGACTTGATATGTGTCATAGAGGCATAAATTTCTCCCAAATGTGGTCTTCCTGAGAGAACCTGAAAAAAAAGCTTCACAGCAAACTGTGCCTAGGAATGCATATTATTGGGGGCCCTGTGCCTGTCATAGGGAAAAAGAAGGTAACTTCACCCTTAGACTTTCAGGCCATCCTCACTGCTGCTGCTTGGAAAGCCAGCCTTGGTGTAAGTATAATTAGTACATCAAACTCATGATCACATGGATATTGGTGAGTACACAGCTACATTTAAAAGGTGATACCATTTGTATGCACCAGTAATGAACTCTCAGAAAGAGAAATTAAGAAAACAATCCAATTTACAATTGCATCAAAAAAATAAAATACCTATGAATAAATTTAACCGAGGAGTTAAAAGATCCCAACTCAGAAAATTATAAGATATTGAATAAAAAAAATTGAAGAAGATACAAATTTTTAAAAAAGCATATTCCATACAACCTTCCAAAGCTCAACCAGGAGGAATCAAAAAATCTGAATAGGCCGATAACTATGGAGAAAATTGAAGCAGTAATCAAAAAACTTCCAACAAACAAAAGCCTGGCTTCACAGGGGAGTTTTATCAAACATTCAAAGAAGAAATAAAACCTATCTTCCTCTGACTATTCCAAAAAATTCAAGTGGAAGGAACACTTCCAGGCTCTTTCTACAAAGCCAGCATTAACCTAATCCCAAAACCAGATAAAGATAATACAAAGAAAGAGAATTACAGGCCAATATCCCTCATGAACATAGACACCAAAATCCTCAACAAAATTCTAGCAAATCGAATCCAGCATTACATTAGAAAGATCATATACCATGACCAAGTGGGATTTATTCTGAGGATGCAAGGATGGTACAATATCCGCAAATCAATAAATGTGATACACCACATAAACAAACTGAGAGATAAAAACCATATAATCATATCCATTGATGCAGAAACAACATTTGACAAAATTCAACACCCTTCTTGATAGAAACTCTCAGCAAAGTGGGAATAGAAGGATCATACCTCAACATAATAAAAGCCAGATATGACAAATCCACAAGCAACATCACATTCAATGGTCAAAAACTAAAATCATTTCCCCTAAGAACAGGAACAAGACAGGGATGCCTACTCTCACCACTCCTCTTCGACATAGTACTGGAAGTGCTAGCCATTGCGATCAGACAAGAAGAAATAAAAGGCATTCAAATTGGAAAAGAAGAAGTAAAACTGTCCTTATTCGCAGATGACATTATACTGTACATAGAAAACCCCTAAGACTCCATAAAAACCTACTAGACCTAATAAATGAATTTGGCAATGTAGCAGGATACAAAATTAACACCCAGTAGTCTATGGATTTTCTATACATCAATAATGAACTCACAGAAAGAGAAATTAAAAAACCAATCCCATTTACCATTGTAACAAAAAAAAAATGAGATACCTAGGAATAAACTAGGAGACAAAGGACCTGTACTCAGAAAATTTCAGGACACTAAAAAAAAAAAGAGAGAGAGATAGAGGAAGACATGAACAAATGGAAGAATATATCATGTTCATGGATTGGTAGAATAAACATCATTAAAATGTCCATACTACCCAAAGAAATCTATAAATTCAATGCAATACCCATTAAAATACCAACTGCATACTTCAAAGACCTAGAACAAATTATCCAAAAATTCATCTGGAAAAAAAAAGACCCCAAATAGCTGCAGCAATCTTGAGAAAGAAGAACAATGTTGGAGGGATCACAATACCAGATATCAAGCTATACTACAAAGCCACTGTTCTCAAAACTGCCTGGTACTGGCACAAGAATAGACATACAGACCAATGGAACAGAACAGAGAACCCAGACATTGACCCAAGCCATTATACTCAATTAATATTTAACAAAAGAGGCAAGAGCATACAATGGAGACAAGACAGTCTCTTCAATAAGTGGTGTTGGGAAAACTGGACAGATACTTCCAAAAAAATGAAACTAGACCACGAACTTACACCATACACAAAAATAAACTCAAAATGGATAAAGGACTTAAATGTAAGACCAGAAACCATAAGAATACTAGAGGAATCCACAGACAACAAAATCTCAGACATATGCCAAAGCAATATCTTCACCAACACAGCTCCTAGGGCAATGGAAACTAAAGAGAAAATAAACAAATGGAACTACATCAAAATAAAAAGCTTCTGCACAGCAAAAGAAACCATCAACAAAACAACAAGAAAGCCCACTGCATGAGAGAACATATTTGCCAATGTTATCTCCGATAGGGTTTAATCTCTAACATTTACAGGGAACTCATACAGTTTAACAAAAGGAAGATAAACAATCCAATAAAAAAAAATGGGCAGAGGACCTAAATAGACGCTTTTCTAAAGAGGACATTCAGAAAGCCAAGAGACATATGAAAACATGCTCAAAGTCACTAATCATCCAAGAGATGCAAATCAAAACGCCAATGAGGTACCATCTCACACCTGTCAGAATGGCTATCATCAACAAATCAACAAATCAACAAATGACAAGTGCTGGAGAGGATGCCGGAAAAAAAATAACCCTCCTTCACTGCTGGTGGGAATGCATACTGAGAAAACAGTATGGCATTTCCTCAAAAAATTAAAAATGCAACTGTCATTTGACTCAGTAATACCACTTCTAGGAATATTTCCCAAGAAAACAGCAACGCCAATCAGAAAGGATATATGCACCCTTAAGTTCATAGCAGCACAATTTACTATAGCTAAGATTTGGAAACAGCCTAAGTGCCCATCAGCAGATGAGTGGATTAGAAAATTGTGGTACATCTATACAATGGAATACTATGCTGCTGTAAAAAGGAAGGAACTCCTACCATTTGCAACAGCATGGATGGAGCTGGAGAGCATTATGTTAAGTGAAATAAGTCTGTCAAAGAAAGATAAATGTCACATGATCTCACTCATTTGTGGATTATAATGAACAACATAAACTGATGAACAAAAACAGATCCAGAGACAGAGAAGCATCAATCAGATGCTCAAACCTCAGAGGGAAGTTAGGGGAAGGTGGGAGTAAGGGGGAAAGATCAACCAAAAGACTTGTATGCATGCATATAAGCATAACCAATGGACAGAGAAACCAGAGGGGTAAGGGTATGTACAGGAGTGGGGTGGGGGGCAATGGGGGGATAAGGACACATATGTAATACCTTAATAAATAAAAAAAGAAAGAAAAATAAAGAAGGAATTCTTATCATTTGCAACATCATGGATGGAACTGGAGAGAATTATGCTAAGTGAAATAAGCCAGTCAGTGAATGATAAATACCACATGATCTCACTCATTTGTGGAATATAAAGAACATTATAAACTGTTGAACAAAAATAGATAGAGGCAAAGAAGCATCGAACAGACTGTCAAAGTACAGCGGGAAGGCAGGGGAGGGTTGTGGGGCGTAAGAGATCTACCGAAGGACTTGTATGCATGTATATAAGCACAACCAATAGACACAAGACACTGGGGTGGGGCAGGGGGGTGAGGGTAATGGCGGGGGGTAGGGGAGGCCGGGAGGAGGTCAATTGGGGGGGGGGGAGGAGACATATGTACTACTATTTGTAATACCTTAAACAATAAAATAAAATTTAAAAAAAGCATATTCCATGTTCATGAATAGGAAGAAGTAGCATCATTAAAATGTTCATACTATCCAAATCAATCTATAAAGTCAATGCAATCCCTATCAAATTACCACTAGTGTTTTTCACAGAGCTAGAAAAAATAATCCAAAAATATTTAAGGAACCACAAAGGCCCCAAATAGGCACAACAATCTTGAGATAAAGGAACAAAGTTGGATGTATCATGCCACCTGATATCAAATTATACTATAAGGCTATAGTAACCAAATCAGCATAGTACTGGCACAAAACCAGACACATAGATCAATGCAAAAGAATAGAGAGCCCAGAAATAAACCTACACCTGTATGATCAGTCAATCTACAATAAACAAGGTAAGAACATATAATGGGGTAACCACAGTCTATTCAATAAATGGTGTTTGAAAAATTGGACAGATACAGGCAAAAATGAAATTAGACTACATTATTATACCATATATAAGAATAAACTCAAAATGGATAAAAGACTTAAGAGTAAGACTCAAGAACATAAAACTCCTAGAGGAAAACATAGGCAGTAACATTTCTTACACTTCTCTTAGCAATATTTTTTCTTATTTTTATCCTGGTGCAGAAAACAAAAGAAAAAATAAACAAATGGGACTACAACAAACTAAAAAAGTTTTCGCACAGCAAAAAAAAAAACAAAAAAAAAAAACCATCAGCAAAATGAAAAGACAACCTACCAAATGGAAGAAGATGTTCACCAATAAGGAGTTAATATCCAAAATTTATAAAGAACTCATACAACACAACACACACAAAAAAAAATTCAATTTAAAAATGGGAAGAGGACCTAAATAGACACTTCTCCAAAGAGGACATACAGATGGCCAATAGATATATGAAAAGATGCTCAGCCTCACTAAACATCAGAGAAATGCAAATTAAAACCACAAATGAGATATCATCTCATACCTGTTAGAATGGCTGTCATCAATAAATTAACAAGCATTAAGTGCTGGTGAGGATATGGAGAAAAGAGAACCCTTGTGCAATGTTGGTGGGAATGCAAATTTGTACAGCCACTATAGAAAACAATATGGAGGTTCCTCAAAAAATTAAAAATGGAACTACCTTATGACCCAGCAATTCCACTTCTGGGTAGAAATCCAAAGAAATCCAAAACACTAATTCAAAAGAATATATGTATCTGTATGTTCATTGCAGCCTTATTTATAACGAGAGGCCCGTTGCATGAATTCGTGCACTGGTGGGGTCCCTCGGCCTGGCCTGCTCCCTCTTGCAATCCGGGACTCCTTGGGGGATGTCAGAGGCCTGATGTACAGATACGGCCTGATTCCCGCAGGCCAGGCCGAGGGACCCCACTGGTGCATGAATCCAACACTGGGCCTCTAGTATGCATATAAGATATTTGGTTAATCTCTCCCCGCCCTGCCCCCTCCCTCCTTCCCCCTGGATTCATCAGTCTGTTCCATGTTCCCATGCATGTGCATTGAGTGTCTGCCCCCTGGTGGTCAGTGTGCATCATAGCTACTGGTCAAAGGGTCTAATGGTCGCTTAGGCTTTTACATATATAGATAGCCAAGATATGTAAGCAGCCCAAGTGTCCATTAGTAGATGAGTGAATGAAAAAGCAGTGGTACATAGTATATACAATGGAGCATTACTCAGCCATAAAAAGTAATGAAATCTTTTTTTTAAATATATTTTATTGATTTTTTTACAGAGAGGAAGAGACAGGGATAGAGAGTTAGAAACATCGATGAGAGAGAAACATCGATCAGCTGCCTCTTGCACACCTTTTACTGGGGATGTGCCCGCAACCAAGGTACATGCCCTTGACCGGAATCGAACCTGGGACCCTTCAGTCCGCAGGCCGACGCTCTATCCACTGAGCCAAACCGATTTCGGCAGTAATGAAATCTTATCATTTGTGACAGCGTTCATGGACCTAGGAGCTATTATGGTCAGTGAAATAAGTCAGACAAAGACAAATACTATGTGATTTCATTTATATGTGGAATCTGAAGAACAAAATAAATGAACAAACAAAATAGAAACAGACTCATAGATATAGAGCACAAACTGAGGATTGCCAGATGAGAGGGGGTTGAGGACTGGGAAAAATGGTGAAGGGATTAAGACTTATAAATTGAGAGTTACAAAACAAACATGTAGATGTAAAGTATAGCATAGGGAATATAGTCAGCAATACTGTAAGCTATGCACTGTGCTGGATGGGTACTAGGATTACTGGGGGATCACTTCATAAATTATATAATTGTCTAACCACTATGTTGTACACCTGAAACTAACATAATATTGAATATCAACTGTAATTGAAAAATAATAAAAAGATGTCCAGCTGGTGTGGCTAAGTGGTTGAGCGTCAACCTATGAACCCGGTCACAGTTCAATTCCAGGTCAAGGCACATGCCCGGATTGTGGGCTTAATCCTCAGTAGGGGTGTGCTGGAGGCAGCCTATCAATAATTCTCGCTCATCATTGATGTTTCTATCTCTCCCCCTCCTTTCCTCTCTGAAATCAATAAAAATATATTTTAAAAAATAAAGCAGAAATAAAAGCAACAATAACAAAAAATCAATAAAATAAAATAATCCCACCTCAGTAATACAAAATAAAAAGATATGCGGAAACATTTTTAAAAGATTATTCCATTTGAAATCAGTTTAAAGGAAAACATTTAGTAAGTGATGGTATTGATGTTATTTAAAATGGCAAAAAACTGGCCCTCATGTGACCAATATTTAAGGACCCCACACTTCCAGAGGAGTACAACAGTGGAAATCCCAGTCACCATGGCAGGCCTACTGGGGAGAGGGGAATCTCTGGAGCAGACCATTGTTCCCTCACCCTTGACTTCCTAGGAGTTGATCTAGCCTGCCTGTAATGAACAAAGGTGCACACACATTCTGAAGCCAGGAAGAGGGAAAGGTGGCTCACGCTTATTTGGGGACTAGGTCCACATTCTCCCTGCTCTGTAGAAACCTGAGCAGGGCTTCGGGGCTGAGTCTCCCATCAGCCCAGAGATAGGGTGATGGGTTTCAATAAAGCATTAAAGCAAGCCTTAATCTTTTTTTTCTTTTCCATTTTCCCCTTTTTTACCCATCCAGTAAAAAACCCCCAACCTTGTTAAGAGAACCAGATAATTTATTTGAATTAGCACTAGGGGATTCCTGGTTCGCAGAGCACAAATACTTAAAATGAATGAATTGCCTAGTTAGCTTAGGAAACATTTTCTGTAATGGAATGGGTAAAACTGATGAATGTGAAGAACAGATGCTTCTTTCTAACTGCCCAATAAGACAGACTCAGCGTGGTAATAAGGAGGCAGTGGTAATAAGAGGAATTACAGCATGGAGATGGAGGCTGACCCTGCCCATTGGTGTCAACAGGTATAATGAGCGTGTTCCAAGGAACACTGCCAGAACACATGAAGCTTTCATCTTATCATAGTATGCCTGAAAGGTCCCCTCCCACCACTAGAGAAGTCCTCTAGAGTTGGAAGCATTCTAAAATAGTGCCAGCTGAACAAATGTACACTCAAAATATACCAGAAAACATATTTTAAAAGTCCTAACCCTGTAATTCACTGTGCCTGCGACAAATCATCCATAGACTTCAGCTCCTGGCTCTGGCTCCTCTTTAGCAGAACCCTGTACCCAACTCATTGAAATAGAAGTATAATTCCCAAATCTTTCCCTTTGGGGTGAAAAAGAGCACTGCTAAAATAATTTACAGTTCCCATTTCCACCCTCCTTCCCCCAAAATGCCACTGTGGCCAAAAGTATAAATGGAACTCTGGTTCAGGCATTTCTAATTCTTCTCCCAAGAATTAAAGCACATAAAAAGTAAATTCTTGCCCTAGCCAGTTTTGCTCAGTGGATAGAGTGTTAGCCTGCAGACTGAAGGGTCCCAGGTTCAATTCTGGCCAAGGGCACATGCCTGGGTTGCAGGCTCAATCCCCAGTAGGGGGCGTGTAGGAGGTAGCCAATCAATGATTCTCTCTCATCATTGATGTTTCTCTCTCCCTCTCCCTTCTTCCTCTCTGAAATCAATAAAGAAATCTATATTTTTTAAAAAGTAAATACTTCAACACTAGATTTTAAAAGGGGTCCACATACATTTTGAGTTCATTATCTATACACCTTCTTCATTTGTAACAGCAATCATATAATTGCTGCCCAACTCTCAAGAAACCAGGTTGCATATCCCTTGTCCTTTACACCTCCACCTATGAGCTAAGCGATGGGGCCAGTGACCCTTTGCAAATTATTGGAGCCCTGAAAGTTGTTCCCACCCTTGAGTGCCAAGGTTATCCAGTTTTCATTTACATGATAAAAATGGTAAGTCTGAGTACAGATAATAATATTCAGAGCACTAATTTTCCCCTTAGCTTTTGACTCTATATTCAACATCTGGAAGGCCCACCCGCACCCAAATTCACAACATCCATAAATGAATTCATTCTTTTTCCCCAGAACTCAGTCCTTCCATATTTTATTTCTCTTTGTAAGTGGTGTCATCTTCTGGCTCAAGTCGAAAACTCAGAAATTATTCTTGACACTTCCTTCCTCCCTAATCTCTACATTCACTGCATCAGTAAATTCAATTACTTCTACCTAAAAGATAGACCTCAAAACGAGTTTTTTCTCTCCACCTCCATTATCAACATTAGGAGGCAGTAGCCTCCTAACTTATCTCCCTGCCTCTACAGTTCCACCTTCAAGAATTCTTTCTTCATACATTAACCAGTAGAATTTTCATATAACATGCATCAAATCATGTTACTATCCTACTTCAAACCCTCCAATGAGAGACATAGTGTTGATGAATTCGAAGATTCAATATGGTAAAGATGTCGATTTTCCCCAAATTGATATAGAGCTTTAATGCAATCCTTATCAAAATCTCTGGAAATGTTTTTTGTAAATATAGACAAGATTATTCTAAAATGTACATGGAAATGCAAAGGAGCTAGACTAGGACAAACAATTTTGCGTAATAAAATAGGAACAATCATTCCACATGATTTCAAGACATAACTACAGCAATCAAGACCGTGTGGTTTTAGCAGAGGGACAAACACATAGATAACAGAAACAGAATAGAGAATCTCGATATAGACCCACACAGATATTCTCAACAGAGTTTTGAAAAAGGCACAAAAATTCAAATGGTGCTGCAGCAATTGGACATTTGCAGGCAAAAGGATGAACTTCAATTCAAAACTCACAGCTTATATAAAAATCAACTCAAAATAATCACAGTCTTAAATGTATATCAAAAAACTATAAAGATTTTAGAAAAAACTAAGAGAAAGTATTCAGGATCTGGGACTAAGCAGAGTTCTTAAATATAAGATGACCCATAGGGGAAAAATTGATGAATTGGGCCTCATCAAAATTAAAAACTTTTCATTGGTTAAGAGTATAAAACTTACAAAGTTCCGATTATAAAGGTACAAACTACCAATTATAAGATAAACTAGAGGCCTGGCACACGAAATTCGTGCATGGGTACGGTCCCTAGGCCTGGCCTGTCATCAGGGCCACCTTCCCCAGCTGCCCACAGCCAGCCCCACCTCTTGCCACCACCCACCCCCAGTTCCCCGTTCACCATCAGGTGATTGGTGCCTGACAGCTGGGGGAAGGGACCAAGAGGTTGAGAGGTCGGCTGCTCCCACCTGCTAGCCGGCCCCGCCCCAGCTGCAGCTGGCCATCAGGCAATTGGAGCCTGATGGCTGGGGAAAGGGACCAAAAGGTGGTGAGTGCACCTCATAGTGACTGGTCCAGCAGTTGTTCTGATCATTCTGCCATTATGGTCAATTTGCCTATTACCCTTTTATTACATAGGATAAGTATTGATATGCATTGTACAACATAATGACTACAGTTAACACTGCTGTATAGTATGTTTGAAAATTGCTAAGAAAATATATCCTAAAATTTCTCATCACAAAGGAAAAATTTTTGTAATTATATATGGAGATGGATGTTAAACATTTTGTGATCATTTCACAATATATGTAGGTAATTATGCTGTACACCTTAAACTTATACAGGACTGTATATAAATTATATCTTAATAAAACTATAAAAAATAAACAATTTTTAAACTTCTGCTCTTTCAAACACTTTATTAAGAGGAAGACAAGATAAGCTACAGACAAGAGACAAGAAGAAAATATTTACAAACCACATAACTGACAAAGAATCTAGAATATATTTTTTAATTCCACATATAATAAAAAACATAAAGTATTTGTCCTGCTCTATCTGACTTATTTCACTTAGCATAATGCCCTCTAGGTCCATCCATGTTGTCACAAATGGCAAGATTTCATTTTTTATTGCTGAATAATATTCCACTGTATACTTAATTTTTTTTAAAAAGGAATCTATAATATATAAAGAACTATCAAAAAAACTCAACAGGAAAAACAAAAACTCCATTTAGAATATGGACAAAAAACATTCACAGACATGCATCAAAGATGATACATATACAAAAAATGTATATACACTTTACAGCTAATAGCTCAAGTGATGTTTCTTTCTTTTCAGATTTAACCCGTTGGAATTAATAATTATTCAAACTGTGTATACATTTTTGAGACACCCTGTAGATAGCAAATAAGCACATGAAAAGATGTTCAACATCATCATCCAATGCGAATTTTATTAATGAGATATCACTGTATACCTATCAGAAAAAAAAGTGACGACATCAAATGTTGGTGCAGATGCAAAGAAACTCTAATAATGCTATTGGTAAGAATGTAAAATTGTACAGTCACCCCAAAAAATTGTTTGGCAGTTTATTTTAAAACTAAACATAGCCCTGGTCAGGTGGCTCAGTTGGTTGGAGCATCCTCTTGTAGACCAAAAGGAGGTTGCAGGTTCAATTCTCATACCTAGGTTGCGGGTTTGATCCCCAGACGGGGCATGTGCAGGAGGCAACCGATTGATGTTTCTCTCTCTCTCTCTCTCTCTCTCTCTCTCTCTCTCTCTCTCTCTCTCAAAACAATAAAAGCATAACCTCTGGCAAAGATTAAAAAAAACAAAAGCACTAAACACACAACAACATAAGATCCAGAAATCACATACTTGGTTTATAGCAAAGAAATAAAACTAATGTTCACACAAAAACCTGTACATGAGTGTTCACAGCAGCTTTTTTTCATAATAATAAAAAACTAGAAGCAACCCAAAAATCTGTAACAGGTGAGTGGTTAGCAACACTACTAAGGAATAAAAAGAAATAAACTATTGATATACACAACAACCTGAAATAGATCTCAAGGGAATTATATTGAATGAAGAAAAGATGCCTGTGCCAAATGTTACATATGTATGATTCCATTCACATAACTTTCTTAAGTGACAAAATTATAGTGACAGAAACATGGATGTGAGAGAGAAACAACTATCTGCTGCTTCTCACATGCACCCTGAGCCCACAACCTGGACAGTGAACACAGACAATGGAGTGGTGAGGGCGGGGGGCGGGGGGAGGTGGAGAAAGGCTGGAAGAGGTTAATGAGAGAAAAGGAAGACCTATGTAATACTTCTAACAATAAAGATTAAAAAAACAAAACAAACAAAAGCATCATATTTAAAAATACTAAATAAATAAGAATGAAAGAATGAAACTTCCATAATATTACAGCTCTCTTGACTCCAAAGATCCTTAAAAACCATCTGAAGATTGCCTCAGTTTATAAATTATTAGCTCCTTCACAAAAGAATCATTGCCTTGCAGGACTCCTCAGGTCTAAGCCTACATCAGCCAGTTGGCCTTCAGCAAGGAGAAGGAACGTAAGTAAGTGTGCCATCTTGGTGCGGCAGTGCCAAAGCCACAACTAGGGTACTCTGAGCTTCTGTGTGAAACATCAGCTCCAGATTATCCTGGCACTTAGCTCCTGGAGGCTGGTACCTAACGCCTCCAAGTAAGTGGAATTAAGTACTGATTTATGCCACAACGTAGATGAACTTATACAACATTATGCAAAGTGAAAGAAGCCAGACACACACACAAAAACACATATTGTATAATTCCATTTATATGACATGTCCAGAATAGACAAATCTATAGAGAGAGAAAGTAGATTCAATGAGAAGTGAGTACTTAATGGGTAAAAGTTACCTTTTGAAATGATGAAAATGTTCTGGAACTAGATAGTAGGGATGATTGCATAGCTTTGTACTAAATGCCACTGAATTATACACATTAAATGGTTATTATGGTAAATTTTACATTATGTGTATTTTGCCACAATAAAAAAGAAAAAAATGCATTAATCTTTTAGTTCCATTTCTAGAAAGCCTTTGTTTCTTATTATATTTAGTTATTTATCCCTTGTGTTTTGTATATCCTCTTATTTATTTAAACATGTTAAACACGTTTTTAAATAGTTTGCATCTGATAATAAGTCTGTAGAGATATACAGATTTATTTTTGTTTGTGCTAATGTGGCTTTTAAATTGATAGGACTTTGACTGTGAGACCCCTCCAGAAAGGAAAGGATGAGATTTGCTTTTGCTGCAAGTCTGAGTTTGCTACCAGGACTGAATTGTACTATGCTGATAGTGTTAATTTGAACTCCAAAGCCACATGAGGGCAGGCTTGTGATTGTAAACAAGGGACACTATTAAGAAAGTGAAAAGAGGGGAGGCAGGGAAGGGTGGGTGGGAAGAGATCAACCAATGAACTTGTATGCATTTATGCATAACCCCTGGACACAGACAATGGGGTGGTGAGGACCTGTGGTGGGTGGGGGGGAACGGGAGCGGGCTGGAAGAGAATAATGGGGGGGGGGAAGGAGGACCTATGTAACACTTTCAATAATAAAGATTAAAAGAAAAAACGAAAGTGAAAAGAAAACGTACAGAATGGAAGGGACTATTTGTAAATCATAAAGAGTCTAGTATCCAGAATATAAAAAGAACTCTTACAACTTTATAACAAAAAAACAAACACCCAATTAATAACTGGGCAAAATATTTGAACAGACATTTCTCAAAAAAATATATACAAATGATCAACAAACAAATTAAAAGATATTCAATATCAATGATCATTAGAAAAATGCAAATCAATACCACAATGATACCACTTGACACATACCAAGATGGCTATAATTTTTTTAAAATAAAGAAAATAAGTGTTGGCAAGAATGTAGATAAATTGGAATCCTCATACATTGCTGGTAGGAATGTAAAATGGTATATATATGCTGTGGAAAACAGTTTGGTGGTTCCACAAAAAGTTAAACATAGAATTAGCAAATGATCTAGTGACTCCATTCCTAATATATACCCAAAAGGATTAAAAACATATTCAAACAAAATTTTTGAATGTTCATAGCAATCAAAACAGGACTATACACCATCACCAAACAGTGTAAATGACTAAAATGCCCATCAGCTGATGAATGGATAAACAAAACATGGTATACCTGTACAATGGAATATTATTCAACCATAAAAAGGAATGAGATACTAGTAGAACATGGATGAACCTCAAAACCACAATGCTAAGTGAAAGAAATCAGACACAAGTGGCCACATGTTGCATGATCCCATTTGTATGAAATATCCAGAATATGTAATTCCACAGAGATAGACAGTACTTTAGTGTTTACCAGGGGCTGCAAGGAGTGAGGGGGACTAGGAAAGGACTGCTAATGGGTATAGACATTCTATATAGGATGATGAAAATGTTCTGGAATTAGGTAACAGTGATGGCTGCACAACATTGTGAATATACTAGAACTGACAGGATAGTATATTTAACTTTTAAAAATCATAATAGCTACCATTATTGAGCATGTTCTCTCAACAAAGCATCATTCTAGAAAGATTCAAATCCTAGGCCCAACACTTACTAACTGGGTACCTTTAGGCAAGTTACTTAACCTCTCTGTGACTCCATAGGGCTGTTATCAGAATTAAATGTGTCAATATATAGAAAGTACTATGAACAATATTTGACACATAGTAAGAATTAGCTAAGTGTTAGCTATAGTAATAATTGCAATTAATCCTCACAACAACCCCATGAAGTAGTTAGTAATAGTTATTCCCATTTTACAGATGAGAAAACTAAGGCTCAGGGAGAATAAACAACTCACCAGATTAGCCAGCTAGCAAGAATTCAGCCACCAGCAGCATGGCTTCAGAGTCCCTACTCTCAACTATTGTCATGCTCTACCTCACATAAATCTGGTATATCATTTATCAAACCCTTGGATTCATAGCTATTTTTGTCTAGGATGAGGTTCAGTTAGGTATTTAAGGTTTTCAAAAAGTGAATCAATTCAAGTAAATATGTTAAGTAAACACTACCATGGCTGGTACCCAGGTTTGGCCAACCTTGTGAGGGAGACATGACTGACTGAGGCTTACAAAACAGTACAGTAAATAAACCATGGAAATTTAAGATGTGACAGAACACACCTGAGCTGTTACCAACGTACTAGCTGGCCACTTCACACCATGCTTAAAACCTGTATGATTCTCATATGTAATATCTCAGCCCAGGCCAAAATTGTTCACCAGGTATCTAGCCAAAAAGAGAGGGAAGCCTGTAGAACTTAGCAAGAGCCATCCTGCGGAAATATCTTGATTAAAATCAGAGGGGTGCTGTGGGTTTGATATCTTTTTGAAAGTGAATTGGTTGCAATGGTAAATGGGATTGTTTTTTTAGTTTCCCTTTCTGAGAGTTCATTATTGGTGTATAAAAATGCCACGGGCCTGGGGGTAGGGGTGGGGGGTGGAGGGGGTCAATATGGGAGAAAGGGGGAACATCTGTAATATTTTCAACAATAAAGATAAATTTAAAATAAAAAATAAAGTGATTTGGCCATCCAACCATCTATTAGCTAGTTTCCTACCCACCGCCCTCTGGGCTTCTCCATTAGGCACAGTAGTCACAGTAACTTCGACTTTTAGGAACCCATGACAATTTGTTAATTTCTTTTGAAATCAAAAGAAAAAGTTAATATAATGAAGCCCAGATTATATTTATCTTTATACCAACACAGTTGTAAAATATAATTTTAAAAAATTATGACCAAAATTATTGCCAGACTTTCCTAGGGCTCAGGGGTTTTTTGTTTGTTTTTTGTTTGTTTTGTTGTGTGTGTGTGTGTGTGTGTGTGTGTGTGTGTGTGTGTGTGTAAAAGAGGGGGGGCCGAGAATGAAAATAATGGTGGTTTAATAGACAAAGATAAGAGAAATTATTTACAGTGCCAAGCAGAGGGCCCATTATTAGAAGTTATTCTTATAATATGAAGGGCATTAACACGTCCTGGGGCACCGCTAAACATTTCTTTGAGGAAGAACCTTAGGAACCTTCAGTGGTAACCTGGCTCTTATTTTATTTGATGCATTAGTGGGGGAAAACAGCTCAGGAAAACAATTCTACAAAAAGGGAGGGGGAGGGGGGGAAGAGGTGGTAGTGGGGAAGGCGAAAACTCTTCTCAGGTCTACTTTACTGGCCCAGGAATAAGGATAGCTTTAGGCGCCTGCAGAGCACCATGCAGTAAGGAGCGCAGCAATCTAGCTCAGCAAATGTTACATGCGCCAGGGTAAAAGAAGGGGCCCCGTGCAGCATGCATTCTTGGATGCACTAAGCATTTGGCAGGTTTCTACACTTGCATTCTGTCTTGGGTCCATTACTAAAAACCTGAAGTCCTTGGAGCTCCCTCGGGAGGCACGTGGGGTTTCCTGCTGCATGCGTCTGCTCCTCCAAACCCACCCCCAAACTCTGGTTCCCAAAATGCACGGGAACTGATTTTAAAAACCCTGTGCCATCAGCCTCCAAGCTAATCATTTCGTCTTAACCACTAGCTCAATATGCCGGTTGGGCGCGGTTTTTCAGCGGAGATAGTCCTATGCATTGCTCACCAGCTTCTAGGAGGGGAGAGTCGCGCTTAGAGCCCAGTGCAAAATTCACTAATAACTTCGCTTCAGCGTACTTGGCTGAGGGCTCCATGTTTTATCAATCTTACCTATCTTTTCCTCTAGGAAAGCTAGGGAGTACAGCGCCGTTCGCAGGCTGCACCACTTGGAGAGCTGGGCGGAGGAATATTCACTAAACACTTCTCCAAGAGCTCCAAAAACTAATGCGAATTCTTGCCCTCCTCCCACCCCACAACACGGCTTTCACAGTCCAGCAAGCCCATTCCTCCGATCAAACACTTGGTCTGAGTTGGGAGTAGTCAGTTAAGCTGCAAATTGGAGTCACCATTCCTCACTCAAGGCCACCAGCACCACTCTTGTACACTCTCGCCGCCCTATTTTACTTAAACACCCGGTCTTCGAGGGCTACCCTCTCTGTTTCCACAATCACCGAGAGAGGTAGGGCGCACTCTAATAGAGGGAGTCTAGACGGCGAGAGCGCGTAAACTTTGAACTTTCGGAAAGCAACAACGTACCCTTTTAAAAGGCGCGCCAGCTCTCGACTAGATGCTAGCTTTATTCCGGACCCGGGATCACCAGGAGCACCAACGCAGACTCTGCAGAAGCTCAAGACTTCATCGACAGCGCTCTAGACATGAAATCTTATTTAGGGAGCAGCTACTATGACACCGGCTACCGCAACCTAGGAGCTGACGAGGAACTGCGTGGTGAGTGCCTAGACGGAAAAACCGTTCTATAAACTCGAGGAGACGGATTTCCCTGGGCGGGACGTGGGCAGGGTGCTGCGAGGTAGTCGCCACTACTCCTCTTGCCGCCTCTAGCCCACCACCGTGGGCGCCAACACCCTGGTCACTCCCTTTTGCTTACACCCTTCCTCAGATGTGCCGCCTACCGTAACAGGGGGAGACCAGGAGGGTGCACGGTCCGAACCTGAGCTTGGAGCCGCAGCACAGAACTACCTTGGCGGGGGAGAGGCTGGGTTCTTGAACGACGAAGTCCGTCGGGGCGGCGGTGGGGGCGGCGGTGAGGGCGTCGGCGGCGGAGGCAGGGGCGTCGCCGGCGGCGGCCAGGAATTCCAGCAGCAGCAGCAGCACCAGCAGCAGCAAATGGAGCCTGCCCCCCGGGTGGAGGCTGGTCCACAAGTCGCGGGGAGGAATCCGCGCCGCTACCGAACCGTGTTCACCGCGTTGCAGCTGCGAGAGCTGGAGAACTTATTCCGTCGCTGTCAGTACCCCGACAAGTTCGCACGGTAAGTGGCTTGTGCGGGAGGCACTGTTCTCCAAAGGGGAGCTTGGGCTCATACTGGGGCGCCTTAGGCTCTTCCTCGGGACCCTCTTCCACCTCTTCTGAACCAAAAGCCACTTAAGGGGCTCACGGGGGCGGGGGTCTGCCCTTGCTTTCTGGAGTTGGTGCATTGTCTACAGCGCTTTCGGGGTTGTGGAAACCGGAGCAGTACTTGAGCGAAACGAGTAAGGCAGAATCTAATTAATCCTGCTTTTATTTAAAATTTTGGTATTTTGCTTATCATTGTTTTTTTGCATAATTTTTATAATTTGAATATTGCATGAAAGTATTTATCGTGATAACTTTTGTTTTTTACATCCTTAAATTTTGCCACGTGGAGCGCTGTTTCCAGGTGGCAGAGTTTTAATGGAAAAAAGATGATAGATAGATAGATAGATAGATAGATAGATAGATAGATAGATAGATAATAGAGGAATGAAAAGTTAAAAGTAAAATAAAAAGCTAACGACTCCTTCGCTCCGCTTCGCCTTCCTTTTAGCCCGTGTGGTCCAGACCACGGGAGTGTACGAAGGGGCAGTCCTGTTCTGGCGCTGCAGGAATGTGGGACCTGGACGAGACGGTGTGAAGTTTAGGGACGCCCTTTCTGGTTCTGCTGTATTCAGCCTTCGCCCGCCAAAGAGCAAAATAGAATTTCTCTTGATGCTCCCAGGAAGTGGTTTGGCGTTTCTCCTTGAGAGTTTAGGCTCCCTTTTACAATAAACAAATAATCTGGTTAAAAACGCCACTTTGAAGGTGTTTTGGCATTTTTATTTTTACCGAGGGACCTCCCAAGAGAAGATTTCCAGGGTTGTTTTCTGCTGTTCCACAAACAGAAAAATTGATTGAGTCATATTTAACTAACAAACATACTATTATATTCCCTTTTCCTATCTTATTTAACAGACAAATTGTCCATGGGAAAATTCTCCTTAAAGCAAGCCTCAAGCTGCGTTAGAGACAACTGCACTGGGCGGTGGGGATAGAAATAATATACATGATATATTTTATTTTATCCACAACTCCAAATACTGAACATCTGCAATTTTTCCCCCTCAGACAGCAGATTGCGGGACGCCTGAATTTGACTGCAACCAGAGTGCAGGTCAGTCAATCTTAAAAAAACAGTTGGCAGGGCAGCCATTCTAAAACATGCTTTAGGTTTTGTCCTATACATTAATTCTCAAGTTGGTGTGTTTTGTTGTCTTTTCTATTTTAGCAAATAAGTTCTGAACATTGGGCACTTTGAGGACTAAAAATGTAATAAGTAAGCTCGAACTTATGAAAATTGCTCATTACCAGAAAAAATAATTTCCTAAAGGGGAGGAAATAACTCTCTCTCTCTCTCTTTGTCTCTCTCTCTCTCTCCACACACACACACACACACACACACACACACACACACACACACTTTTCTCCCCAATAAAGTTCACCTTCTAACACTGGAATCCTTTAGGAATGACGTTAGCCCTCTCTAAATAAATATTTCTGTGTAGAATCATATTGGGCTTAGTCCCGCCTGGGAAATATTCAAATTAATGCATTGAAGAGCTAGGTTATAAGAAGTTTCAACTGTAATAAATTATTTAAAATATTTAAAACCAGCCATAGCCGGTTTAACTCAGTGGATAAAGCATTGGCCTTCCTGGTCCGGGCTCCTGTAGGAGGCAACTGATCAATGAGTTTCTCTCACACTGGCGTTTCTCTCTGTTTTTCCCTCTCTCTTCCACTCTCCCTAAAAATCAATGGAAAAATATCCTTGGGTGAGGAATAACAGAAAAACAAAAAAATATATTTAAAACCAGGCTAAATGAGTGGATTTATAAACACTTAGACATTAGCATGAGGGAGTAATTCATACACAGAACATAGTACATGAGTAACTAATGTGTATTTAAACTGAGATTGGGGGGAGGGTGTGTAGCTTAAAAGTACAAGTGCCTAGTCCTCCTGCCATTGTTTTTAAGTGTTTTTGCCAAACAGTGTAAAAGAGTCAGCCTTAAATTTTATTTTTTTAGAAGACTTTAATGTTAGCCTGAAAACATTGCCAAAATATAGTAATTATGTTGGTAATGGGAAAAGGTTTGCAAGCTTTAGAAAATTATCTTTAAAAATAAAACAAAAACAAAATAATTTTTAATTTTTATGTATACATGTACATATTTTATTATGTATTATATTGTGTATATGTATACAGTTAGAGGATAGCTATAAATATTTTGTAAAAGTGAGAAGCTCTTTATATTAAAAAGTATTCAATTTAATAATTTACTTTTATTTAATTCAAAACAAGAAAAATTATTGTGAAATGGAAAGAATTGTTGAATTTTAAATAAATGTGTCTTTACCACAAGACATATAACAAAATATTCCTTTAAGAACAGAGAAAAGAAAGGGGAGAGAGGGTAGGAGGGAAGAAGGGAAAGAGAGAAAATGAGAATTAAGTGGTTGGAGATTTTTAAAAGCTACATGTTATAGTTTTCAGCTAGTGGAATGAATTCTTGCTAAGAAAGATGAGAGTATTAACGTTTATGCATTTTCTCCTATCACTTCTTTTGTTTCCTGATTTTTAAAAGTTACACTATGATTATTTTTAATTTTCCAGGTTTATAACATTCACGTTTAGTAATAGAAATACGTTTCTCATAAATGTTTTTGTTCTTGTAATTTTTTCTTTCAATTTTATCTTGTACTAGTTTCAGGTGTACAGCTTAGTGGTTAGACAATTATATACTTTACAAAGTGTTCCCCCCTGACATTTCCAGTACCCCAACTGGCACCATACATAATTATCACAATATTATTGACTATATTTTCTTTTTTTTTATAATATATTTTATTGATTTTTTACAGAGAGGAAGAGAGAGGGATAGAGAGTTAGAAACATCGATGAGAGAGAAACATGGATAGCTGCCTCTTGCACACCCCCTACTGGGGATGTGCCAGTAACCAAGGTACATGCCCTTGACCGGAATCGAACCCAGGACCCTTGAGTCCGCAGGCCGACGCTCTATCCACTGAGCCAAACCGGTTTTGGCAATTATTGACTATATTTTCTATGCTTTACTTACATCTCCGTAACTACTTTGTGAATATCAATTTCTTGTTCTTAGTCCCTTTCCCTTTTTCACCCACTCCCCCAAGCCTCCTCCCCTCTGGCAACCCCGAGTTTGCTCTCAGTATCTATGAGTCTGTTTCAGTTTTGTTTGTTCATCTATTTTGTTGAGAAAGAACAATTTTGAATAAAGTTCCAGTGGCCTAAGAAGGAGTGAAAATGTAGAGAAGAATTGTATACATTCAAATACTATGCATTGCAGATGCTACACAAATTCAAGTTTATGAAACTACCAAATGCAGAAGTAAGAAAGTTTTAACATATAAGATTATTTTTTCCTTTTTGGTGATATTATTTTGAAAAGGTAAAGGTGAGTTTTCTGGAATTTTATTGGTTGTAGGGTGCTCTCACTTCAGTCCAGATTCTTACCTGTATTAATTTAAAATATTTTCCCATTTATTCAGGCAGTGATTACTAATGTGTAGGTCATGGGATCAAAAAAAACGACTATTTGAGGTCAGAGAAAACCATGGTTACATCAAAAAAATTTTTGTCAATATATATATATATATATATATATATATATATATAAAATGTATACACTCTAACAGCTGATAATTCAATTTTGAAAATGAAACATTTTAATAAACACTGCCTTTATAGTTATTCAGTGTGTGTATACATTTTTGGGAATATATATATATATATATATATATATATATATATATATTTAGATGGCTTAGTAGCTTGTGCATGCATGAGTGCAGTGATGGAAACATGCTGCACATCTGTCAGTGATGTACAGAAAAGCAGCCCAGCAAATCAGGCCCCACTGAGTGCTGGCATCCTAGTACCACAGGCTGGACTATCACTCAAGCTCTCAGGTATGAAGGATGAATCCTCCACTTCCTCAGGCAAAGTGAACTCAGAGGAAAAGAAAAACAAGGTTCGCTTTTGTCCCTCCCTGTGTTCACATAGTCCTCTCAATGGATTTCTGAAGAGAAAATGATCCAGGAAACACAAATAAGGGGGGGGAGCTATTTTCTCATAGAATTCCAAACTCTGTGACATGAATTTCCTTCAAGAAACTTAATAGACACTGTCCTGCCCCCTTTTATTCAAATATAGTAGACCTGTTTTATGAAACCAATATTGGGCAATATTGGGAATTTGGACCTAATAGCAGCCCATACCAGAATTTGCCAGATGTGGGCTTTGGTTATGTTTACAAAGGTTTGACAGCAGGTACTTTTGAATCATTTCAAAGTGAACACTATCACACTGGCCTTCTTCAGACTATACATTCATGCAACAAAGGGACTCCAAACCCTAAGGTGGGAGATACAAAAGGTGGCATTAGGTGGAGAGAAGAAGCCCTTTGTCTCACTTAAATTTTGCAGCTTGGGATCTTCCAAAATAATTAAATGCACTGGAAACCCCATCAACTAGTATGCTAAAAGAACAGTAAAGTCAAGTGTCAGCTTTTGGTCTGTTTATTTATTAATAGTTGGCTAGCACTTAGGGAGGAGCTTCTTGTGACCTCTAACCCCACATTGTTGATGAATATCTTCCTAAAATGCATAATTGGACCTTCCATCTGTAAGAAGGAGTGATGGGAATCGGGATGCCCTGGTTAAGAAATGGAACTGGCAGAGCCTAAGGCACCCCACTGGTCTGGGTAACAGCAGCCCCTGCCCATCTAGGATCCTGAAACTATACCTAGAGCTGAATGAGCTGACCTTGGCATGAGCCTAGGAGTGATTGGAAGGTACGGCAGATTGTAGTATACAAAATTGGCAGTGGTGACAATAGGATGCCCAATTTCTTATCTGGGGAAAGGGATTTTGAGTTTAGTGAATTTGGATTCAGTTAAGCTAAACTTTTCCTTAACACTAATGGCTAAAATATCAAGGCAGTGTTCAGCAACTCTCAAGTCCCAACAAGACAAGCCACAAAGTCCCTAGGACCCCATGATCAAGCCTCCCTTACATACTATTTAATTCTTAAGAGGTGTCAGAAAGAATGATCCCTTAAACATCATTGAAGGAAGACTTCTGTCTAAAAGGGCAATGTGTGCAAAAAATAAAAATAAATAAATAAAATAAAAAAATAAAAGGGCAATGTGCTACTAGGGATTAGTTACTTCAGACTGAAGATGGACTTTTTGAATAGGGAGTGGTTCCTCTCAGTATGACTTTAATCACCATGACACCTCTATGTCATGCTGAGCTTCACCCTCCTCTACTTCAACCAGGGTGACACTATCCCTGGTGAGTAGAGGGTGGAGGCAGCTGGACAGCTGATGGTCCAATGTTTCTTTACCCTATTACCAAACAGCATTAACAGCAGAACCCTGGTGCAATTCATCAGTTAGCTCTGTATCAAAGACCTAGGAAAAAACCCACTAAGGAATACTAAAAAGAAGAGAGACAGATACTAAAGAGAAGAGAGACAAAGCAATATGCCAAGCTTTGGACCAGGCAAGGCTCATTAAGAGTTAGCTGAAGCAGAAGGTGTGCTCTTTACGTCCCTGAGCTATTTTAGCAATAAAGAAATCGCTTCTCCTGATGCAAAATCTCAATGGCAGAGTTGCATGTTGTGTGTTTTCTACTATGATATTAACTGTTCAATATACTAAATCAATCCCTTTTTCCCCTCTGACTCAAGGTTTGGTTACAGAATCGAAGGACCAAGTGGAGAAGAGAACACAGGGAAATGATGTACAGAAATATGGTCCCCGTCGCTATGGGCCCCCCTGGGGGTGCAATCTATGATGGGCCCTATGCAGCCATCCCTGTTTTGGAACCTGCATTGAGATGTGTTCCTCTGGTGCAGTGTCCAATTATGCAACCTGGGCCACCCCTGCCACCTGGGCCACCCCTGCCACCTGGGCCACCCCTTCCACATGGGCCACCCCTTCCACATGGGCCACCCCTCCCACGTGGGCCACCCCTGATACCTGGGCCACTCCTGATACCTGGGCCACCCATGGTACCTGGGCCACCCCTGCCACGTGGGCCACCCATGATGCCTGTGCTACCCCCACAACCTGTGCCTCCCATTGCTCTTGCTCCAGTAGGTGTGGCATGGGCCCCTGTTGTTGGTGGTAACTTCCCAGGTCCCGTTCACTGAAGTATGACCTTTAAGACAGTTTTCCAAAGTTTTTTTCTGCCCGTATTAAACTGTATAGCACATCAAAAGTAATTTGTTAAATGAACTTAGTAAATGAAAATTTCAGTGCCTATTGTTATTGTAAGGTACATTGCATTTTCAATAAAAACACAAGTTAAAAATATATTGGTTGTGAGTGACAAGTTGGATAAGTATAGTGGAAATAGCTAAGGGAATGCCATTCAAGCAGGAAGCCTCCTTTCATGTCATACATAGCCTTGAGTCACCATCAATAGGCCATGCACATCACAAAGTTCTCCAAGTAACCATAGCGGGTTTACACTGACCACAGATTTTACTTCCACATCTCCTCCTCCCAACATCTTCATTCCCACCCTGCCCCATTGGGAGCACATACATGTGCAAGATGAGGAAGGGTGAGTCTCCAGTGAGAAAACTATTTCCAGGCAAGGCCATGTTCCCTTCATGCCAGGGATTCAACAGCTATGGACTCTAAGGGAAACTTCTTAAGAGTCTACTCACAAGACTTTTAAGGGAAAGTGGTGATCAAACACATCCATACTCTCAAAATTCTGTTCACTGCACTCCATGTTGTAGAGGTGATAGAATAGGAAACATTTTGGTTCAGAGACTACATTAAGGTGATAAAAAGGCTCTTTGTTTCCATACCCCCAGGCCAACCAAACCTATTATTATAGCATCCCCAGCACAGAGGTGAACAGTCACACCATCAAGTATATTTGGCACCTTCAACATCCAAGAGATAGCCCCCTGAACTGTTCCAGAATAAGCAGTTATTGAACAGAAGCAGACCTTTGTTTTCATGCTGTCTTCATGTAAAACTGCTAGGAGAGAAAGAAAAACAAACCAACAGGTGGGAAAAGGAGTCCAGGCCTACTATTTTTAAAACATTATTTTCAGTAGAACTTTGGCTTTTGCTCAATCTCTAGCAATATACAGTAATTTTATGAACATAGTCATGCTAGGAAATGACAGCAATGTCTTCAGATAAGGGTGTCACAGTAACACTGGAATTTCGTCTCCCAGGATGTGGGCTGGGGAGAGGAGAGGTAGCAAAGAAGTTTCACAGCATTTATATGTTCCTAGCTTGAAGGGAGGCTCAATTTTCTTGTAAAAGCATGTTTTTTGCAGTGTTGTCCGATAATTTTTCATTCCTTTTTGCACTTCACACATATGGGTGCAAACATCAGCCAAGCAGTTGTATCTAATGTGTAATTTCTGCAGCGAGGAGGTCATTGCTATCCCAGAGGCCCCAGCCCCTATCAGGAGTGAAGAACATCCAGGAAGGCACCTGTGAATGCCAATGCCATCCTCACCGGGTGATTTTAAAACCCAGCCATTCTTGCCCAGCCAGTGTGGTTTGGTTGGTTGAGCATCAATGCGCCAAAAGGTTGCTGGTTTGATTCCAGGTCACGGAGGGTTGCAGGTTTGATCCCCAGTAGGGGCACATACTGATGGCAACAGATTCTCTGTCTCTCTGTCTCTCTCTGTCTCTCTCTGTCACTCTCTCTCTCTCTCTCACTCTCTCTCTCTCTCTCTCTATCTATCTCTATCTCTCTCTCTCTCTCTCTCTCTCTCTCTCTCTCTCTCTCTCTCTCTCTCCTTTCAATATGTCCTCAGGTGAGGATTAGAAAAAAATATCTAGCCAGTCTTATGTCCCAATGTTGACCCCTTTCCTTCTCCTTTCCTTTTTGTTAAATACCAGGTTTCTCAATGCTTGAAGTCCTCTTAGAGCTACAGAGTCTATACAAATAAAAGCTCCAGTGGCCCATCCAGCCTTGTCATCCTGAGACTCAAAATCAAACACTACCTAGCGCACAAATCCTGCAATGAATTCTCATAACCAGTTTGACACATATAAACAGAACATTTGTTTTTTCATCTCTGGCTGCCTGGAAGAAGCAAAGAAGTAAATATTTCCCATAAGTGGATGGGTTCTTCATGAGACATACATACTATTTTAAAAATAATACCTACTTTTCCAGATACCAGATGATTTAAGGAAAGGTGGTAGAATGGGTCAGAGGAAAATATGCAAAACATTTTTGCATAAAGGTTCCCCTCAGTCTAGGTTTTAAAAAGGAGAGGTGTTCTAAAATAATCCCACAAATAATATCCCTCTTAAAGTGCATTTCAAATATTCCTATCTCATGGATCAGAAATTAATTATTGTAATTTAAGGATATCATTTTGATCTATTAAAGTTTGTTAGAAACTGGCTATCAGCAAAAACACAATCTCAGGAGTAGTGCAGGAGCTTCGGCATTTCACAGTAATCATTCTGGATATGCTCTTTCTAAAATTGTTTCACGTCGAAGAACACATGACAGGGAGCTTTCACAATAGTAACTTTGATGGTCAAATTAAGCAGAGAAGCTATGAAGTCTTTGGGGGGGAAATAAAGCTTTTTTGATTAAAACTAGATTGTGTAAACTGGATCTTGTTTCAAAGAAATCTAATCAGCACTTCGGTGATCTAACCTAGAAGTGCCCGAGAATTAATCTGCAGCCATTATTTGGGCTACAAATATTTAGAGGGGAAAGAGCAAGGAAAAAAGGAACTAGAAATGATTCTTTAACTGAGAATACAAGTGCCTCCCTTGAAATAGGTGTGAAAATTGACTTTTTAAACAAAGAGTTACTGTAAATGTATAAAAAAGAGGGGAATGGAGTTCAATCTGATTTGTTTTCAAAAGGACAATCAGACATTTGCCTGAATTCTGATCAGAGAGTGTTATACCTAAAACTGGGCATGATCTGAGCATGGACATACTGTTTTCCCACCCAGTTATTTGGTGCTGGTGTGACTCTAGGAAATGCTAAAAACCTGAAAATAAAATAAGGGTGTAAAATAATAGAGTGCGTCCCTGAATTTCTTGCTTGGTAAATCCAACTTTGTCTAACTTGAATCCCACAGGCCAGGGCCTCCTGCTGATGAAGGAGGGGGGCGTTTAGCATAAAGTGGTACCTGCCTGGGGTTCGCAAATCTTGAATGGACACTCTCTAGAGGCAACTGATATGATAACATAACCCTCATCACGTACCCTTCTTCCAAAAAATGATGCTTGAATTTATTTTTATTTGAGGTCTTCCTAATCCTCCCTTCCAATTAGACAAGGAAATAGGATGTCCCAAAGAGAATGAACCCTGTCTCAGCTCCTTTTCCTAGCAGACACTTTCTCATTTTCCTTTGAGGAACTTTCATACAAGACCACCTTAATTTGACAAAATGAGACAAACATATATGAGTCCTGTAGTAAAAGAACAGCGATGACAGAAAACCAGTCCCATCCTTTCATGCCACTCTTCCAAGCAAAGTGCCATTCTTCTGGGGACACTCAGCTCAGAGGAAGAAACCCTGGTATTCTTTCTGAACTGGAGGAGGTTTTCATGGTCATCCAGCCCACTCCCTTCATTTTACAGAGGCTCAGAGTCGGGAGTGGCCTACTGGAGGTAGCATACAGATTTTATCCTGGAGAAGGCCAGTCTCTGTGTTGCCATGCCCTCCATTGGCCCAGGATTTCCTAGCTAGGGGTAGCACACACCAGCCAAGGCTCAGCTCTTCCATGATTATCACCTCTACCTACCCAGAATACTTTCCTTCAAGGGGTTACAATCCCATGGCTCCTCCCCAAGCCTCGGCACTGGGCCATTTTACCTCTAGGAAAAGTAAGCAATTTCCCCTGAAGGCATGCAGTGTCCACACTTTTTAAAAATATATATATGTTTTATTGATTTCATAGAGGAAGGGAGAGGGGGAGAGAGAAAGAGAAACATCAATGATGAGAGAGAATCATTGATCAGCTGCCTTCTGCGTGCCTCCTACTGGGTATCGAACCTGCAACCTGGGCATGTGCCCTTGACCAGAATCAAGCCCAGGACCCTTCAGTCCGCAGGCCGATGCTCTATCCACTGAGCAAAACTGGCTAGGGCCTGGTGTCCACTCTTGAATGCTGAACAGCAGGGGCTTGAGAGAGTGATCAAGTGATCAAGGCTAAGTGTGCTTCCACTACCATAACCTTCATCTCTCCTAATACCCTTGCAAAGCTGTGCTTGCCAACTGGCAGCACAACACATAAGCAACAGCCAACTCCGGGCTTGTGTTGAATTAACTTTTTTGGTAAATTAGGCTAACAGTTTGGAAACTGTCATTATGCAATTAGTATTCATTTTGAAATGTGCTTATTTATGCTTTGGGTTGATCAATGTCACTCCCTCTCCTCATATGTCACTGCAACACTATGGGACAGGGACTCATGGTGCAACAGTTTAAATTTAACTTTCAAATGCACCCCAATGGTCTGTATGCCTCCCCATGCAAAGTGTAGATTTTAAGGGGACTGTATGGATTCCCAACATTTACATGCAAATATTTCTAGACTCTAGGAATACTAATGCCTTCTTCTGAAAGCACACTCTGCTGTTCTTCACAAACAAGGGGACACAAGTGATGGAAGAGGCAGCACACAGGCATGGGCAGCATAATTGATACACCTAGAGCCTTCTGACCCACAGCCCCCCAGACAAAACTAGGGTCTCTCTGAGAACTACAAAGTTGGAACACGATTTTCTATTCTTGGTCCAAGAATCTTGGTTTAGGAAAAAAAACAAAAGTCAGGATAGAACTGAAGGAATAATCTCTAACTTGTTCCCCTTTGAACAAGGGAGACAAAGAGATGAACCAAAAGATGTTTGGAAATGAAGAGTGGGAAAGGAGGCCATGGCAACATAGGGGAAGAAAGACATCTATGTCCATGGTAGGTCCCGAGATATTGCTGTGTGTGTGTGTTGGGGGTGGTGCAGGTATCGAGCTGGGTAGTGAGTGGGTGCTGACAATTAGATAGTGACAATTAGATAGGGAGATAGCCATTGGGGCACAAGGAGGTGGCCCTGGCCAGCTGAGCTTTACAAAAAAAAAAGAAAGGAAAAATAAAAGTCAGGTTAATATGCCAATCAGTCCTTAAGGTCTCTTTTAAAAAATATTTTTATTAATTTCAGAGAGGAAAGGAGAGGGAAGGAGAGATAGAAACATCAATGATGAGAGAAAATCATTGATCGACTTCCTCCTGCATGTCCCCCACTGAGGATCGAGCCACAACCCAGGCATGTGCCCTGACCCAGAATTGAACTGTGACCTCCTGGTTCATAGGTCAATGCTCAGCCACTGAGTCACGCCGGCCAGGCCCTAACATCTTCTTTTATAGTCCCCATCACAAGGTAAAGTAATAAGTCTGCTGTTTCTTTTCTTCTCATATCTACTTTAACTCAACTGGTCACCTTATGGAGTCTCACCAGGATTGAAATATTCATGAGGAATGAGGGAAAGTCAAGACAGAGAGGAGGTCCTACCATGTGATTATCCCTGGCAGGGGTCTCCAGACCAAGCACCTCAAAATCCACCCAAGGTGCCCCGGACAGTGTGGCTCAGTTGGTTGGAACTTCATCCCATACACCAAAAGGTGGAGGATTTGATTCTTAGTCAGGTTTCAGGTTCGATCCAGGCGCATGCAGGAGGCAACAGGTCAATTTTTCTCTGTCTTCTTCCCTCCTCTCTATTTTATACAAGAAAATAAAGTGAATCTATTTCTTCATTTTAACCAGAAGGAATTTCTAAGAATGTCCAATGAATTCCGTGGTCCACTCACCATTTCAAAACTTCAACTCCAACAGGGAATCAGACAGAAATATTGCAGGGTGCTAAATTGGTTCTTCTGCTCTTTATTTAACACAGAGGCTTAAACTTCAGGCATACCCATGGCCAAATCTGTTTTGCCATCAGTTGAACATTTTCTATAGCCTCTTAACTCTTCTTATCACTTTGTTTAAGAGAGTATTCAATCCATTAATTTCAAATAGAAAGTAAGGAGACTGGTTACCAGCTGTGATCCTAGTAAACGTGTGGAACATGAAGAGATGAGTAATTCATCACAAGTCATGAGGCTGCTATCCAAGTGTAATAAGCAAAGCCAAGGCCAGAAATCAAGGTCCATTCACCTCACCCTATCATTTCCTCCTCTGGGAACCCTGAGAAAGCTCCAATCCACAGGCAAAATTCAAATGGAATATTTTTAACGAAATTTGTTTATAGAGGGCAAGAGGATGCAAGCAATATCAAAAGCAAAACCTTATCTAGCTTTAATTGGCTTTTTACTTGGGATGGGATTTTATTTGTACACTAGAGGCCCAGTGCAAAAAAAGTGTGCACTGCGATGAAGGGGGGGAGGTCCCTCAGCCCAGCCTGCACCCTCTGCCAGTCTGGACCCCTCGCTCCTTACTGCCCGCCTGCTCGCTGCTCCTTACCTCTCGGCTTGCTACTCCTTAGCGCTGCTGCTGCTGTGGAGGCGGGAGAGGCTCCCACCACCACCTCTGAATTCACCATCCATGAGCCCAGCTTCTGGCTGAGCAGCACTCCTCCTGTGGGAGCACACTGACCACCAGGGGGCAGCTCCTGTGTTGAGCGTCTGCCCCCTGGTGGTCAGTGCGCATCATAGTGACTGGTTGTTCTGCCGGTCAGTCGATTTGCATATTAGGCTTTTATTGTATAGGATTTTCTAAGGGTCTCAATCTGCTTATGAAATTTTTATATGGATAAAAAGCTGTGGGGCAGAGATTTCTTAATCACCCATTGGGAGAACTCTTATCAGGGCAGGAGTAACTGCTCAGTGCTGCCCACTTCTTTCCCTTCTGCTCTATATTTACTACAAAATAGATATTGCGTGTGATTGTGAGACCAGCAATTAGCAAAAATAAGCTCTGGAAGCCCATTCTGCCCTCTAGTGAATGGCCCAGGTCCTTCATTATTTTGTTTACAGCCAAAGAGTCATTTTGATTTTCTGAAAATCCAGGAACCTCCTTTTCCATGTGTACTCTCAGGTTCTCCTTTGTTAAGTAGCCTTTAGCCCCGGCAAATTTGTGAAACATGAACATTGAGGTTTCCATGGTGTGTTTCATTTGAGATGGCAGGCATTGTGGTGAGGTCTTATCCAGAGGTATGGCTGGGATACGTGGCCAGTGAGGAGAGTGCCCTCCAGTGGATGCCTTAGTAGAGGGGTAGGGAGGAGTCAAATGGTATTTTTAATAACTCTATTAATAGCCCCCAACAACATTTCAAGGGCCTCTGCACAAGTTAGCTTGTTCTCCCATATAACTGATAAGCCTAATAATATTATACACCAATATCTCAAAGTCACATTTGCAGGAAAAAAGCAAATTGCCAGGAAAGCCTTTTTTCCCGTCTCCTTTTTTAAAGTCCTTTTGATTTTAATTTGTTTCTGTTATTTTCATTGTGTTGGGCTTTGTATAATCATTTAGAGAAAGTCCTATGGGTCAGCACAAATTCAGTTTAATTCCCTACATCTTTTCCAGCTACTGTCCTAGAAATAATTTAATCTCCAGAATGATGACTCTGAGACACTACAGCCTCACAGTGGGTCCCCAGAACATGTTAATGCTCATTCCTGACCCTACAACTTTGCATATGCTGTTCCTGTGCCCCTTTTTCATCTAGCTGAATCATTCAGGGCTTGTCTGCATCTATTTTGCCCCTTCTTCCTCCTTCCACCACTTGTCCCTTTCTCAATCCTGCCTACCCAGTTGTTGCATCCCCTCCCTGAATCCCTGTAGGTCTGAGGTATGGACCACTCATTTGACAAAAACCTCCATAACTTATGGCATCCCATGGAAACTTAACTCTTTTGTAGATGCAATTTTTGTATTTCTTAACTGCACAGAAAGCACATGAAATTCCCAATTGTCTCCTATTTCCTTGTTCCCCCATTGCACCAAAAATGATGTTTTACATTGAACAATCTATACTAATAAAAGGGTAATATGCTAATTAGACCAGGATACCTTCCGGGAGACCTTCCGGACGTCTTTTCGGACAAAGCCATGGTGGCAGGACGGAGGCAGAGGCAGTTAGGGGTGATCAGGCCAGAAGGGGAGAGCAGTTGGGGACATTCAGGCTGGCAGGGGGGGGCAGTTGGGGGTGAGAAGGATGGCAGGGGGCAGTTGGGGGCATGAGGCCGGCACAGGGGGGCAGTTGGGGGTGATCAGGCCAGCAGGCAGAGTGGTTAGGGGCAATCAGGCAGGCAGGCAGGTGAGCACTTAGGAGCCAGTGGTCCTAGATTGCGAGAGGGATGTCTGACTGCCAGTTTAGGCCCGATGGGATCAGGCCTAAACCAGCAGTTGGACATCCCCCAAGGAGTCCCAGGTTGGAGAGGGTGCAGGGCGGGTTGAGGGACACCCCCTGTACACGAATTTCATGCACCAGGCCCCTAGTAAATAATAAACAGTGATAATAGAAACAGCTAAGATTTTTTGAGGGCTTACAATGTACCAAATACTGTGCTGAGCAATATGCATAAACTACAATTAACAATATTTTGCAGATGAGGAAACTATAATAGAATTCAAACAAAAGTCTTTGTCACTTTGGTATATACATAATCATTGCATCAAACATTGAATTCAGTTTGTGGGACTCTAAATTGGAGAGCAAAATGGAATGATGAATGCTTTCACAATGTTTTCAACAGAAAAGATGGAAATGCACAAAAACATGAGTTTCTTGATAAATTTCAATTTACCAGAAAGTTCCATTGCAAAGAATAACCATATTTGTTAGGAATATAAAATATAGCATGGAGAATCCTATCTAATAAAAGAGTAATATGCAAATTAACCATCACTCCGCTACACCCACCAGCCAATCAGGAGCGAGGATGGAAATTAACCCAACCAAGATGGCTGCGGCCACAGAGAGAGCAGGAGGGAGGCTTGGGTTTCCCTGGCAATGGAGGAAGCCAAGCTTTCCGCACACCCTGGCTGGCCCAGGCCTCCACTTAAGGCTACAAAGTTTCAATTATAGAAGATAAATCCCAACAGAAATGGCTGCCACCACAGAGCGAGCAGAAGGCTTGGCTCCACTCTAGGCTACAAAGTTTCAATTGTAGAAGATAAATAAATCCCAGATACCAGGGCCTCCATTTGGGTCACTGGGGGGCGTGGCTGGCCTGCAAACCACCACTGGCTCCTCGCCCAGGCTGCCCCATGCCCCAAGGGAACCCCACCCTGATCCAAGAACCCTTCAGGGCAAACTAGCTGGCCCCCACCCATGCACCAGGCCTCTATACTATCTAATAAAAGAGTAATATGCAGACTGATCATCACTCCAACACACAAGATGGCTGCCCCCATGTGGTCAAAGATCCTGCCCCCATGTGAACACAAGATGGCTACCTAACAATATGGCCTGCAAGGGAGGGCAGTTGTGGACGATCAGGCCAGCAAGGGAGGGCAGTTGGAAGGGAATAGGCCTGCAAGGGAGGGCAGTTGGGGGCGATCAAGCCTGCAGGGGAGGGCAGTTAGGGGTGACCAGGCCAGCAGAGGAGGGAAGTTGGGGGCAAACAGGCTGGCAGGGGAGCAGTTAGACATCAATCAGGCTGGCAGGGGTGATCAGGCTGGCAGGCAGAAGCAGTTAGGGGCAATCAGGAAGGCAGGCAGGCGAGCAGTTGGGAGCCAGCAGTCCTGGATTGTGAGAGGGATGTCCGACTGCCTGTTTAGCCCGATCCCACCAGGCAGTTGGACATCCCTCGAGGGGTCCCAGATTGGAGAGGGTGCAGGCTGGGCTGAGGGACACCCGCACCCGTACATGAATTTTGTGCACCAGGCCTCTAGTCTAGTCAATAAATGTCATAGTGCCTGTGTATGTAGCCAGGTGGGTGCTTGAGGTATCAGGGAACACTCTGTGAGGTGCCTGATTGGCCACTATGCTGTGCATCTGAGACTGATATAGAATTATGTTGAATGTAAACTGTAATTGAAAAATAATTTTACAAATCAAAATAATTCAAAATAAAATAAGAAAAAAATTACCTCAAGTGGTTCAAAACCTAAATAGCCTCTCCCCCTAGGAGCCTGGTATGGAGCAGAGGACTCAAATGCTCTCTCCAACTCATTCACTGTGCTCTGCATTATTGGCACACTCTATAGGTAGATAGATAGACAGATGATAGATAGATAGAGATAGATAGATAGATAGATAGATAGATAGATAGATAGATAGATAGATTTATTGCACACACACAAGATCTTTAGCTTGAAAATATTATCCTGGAATGCTCACATCAGCCCATATCATTCTGTGCTTCTTTTGCACATTAAAAGGTCCCTGCCAGCTGTGAATTTGCTCCCAGTGAGGTCAAATGAGAAAAAAAAATTGTCCATTTATAATAGAGGTTTTCCAGTGCAAAATTCCAATTAGCTAACCCATACTTTTGGGAAATATTTTGTAAATCTAGTGGCCTAATATTATCAAATTCCTTCCTATAAAAAGCAAGAACAATTCATCTTCAGAGAAGAAAGCCTGGTCAGCCAGGTGTTAGAGAGACCAACAAAGCCGGCACCCAAGTAAGGTGTCAGGGCTCACAAGTATGTATTAACTAAGAAGTATTCAAGAAGAAAATCAAATTTTAAAAACACAATACAATACACAGAATTGTACAGCAGAAACCTATATAATTTTATTAACCAACTAGAGGCCCGGTGCACAAAATTTGTGCAGGGGGGCAGTGTCCCTCAGCCCAGACTGCACCCTCTCCAATCTGGGACCCCTCAAGGGATGTCTGACTGCCCGTTTAGGCTAGGATCAGGCCTAAACGGGCAGTTGGACATCCTTCTCACAATCCAGGACTGCTGGCTCCCAACTGCTCGCCTGCCTGTCTTCCTGATTGCCCCTACCCGCTTCTGCCTGACAGCCTGATCACCCCCTAACCATTCCCCTGCCATCCTGATTGATGCCTAACTGCTCCCCTGCCAGCCTGTTTGCCCCTAACTGCCCTCCCCTGGAGGCCTGGTCCCACCCAACTGCTCTCCCATGCAGGCCTGGGTCCCCCCCAACTGCCCTCCCCTGCAGGCTTGATCACCCACAACTGCCCTCCCTTGCAGGCCTGTTCCCTCCCAACTGCTCTACCCTGTTGGCCATCTTGTGGAGGCCATCTTGTGTCCACATGGGGGCAGCCATCTTGTGTGTTGGAGTGATGGTCAATTTGCATATTACTCTTTTATTAGATAGGATAGAGGCTTGGTGCATGGGTGGGGGTGGGGGCCAGCTGGTTTGCCCTGAAGGGTGTCCTGGATCAAGGTGGGGGTTCCCTTGGAGCATGGGGCAGCCTGGGCGAGGGGCCTGTGGTGGTCTGCAGGCTGGCCACGCCCCCTGGTGACCCAAACGGAGGCCCTGGTATCTGGGATTTATTTATCTTCTACAATTGAAACTTTGTAGCATTGAGCCTCCTGCTTGCTCCATGGCCACAGCCATTTTTGTTGGGATTTATTTATCTTCTATAATTGAAACTTTGTAGCGGAGGCCAAGGCAAGCCAGGGCTGCAGGAGCTTGGCTTCCTCCATCACCAGGGACAACCCAAGTCTCCTGCTCTCTCCAGCTCTGTGGCTGCTGCCATTTTTGTTGCGATTTATTTATCTTCTATAATTGAAACTTGGTAGCCTTGAGTGGAGGCCTGGACCCACCAGGGTGTGCAGAAAGCTTAGTTTTCTCCATTGCCGGGGAAACCCTAGCCTTCTGCTTGCTCCATAGCTGCAGCCATCTTGGTTGGGTTAATTTGCATACTCACTCCTGATTTGCTGGTGAGCATGGCTTGTGGGTATAGCAGAGTGATGGTTAAGTTGCATGTTACTCTTTTATTAGATAGGATGTCACGTCCAATAAATTCAATAAAACTTTTTAAAAGAAACAATCCTTTCAAAAACAGGCTAAAAACTTTAGTGGAGTAATTGGAAAAGGGCCTGCAAATTTAAATGTACATGGACTATACAAAAGTTCCCACCTAATACTCCTCCCCCAGACCCACCCCCAAAACCCTGCCTCCCTGTACTCAGTGCCAGTCAAGTCCACCCATAGAAGGTCTTAGCTTTTAAGGAGGGGTGGTGAATGGAAACCAGTGCCCCTGTATCACCAGACACACAGTGATTTAATTCCAGCAGAAAGGGATCAGTGTAACCACTGAGCAAGTGAAAATTATTTCTTCCTCTGGGCTGAGCTGAGTGTGCAAAACAGCCATCCCTCTGGGGTTGCCCAAGCCAGCCTACCTTCTGCGCACTGTCCTTCACCCACTTTTCTTTTAAGAAGTGCCAGCACTCCCAGGAAACCATATTAAGAGGAGTACCAGACCACAAGGAGTTGGGGGGAAGGAGGCCATGATGGGTTGGGGGTTGCTCTCTCTGGAACTGAAGCACTCACCCACCAACCTTGGGGTGCATACACGAAACACTTTTGCAAAGTTGGCTTTTATAGGTAATCAATATGAAAATGGACAGCCTGGTTTCACGAAAGTAAGTGGTAGGCTTCCCCACTGAAAACGTTCTTACATTCTAATTGGAAATTTGCCCCAACTACCATCCCAAGTCACAAAACCTCTCTGAATATATTTAGCTCTTGAATTTCACCCTATTACCAATTGTCTCTGCACAGATAATATCCAGTAGTGTGGCCAGTTTATTTCATTTAACATTATTTCATCAGTATTTTTTCACATTTGCTCATATTCTTCATTTTAATGTTTGTGTTCACATACTGTAATTTGCTTAGTTTTTTCCTGGTAGATAATGAGCAATCAACATCTATTTGTTAAACACCTTTGTGTGCATTGATGGAGCTAGATAGATGAGATAGAGATGATAGAGATAGAGATACAGAGATAGAGATAGAGATAGAGATAGAGATAGAGATAGAGATAGAGATAGAGATAGAGATAGAGATAGAGATAGAGACAGAGAGGTATAGATAGATATGCTAGTAGATATAGATATAGATGATATAGATAGATATAGATATAGATATAGATATAGATATAGATATAGATATAGATATAGATATAGATATAGATATAGATATAGATATAGATATAGATATAGATATAGATATAGATAGATATCATTTTCTTCTTTGAAATTATTTTCTCAGACTAAATTTCTGGGCCTGGAATATATTACTCATAGGGTAAGAATTTTTTCATTGCTCTAAATTACATATTACTGGGGAAGGCAGTGTAGAATTTTGGTAAAGAACACAGGGATTAAACTTCAACAAGTTACAATAGGCTGGTCTTACAAGGGTGGACTGGTTAAGCCAAATCTGAGTCACTTTTGCCTCAGTTATGAAATGGAGAAAATAGTCCTCCTGCACAGTAACTGTTGGCTATTGTTGTTATTATGATCACCACTTTCAACATATATAATTCCCCACAGCCTCATGAATATTGGGTGTTATCTTATTTTTGGTTGACTAAATAGGTATAAAATGATACTTTTTTGTATTTGTACTTCCTTGTCTCATAATGAGGTTTATATATTTTTCAAGTATTTGTTTATTCTATGTATTCATGTTCTGCAAATTGTCAGTCCTCTTCTCCACAGTTGGTATTATACTTTATCAAATAACTGTGCTTTTTGCAGTTGTCTATTCCATTCTTTAGATTTGATTTTACCTAATTTTAACTCAGTTAAAACCCCAGCTGAGATCAATTGTGTCCTATAGTAGGAGATGGATAGTTCTTTCTTTATATTTAAAAAATTTTTTTTTCAATTGCAGTTAACATTCAATTTGTATTTGTTTCAGGAGTACACATAGTAGTTTGACAATCATATACTTTGCAAAGTTCTTCCCCCAATATTTCCAGTACCCACCTGGCACCATATGTAGTTATTAAGATACTAGAGGCCTGGTGCATGACATCCGTGCACTGGGGGGGATGTCCCCTCGGCCCAGCCTGTGCCCTCTCCCAAGGAGTCCTTAGCGCTGCTGGTGGGAGAGGTTCTCGCCACCGCCGTTGTGCTGGCCAGCTGTGCACACTGACCACCAGGGGCAGCTCCTGCATTGAGCATGTGCCCCCTGGTGGTCAGTGCGCATCATAGCAACCAGCCATTCCGCTGTTCGGTCAATTTGCATATTAGCCTTTTATTATATAGTATTATGAACTGTATTTCCTATGCTATATTTTACATCCTGTGACTATTCTTTTTTTTTTTTTTATTTTTTAGTTTCAGATAGGAAGAGGGGGAGAGAGAGAGATAGGATCATTGATCAACTGCCTTCTGCATGCCCCCACAACAGGGGCATGTGCCCTGACCTGGAATCAACTGTGACCTCCTGGTTCATAGGTCAACACGCAACCACTGAGCCACTTTGGCCAGGCCCTCACTATTCTGTAACTACCAATCTGCACTTCTTAATCCCTTCACCTTTTTCACCCAGTCCCTTAAACCTCCTCACCTCTGGCAATCATGAGTCTGTTATCTAAATCTATGAGTCCATTTCTGTTGTTTGTGTGTGTGTGTTTTTAATCTTTATTGTTGAAAGTATTACAGATGTCCCCTTTTTTCTCCCATTAACCCTTTCTAGCCCACACTGCCACCCACCCATCCCAGAACCTCTCCCTGACACAGGCCTTCGCCAAATTATTGTCTGTGTCCATGAATTATGCATATATGCATACAAGTTCTTCGGTTAATCTTGTCCCACCCACCCACCCACCCCGCCTTCCCTCTGAGATTCTACAGTCTGTTTCATGCTTCTATGTCTCTGGTTCTATTTGTTTTGTTTGTCCGTTTATAACGTTCTTTAGATTCCACATATAAGTGAAATTGTATGGTATTTGTCTTTCCCTGACTGACTTATTTCACTTAGCATAATAGTCTCTAGGTATATCCATGCTGCTGCAAATGGTAAGATTTAGTTCTTTTTTATAGGATGGGTAAAAGGGGAGGAAATGGAAAAGAAAGAATTAAAGACTTGCTTTAATGCTTTATTGAAACCCATCACCCTATCTCTGGGCTGATGGGAGACTCAGCCCCGAAGCCCTGCTCAGGTTTCTACAGAGCAGGGAGAATGTGGACCTAGTCCCCAAATAAGCGTGAGCCACCTTTCCCTCTTCCTGGCTTCAGAATGTGTGTGCACCTTTGTTCATTACAGGCAGGCTAGACCAACTCCTAGGAAGTCAAGGGTGAGGGAACAATGGTCTGCTCCAGAGATTCCCCTCTCCCCAGTAGGCCTGCCATGGTGACTGGGATTTCCACTGTTGTGGTACTCCTCTGGAAGTGTGGGGTCCTCAAATATTGGTCGCATGAGGGCCAGTTTTTTGCCATTTTAAATAACATCAATACCATCATTTACTAAATGTTTTCCTTTAAATTGATTTCAAATGGAGTCACCTTTAAAAAATGTTTCTGCATATCTTTTTATTTTGGATTACTGAGGTGGGGTTATTTTATTGATTTTTTTATCATTGCTTTTATTTATTTTTTATTTTTTACCTTTTTTAATTTTTAAATTTTCAACTGCACTTGATATTCAATATTATTTTATATTAGTTTCAGTTGTACAGCATAGTGCTTATATAATTTACAAAGTGATACCCTGATAAAACTAGCACCCACTTGGCACCTTACTTAGTTATGATGATATTATCAACTACATTTCCCATGGTGTACTTTACACCCCATGACTATTCTGTAACTGTCAATCTGTATTGCTCAATCTCTTCACCTTTTTCACCCAGCCCCTTAACCCCCTCCCATCTGGCAATCCTCTGTTTGTTTTCTGTATCTGTGAGTCTATTTCTGTTTTGTGTGTTCATTTATTTTGTTCATTAGATTCTACATAAGTGAAATGATACGGTATTTGTCTTTCTCTGACTGACTTATTTCACTGAGAATAATACTCTCCAGGTTCACCCATGCTGTCATAAAGGGTAAGGTTTTACTCTTTTTTATGGCCAAACAATATTCCATTATATATATACCACATCTTGTTTATTCACTCATGTACTCATGGGAACTTGGGTTGCTTCCAAATCTTGGCTACTGTAAATAATGCTGCAATGAACATAGGGGTGTATATATTCTTTCAAATTAATGTGTTGGATATATTCCCAGAGGTGGATCAGTGGGTCATAAGGCAGTTTCATTTTTAATATTTTGAGAACCCTTCATATTGTTTTGCATAGTGGCTGCACCAATCTTCATTTCCACCAACAGTGCACCAGGGTTCCCCTTTATCCACATCCTCACCAGCATTTACTTGTTGATTTATTGATAACTAGAGGCCTGGTGCAAGAAATTCATGCACGGGTATGGTCCCTAGACCTGGCCTGTGATCAGGGCCATCTTCCCCAGCTTCCCACAGCTAGCCCTACCCACCCCCCCACCCCGCCGCCGCCACCACCCAACCTCAGTTTCCCTTTCGCTATTGGGTGATCAGTGCCTGATGGCCGGAGAAAGGGACTGAGAGGTGGTCAGTGCATCTCATAGTGACTGATCCAGGGGTCATTCTGGTCATTCTGCTGTTAGGGTCAATTTTCATATTACCCTTTTATTATATAGGATAGAGGCCTGGTGCATGGATGGGAACCAGCTGGCCTGCCCTGAAGGCAGCCCTGGATCAGGGAGTGGGGGGTCCCTGTGGGAGATACCAGCCGGAGCAAGGGGCTGCAGGGGGTTTGCAGGCCAGCCCCACCCCTGGGGGTCTCCACTGGGGGTTGGGGCTGGCCTGGGCTTGGGACTGCCAAGGGTTTGCAGGCTGGCCACGCCCCCAATCAGGGTGGGTGTCCCCACTGGGAGGTGGGGCCAGCCTGGGCAAGGGGCCATGGGCAGTTTGCAGGCCAGCCATGCCCCTGATCAGGGTGGGGGTCCCCACTGGGGGGGCGGGGCCAGCTGGGCAAGGCACCACCAGGGATTTGCAGGCTGACCACGCCCCTGACTTTGTCAGGAAGGATGTCTGGTCTATCTAGTCTAATTAGCATATTACCCTTTTATTAGTATAGATAGCTATTCTGACAGGTGTGAGGTGGTATCTTATTGTGATTTTGATTTGCATATCTCTGATGGTTAGTGAGGCTGAGCATCTTTTCATATGTCTGTTGGATAACTGTATGTCCTCTTTTTCAGTTTAAATGCCTATTTTTAAGTGATGAAGAAGAAATAGTTCTTCCTTACAGAAGAATTCCGATTAGTAATGTAGACTAAGGAAAATTTCTGGAAAATCACCATTAGACAAGCAATGTTTTCAGGCAAAATACACAGGTGTATTCTAAAAACAATGAGTGGAAGTTGAAGAGATATGAGAATATAAGCATACTCAAAGTATCTCCTCCCATGACATTTAACATAACCAATAATGAGATTTAGTACAAAATAATATTAAATATCAACTGTAATTGAAAAACAAACTTTTGAAAAATAATATATATAAAAATTTTATATGTATGTAATTAGGTGATATATTTTAATTAAACATTGTTAGTATTTATTTCAGTCAGAGAACATCTCATGATTAAAAAGATTTTTGTTTTATATCCTAATACTAGAGGCCCGGTGCACGAAATTCGTGCACGGAGGAGGGTTGTCCCTCAGCCCAGCCTGTACCCTTTCCAACATGGGACCCCTCAAGGGATGTCCGACTGCCTATTTAGGCCCGATCCCGGTTGGCAGTCGGATCCCTAAATGGGCAGTCGGACATCCCTCTCACAATCCAGGACTGCTGGCTCCCAACTGCTCGCCTGCCTGCCTTCCTGATTGCCCCTAACCGCTTCAGCCTGTCAGCCTGATCACCCCCTAACCACTCTGCTGCCAGCCTGTTTGCCCCCAACTTCCCTCCTCTGCTGGCCTGGTCACCCCTAACTGCCCTCTCCTGCAGGATTGATCACCTCCAACTGCCCTCCCTTGCAGGCTTGGTCCCTCTCAACTGCCCTCCCTTGCAGGCCTGGTCCTTCTCAACTGCCTTCCCTTGCAGGCCGGGTGCCTCCCAACTGCCCTCTCCTGCTGGCCATCTTGTGGTGGCTATCTTGTGTCCACATGGGGGCAGGATCTTTGACCACATGGGGGCAGCTATATTGTGTGTTGCAGTGATGATCAATCTGCATAATACTCTTTTATTAGATAGGATAGAGGCCTGGTACGGGGGTGGAGGCCAGCTGGTTTGCCCTGAAGGGTGTCCTGGATCAGGGTGGGGTTCCCTTGGGGCGTGGGGCGGCCTGAGCAAGGGGCCTGTGGTGGTTTGCAGGCCGACCACGCCCCCTAGCGACCCAAGCGGAAGCCCTGGTATCTGGAATTTATTTTTCTTCTACAATTGAAACTTTGTAGCCTGGAGTGGAGCCAAGCCTGGGGCTCCCTCCGAGGCTGGCAGCCATTTGTGTTGGGGTTATAATTGAAACTTTGTTGCCTTAAGCAGTTGGGCCCAGCCAGGGTGTGTGGAAAGCTTTGCTTCCCCTGTTGCCGCCGGCCACCCTGGCCTGCTCTCTCAAGCTCCGTTCTGCCACCATTTGTTTGAATTTGTTTACCTTCTATAATTGAAACTTTGTAGCTTGAGTGGAGGCTTAGGCCTGGCAAGGGCAGGCGGAAAGCTTGGCTTCCTCTGTTACCTAGGAAACCTTGCTCTCTGTGGCTGTAGCCATCTTGGTTGGGTTAATTTGCATACTCACTCTGATTGGATGGTGGGCATGGCTTGTGGAGTGGCTTGTGGGTGTGTCGGAGGTATGGTCAATTTGCATATTTGTCTATTATTATATAGGATATAAAAACCCAGGGTGATAACATCCAAAACAACCGAAGGCTTGACCCACTGCAAGTCAGTGCACTGACTGCCCACCACTGCAGGTGCCGAGACCCATCACTGACTGCCAAGGGGGCTGGAGATCAGGCCCAAAGAGAGGCCTGGGGAGAGAGAAGCAGGATCTGATTTGTAGTCTCCATGGCAGCTGTTGACTAGCCCTTGCCTCTCTCTTTCTCTCAGGGTCTGGCCAGAAGCTGCACCTCTCTTTCTCTGGGCCTTCACTGGGGCTGCTGATCAGCCCTGCCTCTCTGATCAGGCCTATTGATATGCCCAGAGACGCTGACTGGCATAGAAACTGATCAATCAGAACCAAATTTAGGTGAAGTGCGAGGAGCCAATGGCTGCCTAGGAGGCGGAGTTTTTGACACTGACTGGCATAGAAACCGACCAATCAGAACCTAATCTGGGTGAACTGCGAAGGCAGAACATAAGGTGGGGGCTGAGGAGGGATTTCAAGGACAACAGCTATTTGGTGTAAGGTGTAAGAAAGCAGTTCAATTTTTTAATGACCAGTTTGGCATTATAGTGCATATGGCTGGCTATCAGTCCAAATATATGGATTATGTATTTTTGTCTGCCAAGAGCATCTCCTCCTGATGAAAAAGGCCCCCCATTTAAGCAATCCTATCCTATATAATCTATCTATACTACTCAAAGGGTAATATGCTAATTAGACTGGGTCAACCAGCCATCTTCCAGACTTCTGACTTCCTTCCAGACAAAGCCATGGTGGTGGGGGCCAAAGCGGAGGCCATTAGGGGTGATCAGGCCATCAGGGGAGGGCAGTTGGGGGCAAGATCAGGTCGACAGGAGAGGGCAATTGGAGGCAACCAGGCCGGCAGGGGAGGGCCATTGGGGGTGAGATCAGGCCGGTAGGGGAGGGCCGTTGGGGGTGAGATCAGGTCGGCAGGAGAAGGCAATTGGAGGCAACCAGGTCAGCAGGGGAGGGCTGTTGGGGGTGAGATCAGGCCGGGGGGGGGCAGTTAGGGGCAATCAGGCAGAGGCAGTTAGGGGTGATCAGGCAGGCAGGCAGAGGGATTAGGGGCAATCAGGCAGGCAGAGGTAGTTAGGGGTGATCAGGCAGGCAGGCAGGTGAGCGGTTAGGAGCCAGCGGTCCCAGATTGCAAGAGAGATGTTCGACTTCCCCCAAGGGGTCCCTGATTGGAAAGGGTGCAGGCTGGGCTGAAGGAACCCCTCGCCCATGCACAAATTTTGTGAACCATGCCACTAGTGTCAAATAAAAATAGAAATTATATATATATAATCATTTAAAAAGACATAGTGACATCATGTAGACCCTGAAAATGACAAAACATCACTTCTGTGGTACTCTTGCCAAAAATGCTGGTGCACAGGGTGTGCAGGCTGAGGAGTGGAGGTGGGGAAGGGGGGTCCTTCGGTGACTAGCTGCTGCCAATGCCACTGTTGCCGGGGAACCCACCAGGGAGGAGGAGGCTACCACAGCCCCTCTGCTGCCTAAGGAAAACCACTAGACCTAAAAGCCGCCTCAGCACCTGTCCCCTGCCAGGTAGGAGCCACTGCTGCCCCCTGTGGAATCCCTGGAAGCAGAGCTCAGTTCCCCAAAAATTATAAAAGCAGGAAAACTCAAGGCAAAGAAATCCAACAAGGCTAGTGATTTCAGCGATACGGCAAATTGTCCAACACCAAGTGAGTTAGTGAACACTGGAATGAGTATTGTTTAAGGCTTTCTTAATATATAGGGAAAACATTCTCATTTCAACATGCAGAATTTATTTTACTACAAATTTAGAGAATTACATTAATGAAGAGGTGTTGAAAACTCAAAACCCACAAACAAAAACAAAAAATGTATAATCTCAATCTATTTAGGAGAAAGCATCATACATTCCCAAATTGAAAGACATTACATAAAACAGTATTCATCAAAAGGATAAATGACATTAATTACAAGAAAGAATAAGGAACTGTCACAAATTGGAGAAGACAAAGATCTTATGTTGGATCCTGGAAAGAAAAAAGATATTGGTGAAATTTCAATATGGTACTTGGTTGAGTTTATAGTAAGGTACTAATGTTAATTTCCTGATTTTTATAATTTTGCTATGGCTTATCAATTGTAAACATTAGGTGGATTTGGCACAAAGTATTTGTTAAATCTATTGTATTTTTAATTTTCTATAAATTTAACATTTAAGAATGCAATGGCCTAAAAAATAAAAATTTAAATATTTCATTATATTCATCCTTTAGCAAGCAATATCTTTCCATTTATTTAAATTATGTTTTATGTCACTCAGCAGACTTTCCTTCTTTTGATTTCCTTCTTTTCTTTTTAACAGCTTACCGATGTATTCTTGGCATACCATAAAATTCACCTGTTTATATATACAATTCAATGAGTTTTAGTAAATTGACAAAATTATGCAACAATCACCACAATCTAATTTTAGAACGCTGTCATCACTTCAGAAAAATCCCTCATGACCATATGTAGTTATTTCCTGTTTTTACCCCAATCCCAAGCATCCATTAAACCCCTTTATTGATTTGTTTTTATAGGACATTTCATAAAAATAGAAATATACCATTTGTGACCTTTTGTGTGTGGTTTTGTTCACTAAGTATAATGCTTTGAGTGCTATACATTTTATAAAGGCATTAATATTTTGTTCCTTTTTATTACCGATTATTTTATTGTATAGTTATACTTTTTTAAAAAATCTATTCACCAGTTGATGAACAATAAATATGATTGTTTCCAGGCTTTGACTATTATGAACAATTCTGTTATAAACATTCATGTTTACATAGAAATTTTTTTAAAGGTCTACTTCTTTTTAAAATAAAAGAATTATTTTCAATTACAATTGTTTAAAATTTATGTATTTTCCTACAATCACTTGTATTTCTGTGGTGTCAGTTGTTATTTCTCCTCTTTCATTTTTAATTTTATTTATTTGATCTCTCTATTTCCTGATGAGTCTGGTTAAAGGTTTATCAATCCCGTTTATCTTTTCAAAGAACCAACTCTTGGTTTCATTGATCTTTTGTATTTTTTAAGACTCTTGTTTATTTCTACTTTGATCATTACTATATCCTTTCTTTTACTCACTTGGGCTTTCTTTGGTGTTTTTTTATAGTTCCTTTAGGTATAAGGTTAGATTGATTATTTGATATGTTTCTTCTTTCTTGATGTGGGCTTATAATTCTATGAATGTCCCTTTTAGGACTGCTTTCACTGTGCCCCATAGATTTTGGGTTTTTGTGTTCTCATTTTCATTTGTTTCAAGGTAACTTTTGATTTCTTCATTGATCTCATTGTTATCCCATTCATTGTTTAGTAACATGTTATTTAGCTTCCATGTCTTTGTGTGCTTTTCAGTTTTTTCTTGTGATTGATTTCTAGTTTTATACTATCATGGTCAGAGGAGATGCATAATATGATTTCAGTCTTCTTAAATTTATTGAGACTTGTTTTGTGGCCTAACATATGGCCTATCCTAGAAAATATTCCATGTGCACTTGAAAAAATGTACATTCTTCTGCTTTGGTGTGAAATGCTCTGAAAATAGTATTGAATCCATCTTGTCTAGTGTGCCATTTACTAGTAAAGCCACAGTATCTTTGCTGATTTTCTGTCTGGAAGATCTACCCATTGATGTCAATCGGGTGTTAAAATCCCCTACTATGACTGTATTACTGTTGATTTTTCCCTTTATGTCCATTAAGAATTGCTTTGAGCCCTAACTGGTTTGGCTCAGTGGATAGAGCGTCGGCCTGCGGACTGAAGGGTCCCAGGTTCGATTCCGGTCAAGGGCATGTACCTTGGTTGCAGGCACATCCGCAGTAGGGGGTGTGCAGGAGGCAGCTGATCAATGTTTCTCTCTCATCGATGTTTCTAACTCTGTATCCCTCTCCCTTCCTCTCTGTAAAAAAAATCAATAAAATATATGTTAAAAAAAAAGATTTGCTTTGAATATTCAGGTACTCTTACACTGGGTGCATAATATTTTACAAGTGATATATCCTCATTTTTGATTGACCAATTTATTATTATGTAATGTCCTTTGTCTTTTATTATAGACTTTTTAAAATTTTAATTCTTTATTGTTTAAAGTATTACATGAGTCTCCTTTTTCCCCCATTGACCTCTCCCTGGCTGCTCCCACCACCTAGCACATGCCTTCACCCCTCTACTGTCTGTGTCCATTGGCTATGCTCATATGCATCCATACAAGTCCTTTGGTTGATCTCCTACGCCCTCACCCCCCGCCTTCCCTCATAGGTTGGACAGTCTGTTCGATGCTTCTATGTCTCTGGTTCTATTTTTGTTCATCAGTTTATATTGTTCATTATATTCCATAAATGAGTGATATCATGTCATATTTATCTTTCTCAGACTGGCATATTTCGCTTAACATAATGCTCTCCAATTCCATCCATGCTGTTGCAAATGGTAAGAATTCCTTCTTTTTTACAGCAGCATAATATTCCATTGTGTAGATGTACCACAGTTTTTTAACACACTCATCTGCTGATGGGCACTTAGGCTGTTTCCAAATCTTAGCTATTGTAAATTGTACTGCTGTGAACATAGGGGTGCATATGTCCTTTCTGATTGGTGTTTTTTTGGGATATATTCCTAGAAGTGGGATTACTGGGTCAAATGGGAGTGCCATTTTTAACTTTTTGAGGAAACTCCATACTGTTTTCCACAGCGGCTGCACCAGTCTGCATTCCCACCAGCAGTGCACGAGGGTTTCTTTTTCTCCACATCCTCTCCAGCACTTGTCGTTTGTTGATTTGTTAATGATAGATAGATAGACATTCTGACAGGTGTGAGATGGTAACTCATTGACATTTTGATTTGCATCTCTCAGATGATTAGTGACTTTTAGCATGTTTTCATATGTCTATTGGCCTTCTGTGTGTCCTCTTTCAAAAAAATGTCTATTTAGGTCCTTTGCCTATTTTTTTTATTGTATTGTTTATCTTCCTTTTGTTAAGTTGTATGACTTCCCTGTAAATTTTGGAGATTAAACCATTATCAGAGATAACATTGGAAAATATGTTCTCCCATGGAGTGGGCTTTCTTGTTGTTTTGTTGATGATTTCTTTTGCTGTGCAGAAGCATTTATTTTTATGTAGTCCCATTTGTTTATTTTCTCCTTAGTTTCTATTGCCCTAGGAGCTGTATCGCTAAAGATATTGCTACTACAGACATATGTCTGATATTTTGCTGTCTGCGGATTCCTCTAAGATTTTTATGGTTTCCCGTATTATGTTTAAGTCCATTATCCATTTTGAGATTATCTTTGTATATGGTGTAAATTGGTGGTCTAGTTTCATTTTTTTCCATGTATCTGTCCAATTTTCCCAACACCATTTATTAAAGAGACTGTCTTGACTCCATTGTATGCTCTTGTCTCCTTTGTCAAACATTAATTGAGCATAATGGCTTGGGTCGATTTCTGGGTTCTCTGTTCTGTTCCATTGGTCTATATGTCTGTTCTTGTGCCAGTACCAGGCAGTTTTGTGGACAGTGGCTCTGTAGTATAGCCTGATATCTGGTATTGAGATCCCTCCTACTTTGTTTTTCTTTCTCAGGATTGTTGTGGTTATTCGGGGTCTTTTTTTATTCCAGATGAATTTTTGGAGAGTTTGTTATAGATCTTTGAAATATGCCAGTGATATTTTAATGGGGATTGCACTGAATCTATAGATTGCTTTGGGTAGTATGGACATTTTATTGGTGTTCATTCTATCAATCCATGAACATGGTATATTCTTCCATTTGTTTACGTCTTTGTCTATGTCTTTTTTCAATGTCCTGTAGTTTTCTGAGTACAGGTCTTTTACCTCCTTAGTTGTTTATTCCTAGGTATCTTAATTTTTTTGGTGCAATGGTAAATGGGATTTTTAAAAATTTTTCTTTCTGTAAGTTCACTGTTGGTGTATAAAAATGCCATAGATTTCTGGGTGTTAATTTTGCATCCTGCTACCTTACCAAATTCATTTATTAAGTCTAATAGTTTTTTAATGGAGTCTTTAGGGTTTTCTATGTACAATATCATGCCATCTGTGAATAATGACAGTTTTACTTCTTCTTTTCCAATTTGGATGCCTTTTATTTCTTTTCCTTGTCTAATTGCTATGGCTAGAACTTCCAGTACTATGTCAAACAGGATTGGCAAGAGTGGACATCCCTGTCTTGTTCCTGTTCTTAGGGGAAATGGTTTTAGTTTTTTCCCATAAAGTATGATGTCGGCTATAGGTTTGTCATATAAGCTTTTATTATTTGAGGTATGATCCCTCTATTCCCACTTTGCTGATGATTTTTTATCAAGAAATGGTGTTGGATTTTGTCAAATGTTTTTTCTGCATCAATTGATATGACTATGTGATTTTTATTTCTCAATTTGTTTATGTGAGGCACTAGTTTTTAAGTGTCTGATAAGTTACCTCATAGGATGAAAAATCAAGAGGCCATCCAGCTTTTGTGGCTGGTTGGATTTTGAAATTCCACAGCAAGCCTATTGTGCCTTTGACATTTAAAATCTTTAGAATGAGAATTAGACTGTTCTTTTATTTCAAAGTATAAAAGATACTTTCATTTTATTTCATGCATAAAATATATAGAAATAGTGATCATGAACCACATATTGCTAGGATAACATGAAAGGGAACTAGTCTAAGGGGCTGGTCAGAGAAGGAATAAAATTTCCTTTTGCCAGGGTACATTGGTGGAGATAGTATTACTATAAACTGCCCCAATTTGGGTAGCTTTCATTTATTGAGTCTTTTTTTTTTAATCATTTTTTAAAAAATATATTTTATTGATTTTTTTACAAGAGGAAGAGAGAGGGATAGAGAGTTAGAAACATCGATGAGAGAGAAACATCGATCAGCTGCCTCCTGCACACCCCCTACTGCGGATGTGCCCGCAACCAAGGTACATGCCCTTGACCGGAATCAAACCTGGGACCTTTCAGTCCACAGGCCGACGCTCTATCCACTGAGCCAAACTGGTTAGGGCTCATTTATTGAATCTTTATTCTGTGCCAAGTGATATTCTAAATAATTTAAATATATGACATTATTAAATTCTCACATTAACCCCAAGAGTTGGATGCAGTTATCCTCATTTAAAGAGGCGGAAGTTGTTGCCCATTGTCACAAAGTATATAAAAACTAAGATTGAAAGTCAAGTCTGTCTGACTCTAAAGCCCTTGTTCTGTCAAGTCTAATACAGTGTTAAAGCAACGAGATGTCAGTGTTAGAGTAATCTGGCTTTTAATCCTAGCTCTGCCATCTCTCAGCTATTTGTTCTGGGAAAGTTACATGACTTCTATGTCTTTAGCACCATTCTCTATAAGATTGAAATAGAGAACTGACTAGTAGAACAAATAATGTAACAATTTATGCATCTACCTTAACCTCTAGCCACAAAGTAAGCACTCAGGAAATGCTCACTATTACTCCATACTACCTACTATCATCCTATATAATAAAAGGGCAATATGCAAATCAACTGAACAGTGGATTGACTGGTGGCTACGATGTGCACTGACCACCAGGGGGCAGACGCTCAATGCAGGAGCTGCCCCCAGCCCCCAGGCCTCAATCGCCTGATCGGGGCCTGGCGACCAACCTCTCAGTCCCGTCCCCTGGTGGGAAGGCTCCAATCACCCATGGGGAACAGGAAACCAGGGATGGGTTGTGGCAGACATGAGCAGCACCAGGCCAAGGCCCCCACCCCGCCAGTTGCCCCACAAACAGAGAGCGACCAGTGGCAGGGGTGGGGTGGGGCCAGTGACCTGGTGGGAACTGCCAACCACTCAATCCCTCCCCCCTGGACTGCAGGCACCAATAGCCCAATAGCAAACAGAAAATCAGGGTGGGTGGTGGCGGGGTGGGGGACAGGGCCAGCTGCCGGCAGTCTGGGAAGATGGCCCTGATCGCAGGCCAGGCCTAGGGACCGTACCCATGCATGAATTTTGTGCACCGGGCCTCTAGTCACATTATAACTTGTCATGCCACCCTTCACATGTGGCACAATGGAAAGAGACCTGATTAAGACTCAGGCATTCTGGGTTCTTGTTTTAATCTCTATTTATTATCTCTAAAATTTGAACAAGCCACTTAACCTGCTGTATCTATGTTGTTTCATATAAAATCATAAGATCAAAATCCTCCCCCGTGTATACAAAGTTTTTCTAGGGACCAAATCAAATAATACATTTAAAAAAATCAGAATAGCCGAAGCCGGTTTGGCTCAGTGGATAGAGCGTCGGCCTGCGGACTCAAGGGTCCCAGGTTCGATTCCGGTCAAGGGCATGTACCTTGGTTGCGGGCACATCCCCAGTAGGGGGTGTGCAGGAGGCAGCTGATCGATGTTTCTCTCTCATCGATGTTTCTAACTCTCTATCCCTCTCTCTCTTCCTCTCTGTAAAAAATCAATAAAATATATTTAAAAAAAAATCAGAATAGTATAAAGGTGTTATACAAACACTAGAGGCCTAGTGCACGAAATTTATGCATGGCGGGGGGTCCCTCAGCTCAGCCTACACCCTCTCCAATCTGGGACCCCTGGAGGGATGTCCGACTGCCCGTTTAGGCGCGATCCCTCTCACAATCCAGGAATGCTGGCTCCCAACTGCTTGCCTGCCTGCCTTCCTGATTGCCCCTGACCACTTCTGCCTGACAGCCTGACCACCCCCTAACCACTCCCCTGACAGCCTGATTGATGCCTAACTGCTCCTCTGCCAGCCTGTTTGCCCCCAACTGCCCTCCCCTTCAGGCCTGGTAACCCCTAACTGCCCTCCCCTGCAGGCCTGGTCACCCCTAACTGCCCTCCTCTGCAGGCCTGGTCCCCCCCAACTGCCCTTCCCTGCAGGCCCAGTCACCCCCAACTTCCCTCCTCTGCTGGCCTGGTCACCCCTAACTGCCTTCCCCTGCAGGCTTGATCGTGCCCAACTGCCCTCCCTTACAGACCTGGACCCTCCCAACTGCCCTCTCCTGCTGGCCATCTTGTGGTGGCCATCTTGTGTCCACATGGGGGCAGCCATCTTTGACCACATGGGGACAGCCATCTTGTGTGTTGGGGTGACAGTCAATTTGCATATTATTCTTTTATTAGATAGGACAGAGGCCTGGTGCACAGGTGCGGGCCAGCTGGTTTGCCCTGAAAGGTGTCCCAGATCAGGGTGGGGGTTCCCTTGGGGTATGAGGTAGCCTGGCTGAGGGGCCTGTGGTGGTTTGCAGTCTGGCCATGCCCCCTGGCAACCCAAGAGAAGGCCCTGGTATCTGGGATTTATTTATCTTCTATAATTGAAACTTTGTAGCCTGGAGCAGAGCCAAGCCTCCTGCTTGCTCCGTGGCCGCAGCCATTTTTGTTGGGATTTACTGATCTTCTATAATTGAAACTTTGTAGCCTTGAGTGGAGGCCTAGGCTGGCCAGGGTGTGAGGAAAGCTTGGCTTCTTCCATTACCTGGGAAACCCAAGCCTCCTGCTCGCTCCGTGGCTGCAGCCATCTTGATTGGGTTAATTTGCATATTTGCTCCTGATTGGCTGGTGGGTGTGGCTTGTGGGTGTAGTGGAGTGATGGTTAATTTGCATATTACTCTTTTATTAAATCGGATAAGGAATTGTTCCTTCTGTTACTTGGTAGAGATCAGAATATCTTGTTTATATTTCTACTCATATTTCTCTTTCTAAGACTAACCCTTCCCATTTCTTATTTCTCCCAATTGAAAGAGAAAGGAAATTAGATAAGGTGAATCACATGGAGAAAATTTGATGACAATAAAGAATTGGTTGTAATGTTTTGGTTGTAAAATGATACTGTGGTCCTGTTTATTAAAAAAGATCTATCTTTTAGAGATACATACTGAAATATGGATACACTGGCATGATGTCTGGATTTTCTTTAAAATAATCCATGGGTTGGGGAGTGGCGTGTTGGAGAATGGGGGAGGGCATTGATTTAACAAGATTGGCTAAGAATGACAATTATTGAAACTGAGTGATGCATGCATGGAGTTTATCTTATGATTCTCTCCACTTTTGTATATGTTTGGTATTTCCCATAATAAAACTTAAAAAAATCAAGCGTTGCAAACTCAAATGCCAACAGAGCCAGCAGGTAACATAAATGAAGGAAACAAACTGGATGGGTACTATGGAGAACCTGGAAAGAATACAGTAGTCTCCTTTTATCCTCTGTTTTTTCCCAATGATTTCAGTTACAGTAAACTGCAGTCTGAAAATATTAAGAGGAAAATTCCAGAAATAAGCAATGCATAATTTTTAAATTGTGTGCCATTCTGAGTAGTGTGATGAAATCTAGTTATTTTTTCTTTGTTTCATCTAGAATGTGATTCATTCTTTTGTCTAGCTTGTCCATGTTGTATACACTACCTGCCCACTAGTCATTTAGTAGCCCTTTCTGTTATCTGATCAACTGTTATGGTATCACAGTGCTTGTGTTCAAGTAACCCTTATTTTACTTAATAATTGCCCAAAGTGCAGGAGTAATGATGCTAGCAATTCAGATATGCCAAAGAGAAGTCATAAAGTGCTTCCTTTCAGTGAAAAGATACATATGTACAGGAAAAAACATAGTGTATATAGGGTTCAGTACTATTCACAATTTCAGGCATCCACTGGTGTTCTTGGAACATATCCCCTGAGGATAAGGAGAGAGAATTACTATATGTCTCATCCAAAGGGTACTCAGCTCCACCTGACTTGCTGGATGGGAATGTAGGGCTGGGCTGCCAAATTTTCCAGTTTTTCAAGAGAATCCAGAAATTTCAAAAAATTGTAAATGAAATCGTACAATCCTTAAATGTTGGCAATTAATTCAAATATGTTTTACTGACACTGTAAACACTGAAACAAGTCTGAGAACCAGGTTCAGCCTGCAGCTGCCAATTTGTAACCTCTGCCTGAAAGGCTAATTTGAGGCAATTTTCACAACTTGGAAGCAGTAGAAAGTAATGGAAAGTCCTTCCAAAATCAACAAAATTAGAATGCCATGATCTTCCTCATTATAAGTCCTGCTCCCATATATGATTTGTTGTCCACCCCATCCCTATTTGCATTTCTCTACCTTTATTCTTTACTCTTATTACTTAGTTATTATCTCAAATCCCTGACCACTGAGGACCAAGACATCAAGATATTCCAAGACAAGAGGCCTCACAATAACAAATCAAACTGACCTGACTCTTCTTTCTGGCACATTTTGCTGCTCTTCTTAATGATAAGAAGCTATCTTGGGAAAGTCTTAAGAACCATTAAATCTCAAGGAGTAAGGGCAATAGACTAGGAAGGGCAGGGCATCCTAAGGAAGGAGCAGGTATTGTGTTATCCTTGAAACCCAAAGTAGTCACTTCTCACTGACAGTTCACAGAGCGGGCAATTAGTGTGTGTTTCCTAATCATAATGGTAGAGGGAGCTGATGGGTCTGTTTTGAGACCTCCCACTATCCCTCACTCATTCCTTCTTCCATTATTACAAGCTTATGAGATGTCTGTTGGGGGTATAATGTTTTTCTCTGAGAGGCTTCCTATAGATGTGATGTTTTAAGTTGAGATGAGAAGTTTGAGCAGGGTTTAACCATATGAGAATAGATGGAAAAGCATTTCAGGCAGAGAAGACAGTGTGGGCAAAATTCCCAATGTAGGAAAACACTTGTCACTTTTGAAAAATTTACAGAAATTCAGTGTAGCTGTAGAAAGTAGAAAAATGGGTAAAGATATGGCTAAGGTAGCAGGCAAGAGCCTTGTCAATTAAAGTTCCAAGTGGAATTCATATAGTGAAAAATACTAGGGTCAACCAAGTTGTCTTAAATATTGTATAGCAGGTAACTCCCACCTTATTTCATTTATTGAAAGCTGGTGTTGTACTACAGGATGTGTCTTGAGAAAATTATCCTTTTTAAAAATGAAAATTCTAACCTATTTTAACCAGATGTTGCAGAGAAAACCCAAGTATAGGAAAATACCATTCAAATAAAAAATTTAAAGAGCATAGATCTTTATGTAATCTTTAAAAGGGAGGAAAAAGATGTAAAGTTAGATCTAAGTGTTGTTTTAAGGTGTCTGTTTTATCACAATACAGTAACAGTAATGACCAGTTGTTCTAAAGTCTTTGAATTAGCCCTAGAATATGAATAAATATAAATAAGAAGGAATAAAAGTTAGGGAGGGGCAGTAGATTAAATTATTGACACAGATCCTTTATTCCACCTTGTATCCATATCCTTTGCAATGTGATTTTGCAGTTCCTCCTAGTAAAAGCCAAGTGTCCTTCGCCACTCCTTGACTTTGGGCCTAGCCATGTGACTTGCTTTGACGAAGTGACAGTGTGCCAGTTCTGAGCCTAGACTTTAAAAGACAGTGCATTTCTCTCTCTCTCTCTCTCTCTCTCTCTCTCTCTCTCTCTCTCTCTCTCTCTCTCCCTCCCTCCCTCCCTCCCTCTCTCTCTACCTGTCCCTTTTTATTTACACACTAGAGGCTCAGTGCAGGAAATTTGTGCACTGGGGGAGGAGGGGGTGGGCCTCAGCCCAGCCTGTGCCCTCTCACATTCCGGGACCCCTCGGGGGATGTCCGCCTGCTGGAATCGGGCCTAAGTCAGCAGTCAGACATCTCTCTTGCAGTCCAGGTTTCTTGCAGTCCAGGACCCCTCTCTCCTTACCACCCACCTGCAGCGGAGATGTCAGAGGCTCCCGCCACCACCACTGTGCTTACCATCCATGAGTCCAGCTTCTGGCTGAGTGGCATTTCCCCTGTGGGAGAGCACTGACCATTAGGGGACAGCTCCTGCATTGAGTGACTGCTCCCTGGTGGTCAGTGCGCGTCATAGCAACTGGTCATTCCACCATTTGGTCAATTTGCATATTATGCTTCTATTATATAGGATAATTCATATAATATACAATTCACCAATATGATGTATACAGTTTAATTAATTTTATGGTGCTTAGTAAAACACATTTGTGCAATGATCACCATAATCAATTTTAGAATATTTTCAACATCCCAAACAGAAGTCCCATATCCATCAACAGTCATTCCTCATTCTCCCCATCGTCCTTCTCCAGACCCTGACCACCATTAGTCTGCTTTCTGTCTATATGGATTTGCTTATTCTAGACATTTCATATAAATGGAATCATACAATATGTGGTCCTTTGTGACAAGCTTCTTACACTTAGCACAGGTTCATCCATGTTGTAATTTGAATTAATACTTCATTTCTTTCTATGACTAAACTAGAGGCCCGGTGCATGAAATTCGTGCACGGAGGGGGTTTGTCCCTCAGCCCAGCCTGTACCCTCTCCAATCTGGGATCCCACTGGTGGGATCGGGCCTAAACGGGCAGTCGGACATCCCTCTCACAATCCAGGACTGCTGGCTCCCAACTGCTTGCCTGCCTTCCTTCCTGATTGCCCCTAACCGCTTCTGCCTGTCAGCCTGATCACCACCTAACAATTCCGCTGCCAGCCTGTTTGCCCCCAACTTCCCTCCTCTGCCGGCCTGGTCACCCCTAACTGCCCTCTCCTGCAGGGTTGATCACCTCCAACTGCCCTCCCTTGCAGGCCTGGTCCCTCTCAACTGCCCTCCCTTGGAGGCCTGGTCCTTCTCATCTGCCCTCCCTTGCAGGCCAGGTGCCTCCCAACTGCCCTCTCCTGCTGGCCATCTTGTGGTGGCCATCTTGTGTCCACATGGGGGCAGGATCTTTGACCACATGGGGGCAGCTATATTGTGTGTTGCAGTGATGATCAATCTGCATATTACTCATATTAGATAGGATAGAGGCCTGGTACAGGGGTGGGGGCCAGCTGGTTTGCCCTGAAGGGTGTCCCTGATCAGGGTGGGGTTCCCTTGGGGTGTGGGGCGGCCTGAGCGAGGGACCTGTGGTGGTTTGCAGGCCGGCCACGCCCCCTGGCAACCCAAGCGGAGGCCCTGGTATCTGGAATTTATTTTCCTTCTACAATTGAAACTTTGTAGCCTGGAGCTAACCCAAGCCTGGGGCTCCCTCCGCGGCTGGCAACCATTTCTGTTGGGGTTATAATTGAAACTTTGTAGCCTTAAGCGGAGGCCTGGGCCCGGACAGGGTGTGCGGAAAGCTTTGCTTCCCCTGTTGCCGCCGGCAACCCTGGCCTGCTCTCTCAAGCTCCATTCTGCCACCATTTCTGTTTGAATTTGTTTACCTTCTATAATTGAAACTTTGTAGCTTGAGTGGAGGCTTAGGCCTGGCAAAGGCAGGCGGAAAGCTTGGCTTCCTCTGTTACCTAGGAAACCTTGCTCTCTGTGGCTGTAGCCATCTCGGTTGGGTTAATTTGCATACTCACTCTGATTGGATGGTGGGTGTGGCCTGTGGGTGTGTTGGAGGTATGGTCAATTTGCATATTTGTCTATTATTAGGTAGGTTAATATTCCATTATGTGATATACTACATTTTATTTGTCCATTCATCAATTAATAGACATTAGGGTTTCCATATTTATCCTATCTAATAAAGAGGGAATATGTTAATTGACCATCACTCCATCACAAAGATGGCTGTACCCACAGCTGAGGCCAAGTTCCCATAAGGAGCCTTAATGAGCAATCAGCAGGGACCTGAGGCTACGCCCTCCCCTGCCCCCGTGGGGCTTGACAGAGGACCTCAGGCTGCATCCCCCACCCAGCAGAGCTTGATAGGGGACCTCAGGCCATGCCCCCCACCCTGGCATCAGGCTGGGGGACCTCAGGCTGCACCCCCGCCCCAGTGTCAGGCCAGGGGACCTGAGGCCATGCCCCCTGCCCAGCGGGGCTTGACGGGGGACCTCAAGGTGCACTTCCTGTCCCGGTGCTGGGCTAGGGGACCTCAGGCTGCTCCCCCCACCCCAGCACCAGGCTAGGGGACCTCAGACTGCACCCCTGCCCCAGCACCAGGCTGGGGAACCTCAGGCCATGCCCCCCACCAGGTCCTTCAGACCATGCCCCCCCACCTGGCAGGGCTTGACAGTGGACCTCAGGTGTGCTTCCAGTCCTGGTGCCAGGCTAGGGGACCTCAGGCCGTGCCCCCCACCAGGTGGGGCTTGACAGGGGACTTCAGGCCACACCCCACACCAGCACCAGGCCGGGGAACTTCAGACTGCACCCCCCACCCTGCGGGGCTTGACAGGGGACCTTAGGCCATGGCCCTCACCCAGAGGGGCTTGACAGAGGACCTCAAGGTGCACCCCCAGTGCTGGGTCGGGAGAACTTAGGCCGTGCCCCTGCCCAGCGGCTCTTGATGGGGGACCTGAGGCTGCGCCCCCCCTGCCTGGCGGGGCTTGATGGGGGACCTCAAGGTGCACCCCCAGTGCTGGGTCGGGAGAACTCAGGCTGCGCCCCTGCCCAGCGGCGCTTGACGGGGGACCTGAGGCTGTGCCTCCCTTGCCAGTGGGGCTTGACGGGGCACCTTAGGCTGTACCCCCCCTTTGGTGTTAGGCCAAGGGACCTGAGGCTATACCCACTGCCCAGCAGGGCTTGACAAGTGTGGGACTGGCCGGGTCTGGATCTAGCCTAATGGGGGGGGGGGGCGGGGAGTCTAGTCTGGGTCTCATGCGATTTTGAGGCACATGTGGATGGGTGGGGTCAGGAGGAAGGTTTTCATATACATTTTACTAATTTTCTTTCATCTCTGACACTCCTATTATAGAGAAAGGGCAAGTAGCAATATTAAATTATTTCCTCTAATTAATCCCCATTTAATGTGCACAAATTTCATGCACCGGGCCACTAGTCTATACTAATAAAAGGGTAATATGCTAATTAGGGCGGACGTCTTCCAGATGACCTTCTGGATAGCCCTCTGGACAAAGCTGCAGCGGTGAGGGCTGAAGCAAGCCACCAAGGCTGGAGGGCCCATTGCAGAGCCCTGCCGGGTGGGCAGGGCCTCCTTCTGTGCAGCAGTGATCACAGCACTCTGGCAGGGTGGGCAGGGCCATCAGGGCCTCCCTGTGGGCAGCGATGAATGGCAGAGCCCAGGTCTGGTGGGTAGGGCCTCCCTGTGGGTGGGGATGAATGGCAGAGCCCAGGCCAGGCGGGAAGGGCCTCCCTCTGCTCTGGGATTGATCCCAGAACCCCAGCAGGGTGGGAAGGGCCTCTCTGTGGGCAGGTATTAATGACCAGGTGGGAAGGGCCTCCCTCTGGCCCTTCCCATCAGGCCTCCCTCTGCTCTGCAATTGATCCCAGAGCCCCAGCAGGGTGAGCAGGGTCTCCCTGTGGACCAGGATGAATGGTGGAGCCCAGACCTGATGGGAAGGGCCTCCCTCTGCTCTGCAATTGATCCCAGAGCCCCAGCAGGGTGGGCAGGACCTCCCTCTGCAGGGCATCGATCTGGGGGCCCCGTGATCCATCGCCCCACAGCGGAGGCCCAGGCCACTGGTCAGCGACACTGAGGCAGGTGGGCAAGGCCTGCCAGCTATCTCCTCACAGAGGGAGGCCCAGGCCAGCCAAGTAATGGCACCCTACACCTTTTGCCCACAGAGGGAGGTGACTGTTGGTGGAGTGGGGGTGGCGCTGCACAGATGGCAAGGAGTGGCAGCCTCAGGGGCAGGGCCAGCTGCCAGAAGCCAAGGGAAGGAAATCCCTGATAGGCCCCTTCCCCCACCAGCTCTGTCCCCAATCAACCCCCACACTCCTGACCCTGGCAGGAGGGAGGAGGGAGCCGTATTCCAACCATCCCTCCCCCGTCCTGCATTGAGAACAGAATATCTCTGAAGATCAACTATTGTCAAATGTACCTCTGAAGCTGAAAGAAGATGGCTATAAATATTTCTCTCTTTTCCATGACCAGCATGGCTAGAGAGCAGACAGGAGTCCTGAGTAGGGGTAACGGGGGTTGAGAAAATGAAAGAGACAGACACAAATACAGTAGGGAAAGCTGGGACCAGGTGGGACAGCTGTCCTCTGATGGAGAGACAGGGACCCAGAGCCGATACAGCATGTTTATTTTATACAGTAAGATACCAGGAAGTTTTACTAAAGTTTAAGATAAAGAAAATATGTGCATTCTTATGGCTTCTTTGTAATTGTCACTTCTGGGTGGGCCCAGATAATTGTGTTTGTTCCTGGTGTCTGGATGGATTTAGATAATGAAATCCACCCCCTGGCACCTGAGCTAAAGGTCAGACTGACAACACACCTGCCTCTGGCAAGGTATGTTTCCAGGACATGGCTCTGCCAGGCGCCACTGGATTCAGATGACAATAAGCTCAGGGGCCTTTCCTAGGTGCTCTCTACAGCCAGCAATCTCGACACAACATATCTGAAGACCAACTAGTGGCACGACATACCTCTGCAGCTGACAGAAAGCAACATAGTCAACAGAAAATGTCTGAAGACCAACTATTGGCACAACGTACCTCCAAAGCTGAACAAAGGCAGTGGCATCGACAAGTACTACCAATACTGGTAGGAACTGCCTTCACAGTGAAAGTGAAGTAAATAAGGATGCAATTATTGAACATAGTTGTGATGGAATGACTGTTACATGTCAATTTTGCCTATCACTAAATTTCTCTGATGAAAAACCATCTGATGGAAAATTTACTTGATGTTGTAGCAAAGATAAAGTTTGTCCAAATTATATACATTTTCCAGAATACCCGGCATATTTTTAAAAATTAATGATAAATGAAGATTCTGACAGTAAAAATGTCATAGAAAATATGCATTCGATAAATAGTTCTTTTGCTTTTGCTTCAATGGGTGCAAATATTGCATCACCATCAGGATATGGGCCATACTGTTTTAGAATACACGAACAAGTTTAACACCATACTGGAACTTTACATCCTTTGGATGGTGTTTCTCGGAAGTTTGCTCAACTCTATAGTTTAGATACGGCCGAAGCAACAAGTAAAAGATTAGCAATGCCAGAAAACCAAGGTTTCTCAGAAAGACTCATGATCAACATCAACAACCTTATGCATGAAATAAATGAATTAACAAAATCATACAAGATGCCACATGAGGTAGAAAAGGAAGCCCAATCTGAAGCAGCAGTGAAAGGTATTGCTCCCACGGAAGTAACAATGGTGATTAAATATGATCTTAACAGTGATACGGGTAGATATAACTCTCCCCATGTAACCGAGGTAGTCGTCATATTCAGAAACAAAGATGGAGGACCTCCTTTTGAAAGGGACTTGCTCATTCATTGTAAACCAGATCCCAATAATCTGAATTCCACTAAAATGAAACAAAACAGTATCCTGTTTCCTACATTAGATGCAATGACATATCCTATTCTTTTTCCACATGGTGAAAAAGTCTGGGGAACAGATATTGCATTAAGACTCAGAGACGACAGTGTAATTGACAATGATACTAGACAAAATGTAAGGACATGAATCACACAAATGCAGTATTATGGATTTCATCTCTCCATCCAGGACATGTAAAATCAAATATGGTACATGGACCATGTGGAATACAAAATCCAAATAGTCCATGTATGGAAAATGGGAAATGTTCAAAGGGATATCCAAAAGAATTTCAAAATGCGACCATTGGAAATATTGATGGATATCCCAAATACAAATGAAGATCTGGTAGCACCATGTCTATTGGAAATAAAATTCTAGATAACACTTGGATTGTCCCTTATAACCCATATTTGTGCCTTAAATATAACTGTCATATAAACGTTGAAGGGGAAAAAAAAATGGCGACGGAATAGAGTCGGGTTTGGAGTCTGTTCCTGGGGCGGAGTGTAGGAGCAGCAGAGGCTCGCAGAGGGAGTGTATGTGGGCAAGCCAAGGGACAGCTAAACTCCAGGAGAAGGCGGGGGAGTGCTGGGCAGTGTTCCCCTGACCGTGCAGCACCCACAGGGGCTGGGTCCCCTCCCGGAGCTGCGGGCTCACCGGGCGCCTCGCCATCTTGCAAGGAAAGGAGGATTTTATTGGAAACCTGACTTTCCTCGACAACTGCAAACACTGAACTGCTGCGATGACCAGACCACCGGTCCCCTATCAGCGCAAACATTCGGATTCAAAGGAACTCTTCACTGCACCACGGAAAGGTCAGACTTCACCTGAAATAAGGTGCGGTTTCTAATCCCCGCGGTGGGTGAGGGAAGCGCTAGGTGAGGGAAGCGCGGCAGCCGCAGGACCGGCAGGAGCCGGGAGGTCTGTGCCTAGAAAAATCAGCGGCAGTTGGAACTGCCGTGATCCGTGAATGAGGAGGGGGGTCTTCTGAGCTGCTAACAGAAGTGACCTCTTGAAAGCAACTCATTTTAATCTGACGAGGAGGGTCAGACTAAGAATTTTCAAAGGAGTGCAGTATCCTCAGTCTGGCGCACAGACCCACGGTCCGCACACTTGGGCTCTTTCCGACTCTGATTGCTAAGCCCAATACATAGAAAAACCCAGGCGGAGGGGCCCTGAAAGACTGCAGGGGGAAGTTGTTTTTTCGGAACCTGGGGACCAGAGCTGCGTGTGACCATCAGAGAGGCAGCTCTGAGGCGCACACCTCCACAAGCTCTGAGGCACACACCTCCACAAACCGGTAGTGAGTGCCATAGAGGGGAAAAAAAAAAAGAGCTAGAGAGGCCCGGAAGTCAATTCAGAAACACTGCCACCCAGGGGCTGAAACGGTAATTGTCTCTGGTGTAATAAAAAATAAATACGAGAAAATAAGACACCACTGGCATAAAAAGCAGGACTGGCTTCCAACACTGAGGAGCCCTGGAATGAAGCTGAACTGAAATACCGCCCAGACTGGGAAAAAGGCGTACCAAACAGAATAATAGAGGAAGTGAATGACAACCGCTACTGCACATTTTAGTCTTCCTATTTTTTAATTTTCAATTCTTTTTTCAATTTTTTAAATTTTTTATTCTCATATTTTTTATTTTCATTTTTTACATCTTTTACTTAAGAAACTAAATTTTTTTTCTTTTTCCTCACTCGATTTTCACCTTTTTAATTATTACATTTTTATTTTCAATCAGCACTATTATTACTATTATTTTACTTTTTTTTTTTTAATGTCATTTGATTTTCTCTTTCTTTTATTTTTGGATTAGGGTCCTACATTCGATTTGCATCTTTCCCTTACAATCGCTTTACCCTATCTCAAAGCTAACATTATGCCATCACTCTCCTCCTAACCTTTCCCCTTTTGGTCCCCAGTTTATCTTAACCCTTTCTGGCTTTAGATTTTTCCTACTTTTCCAGTATACTCTCTGCTAAAACCTCACCCTACTTATATATCTAATTCCCAACCCCCTGCTCCAAATCCATACAAACCTCTCTCTACACTACCTTAAAAAAATTATTTTTCTCTCTGGCCTTTTGTTGTTGTTTGCTTGAATGTTGATTAGATTGAATTTTTATGCTTTTTTTATGAGATTGTTTTGATTATTCTTTTTGTTGGTTTGGTTGGTTCTTTTGTTTGCTTTGTTTTTGTTTGTTTTTTACTTTTGTTTTCCCTTGCCTCACTTGATATTAGCTGGTGTTGCAGTTTGTATTAATCTCCAGGCTCATGTTGCTGGAATTTGCTGGGAATAGTGGTTGTTCTAGTGGAGTTTACTCCCCATATATATAGTTTGTTCCCCTTTTCTCTCTTAGTATCGTTCTTGTCTCTCTTACTTTCTTTTCTTTTCTTTTTTTTCTTTTCTTTATTTCTGCTCTTTTCCCAAGTTCAGATTCACACTCTTTGTTTTTTTGTTGTTGTTGTTCTTTCTTTTTACTCTCCCTCTTCCACTCCTATTCCCTAATTTGTCTTTCTCTGGTGGTTACCTTTATTGGAGATTATTAATATCGTGAATACAATTCTGTTCAGTGCCTTGTCTGTTGTGCCTGGTTGTGTTGTATTTTATACCTTTAAATCAACGCCAGAGAGAGAAATCTATATAACCAGACATCCGGAGAAGAGAGACCATGAGGAGACAAAGAAATAGCCCCCGGAAAGAGAAGCAGGCATCACCAGAAAAGGATGTAAACGATTTAGAGGCAAACAACCTATCAGAGAAAGAATTCAGAGAAAGGGTCATAAAGTGGCTGAAAAGGATGGAAGACAAATTCGACAATATGAGTAAGAACCAAGAAGAAATGAAGAAGAACCAAGAAGAAATGAAAAATGACATCGCTGCTGTAAAGAACTCAATAGAAAGCATCAAGAGTAGACTAGACGAAGCAGAGGACCGCATAAGTGAGCTAGAAGACAAGGTGGAAAAAAATACCCAATTACAACAGCTTCTAGAAACAAAAATTAGAAAGATGGAGGAGAGCCTAAGGGAACTTCGGGACAACACAAAACAAAACAACATCAGGATAATAGGGGTGCCAGAAGGAAAGGAAACTGAGCAAGGAATAGAAAACCTGTTAGAAGAAATAATAACAGAAAACTTCCCTGATATAGAGAAGAAAAAACCCACACAAATCCAAGAAGCTCACAGAGTTCCAAGCAAAATGAACCCCAAAAGACCGACACCAAGGCACATTATAATTAAGTTGGCAAACACCAACGACAAAGTAAGAATCTTAAAAGTGGCCAGAAAGAGACAGACAGTTACATACAAAGGAACCCCCATCAGACTAGCAACTGATTTCTCAACAGAAACTCATCAGGCCAGAAGGGAATGGAATGAAATATACCAAGTCATGCAAAGGAAGGGTCTAAATCCAAGAATACTGTACCCAGCAAGACTATCAATCAAAATTGAAGGTGAAATCAGGAGCTTCACAGACAAAAAAGGACTAAGGGAGTTTATTACCACCAAACCAGCAATGAAAGAAATGCTAAAGGGTCTGCTGTAAAAAAAAAAAAAAGAGAGAGAGAAAGAAATAGGAAGCAAAGAAGGAACACAGGGGTATAGAATAAAAATGGCGTCAAATAAGTACCTATCAATAATAACTTTAAATGTAAATGGATTGAATGCCCCAATCAAAAGACACAGGGTAACAGACTGGATAAGAAAACAAAACCCAGATATCTGCTGTCTACAGTAAACCCACCTCAAAAAAAAGGATGCACACAGACTGAGAGTAAAGGGATGGAAAAAGTTTTCCAGGCGAATGGAAATGAAAAAAAAGCTGGGGTAGCAATATATATCTGACAAATTAGATCTCAAAGTGAAGGACATAACAAGAGATAATAAAGGCCACATCATAATACTAAAGGGAGAAATCCAACAAGAAGAAATAACTCTGGTAAACATATATGCACCCAATACAGGAGCACCAAGATACATTAAAAAAACTCCTGAAAGATATCAAAGGAGAGATTGACAGCAATACAATCATAGTAGGAGACTTCAATACCCCACTATCACCATTGGACAAATCCTCTAAACAAAAAATCAGCAAAGAAACATCAATCCTAAATGACTCACTAGAACAGATGGAATTCATCGACATCTTCAGAACATTTCACCCCAAAGCCACAGAATATACATTCTTCTCAAGTGCACATGGGTCATTTTCAAAGATAGACCATATGTTAGGACATAGGCAAAGTCTCTCCAAATTCAAGAAGATAGAAATCATATCAAGTATCTTCTCAGATCACAGTGGCATAAAACTGGAAATCAACTACAATAAAAACAACCCAAAGAAATCAAACACTTGGAGACTAAACAGCATGCTATTAAACCATGACTGGGTTACCAAAGACATCAAGGAAGAAATAAAAGACATCATGGCAACAAATGACAATGAAAACACAACAATCCAAAATCTATGAGACACAGTGAAAGCAGTCTTGAGAGGGAAGTTCATAGCTCTACAAGCCTAATGCAAAAAACAAGAAACAATGGTAATAAATTACCTAACCCAACAACTCAAAGAGTTAGAGAGAGAGCAACAAGATAAGCCCAGTGTAAGCAGAAGGAAAGAAATAATAAAGATCAGAGCGGAGATAAACGACATAGAGACCAAAGAAACAATACAAAAGATCAACAAAACCAAGAGCTGGTTCTTTGAAAGGATAAACAAGATTGATGAACCTCTAGCCAGGCTCACCAAGAAGCAAAGAGAGAGGACCCAAATAAACAAAATCAGAAATGAAAGAGGTGAAATAACAACAGACCCCAACGAAATACAAAGGATTGTTACAAAATACTACGAACAACTCTATTCCAACAAACTGGACAACCTAGAGGAAATCGACATATTCCTAGAAAAATACTACCTTCCAAAACTCAATCAGGAAGAATCTAAGCAGCTCAACATGCCAGTAACTATGGAAGAAATTGAAGCAGTCATCAAAAAGCTTCCAGCAAACAAAAGCCCGGGGCCAGATGGCTTCACAGGAGAGTTTTACCAAACTTTCAAGGAAGAACTAAAACCTATCCTCCTCAGACTATTCCAAAAAATTCAAGAGGAAGGAACACTCCCAGGCTCCTTCTATGAAACCAGCATCACCCTAATACCAAAACCAGATAAAGACAACTCAATGAAAGAGAATTACAGGCCAATATCCCTCATGAACATAGATGACAAAATCCTCAACAAAATTCTAGCAAATCGGCTCCAGCAGTACATCAGAAAGATCATACACCATGACCAAGTAGGATTTATCCCAGGAATGCAAGGATGGTACAATATCCGCAAATCAATAAACGTGATACATCACATAAACAAACTGAGAGATAAAAATCACATAGTCATATCAATAGATGCAGAAAAAGCATTTGACAAAATCCAACACCCTTTCTTGATAAAAACTCTCAACAAGGTGGGAATAGAAGGATCATTCCTCAACATAATAAAAGCCATATATGATAAACCCACAGCAAACATCATACTCAATGGGCAAAAACTAAAAACATTTCTCCTAAGAACAGGAACAAGACAGGGATGCCCACTCTCACCACTCCTGTTTGACATACTACTGGAAGTATTAGCTATCGCAATTAGGCAAGAAGAAGAAATAAGAGGCATCCAAATTGGAAAAGAAAAAGTGAAGCTGTCCTTATTTGCAGATGACATGATATTGTACATAAAAAAACCAAAAGATTCCATCAAAAAACTAATAGACTTAATAAATGAATTCGGCAATGTAGCGGGATACAAAATTAACGCCAAGAAATCTATGGCTTTTCTATACACCAATAATGAAGTTACAGAAAGAGAGACTAAAAAAGCAATCCCATTTACCATCGCACCAAAAAAATTAAGATACCTAGGAATAAACTTAACTAAGGAGGTAAAAGACCTATACGCAGAAAACTACAGGACACTGAAAAAAGAGATAGAGGAAGACGTAAACAGATGGAAGAACATACCATGTTCATGGATTGGTAGAATCAACATCATTAAAATGTCCATACTACCCAAAGCAATCTACAGATTCAATGCACTTCCCATCAAAATACCAACAGCATATTTCACAGACCTAGAAAGAACTCTCCAAAAATTCATCTGGAATAAAAAAAGACCCCAAATAGCCACAGCAATCCTGAGAAAGAAGAATAAAGTAGGTGGGATCTCAATACCAGATTTCAAGCTGTATTACAAAGCCACTGTTCTCAAAACAGCCTGGTACTGGCACAAGAACAGACATATTGATCAATGGAACAGAATAGAGACCCCAGATATCGACCCAAACCACTATGCTCAATTAATATTTGACAAAGGAGGCATGAACATACAATGGAGTCAAGACAGTCTCTTCAATAAATGGTGTTGGGAAAACTGGACAGATACATGCAAAAAAAAAAATGAAACTAGATCACCAACTTACACCATACACAAAAATAAACTCAAAATGGATACAGGACTTAAACATAAGATGGGAAACCATAAAAATACTAGAGGAGCCGAAACCGGTTTGGCTCAGTGGATAGAGCATCGGCCTGCGGACTCAAGGGTCCCAGGTTCGATTCCGGTCAAGGGCATGTACCTTGGTTGCGGGCACATCCCTAGTAGGGGGTGTGCAGGAGGCAGCTGATCGATGTTTCTCTCTCATCGATGTTTCTAACTCTCTATCCCTCTCTCTTCCTCTCTGTAAAAAATCAATAAAATATATTTTTTAAAAAAATACTAGAGGAATCCACAGGCAACAAAATTTCAGACATATGCCAAAAGAACTTCTTCACTGACACTGCCCCTAGGGCAATGGAAGCTAAAGAGAAAATTAACAAATGGGACTACATCAAAATAAAAAGCTTTTTTACAGCAAAAGAAACCATCAACAAAACAACAAGAAAGCCCACTGCATGGGAAAACATATTTGCAAATGCTATCACTGATAAAGGTTTAATCTCCAACATCTACAGGCAGCTTATGCAACTTAATAAGAGGAAGATAAATGATCCAATAAAAAAATGGGCAACAGACCTAAACAGAATATTTTCAAAAGAAGACAGAAGGAAGGCCAAGAGACACATGAAAACATGTTCAAAGTCACTTATTATCCGAGAGATGCAAATCAAAACAACAATGAGGTACCATCTCACACCTGTCAGAATGGTTATCATCAACAAATCAACAAACGACAAGTGTTGGCGAGGATGCGGAGAAAAAGGAACCCTCGTGCACTGCTGGTGGGAATGCAGACTGGTGCAGCCACTGTGGAGAACAGTATGGAGTTTCCTCAATAAACTGAAAATGGAACTCCCATTTGACCCAGTAATCCCACTCTTGGGAATATATCCAAAGAAACTAGAAACACCAATCAGAAAGGATATATGCACCACTATGTTCATAGCAGCACAATTTACAATAGCTAAGATTTGGAAACAGCCTAGGTGCCCATCAGCAGATGACTGGATCGGGAAACTGTGGTACATCTACACAATGGAATACTATGCTGCCATAAAAAAGAAGGAATTCTCATCATTTGCAGCAACCTGGATGGAATTGGAGAACATTATGCTAAGTGAAATAAGCCAGTCAATGAAAGAAAAATACCACATGATCTCACTCATTTAGGGAAAGTAAAGATCATTATAAAGTGATGAACAAAAATATAGATACAGAGACAGTAAAGCATCAAACAGACTTTCAAATTACAGGGGGAAAGTTAGGGAGAAGTGGGGAGTTATGAAACCAAACGAAGGACTTGTATGCATACATATAAGCATAAACAATGGACGCAAAACTCCGGGGGGGGGAGGGCATGTGCGGGTGTGGGGTGGGGGGGTAATGGTAAGATATGTACACATATAATACCTCAATAAAAAAATATTAAAAAAAAACACGTTGAAGTCTGTGAATCAATTAAAAGTGTCAAATATTTATTTAAATACATCTATAAAGGGCACAATTGTGCAAATATTCGAATTTCTGAAAAAAATATTATCAATCATGATGAAGTACAGGACTTGATTGACTCGAGGTATGTGAGCGCTACTGAGGCTGTTTGGAGACTTTTTGCAATGTGAATGCATGACCAATCTCATGCAATCACAAGATTAGCTATTCATTTGCCAAATGAACAAAATTTATATTTTCATATTGATTATTTTGCTGAAGTTATAGATAGGGCTAAAAGGCATAACTCGACTTTGATGGCTTGGTTCTTATTGAATAGAGAAGATTCTGATGTGCATAATTATTATTATTGGGAGATTCCACAGCATTATGTGTTTAGTAATTCTTTGTGGACAAAATGCCAAAAGGGTGGGAATAAAGCATTAGGTAGACTGTTCACTGTGAGCTTTAGAGAACCAAAATGATATTACTTTAGAGACTTTTGCTTCTGCATATAAAAGGTGAGATAAGTTTCGATGATCTGTGAACTGTAGGAGATGTAATTTATGATACATTTCATGAAGCTGCTAAACATCGAGGATTATTAATCAAAAACACTATCTGGAAAGATATGATTGACGATGCAATCATCCTTAATATGCCCAAACAACTACGGCAACTTTTTGCATATATGTGTGTGTTTGGATGTCCTTCTGATGCAGACAAATTATGGGATGAGAATAAATCTAATTTTATTGAAGATTTTTGTTGGAAATTACACCGAAGAGAAGGTGCCTGTGTGTACTGTGAAATACATGCCCTTAACGAAATTCAAGAGGTATTCATATTGCATGGAATGAAATGTTCACATTTCAAACTTACAGACTATCCTTTATTAACAGATACAAATACATGCGATGAATCGTACAAGCGACAACAGGGAGAAGTTTTGATAAATTCTCTAAATCAGGCGTCCTCAAACTACGGCCCACGGGCCACATGCGGGTGTTTTTGCCGTTTTATTGTTTTACTTCAAAATAAGATATGTGCAGTGTGCATAGGAATTTGTTCATAGTTTTTTTTAAACTATAGTCCAGCCCTCCAACGGTCTGAGGGACAGTGAACTGGCCCCCTGTTTAAAAAGTTTGAGGACCCCTGCTCTAAATGATGAACAGTATTTTAGACTATAACTTCAGCCATCAAAGATCAAACTGTACAGCCCAAATGCTTTTTCTTGGATGGTCCAGGTGGTAGTGGAAAAACATATCCTTATAAATTTTTAATACATTATATTAGAGGTAGTGGTGGTACTGTTTTACCCACAGCATCTACAGGAATTGCTGCAAATTTACTTCTGGGGGAAGAACCTTTCATTCCCAACATAAATTACCAATTCCATTAAATTAAACTTCAATTTTTAGAATCGATATAAACAGTGAAGTTGCTAAAACCATTAAAAAGGCCCAACTTCTTATTATTGATGAATGCACCATGGCATCCAGTCATGCTATAAATGCCATAGAGAGATTACTAAGAGAAATTATGAATTTGAATGTTGCATTTGGTGGGAAAGTTCTCCTTCTTGGAGGGGATTTTCTACAATGTCTCAGTATTGTGCCGCATGCTATGCAATCAGCCATAGTACAAACGAGTTTAAAGTACTGTGATGTTTGGGGATGTTTCAGAAAGTTGTCTCTTAAACATGAGATCAAAGAATTCTGCTTTTAGTGAATGGTTAGTAAAACTTGGAGATGGCAAAGTTGATAGCAGTTTTCATTTAGGAATGGATATTATTGAAATCCCCTGTGAAATGATTTGTAATGGATCTATTATTGAAGCTACCTTTGGAAATACTATATCTATAGATAATATTAAAAATATATCTAAACATGCAATTATTTTTCCAAAAAATGAGCATGTTCAAAAATTAAATGAAGAAATTTTGGATATACTTGGAGATTTTCACACATACTGTATTTGAGTGATGATTCCATTGACTCAACAGATGATGCTGAAAAGGAAAATTTTCCTATTGAATTTCTTAATACTATTACTCCTTTGGAAATGCCGTGTCATAAATTAAAATTGAAAGTGGGTGCAATCATCATGCTACTGAGAAATCTTAATAATAAATGGGGTTTTTGTAATGGTACTAGATTTATTATCAAAAGATTGCGACCTAACATTATCGAAGCTGAAGTATTAATAGGATCTGCAGAGGGAGAGGTTGTTCTGATTCCAAGAATTGATTTGTCCCCATCTGACACTGGCCTTCCATTTAAATTAATTCGAAGACAGCCAGCATTTGCGATGACTATTAATAAATCACAAGGAAAAACTATAGACAGAGTAGGAATATTCCTACCTGAACCTGTTTTCGCACATGGTCAGTTATATATTGCTTTCTCTCAAGTTCAAAGAGCATGTGATGTTAAAGTTGTAAATACTTCATCACAAGGGAAATTAGTCAAGCACTCTGAAAGTGTTTTCACTCTTAATGTGGTGTACAGGGAGATATTAGAATTAGTTTAATCAATATATTAGTCACTGTTTTTTATCAATGTTGTTTTTATATCATGTTTTTGTTGTTTTCATATCATGTTTTTGTTGTTTTTATATCATGTCTTTGTTGTTATATCATGTTGTTATTGTTTATTTATTAATAAATTTATATATTATTTTCATATACATTTTACTAATTTTCTTTCATCTCTGACACTTCTATTATAGAGAAAGGACAAATAGCAATATTAAAATATTTCCTCTAATTAATTCCCTTTCAATGTGCACAAATTTTGTGCACCAGGCCATTAGTAATGAATATTACTACTATGAACATCTATGTAAAAGATTTTGTATGTTTAAGTCTCGGGTATACATCTTGAGTGAAATTGCTGGGTCATATGGTAACTGCCCATTTAACCATTTGAGGAACTGTGAAACTATTTTTTAAAGTGGATATATCATTTTACATTCCCACTAGCAGTGCACCACTTTTCACATCTTCACCAACACTTTTTTATTATGACAATCCTAGTGTGTGTGAGCTAGTATCTCATTGTGGATTTGATTTGCATTTCCCTAATGAATAATACTGTTGATTAACTTTTTATGTCCTTATTGAGGATTTATAGATCATCTTTGTAGAAATGTTTATACAGATCCTTTGTCCACTTACCTCTTGTGCCTATACCATGGCCAGGAGAACAGCTTACCCTGGGTAGCCAGTGCATCTTTATCCTGAGCCCCAGAATGAACATACCTGGAGCAGATCAGAACTAATCATCAGCGATAAGCCAACCCCCATCAGACTCATAGCTTGAAGCATAGCTTCCCAATCCACCTTTCTAGATCAGACAACCCCTAATCTTTTTATATAAAAGTCAAGCCACCAGAATGACCAGAATGACTGGAACAACTGGAATGACTGGTTGCTATGACATGCACTGCGGCCGGCCAACTGGCCTGAACAGGGGTGGGGCCAGCCGGCCAACCTCCTGCGGCCCCTCCCATGGCTAGGCCGGCCCCCGATTGGCCTCCCCACCCCCATCAGGGGCAGGGCCATACAACCTCCTGTGTGCCCCCCCTGCTGGCCTGGCTCCGATCAGGCTGGCCAAACCCCACCAATGCATGAATTAGTGCACCAGGCTACTAGTTGACATATAAAAATAAATACTTATTATTGTGTCCCAATGATATTTTGTGCTTGGTTGTTATTCATTAATACTTGACTGATACTGGAGGGAAGGAAAACAGGTGACATTCTTAATTGCAAATGGCAACATCTATATAGAACTGGTGATAGCAATTTTTGCCTCCTACCTCCCCTCTGCTTCTTAAAATAAAACAAGAATATACTCTCTACCCCTAGAGACACCTCTAACAGATACCTAGGTACCTTTTGAATGATCTCATCTCAAACTTATTATTACACTGCTATTATGTCCTTTTAAGAAGTACCTGAAAATTAAAAGTAATTCTATAATAGATATTTTAAGTCATCTGAATATATAATAGTAATTTATTTTACTTTTTATAATCCTATCACTATTAGTACTTAATTATGTTTTCCTTCTGTCCATCCGCCCTTATGACTTACTACTCCCACTCTTACCACTAAGAGCTCTGGGACATTTCTACCAATCAAGAAAAATACAAAACTATTAAAGAATTTTAAAGTTTTTTTTTATTATTATTATTAGACTAGAGGCCCAGTGCATGAAATTCATGCATGGGTGCAGTCCCTAGGCCTGGCCAGCAATTGAAGTGTGAGCTTCTGATGTGGAAGGGCAGCACCTGGGCCCCTGGGCCCCTGTGTGCCCCCCTCCACCTGAGTCACAGTGCCCAAGTCCCCATGCGGAGATGCGGTGAGCGCGGCTAGATGCCGTGGGCCAGGGTGCAGCGTGGGCCTCTGAGCTGCCCAGTGGTGCCACACATAAGCCGGGCGGCAGTGTGCTCTCTTCCAGCTGGCCTCACAGACCGGCTCCTGCGTGAACAGACCTCAGGAGCCCGACCGGCCCCTGCAGTCCCAGCGGCTGTGGCCAGGCTCACCAGGAAGAGGCTGCATGGGTGTGGGGCAGGCTCTTTGCAGGCTCCTGGCACCTGAGTGTGGGGGCTTCCCCATCATGCAAGCCCTGGCATCCCGGGGGAGGGTAGCAGGGGGAGTGAGACTGAGCTCAGCAGACACCCCACATTCTCACTGCACCTCTGTCCCTATCACCCCCATCCCCAGGTAGCCGGCGAGAGGTTGCAGCATGTCACCAATGCCTGCCATGTTCCGCGCTGCCCCCTGGTGGTCAGCACACATCACAGTGAGTGGTCAAACTATGGGTCGAACGACCGCCCAAGGGGACAATTTGCATATTAGGCTTTTATTATATAGGATAATACTGGGTATTTACAGCAACACATTGCCAAATATCGTCCCCTTGCCAATGCATTAAATACATGGGAAACCTTAGGAGAGGAATGGAAAATAGTAAGACAAGCAAGCCTGGTAATTTAAAAAAATAAATTCACCAATGGAGTCTTTTTCAGTGGGAGGAGCTACTCTAAAACTCTCCTCACTGGTAGCTTTACTCATTAGTCTAAAATTAAAGTCCAATCAACCATGGAAAAGAAGAGCCATTTAACAGAGTGAGCAAACTGACATTGGCTACTGTATAGCAGGACACATACTACATAATTAAGTACACTTTCCATGAGCAGCTGATCTGGTATGTCTAACACTTTATCACTTGGCTAAGAGCTGGATGTCACCTACAAGCAAAGGATAAATGAAATAAATTGTGATATTATCTCCCTAAATACTTAGATGGTAAATGGGCATGGTACCTGGAATTCAGTAACAGTTAGGAGGAATTTACTGAGATAATTTCTTTTGGTCTGAAGATCACCTGTCTCCTGTAGCACAGACAAGTAAAGCTGAGTCTAACAGAAAATAGGCATGACAATCTCACTCTTTACATAGAGTTAACAAAATGGAAATACAATAAACACATATTATAAGACTTATAGCAAACAGTTCCCCAAAACACTTGCTTTTATACTGTCCCAAATCAGTTTAGTTTTCCAGTCTCTATTAGTACCAAAAATAGTTTTTAAAAATAAAAAACAATAAAACAAATATTAAAATATTTAACTTTTGAGATAATCTCAACAAATAAATGAGGACCAAAGCTAGGCCATTATCTCTGGTTGAGACTATCCAGTGCAAACTTTTGGGTTCCTCCATGAGTTGCTGAAACACAAAGTTTAAGCATTCAAAAATCAGTGTAATCACCATATTATCATCTAAATAAGAAAAACCATTTCATCATTTCAATCAATGCAGAAAAGGTATTTGACAAAATCCAACCTCCATTTCTAACTTACAAAAAAACCCTCTTAGCAATAGACATAAATTTACTTAATCTGTTAAAGGAAAACTATGAAAAATATACAGGTAATATTGTAATGGTAATACAGTGAATGTCTTCCACTTTAGAATGAGAACAAGGCAAGGAGGAAGTTGAGAGACTTGAAACTACATCTCAATTTTCTCTGTGAAGGAGGTAATAGTCTCCACCTATGTATGCCCAGTTTTCTCAGTCTATCACTCTCATATTATTCATAGATTTTGCAATAATCCACTAAGCATCACTGTGCCAAGCACTATAAGGATTTCTGCTCTGGTGAGGCAATAGTTTTCAAACTTTTGTATGCATCCAAATTACCTGGGAGTCTGTTGAAATGCATATTCCTAGGCCCTACCTCCAAAAAAAATTCTAATTCAGTAGGTCTGCAGTGAGGCCTGGGAGTTGGGGAATCCATTTAAAAAATACACTTTCCCTTAGTCCATGATACTGATGCAGGTGGTTTATGGATTCCATTGGATAAATACTGTAGAAAGGGTTATAAGACATTGTGAATATGGCAGCCTAATTTTGTTCTAAGGTCATTAAATAATAACCCTGTTTCCTAGTGCTCCAGCTACAGGGTCATCTGTTTATAGCATCCTAGGCCACAAAGACACATTCTTCTTCAAACTTTCTCTGCACCTGCCTCCCATGACACCATTCTATTCTAGGCTTCCTCTCTTTTCTCAGGCTGCCCACTTGACAGTTTGGATAAGGACTGGCTCTGTACTGAGACATGTGGAATTCCCAAATGAAGAGGTATTTTGTGGGCCACTCCCTGCTGAAATCATATTTGCTTGTGCTTCTCCACCTTCCTGGCCTGTGCCTTCTCTGAAGGAGCCAGATAAAGCAGTGCCTGCTATTCGGATCATCTTTCTTTTTTAGCAGGGCTATCTATGTAGAAAACCATGGATTGCATGGTTTTCTGTATATGTTATATGTAATGAAGACCATTTAAGTCAAAGACAATTGTATGCAGTGAAAAGATACACTAGTAAACTGGACTAAATTATACCTGTTTTCTATCCACATTGATTTGCTTTGTACATACCAAGTGCAGTTGAAAGAGCAGCATGGTGTCTGATAGGTCCTGAAAAGTAGCACTTGCTGTAATTAAAATTGAGCACTATTATCATTTACAGATTTATTCTGTTGAGAATAAATAAGAAGAAAAAGGCTAAAAGCTTTAAGCTGATACTGATCACTTTTGGTTTAATAATTCCATGTAGTCAAGTTATATTTTTCCCTTTGTATCTTACTCATTGTATCTTCTTGGGCAGCAAAATACAGGGTGAGGAAAAAGTAGGTTTACAGTTGTGAGTACATGAAACAGTTTATTGTTGTATTAATCATTCTGGAAACCAAGTCATTTCATGACACCTCTGCTTTAAACCTGTCAATGGATCCTTATAATAGACAACCAAGAGTCCCAACTTCCAGGCCTGTTATTCAAGGCCTGCTAGGAATTTGTTCTCACTTATTTATTCAGGCTTATCTTCTATTCTCCTTGCGTATCAGATGTCCCAAATTAGACCACTAGCCTTTTTCCAAATGAATTCACATTTTTACTTATCCTCACCTTCACTATTAATATTTCTCAGGACCAGTTTAAAGTTCCCCTGCCACATAACACACTAGAAAGTCTTCTCCTTTCTCTTTCATAGCACTTAATTATAATACAATTTTAGAAAGAAATGTTTTATTTGTATATCCTTTCTACTCAAATTTTAAGCTTCTTTATAGTGTGAACTATCTGCTTAATCTGTGATTTAAGCAAAAGTTGAGATTTAGCATGAAGCCACTGGAATAGATCTGTGCAGTGAAAATACAATGTGATCCACATATGTGATTTTAAATTCTCTGGTAGTCATATTAAAAAGTAAAAAGACACAGATAAAATAAATTGTAATCATATACTTTAACTCATATCAAAACATTAGCATTTCTACATGAATAATATAAAAATACTAGTGGCCCGGTGCATGAAATTCGTGCACGGGGGGGGGGGGGGTCCCTCAGCCCAGCCTGCACCCTCTCCAATCTCAGACCCCCTGGGGAATGTCCAACTGTCGGACATCCCTCTTACAATCTGGGACCGCTGGCTCCTAACCGCTCACCTGCCTACCTGCCTGCCTGTTTGCCCCTAACCGCTTCTGCCTGCCAGCCTGATCACCCCCTAACTGCTCCACTGCCAACCTGATCATGCCCAAGGTTTTTATTAGTATAGATATGACCCTTCACAGAAAATTTCACTAACCCTGCTTTACAATAAGGGCTTGACAATTGAATCATGGGGCCAGACACCAAGATTTCCTTTCTTTAAATAGTGGAGGGAATAATTATCTTGTCTTTAAGTTGCCCTGAACATCAAATGAGATAATGACTTAGAAAAGTATAAAAGCACCATTTAAAGACAATAAAGTGGTCCAATGAAAAACACTATTTTTATTCTCCCCCTTCCTTCCTTTGCAGTTTTTATTTAAACTTTGAAATTTATAAAAATTTCACTCCAATTTTCATTTCTTTACATTCAATATTATTTTGTATTGGTTTCAGGTTTTATATTAGTTACAGAATAGTGGTTAGACAATCATATACTTTACAAAGTGTTCCCTGATATTTCTAGTACCCACCTGGCATCATACCATCATTACAATACTACTGACTATATTCCCTATTTAAGTGACAATGGGTTTACAGGCTCCTTTCAGTCTTTCTTTTGTGTTGCTCATCCTTCCTTTTCTTTCTCACTTCTTCCCTCATTTTCTTTATATAGTATCTCAATTGGCCATCAAAGCTCAGTGAAGGCACTGGGACACGCTTCATCCATTTTACAGACCAGGAAACTGAGGCCAATTCCAGTTGGCTGTGGAACTTGACTCAGCACACAGGAAGCCCTCAGAGCCATGCTCTTTGCGCTTCCTAAGGGGCAGCGGCCCAGCAAACAGAACAAACCTTCCAGTCAGGCTTCCGAGCCTCTTTCTCAAGCACCTCTTCATTGCTGATGCTCCACATTCTTTCCTCTCCCCCCATTCTTTACTGCCCCCCTCTTCTCCGAAGCAGGTGGAAGGCTTCCCACTCACTGCCTAGGCATGCTCTGCCATGGGGCAGGGTGTAGCGAGCTTGCTTTTGGGTCAAGGCAGGAGCAGTAGTCACTGCCTCTGAAGTGTGAAGGCCGCCTGAGCGAGGCCCATTAGCCCGGGGAGCTTCTCTGAATCACATCAGTCAGTCCAGTATCCTGCAGTGCAGCACCCCTCCACTGAGGTGGCACCACCCCTCAACCCCCGCCTCAGGGGTGAGGGTCCTGGCCCTCTGCCAGGAGTCCTTCCATGCCCCTTGATCCCTGGCTGGGCCCACCCACGTCTTGGGGGCACTGCAGAACCTCTGTCTCTCTGCAGATGAGGCAGATCCCTGCCCTAGGTCTCCGCAAAGCTATGAATCTGTGGCCAGAGGCCTGGTCTGGGTCTCAGCAACCACATGCCTGCAATGTTCCCAGGGACCCTGGGAGCAGCTGGGCGAGTCCCGCCTCACCTCCCCGGGGTGCCGATCTCCCCAGGGACCCCTGGGAGAGGCTGGATGGGCCCGGCCACGCCCCCCTGGGTTGCCGATCTCCCCAGGGACCCCCGGGGGAGGCTGGATGGGCCCGGCCACGCCCCCCTGGGTTGCCGATCTCCCCAGGGACCCCCGGGAGAGGCGGCATGGGCCCGGCCACGCCCCCCCGCCAGGGTGCCCATCGCCCCAGGGACCCCCAGAACTAAGAGGACTGGGCGCCGCCATCTTGATCTTCTCAACGGCTGGATAGGCCACCTGGAGTCCCGCCCCCCAGCCTCCCACCGGCCCAATCATGGGCGTAGAGGAGGTGCGGTCAATTTGCATGTTTCTCTATTATAAGGTAGGATTATATAGGATTATTGAGATGTTTTTATTCTTTCATGCTGTTTTTGAAACCAGGTGTTTTTAAATTTACAGAACATCTCACTTTGGACTAACTACATTTCAAGTGCTCAATAGGCCCACGTGGCTAGTGGCTACCACATTGTACATGGAAGTTCAAGAATCTTACTGCAGGGCCTCAAATCCCCATTCTGTGGCTGTTAGCTATGTGTTCTGAACTAATTGCTTAACCTCTTTGTGCCTCTATGCAAGCATCTGTAAAATGGGAACAATATAGTACTTACCTCATAGGGTTGCAGTGAAAATAGATGAGAAAATATGAGTAATGAGCTTTACATGCAGCTTAGCACACAAGAAACAGCGCCATTACTAGTGGCATCTTTGTAGTTACTGCAGGGTCCAGAGAGCATCCAGGGTTGCCAAGTAATGCATGTTTATTGAATTTATCTAAATTCTGCTCAGAGTTCCTCAAATAGTGGAAGAATTCAAAGGTATTGCTTAAAAAAAAGTAACATGCAAGTATAAAGTGTGTTAAAGTGAAAAATCACAATGAAATATATTTGTATTTTTAATGTATTTAGTTTTCAGCCTCTCAGATTCTCGCCACTTCTCCCTGGCCCCAGGAAAAGGACTTCCTGTTATTCAGATAACTGGCTCTCAACCCTGGCTGCATATTGGAATAATATGGGGAGTTTTAAACTCTGCTTCCTGGGTTCACTCCCCAACAATTCTGATTTTTTTGATCCTGGGTGGGGCTTGTCCATTGTTAGTTTTAGAAGTGTCTAGATGACATGTAGCCAAAGTGATCCAGATCATCTTACTTTGAGCCATATTTCTGAGTGCTCCATAGACCACCTACATCAGAAATATTTGAGGCACTTGTTTAACCCTTTGCACTCGCTTGCTTTTTTCTCGATTCCTTTATTCTAATGCAAACAGTCGAGTCACACTCGACATCCGAGTGCAAAAGGTTAAAGGGCAGATTCCTAGACTCCACTGCAAGTGTCAGTCAACAATATCTGGGACTGTGAACCACCAGCTTACCTTTGTAACACGTTTCTCAGATGACTTTGCCTTTCTGGCATTCTTGCCACTTTCCCTCTACACACTGCTCCCCAGCCATTGTGTCATGGAACACTTCCAACTGCACATGCTCAGTTGGAGGATGGCCTATTGTCCTTAGTTTTTGGATAGAAAAGACCCTTTTCCTATTCAGTGAGGTGTCCCCATGTCCACACAACCCCCTTCCTCCCAAATGTGGTTTCTATGTGTTTAAAATTTGAATTCACTGCTCTGACCCCTCAGAGGCCTGGTTCTTCCTTATCTCCAATCTCATAGCAACAGGAGGGCTGACATCTGTTAGACATGGAGAGCATGAAATCAGGGAAGGCGTCACAAAGGAGGCTGCATTTGAAATGGGCTTTGAGAGATAGGACAGGATTTCCTCAGGCAGAGATTGAATAAAAAGGCAACAGTATGAGCAAAAATGTAACTTACTATGAGAGGTTCAAAGTGTGGGCTTTGGAATGAGAGGGACATAGGCAGGTTTACTCTCCAGTCCTGCCCCTTTTTAGCTCCATCCATGACTCCACGCCTCTCGCCCAGCACCCCTCTAGTCTTTTCTGCTGTATAATACTACTGTACTTTAACAGTTATACCTGCTCAGGTAGGTGGAAAGGCTTTTCATATATTACTTTGTTACTTTTTTCTTACTTTCTTGGCATTAAAAATAGCTCTCCTTTAATGAAACACATCTTGGTTCCCTCTTTTGTGAAACGCTGAAAACCAATGCCAAAGAATGTAAGCTGTGTGATGGCAAAGACTGTGCCTGTTTATTTACTGTGTATCCCCTCGTACTTAACAGTGTGCCTCGCATAAAGTAGGCATCCAGCAAATAATGTTGAATGAAGAAGCAGCATCTCAGTTTTCCTTGATGAGAATGATATAACAGGAAGTCATTTCATGGTATATTTTGTAAATAATGTATCACTTCTATTGTTGCATGACAATTTATGCCAAACTTTAGCAGCTTAAAACAATACACATTGATTATCTCAGTTTCTGTGGTTCAGGAGTCTGTACAAGACTTAGATGGGTGCTTGAGCTCAAGATCTCTCACCAGGTTGCAGTCATCTACAGGCTCCACTTTCTGGCTCACTTAGAATTAAAGGCAGGATTTAATTCCTCATGGGCTGTCATACCATGTCAGTTCCTTGCCAAGTGGGCCTCCACAGAGAATGTCACAGAATGGCAGCTTATTTTGTCAGAGTAACCGAGAAGACGAGAGTACAAGCAAGACAGCTGTCACAGTTTTTTGTAATTTAATGACAGAAGTGACATCCCATCACGTTTGCTATATTCTAACAGAAGTAAATCACTAGGTCCAGCCTATGCCCAAAGGAAGAGGACTAAACAAAGGCTTGAATCACCACAATCCTTGAGGGTCACATCAGAAGGTAAGTACTATAAATATAGTATTGAGTTGGTTTGAGTGTGGGGTAAAAAAAGAAATTCATAGAAGATGAAAGTAGGAAGTAGACTGGGGCCCATCAGAGCATCGAGGCTCTTGTGTTATAGATTGTCTGGACTTTGTTCTGACCCTCACTACTCAAAATGTCGTTCATGGATTAGCAGCATTCATAACACTTGAATAGCTGCTAAAACTACAGAATATTTTACTGTGACCCCTGACCTACTGAATAAAAATCTGCATTATAACAAGGTCACTATATAAACCATCTTTGATGATGGCGGTATAATGATGTGTCTCTATAGTAGTAGCCTCTTGCTGTATGTGGCTATTTGGTACTTGAAGTGCTGTTAACAGGACCAAAAAACTAAATTTTAAATTTTAATTTATTTAAATAGCCACATGTAGCTAGTAATTACCATAATGGACAACAGAGCTTTAAAATACCTTAAAAAAAAAACAAAAAAAAAAAACCCCACACACGTTTCAAGTAATATCTAACATTTATTAAACACTGAAGATTATGGAAAAGCATGAAAGCATGAATAAGACTGGCTTTATTACACAAGCTTAATTAACTCACCTTGGACTAATAAATGAAAGAATTTAATATCACAAAAGGAGTTTTGAGATTAAGGTTGATTTCAACCTCTAAAATTAAAAACAAAAGAAAAGCAGCTAAGACATTTTCTGAAGGAGCGAGCAACCAGACCTCCCTCTAGTGGCAAGAGAGAAAGTTGCTGCTGAAAAGCTGAATTGCTTGTGTATCTATAAATAAAACTGCTCACAGCCATTTCTTTTATATAATTATAACTTTCAAAGATTCTAGATCAATATATAAGTAAAATAGACCTGATTTTTTGTAAATAAAAGTTAGACCTAATTTTCACTTACTATGAATGCTAATCTCTATAGAAATCTGATCTCTCCAGAAGAAAATAATTTGCCAATGAAATTTGAGAAATTGAGGCTTTTACAAAACAAAAGTTTATGAAGCCTTAACCAAACTGTGAGCAAAAGAAATTGAGAGCAATTCTTCTCTCTTGGTAAGTGTTCTGGGATGGAATATGACAAGGAGTGGATTCAGCAGCACTGGGATTTGTAAAAACTCATGGTACATTAAAAATTAACATATTACAAGAGTTCTTAATAACCAAAACAACTCTTTTCATTCTGATATTGTTTCAAAAGACAATTCTGTCACATTGCCAGTTTTAATTACAACCATACATACTCATTGAGATTTAAATACTGAACTACTACTTTCAAGTACAAGAAGGAACTCAAAATTGAAATGACTTGTGTTACACCTATTGTTTTTCCCTCACAGCTTCAGGGGAAAAATTATGTCCACTGTAATAAGTACAGAATGTACAGAAGACAGTTATATACAAAAGTGCATGAATATAATAATAAATTTAGCAGAAACACAGGAAAAAATCCTGGATAACAATCTGATATATTACAGCATTTAGGACTACTTGAAGAGTCTCCAAACGAGTCAACTTCCTACTTGCTTTGGTTATGATATTGATGCTTTAGAACTAACCTTTGAAACCAAAAAAGGGAAAATTTTAACTATCTGTGAAATGCTTTACATATACTTGTGTTTATCCTTAATAGCTTTTGACAACAGTCTTATTAAACTCCCAACACAAAGATTCAGAATGCATAATACCTATATCTAAATTAGAGTACTTAAAAAGGAAATTAAATTGATCCACTACAGGAACAGACCTGGTCTGCTCTATTTCCTAAAGCCTGAGCTAGATAACGTACCCCCAAAGTTTCAACTTAAATCCAACTGGTCAACTACCATTAAAGAGAAGCAGCTCCACAAAACAAGCCATGGTTTCAGGCCACTGTTCCTTAGAACAATTCAGAATATGTAAATATTGACTTGTCATTTATACAGATTAAGTCTACAACTACCTTTATATAGTCAAAATGCCTATGTATAATTAAAGCAATTCTCCTCTTTTCCACTCGCATCCCTTACCACAAAAAAAGAACACATATTTCCATAGATTCCATTGACGAAAGATGCAACATCGAAACTTGACAATAAAGAAAACGTACTAAAATCTGAGAAGACCAAACCAGTTTTTCTGAGTTCAATATGAATGTTAATTAAAAATTAATTTACCATAATGTGAACTAGGTTAAAACAATAATAACCTTAATTTAAAATATAATTGTGAGGGGGGCTGAAAATAATTTTAATATTAGAAAAAATAAGAAAATGTTAGTGAATCAACTCAGATCTTCAGCTATACCATGCAACTTCCTTACTCTTAATACCCAGCTAATTAGAGGAATCTGAGTTCCTTCTATGCCTTTTGGAATAAGTAAATTATGCTCCAGATACTATGCTGACAGAGATGCCTATGTCTAAATACCTCTCAGATGCTTCTTACCCATTTAACATAATTTCATTATAAAGACAAAATTTATCTTACTTTGTCAGACTTAAATCCAAAATTACCAAAGTCCATGTATATACAAATACTTATTTTCTAACTAATAGTCCTTTTAAGGATTATTACCTCTAAGTTTAGATATGTTGAATGTCAGTGTGCTTACCATTGATACTATTATTTGAATGCAACTTAGAATTTTCCTAATAACCCTCTAAAACTATAAACTAACTTTAAGTAACTCCCAATTCCAAACAAATATTTTTCTTAGAGACAGGAGTGCTAAAAGGTGATTTGTTAAAGGGGAGAGGAGTGTTCCGGCTATTACACAAATAAATGCAAAGAATCCCTAAAGTTAACAAAAGAATAAACTTGCTATATAATCTCAGTTCTAGAAGTACTTTTGCATTAAAATTTATCTTTCCAGATACTAAAGAATTATCTGGTTTTAAAAAGTATTCTGGCTTATGACATTCTCCAGGGGGTGGGGTGGGGGGGGGGGAATAAAAGAATATATTAAGCTATGCTTTAGATAACTTTCAATGTTCTTCAATGACCTAGATGGGCCAAAACAAAGTTAGGCAAATTAAATTTAAAATCTGAAGTTTTTTATACACATTATTACCAATTGATTGGTTCAATTTAATGGCTTTGCTTGCTGATATCCAACAGCATGGGCATTTTATAAAGTTAATTACAACATTTAGATTATTTCTTAGTTTGGAAAAGCTTGATATTGACAAAAAAGTAGAGTTCACCTTTAAGGCACATGAGGCTATATAGAGTGAGCCATGAACAAAAATCTCTGCTAGAGAATCTGGAAACAAGACTCCCATATTTGTTAGTTACTAATAACTAACACTTTTAGCCTAAATATTAACACATTTGATAAATTTCACAATTTTTAAAGCTCATCAGAATCTGAATACCTTTATACTATAGGTTCTTTGAATTTTTCCTTTATGAGGGGATTTAGCACTTTTAAAAACTATAAAATGAGATGTCCACCAAATCCATAAATGATGTCAGTTTCTGTGATTAATTCATCAGCAATATTAACTTAATTAATAATAAGGACTGAGGAAATGGACAAAACCACCACAGCTTAACAAAAAATGAGACAAGTCTTATGAAAGCAAAAAGGTATTATTTTAATCTAAGTTCTTGTTGGGACAGAATGAACTAGCCCTTTACACTCTGCTATGTCTTAAACTACACCACCTTACTTTAATTCCGTTGAAAAACTGTAGAAAATGACATGACATTTAGTTTAACTCAAGATTCATACTTTAAAAAGCTGTGGTGGGAACTGACAGACTTCTATGATAACTCTTTTTTCCATTTTATTGAGATATAATTGACATACTTACAAGATCTCTAATAAAATGTTTCTGGGAAATCTGAGGGGATTTTATCATGTTCTCCGTTAACAAGGCTTAGTTAGGGCTTACAAAGAAAAAAAAAAAGAGTTGCGTTTCTTTTGAGTTGAACTTAGAGATATACCAGACTGAATAAATTGTTACTTAGTCCAAGAAAGAAGTATTTCAAACTCATATTATCTACATAAGGCATTAAAACAGAACAAGAATATAGCATGTTAACAAAGACTTTTTGTCTTATTCTCCTGGGTTTTTTTGAAGCGGGATGGAGAACACTGTAATCTCCCTCTTTAATCATAAAGCAAACCCAAGTTGTACTTTTTTCCTTTATTCACAGGAAGTATTTCAATCTCCTCCAAACCAACTTTATGAATTATCTTTAATTTATATTACTGCAAAGAGATTTCATCCAGATTTACACAAAATTTCATGGCACACTTTACCATAAACTCTCAAACCTTTATATACTTTTAAAATTGGCTTTGTGGTGCTTTGGTAAACTTATTTAATAGTGACCTACGTTAAATATGAGGTAATAAGACTATGTGATTGTTGGGAGAGTAGAGGAATTGGTCTTATTACATCACAACCCTATTTAGGATTTTCTTTTACTGGTCACTGTCAAGTAAACTGTTTCGAAGTATTTAACAGATAAATTCTGCTCTGTGGTCTCCAAAAAGAGCCGGTTTTCCTTGAAGAGTAGATAAAGAGAACAATCATTCTCTGGAATTTGCTTTTGCTAAGAGCAAATGGAGAATTCAGCTGTATTTATTCTTCTTTCCTTACTCTCCCTATACTTGAAAAGGAAAACACAAGGAGGTTGACCCTTCCACCTTCCTCAGAGTATTGGGTCTATCCCCAAGCTCTCGTTGGGCCCTCTAAGCTGATTAGGAGCACCAAAGAGGAGGTAAGAGGAAAGTCAGAAAGACTATTCCAACTGATAAAAATATATACATATACACTTTTTAAATTTTAGTAACATTTTAAAGTATGAATTTAATGGTCTTCAAAATATTACAGGCCTCAGCAAAGCTGCAATATATCAATTTTTACCCTCAGTTTCAATTCTTTAACCTTCAAGGAACCAAAATGAAATCAAATTTTCAAAATACATGACTGTAAGCAAAGGTTATGCCTTTATATTTAGATTAAAGAATTTTAAATTAAAAATTTAAGTCATTAATCTTTATCTTAACAAGTTACTTGGTATAATTAATAAGTTAAAAAAAGTAGAAATTCCCATCAACCTCTGACTCTAGTTTTACAGATATTGACTGCAACTCCTATAGTATCATGATTACCTTTCAAGTTATCTACAACAAAATAAAAATTATGAAGGTCAGAAAGCAGCTTGATTGTCAGTAGTATCAGTTTCCAACTTCTTTAATCCATATGAATGATTAAAGATGTGTGGTAGAAGAAAAGGAGTCACACTACTGCGAATGTTCATAACAAACTCTCCATAAAAGCATTAAAGAAACTCTATGATTTCATATTTAAAATTAGTTCTATTTTAACCACCAACAAGCTAAGGTTGTGTTTTTTTTTTCTATTATCTCACTGCTCTATGCATTTTAAAGATTTATAGGGAAGGTTAGCAGAACTGTAAGGGTTTCCTTTAGTTAATTTTGAACATTAACCTGTTCACATGCCAGAAGCTGTTGTACCAAATATTTAAAAATCAGAGCTGTGCTGGGGAAAAAAAAAAAGACCCACAAAAAGAACTTAAGAGATATTTTCTGCCTCTAAGACAGTTTCACAGCCTAAAACTTTAGAAAGCAGTAAAAGAGTAGAATGGGTTATTTTGTTCAATTGCTTTCTCATTTGAATATTAATGAACACAGCATCAAGTCTAAAATTCAGATGTTAGTAACACTATTTCCTCAGTAGTCATCACTTACAAAAAGGATTCTAAATGTACATAAAGTGAAAAGAAAAAAACAAACCTAACAGGAAAGATAGTAGGGCCTGGTTTTACACTTTTGAGTCAACAATGAATGAAAACAGATAGAAGTAAACCTAATGAAGGCACTATTGTATATAACAATCCACACTCCATCCCCAAAATCTCAAAGAAAGACTTCCACAAGAAATTGAGAATTATGCTATGGCCCTTTAGAAAAAGTATAAGGAAACTGAATTATGATCTCTACAATATACAGACATAATAAACTACTTGTCAGCAGTACCTTGAAATCTTCTAACCTTTAAAATTACTAATATTTGAACAAGCCTACTTAACCATCCTAAAGTTTAAATAGTCAAAACAACATTTACTAAATCAGTGGTTCTTAAAACTAGCATGCAGGATAGAATAACCTGGTGCCTGTTACAATACAATGCTGGGCCTCTCCCCCAGTGTTTCTGATTTGCTAGGTCTGGGGTGGGGCCCCATAGTATGCATTTCTAACAACTTCTCAAGTGATGCTGAAGACGATGATCCAGGGACCACCTGCTGAGAACCACTGGCCTAAATTATTAATGGTACATCAGCACAGCCCTAACCAAAAGCTTGGTCAAGATGCATGTAAACAAATATTGCTTAGAAAGAATGTTGATAACTTCACCCTTATTACATCAAAACATCTACATCTGCTTCGTGGTCTTCCTCAGTCACTTTCAAGGACAGCACTTCTTCATTAAGAAAGAGCCCACTGAGCCGCTCCTTCCGAGCCTGCCTCTGCTCTTTCAGCTGCCTCTTGCGTAAGGCCTTCTGCTGCAACTTCCGCTGCTTGGATCGCTTCTGTCAAAATAAAATTTTCTAAATCAGTAAAGTTTAGTTCTGGCATATCCACTTCAAAGTATTTTATGCATCAAATTCTTTATTCTCAGAATTTCTATAGATGTTCAAATTCCTCTGCAGTATGATCCTGGTTCCAGTAAGTGAGCCACTGGCTTAAACTTGAAAAATGCTTCTTCAAGAGTCTATTTTTATGTATTTGACCAGTGAACCTTCTGATAAGAAGGGGATGAAACTTGATCATTTTAACTAGTTATGGATAACCAATCATTTCAAAGATTTAGAAATCTAATTAAGGTACACTGGTGTCAGTGCAGAGTGAACACATAGTGAACAATACTGAACACATGTAGAGATGTAGAGAACATCTGTAATGCTTATGCTTTTAAGGTGTCTTTCATCCAAAAGCACTAGCAATTTTACTGTGACTGGAAAAGAATCATGTATTTTCCGTATTAGGCAAATGCCATCTTAAAAGTCCATTAGAAACCCATTGGATACTCTATTCCTTGTCACTGGAGAACTAATGCTAAAAAGGAATGACCACATATCCAGAGGAATCCCTTGGCAACCAACAAATCTGGCTGTTTCTGTTACTTTGGTAAAAGTCAGAGAAGGAATAACTGTGTATCTTCTAGTCACCATTGGGTTCCCAAAGAGTTATAAAGATTCCCTTATCATCCTTAAGGTGGCTCCAGACTGTCACCACTGTAAGAGCTGAACTCCCCTGCTAAGCATCACAGAACCACACATATATCTCCTATTTTGTATATGCCCAATAATATTACACAGATTTTTTTAACTGTAAAAACAGTAGAAAGAAATTAGAGAAAGCATTATTACATTTTTATAAAAGGGCTACGATGAAACATTTAAGACTAAAACATTAAAAAAACATTTAACATACACAAAAGACAGAATATTCTTGGGAGCTAATAGACAGTAACATCAGTGATATAGGGAGACCCACTCAGTAGTGAGTTATAGTCAATATTGCAATCCTGAGATTCACTCCTTGTTTCCACCAATTTATCTTACTTAAAAGAGACATAAAAATCAGATAAATCTGAGTGTTATGGCTGCGCGTCACAACAGTATTTCAAAGGACTCAACCTAGAGGGCTTTGTTCAATTGAACCAGCTGCTTGCCAATCCCACCTCCTCATGCAATCACTGCAGATTTTGGGGAAACATACAAACAGAAAGCCTTGGTATGATTATTTGATAGAACCTAATATTGTAAAAAAAAAAATAGATCTGCATATGCATAATAAACAAAAGAATGTAAGACAAAAAAATTGAAACCACAACCCCCAGGCATCAAGATAGCAGGATACATTTAACTCTTCAAGAAATTTATATGAGAGAGTACTAATGTTGATATTGAAAGATAAAGTTTTGTATTGATTAGATGTTTTACTTTTGAATCCCGAATCCGCTCTGCTGCACTTGCAGACAAGTTGCTGTCACTGTGTGCTCGACTCATGTTGGCACTGGAGTTTGAAGCAGAGTTTCCAACACTGGACCCGCTGCTGCTTGCAGAACTGACCATGCTGGCACTGCTGCTGCTGGCACTGGCACCGCTCACTCCACTGGTGCTTGCACAACTAAAGTTGCTTCTCTTCCAGGCCTCTCTTCCAGGCCGCTGGCGAGGGCTATGTTCCTTGATATAGTTTCTGACCTTGGAATACACAGATAAAAACTAGTTAGTGTAGTTACTTGACGTTCTACCCTCAAAACACTCGAGAAAAGAATGGAGTACTTAAGTTAAAAGACTGTCAAAAGTGTTATATATATACATAGGTAGAATATAAGGACAAAAAGAAACCTCTTGGCAATGTTCAAAATTTTAGAATACATATTATGGAGTTAGATTTTCAAAGCACATAAAATAAAGGGTGTCCCCAAAAACATGTATACACACTTTGAATGATTATAAAGTCCATGTTTATTAACATAGTTAATTTTCAAAATTTAAAAGAATCTACAGTAAAGTCTGTATACATTTTTGGGACATCCTATACATGTAATCAATAAATGGAAGGCTACTGGCATCCAGAATTTAGGATCATAACACTCAAGAGACAGAAACTAACAGTAAAATAAAATAGATGATATTTTTAAAATGTTATTATTAATTTTTTTTTGAGAGAGGGAGGAAGTGATAGAGATGGAAAAATGGAAACATCGATGAGAGAGTAACATCATTGATAGTCTGCCTCCTGCATGCCCCCTACTGGGGATAGAGCCCATAACCAGGGCATGTGGTCTGACCTGGAATCTACCTGGTGACGTGGTTCCTGGGTCAACGCTCAACCACTGAGCAACACCAGCAGGGCAGATGAAATTTTTAAAAAAGATTTCCACTAAAGATGATTTAAGTAAATTGCTGAGTATATATAATATTAGGGTGCTTCATAAATCTTAGCTAGGGGCACACAGTAGGTGCCTTCAAATGCAAGGCATCAATTTACGATACTAATGAAAAAGGGGATTGAATATAGAAAATTATAATGTTTGTTGAGAGAAATACTGAAATGAGAGAAATGTTTCATAAATAATGATAAATGTGAAAAAAGTAGAACATAAGTATTCATTTAGCTATGTGCCAGCGAAAAAGAGCAGTAAAGACTGTACTTGGAGATATCAGAAATGTGTATTTCAAAATAGCATAAGGAAAAATTAATTATGTTTTACCCTAGCCAAGCTCAATCACTCCATAAGACTCCTCAAATCCTTCAGTTCAGATGTTCATTCATGTATATCTCTTCATAATCATTATTTTCATTCTATCAATCAGTCATTTGTAAGCTGAATTAGAATAAATCTATAGTGTAACCACCCCTCATGTGGTGAAATTAAGTTTCAAAGCCTACACTATTAAAAAGCAGGTTCTAGATCCACACGATCCCAGAAAGGTCCTGCCAGGTGAGATGCACCTAAAACCTCTTAAAACCACCTGTTCTCACCCTGGCCAGTATAGCTCAGTTGGTTGGGTGTTGTCCTATACACCAAAAGGTTGCTGGTTTGATTCCCAGTCAAGGCACATGCCGGAGTTGTGGGCTTGAACCCTAGCAGGGGCTATACAGGAGATAGCTGATCGATGTTTCACTTTCACATCAATATTTCTCTCCATCTCCCTTCCTCTCTCTCTGAAAACCAATAAAAAAAATCTTTAAAAAAAACACGTGTTCTCAAATATTACCATAATTTTTATAATATTACATTTCACAGGAGTGATTTTTTACCTTAATTATCTATGCATTTACATATGATTATTCAAGTATACATGTTACAAAACAATGGTATTTTCAATAGCTGAACAATCTTTATTTTCTTTACATACCTGCTTCAGTTTTTCATCTGTGAGACAGTTAAGTTCAATAATAAACTCACTGTCTGTAGGGGAGATTTGAGCAGAAGGATCAATTATTTTAATAATATCAAGTTGCTCCCGAAGACCCATCTCAGTACTGACTTTACGACTCAGATACTCAATATATTCCACCTATGTAATGAAAAATTATAATAAACAAGATCAATGTCAAAACCTGATTGTCTAGTATGTCATTTATTATGTGTTTTAAATATCAAAGCACTTAATGTTATATTTGTTCCCTAGAAAACAATTAGTTATAGCTCAAATTCAGATTTACTATGCAATCCATATTTACCCTGTGACTTTAAACAGTCAATAAATTGATCTTCACATAGTCTCCACATACATGCTTTTAATTAAAAATGCCAAGATCTCTACCTGCTCATCATTTGTCATTGCACTCCAAGGAAGTTCATCTAAATTCCTGTGCTTGTTTTTCTTTTTAGGAAGCAGGCAAGGTGAACTTGGAATACTGGGTATGACATCAGAAAGTACATCACTCCCACTGGCAATGTCACTGCCCGGTAACTTTATAAAAATAAGAAGGGGGTAGGGAAAGCAAAATATTTTTAAAATGCATTTTAAATACCACAACATATTTTATCTTTATTGAAAATTACTTTAATCAAAGAGTCATGACAAATACAGAATCAGAAGACATTAATTCTGATTCACTCCTATTTTAGACAGTGCAGCAACATCAATATACTCTTTGTATATACTAGTAGTCACTTACTCAATGAGAGATATTTTCCAAAAGTTTAAAATCATAATCAAGACCTGTTAAAGTGCTAACTGAAGAGTCAATCATCATTAAGGTTTTTAATTCAGAATGTGAATGTAGGCTAGGGTCCACACAGCATAATGAAAAAGGAGCACTGGTCTCCATATCTCAGGATACCTGAGTGATCTGCCATTAAATAGCTCTTTGCCAGACACTGTGCTAGACATAGTGCCTATATAAAGACAAATAAATCATGGTCCTTGTCCTCAAGTCTGTATTAACAACCTCAAAACAATTAAAACGATTTAAAACATGCCCTTAATATAAAGCAAAACACTTTAAAAACCAGAAGTATTATAAAAGAAAAATTAGAGGGGGGAGGGAAAGGTCAGAGATAATGTGTAGGTAAAGGAAAAATGTGAGCAAGCCTAATACACAGAAAATCAAATCAATTTAAAGTGAGATGAACAGCAAAGTAAGTGCTATAATTTTGTATTGCCTATTAAAAGCCAGTTAAAATGACTTTTAAAAGGTTTATCCTATATAGTAAAGAGTTAATGTGCAAATTAACCCGCATGCTGTCACAAGATGGCTGCACCCACAGCAGAGGCAGGGTTCCCGTAATGAGCGATCAGCAGGGACCTGAGGCTGCGTGGCGCCAGGGCAGGAGACCTGAGGCTGCGCCCCCTGCCCAGCGGGGCTTGACTGGGGACCTCAGGCTGCGCCCAGTGACACCGCGCCCCCAACCCGGTGGGGCTTGACGGAGTCCTCAGGCCGCGCACCATGCCAGGCGGGGCTTGACGGGGTACCTCAGGCCACGCACCCCGCCCAATGGGGCTTGACGGGGGACCTCAAGTCATGCCCCCTGCCTTGGCGCCAGGCTGGGGGACCTCTAGCAGCACCTCCCGCCCCGCCACCAGGCCAGGGAACGTGAAGCCATGTCCACCGCCCCAGCGCCGGGGGACATGAGGCTGTGCTCCCCGCCCTGCGGGTCTTGACTCGGGTGGGGCCAGCCGGGTCTGGGTCTCCTGTGATTTCGAGGCATGCGCAGTGGGTGGGGACTTGACTCTGAGTCCTGCGGCATGCCCCAGACTCTGACAGGAGGGAGATTTTCATATACTATTTTACTAATTTTCTTTCATCTCTGACACTTCTATTATGGAGAAAGGGCAAATAGCAATATTAAAATATTTCCTCTAATTAATTCCCTTTTAATGTGCACGAATTTCATGCACCAGGCCACTAATTGATTTATAACTAATATACAAAGAACTGTAACATATTTAATGTATACAATTGATGAGTTTGGACATATGCATATATCCTGAAACCATCACACAATCAAGGTAATAAACATATATCCATTACCTCCAAAACTAAGCAAGGATTTAATTTTAAATAAATGTGTTTAAGTCATTCATCAAAAAGATAAAATATTTTTTTCTACAAGGAGTACATAACTTTCGAAGATAATGCTCCTGTTTTTACAAGATACAAACAGAACCTTCTTGTTATTGTCTGGTTCTATAGACTTTGCAATTATATCTGAACTCTGGATGAATACCAACCAGGTTTTTGAAGTTACCAAAAGAAAAATGCTATTCTTGACATGAAATTACTGTAATCGCATGCATTTGGTTTCCTATTGTACCCAAATCACTGTAATAGGTACAGGGGATTCAAATGAATGTAAGCCATGATCCTCACACAAGAACCTTATGTTTGTGAACATAATGCAATAACATAAACACACAATTATACACACAATTATACAACATAGCAAATTATGAATGTTAGGTTTGAGATGACATGTCACCAATGGAAAGATCTAGGAGTGAGTTGAAGTTGCAGGATTAAAGAGAGCTACAAGGGGGTTAAGCACTGGGGAATCAATCACATAGAAGAGGGGAATGAAGCCACAGAAATAGGGTTGATCACTATGCACAGTGACCTCGATTTTTATAAGGAAACTGTGGCTACTACTCTTAAAAAAACCACATTTTCACTTTGACAGTCATTGATAATCCAAGTGCATAAGTAACTTCCAACAATTAGTATGAAGTCCTTTAAAATCTCATTAACACTGCTTGAATTGCTCAGTCTTAGCCCTAATGATATCTATTCACTATCATACACACAAAGGCCATCACTTTTTCAGCCTTTAATGTAAAAAAAAAAATGTTTTACTATTATCCCTTTGAAAGACTTCATTAAAGATCTCCCCAGGGTTCCAAAACAAAAATGAGACACTCAGCAGATGAAAGGCTTCCCTACTTCAAGCTCCTTGGAACTCTCAAACTTTAAGAAAAATGTCCATCTAAATCTTTAGCAAATACATGCTAGATGCCAGATTATGTTAAGCACTTAAATCTGTGTCATTAACTCTGTTTATGTGTGTGCTGGGGTTCTTTGGCCATTTTTTAAGGAGAAGTAAAAAGATCCCAAACAAAATTCAAATCCCAGTTCCACGGCTCACTAGTCTCAGAATATTCCGTATAAGTTATGGTTAATGCCATCTATCTCAAGGACTGTTGAAAGTTTACACAAACCCTCAGAGAATACCATATACTACTGAAGTGGTCAAATTAAGTTTCACAAGCTAATCTCTCAGAATGGCAGAAGGGGTTAAAGGAAAAGGCATTAAGGTAAGGAGAGTAATTTAGTAAAAACAGATGGAAAAAACATAGGATGAGGTTAAGGACACCAATATGATTAAAACAGAAAATTGTGCTAGGGATCTGAAAGTTACTAGAAGAAACAGGAACTTGTATGATATGTAGAAGTAAGCAAACAACACTTTCTAAGTATAAGTAACTTGATGATGGAGGAGGTCAATGGGGGAAAAAGAGGGACATATGTAATACTTTCAACAATAAAGATTTATTTAAAAAAAGAAGTAACTTGGATGAAACTGCTCTAGAGGGAAGATGAGTCATAAAGCAATATGGAGATAAAATAAAGTGAGGAAAGACTGGAAATAAGAAGCTCTTATTTGACCTAGGCCTGGACTAAGATTAGCAAAAATGGAAAGAAAAATGAGAAAAGAAAATTTCAAATAAAAAATGACTTACAAGACTGTTTACAACTAAATGGACAAGGGTAATAGTCAGATGACCAATGTGAGACCAGAAGAGAATTGGCATATAACCCCTACAGGGTGATGTACTTAAACACCTCAATTTTTGGAGTGATAAACCTGAAGCAATGTTATAGATCTTCTAGTTTAACACCCTCATTTTACAAATAAGAAAAAGTGATGTTCAGAGTAGGACACAAGTCCATTGCTTTCAAATATGCAAGGATGTCTTGCCTTGCAGGTTTTTAGGATGAGAGAATGCAATTTGAGATATGAAGAGTGTGCAGTGATAATGAGAGAAGCAAGTACAAGTGTCCTTTGAAATGATAATAGTAATTTTCCACTACACTCTAAAACAGGTCACAAAGCAGTCTATTTTTGTCCACAGAAATGCTACAATTGAAAGTTTCATTACTGATCAAGGGCTCAGTATCAGGTAATAGGTGAGCATTAAATAATGTCATCCAAGTGGAAATGTGAAGTAATCAATTAGAGATATGAAAGCAGCAGATGTACCTGACAATGAATTGTATGAGCTACTATATATTTATTAGATTAGAAATTTTCCATTTTATACCTGGTAGTACGTTTCAGAATAAAAATGCTTAGTAATTCTCATCCTATATTTTCCATGGACAACAATATCTGATATATTTATATTATAATCAGAAATTGTGACACATAAGAAATCAAACTTCTGCCATTATTTATTGCAGTATGCAGCAAATTTTTTTCAGTAAGCTCATTTCTGTAATAACTGATACGTAATTTCAAATTGCACCTCTAGGTTTCAAGTGTGACAGCTTAATCACTCACTCTTTAAATTTTCTATTTTATTGCTCAACAACAAAATATTTTCTCAAGCTCTAAGACTAATCACATATGTCTTTAATAATGAAAGGACTGCAAGCAAACAATCAGCAAAGCAGAATGCTTTGAGGTTATTTCAAATGCTAAGATGCTACTTCATTCTAAGGTTAAAATCATGCCTTATTAAGTAGTTAGCATTATCTTCCCAGAATCTATGAATCATTTATATTTACTTTAGTAGTAACTAAAACATCTGTTAAAAGAAAGATTTAAACAGAGGCAGTTTTTAATCACAACAGAGGTAACACGAATTTATAAACTACAGTCAACAATTTTTAGTCTATATTAATCCTAACACATAATTTTTAATTATCTTACTGGATAATTTACTGCTCATAATTATGAAGTCCTACAAAAACAAGAGAACATTTTAAACCTTTCAGCATATTTAAATAGGAAAGATCCATGGCAACAGAGTACCCACACTCCAATTTTGTTAAGTGGAAAACACATTACTAAGGCAGGCCTGATTTTTGTTCCAGCGTTCTAGTCAGTCATGTACATTAACAGTGAGTGATTGAGGATAGTTCTCCACTCTAACTAACAAATTGAATAAAGAAGTTAGCAATTTAAAAATGCTTACCACTTTGCAACAATATAGGAACTCTAAATAAAGTCACATGAAATAAACAGAAAAATGTTTCTCTGAATTATCAGGACTCTACCTGACTACATTTTATTTAGAATCCTTATAGTCTAATCTATACTAATAAAAGCCAAGGTGGCCCTCACACCCTCACATCATCACAAGATGGCCACCCCCATGTTGTCACAAGATGGCCGGCAGGGGAGGGCAGTTGTGGGCGATCGGGCTGGCAGGGGAGGGCAGTTGGGGGAGACCTGGCCGGCAGGGGAGAACATCCCCCGAGGGGTCCCTGATTGGAGAGGGTGCAGGCTGGGCTGAGGGACACCCCCCCCCCCAAGTGCACGAATTTAATGCACCAGGCCTCTAGTTTTAAATACAAAGTGTGAGCTAAAAAAATGAAGACTAAAAAGTTACCCACACAAAGATGCTCACTTCTATGTTACCTTAAGAAAAAAAAAAATTAAACACATGCACACAGGGTAATGGCACATCTAGTACCAGGAATATTATGTAGTCATTAAAAAAAGTCATTATTAAGATCATGAGAAAGTTTATATGTTAAATGAGAAAATCTTATTACAATATTTTATGCAGAAGAAAAGAGAACACTTCCTAACTCATTTTACAAGGCCAACACCATCACAAGAAAACTACAGACCATTATCCCTTAAATACAGATGTAAAAATCCTCAACAAAATACTAGCAAATAACATCCAGCAGCATGTTAAAAGGTTTATAATACCATGACCAATTAGGATTAATTCCAGGAATACAAGTGTGAGTCAACATATAAAAATCACTCAATGTTGTATATCAGATTAATAGAATGAAGGAGAGAAACTGCAAGATCATTTCAATAGATGCAAAAAAAAAAAAAGCATTTGACAAAAATCTAATACCCTTTCAGATAAAAACAGTGAACAGGAACAAAAGAGAAATCCCTCAATATGTTAAAGGATATTTATGAAAAATCTATAATTAACATTATACTCAATGGTGAAAAAATGACTGAAAGCTTTTCCTCTAGATTGGAAAAAAGAAAAGGATGCCAGATTTGCCACTTCTATTCAACACTATACTAGAGATCTAGCCAGGGCAATTAAGCAAGAGAAAAAAGCCTATCCAGATTGGAAAGGAAGAAGAAAAACTACCTCTATTCAAAGATGACATGATCTAAAACAGGCGTCCTCAAACTACGGCCCTCGGGCGACATGCGGGTGTTTTTGCAGTTTTGTTTTTTTACTTCAAAATAAGATATGTGCAGTGTGCATAGGAATTTGTTCATAGTTTTTTTTTTTTAAAACTATAGTCTGTCCCTCCAACGGTCTGAGGGACAGTGAACTGGCCCCCTGTTTAAAAAGTTTGAGGACCTCTGATCTAAAATATAGAAAACCCTAAAGAAATCACAGAGACAAAATAAACTATTAAAGCTAACAAATGAGTTCAGCAAAGTTGCAGGATATAAAATAAAAATACAAAAATCAGTTGTATTTCTATACACTAAAAATGAACAATCTCAAAATTAAATAGAAAAAAATTCCATTTACAACTGCATCAAAAGAATGAAATATTTAGGAATAAACTAAATCAAGGAAGTACAAGTTTTGGACATGGAAAACTACAAAACAGCATTGTAACAAACTAACGAAGACATAAATAAGACATTCCATCCCATGTCCATAGACAGGAATATTTAATACTATTAAAATGGCAATACTCCCCAAATTGATCTACAGATTCAATGCAATGCCTATCAAAATTCTAACTGCCCTTTTTGCAGAAATGGACAACATAACGCTAACATTGATGGGGAATTGCAAAAGGGACCTCCAATAGTCAAAACAATGTTGCTAAAAAAGAACAAAGTGGGAGAACTCACATTTCCTGATTTCAAACCTTATACAAAACCAGGGTGATTAAACACAGTGAGATCTTGAGAAAGAAGAAGACAGTTGGAGGTGTCACAATACGTAATATCAAACTATACTACAAGGCCTTATAATCAAAACAGCCTGGTACTGGCATAAGAACAGGCATATACTAGTAGATCAATGGAACAGAACAGAGAGCCCAAAAATAAATCCACACCTTTATAATCAATTAACATTTGACAAAGGTGACAAGAGCATACAATAGAGTAGACAGACTTTTCCATAAATGGTGTTGGGAAAATTAGACAGGTTACATGCAAAAAATGAAACTAGACCAACTTACACCATATATAATAATAAACTCAAAATGGATAACAGACTTAAATGTAAATCCAGAAACCATGAAAATCACAGGCAGCAAAATCTCAGACATCTGTTGTAGCAATATCTTTGCCAATACATCTCCAAGGGCAAGGTAACAAAGGAAAAAATAAACAAAAGGGACTACATCAAAATAAAAAGCTTCTGTAGAGCAAAAGAAACCATCAACAAAATAAAAAGGGAACTCACTGTATGGGAGGAACATAAAGAGTGTCCTGTGGGAAGCTACTGCAGGCCAATACTGTCATGAGCATGCACCAAGGAATGCAGGAGGCCGATGGACCTTGAGCGTTAGCAGGGCTTACGCTAGGCACCAATTGTTCGTGTTGAGACTGTGGTGGCTCGAAGCAATTTCCTGACCTGATAGACTCCAAATAAATGTTTACTGGACCTTACCGATCTTTATTGACCTTTGAAACTGTGTGTCTGCTACGTGCCTGTCTGAGGGCAAGATGTGTATCTAAAACTGAATAAAAGTGGATTAGGCCAGGACTCAGTGAGTCTCTTCAAGAAAGAGGCTCCTTCTGGCCCCCACCCCTTAATAAATGATATTTTTATTAGAATTTTCATTTGTGCATCGGCCCCTCCTTCAGATCCTGAACCTTAGCGTGCAGGTCATGGCAATTGGCACCTGAACAGGGACTGAAGGAGAAGATTCACCTGAGCAAAAAACAAAGTGAAAAAGGAAAAGTGGAAACTCACCAGCACACAAAACTTATGCCAGCTTTGGAGTCCCAGATCGTAAGTGGACGGGGATGTTTCTAGAATCAGCCAGGTTATAATGGGGAAGAATTCGAGTAAAGGGGAAAAACATTATTGTAGAGTTTTAGCTTGCATGCTCAAAGATAAAGGAGTTAAAGTATCAGAAAATATTCTCTTAACAGTTTTTGCATATTATCACAGAATATAATCCTTGGTTCCCTGATGCTAGAACATTAGACCTTGATCTCTGGAAACAAGTAGGTAGGAATTTAAGGAAAAATCAGGCTCAAGGGAAACTAGTGCCCTTGTCATCTTTAACTATGTGGGCTCTTGTTCAAGTTGTATATTGCCCACTTCATATTGAGGATCAAAAGCCTACAGAATGCCAGGAGGATTTGCCACCGCCTCCCCTCCTCCTGAAGTAGAGGCTGTAAAGCCTGTAATAACTAAGGCCCCTGATCCTCCACCTCTGGTGTGGGAAGGCTCATCAACTAGAGAAAATAGTCCGTTTACAAAAGGACTCAATGTTTTGTCTGAAAATTACCATATGATGCCTTGGGACTGGCAGATTTTAGCTAAAATGACTTTAGATGCCAGTCAATGCTATGGAGAGCAGAATATGATAAGACCTGTAAACAACAGGCTGTGGGTGTTCCCTGGGAGCGCTCTGAGCTGCATTCTGGCTGCAAGTCCCAGGCAATGTAAAACATCTGAAAGATTCACGAACAGAACTCTGATTTATTAAGTCTTGTCTATGTGTTATGTGTGCTTGTCTGTTGATTGTTGTTTTATCTGTCTTTGTTATTTGGTTTAATTTGTTTATTGTTAGTCTATTAAGCATGCCTCTGATTTATCTTCATAGAAAAGAAACAGTACTAGGTGTACCAGTTAATAATGCGGATTTTGTAATCAAAGAAAACACGATGATTTCTAGAGAAACATCAAAAGTGCTTTATTCAAAGTAATGTCCATCCCTAGCTACACATTTCCCCATCTTTCAGGTAATTAGTGGATACAGTCCCAATAGAACTTTTCTTGTTTTGAGGCAAACCAGTCAGAGACCCAATTTTCCACTTCTTTGTACATTTTGAAGTGCTGCTCAGAAAGTGCATTTGCAATCAATCGGAACAAGTGGTAATCTGAAGGAGAAAGGTCTGGTGAATACGGTGGGTGGGTTAATACATCCCAGGCAAGATCTTTTAATGTGTCTTTAACTGGTTTTGAAGTGTGTGATGGTGCGTTATCATGAAGCAAAATTACTTTGCCGTGTCTTTTGGCCCATTCTGGTCATTTTACAGTCAAAGTATAGTTCAGATTGATAATTTGTTGTCAGTAGCGATCAGTATTAACAGTTTCACTTGGTTTTAGAAACTCATAATACACCATACCTTCCTGATCCCACCAAACGCAGAGCATTGTCTTCTTTCTGAAGAGATTTGGCCTTGCAGTTGATGTTGATGGTTGACCTGGATCAACCCATAATTTTGTGCATTTGGGATTCTCAAAATAAATCCACTTTTCATCGCCAGTCACAATTCAATGCAAAAGAAGACTTTCTTTCATGCTGTTGAAGCAACATTTTACTGTTGACTTTTCGGTTTTCCATTTGTCTTTCGTTCAGTTGATGTGGCACCCGTTTTCTTTCCTTTAAAATCTTTCCCATTGCTTGTAAATGATCGGAAATTGTTTGCTGAGCAACATTTAATCTTTCTGCAAGTTGTTTTTGAGTTTGATACGCATCTTCATCCACTAATGCTTGTAATTGTTGGTCTTTGAACTTTTTCAGTTGACCTGGACATTCTTTGTCTTTCACATAGAAATCACCACTTTTAAAGTGTTTAAACCAATGTTCACAAGTATCTTGAGATGGAGCATGTTCACCATAAGCTTCCCGAAGTATACAATAACTTTCAGCGGCACTTTTCTTCAAAATAATGAATTAAAACTTCCTGCAAATGCTCTTTTTTTTGGCACAAAATTTGACATTTTTAAATGTAAAAATATCTATGATGTTAACACCTTCAGCAAATTTGACATATGAAGTTTTAAAGCTTGCTGTCAATACAACAAAATAGCATACATATCAAATCGCATATATATCAACATATATGTACCTCCATCTATTGAAAAATAATCCGCATTATTAACCAGTACACCTGGTAGGTGGCCAGACTATTACTGAATTTCCCCAGAGCAAACAGGATGTGGGAATGGGGAAAGAGAGAATATGAATGGTACAAGTGGCTGATAGAACAGGTCCTGGAAAGATTCCCCTAGACCAGTGATGGGCAACCTTTGAGCTTGGTGTGTCAAACTTCGCCAAAAAAACGAGCATAACTTGGGTAGTGTGTCACTTTGAGGAAAAAACTAACTCCAAGACTCTAGTTGCAAATGTTTCATCCTCATGAGCAGCAAATGTTTCATCCTTGGCATGCGGCCGCGTGTCATCAGAAATGGCTACGTCATAGGTTCGCCATCACTGCCCTAGACAAAGGGAGGTAATTAAAAAAGGCACCAGCCCATTAATTACTAGGTCTCTTGCCCATGGCCTTTATTGTGATCCTATAAAATGGGCGCCCACTCTCAGAAGCATTCTTAAAAATCTCATTTTCGCCATGATTTTGTTTCCCAGTGTGTCATTTGACATTTAAATAGATGAGCCATTTCTCACAATTTGGGGACATGTCCGGGACTTCCATACCCATGAAGAGAAAAAGGCTAGCTTAAGAGAAGGTATGCCCCACCCAATTTTGGGTGGCCTCTTGGCTTAAGCCCCATCTCTTCACAAACGCTATAGAACAGGCCCCAGAAAGTTATTCTCTGAAAAACGGTAAAAATGACACAAGGAAAATATACAGGGTGGATTTGGGAAACAAGTTTAATGTTTCCATGATAATGGGAAGTTCTTGAATAATAATGGACCACATTCCAAGGTTGACTCCCAGGTCCCGGGGCACATCTGTTTTTATAAAGAAAAATAAAATAAAATAGTACTTTAACATTAAAGCCAATGAAAGCCAGTGAGATATCTCTGTTACAGAATTTGCCAAGGAAAATGCCATAGGTAATAATAATTGGCTTTAAAATCTCAAAGTTGTTAAAGCAAAATAAATATAACTAAAATGAAGGATATATGATAAAGCTTTTTCAGTGGTAATTATATATGCCCAAACACAGTTTTCCAAAGTCTTTGATAACTTAAAACTTTGGAGTTTGCTAAATTAAATAATAAAAATTATTAAATATCTAGGTATTTTGAAATGACAGAATACTGAAACATTAATTAATCTGAGTTTGCCTTGTATGAAAAATCTAGAGGATAGATTTGAATCTATTAATTGAATATGTCTGGTATTTTATTTGAAATCTCTCTTAAAATATGAATATATCACTAATCTGAAAAATGCTAAGTATTTAACTTGCCACCTAAAATTTGAGGCTTCTAAAAGTTAAAAGTTCAAATTAAGTTGGGAGAAATTATATGGTTATAATAACAGAATGCATGAAGTATGAAAACTCATTTTTGAGGAAAATAATTCTTGCGTTTTCTCTGAAAAAATTAATAGTTCAAAGTATATTATAGTCTTTATGTGTATGTGTATCTGTGTACTACATGTGGTAAAATTTCAACCAAGGATATAATATTTTATTGGCCTGGTTTAAAAAGAGGTTTAATTCTATAGTCTAAACCAAATTTTTAATATTAAAACCTGTTTAAATTTAATTGATGCCTTTTAGAATAATTACAAAGAGTCTATAATATAATATTTGGGCTATGTATATTTGATAGTCTCTCCAAGTTAAATTTCAAGACTTAAACGAGAGATAGCTTTGGGACAATTCAAGGGTCCTGGAATGATTCAAGGTTTTAGTCTCTTTTTTTAAAAAAAATTTTTTTTGAACTAAATTAGGCCAATCTAATATACTTGAAATCATGTAGGAAACGTTGTCAAATAAAAATTAATAACTGTGTTCTATTTATATACATGCATTTTAAATGTTATAGAGGTTTCAGCCTCTTAGCTTAGCAGGACAAGGTTGCTGAATACTTCTTAAGCAAAACCAGAATATTCAGCAGCGGAATTTCAAGACAGGAGCATACATATTGCCTCAGACCCCCACCCAGCCTGCTCTTCAGATTAGCTGGGGGGTGGGGTAGCATCTATACTCCATGGGTCAAATGTATAAGTTTGCTTACTTTGCTTTTTCAATAAAGGTGCCTACTTTAATTACCTAATAAGTTAGTTTTTCACAATATAATCAACGTCTCATATAAACTCATTTAGATAAGAAGCCAATATTTTATGAGCAATTAGTTCTAGTAAAGTTCAAACTAAAATTTGCATATATAGTCAAATGAGCACTAGCCAAAAGAATACTGTTTAAAATTAAAGTTAAGCTTTTTAAAAAGGAGAAAAAAGTGGAAAAAATATCTTCCACTACTACTTACAAAATAAACTAAAAATTTAATTCAAGCATTAAATCTCACCATTAATGAGACACAATAAGTAAAAAGAAAGTTACTTTTACTTGAGATGTATGCATTGCAATGTTGGACAGCATGTTTTTCTCCTACCTGCTATTCTGGAGGGCAACCAAGTTAGTTGTTCTGTTTAAAAATAAAAGTCTTTAATGTAATGACTTATGGCAAGCCCACAGGAAAAGCAGACTTTAGCAATGTTTACCCAATTAGAAAAGAAAATCCCTAAATAGGGCTTAAAGATTGCTCTGGAAAAGGTACAGAAAGAAATGCCCTTCAAATATCTAGGAACCATAATTGAAAATCAATGTATTAGGCCTCAAAAAATAAAATACAAAAAAAATTGCCTTAAGACCCTTAATGACTTTCAGAAATTATTAGGAGGCATTAATTGGTTAAAAGCTTATCTAAAAATCTCTAGGAGAGAAATAAAAAAATTATTCAATATACTTAAGGAATCCTGAGAAAAGCTTTTATTATGCAGGGACCTACAGAATCATTTTCTGATTTTGTGGCTCGCCTCACTTGAGCAGTGAGATGGCAAATACAGCATGAAACAGCAATTTGTAACCATCTAGAAAATATAAATGCCAAGTGGTTTGGAACCATCTAGTAAATCCTATCTTCCCTAAACCAAGAACACTTAATAGTAAATGATTTGCATTTTGCCTCCCTAAACAGAGGGTAAATAGCTTATGTCAATGTACTCAGGAAGACTGACAGCAGAAATCCAATCAGTGTCATTTGTGTCCACACCCAAGGAAAAATGAAGTTAGAAAATAAACCTTATTTCAAACTGATTTGAATTGGAAAATGGAAATAAATATTCAAGGAAACTTAGTTGTCACCTACTAAAACACAAATTACTACAGTTTTTATATTACACCCCTATTGTTATACAAAAAATACTAGACAGGAACCTATACCTGGAGCATTAACTGTTTTTACTGATAGTTCATCTAATGGTAAAGCTGCTTATCATGCAATGGATTCAGACCGAGTCATCCAGACTAGTCACACTTCTGTTCAAATAATTGAATTAGAAGCCATCAAGGCTGTACTGCAGGATTTCCAAAAGCCCCTTAATATTATTTCTGATTCTGCGTATGCTGCTGGCCTGGTAAACAGAATTGAAACTACTCAATTAAAATAGCTCAGTGACCAAAATCTATTTATACTATTTTAACAGGTGTAGCAAATTGTACAGCAAAGACAATATCCCTTTTATATTACTCACTAGAGGCCCGGTGTATGAAATTCACCTCAGCCCAGCCTGCCCCCTCTCACAGACTGGGAGCCCTCAGGGGATGTCCTACTGACTGCTTAAGCCCACTCCCCGTGGGGAATGGGCCTAAGCCGCAGTCTGGCCTCCCTCTGCGGGAGGTGACCAGGCTGATCAGGGGAAGGCACCAGCCCCATTACCCCACTCCTGCTGCCACTGCTGGCTGCCGCAGCCGCCAAGGTGTTTTCATCAACATGGACTCCAGTCCCTTCACCACTAAAAAATGACAACTTTCTTTAGGCATTTTCCAGATGTATCTTTCATAAGATATGACATTTCTTTCTTTTTTTTTTTTTTAATCCTCACCTGAGGATATGTTTCCATTGATTTTTAGAGAGCTTGGAAGAGAAAGGGAAAGACAGAGAGAAACATCAATGTGAGAGGGACATTTCGAATGGTTGCCTCCTGCATGAGCCCTGAACTGGGCCCCAGCCAGGGAGGAGCCTGCAACCTAGGTACATGCCCTTGATCAGAATTGAACCTGGACCCTGCGGTCGGCAGGCTGAGGCTCTATCCACTGAGCCAAACCGGCTAGGGCAGGATATGATATTTCTTAGCCCTTCCAGCAACAGACCTTAGTTTTTTCCTCCAGGAGTAGGGTGGAAAAACCCTAGATCACCTTCTTGGATTCTTATTAACCAAGTTACCAAGAACACTGCGAATGGCGGCGTACAGGGAGCTTAGCCAATGAGCAGTCAGAAAAGGTGTTTCCTCTGTATCTCACGCACAGAGGCCCCCCTGAGTTGTGTCTGCTGGGGTGGGGGCATGTTCCGAGACACATGGGGGCCACCAGGAGCACACCCCCAGCCCTGCGTTGTGTCCACTGGGCTGGGGGTGTGCTGACTGCCCAGACGCCCTCGCCCCCTCCATGGCCGGGGCACGGGACGCTATGGGCCCCGCCATCTTTGTGATGGAGTGATGATTAATTTGCATATTACCCTTTTATTAGATTAGCTATCAGGGCTCATACCACTCTGCCTGGTCCTTTAACAAAAGGAAATGCATATGCCAATCTGTTAGTTGCTTTATTACAACAGGTCACAAAATCTCACCAGCTTTTAGATCAGCCTGCCAAAATGTTGTCTAAACAATTCTCAGCAGGCAAAACAGATTATCAAGGAATGTCTCACTAGTATGTTACATCTGCTTTAAGGGCCTAATACAGGAATTAACCCTTGCGGATTGATAAGGGACCATATCTGGCAAATGGATGTAACACACTATACTCCTTTTGGACGCCTTGGGGCATTCCATGTCTCTGTAGATACCTTTTCAAAGGTCCTATGGGCCACTGCATCTATAGAAGAAATGGCAAAATAGGTCTTTAATCATTGCCTAGCTGTTTTTGCCATCATGAGAATTCCAAAAATTATTAAAAGTGATAAGGGACCTGCATACACAAGTTGTCATTTCAAACAATTCTGTAAAATATGGAAAATTCAGCACATAACAGGAACACCATACAATTCCCAAGGACAGGCAATTATAGAATGCCAACATCAATGGCTAAAATCCCAACTTGAAAAACAAAAAGGGGGAATAGTGATGCTGGAGCAATCTCCTGTAGTAGACTACACCAATCCTTAATTACCTTAAATTTTTTCACTTGTAATGCTAATGGCAAGACACCAATGGAATTACACCGGTGTCATAATAAGCCAAAGGAAAAAGGTTTGATCAAATGGAAGGATCCTGAGTCTAGTTTATGGAAAGGTCCCAATCCTTTATTAACCTTTGGTCGAGAGTATGCTTGTCTATTTCCAGAAAACTCTTCCAGGACCATGTGGATTCCTGCAAGGAACATCGGGCTCCAACATGGAGCCGCAGAAAGAACTAACCAAACTAATAAGGACCTTGTACCTGGAGCCTCAACCTGTACCTGTGGCCCCAGACAGATGACTACTCCAGCCACAGATAGCAGTAGCCCCAAGCAACACACTGAAGATAAAGAATGGGAGGAGAACAAGACAGATGACAAATAGTCTGGAGATGACCTGGGGGATGTCTGCAGATGCGGAATGTAGAGTCTTGGAAGGACTCGAGCCCTACAGACAACATACACTGTGCAAGTTATTGAGAAAACAAAAAGGGGGAGATGTGGAAAGCCACCACATGCCAATACTGTCAAGATCCTGCACCAAGGAGCGCGGGAGGCCAATGGACCTGCAGCATTAGCAGGGCTTATGCTAGGCACCGATTGTTTGTGTTGAGACTGCGGTGGCTCGAAGTAATTTCCTGACCTGATAGCCTCCAAGTAAATGTTTCCTGGACCTTACTGATCTTTACTGAACTTTGAGACTGTGTGTGTGCTACATGCCTGTCTGAGGGCAAGATGTGTATCTAAAACTGAATAAAAGTGGATTAGGCCAGGTCTCAGTGTGTCTCTTCAAGAAAGAGGCTCCACCTGGCACCCGCTCCTTAATAATTCATATTTTTCATTAGAATTTTAATTTGTGCATCGGCCCCTCCTTCAGATCCTGAACCTTGCCATGCAGGTTGTGGCAGTGACCCAAAAATCTGAATACACATTTTAACCTTTTGCACTCGGATGTCGAGTGTGACTTGACACAGTTAGCATTAGAATAAAGGAATCGAGAAAAAAAGCAAGCGAGTGCAAAGGGTTAATAACTGGTAGCTCAATTGATGTTTCTTTCTTTTCAGCCAGAATAAGCTGTGAACAAAGGGAATACATCCTAAAATGTTACTGGAAGTTCGAAAACGCAGTTGAAGTACAAGCACTGCCTTTATATTTATTCAAAGTATGTATACATTTTAATAGCTGATAGCTCACTTAATTTTCACTCCTTTTTAGGTTTGACTCATTTGAAATAATAGGTGAAGCCATACTAAGATTTGAACAAAGAAAATGAAACCCCTAGACTTTTAAGGGGCAGAGGGGTACATAAAAGATAAAGTTTATGGTACAAAAACATGTAACAGTGGAAGAACTGAGGATGCGCAAATACCAAACGAAATGCTTTGTGATGTTTGCTTCACATTATCAGCAGTGCCTGGACCAGAACAGTCATCAGTTTGAAAACAGGCATTGACAAAAAAATTATTCATTTCTGTAGATTCTTTTAAATTTTGAAAATCAACTGTATGTTAATAAACACTGACTTTGTAATCAAAATGTGTATACATTTTTTGGGGGACACCCTATATTTACCAATGATATATCTTATAAGGTGTTAATTTCCAAAATATATAAAGAACTTATTATACTATCAACAAAAGGAAGACAAGCAATCCAATTAAAAAATGGACAAAGGACCTAAATAGACACTTCTCCGAAGAGAACATACCGATGGCCAATAGACATATGAAAAAATGCTCACCGTCAGTAATCATCAGAGAGATGTAAATTAAAACCACAATGAGATATCACCTTATGCCTGTCTGAATGGTTATCCCATATAATAAAAGCCTACTATGCTAATTGTCCAGTCAGCCAGTTGGCCGTTCAACCAATCAAAGCATAATATGCTAATAGTATGCTAATGCTGCTCAATCGCTCGCTATGACATGCACTGACTAACAGGGACAGTCAACCAGTCGCTATGACGTGCACTGACCACTAACAATGAAATAGTAGCCTTAAATGACATCTTAAGATTTGATTGATATTTTCAGAGCATTTCACTGGAAAGCCATAGAATATGCATCCCTTTCAGGTGAACATGAAATATTTTTCAGGAAAGACCACATCTTAAGCAACAAAATAAGTTTCAATAAATTTAAGAAGGCTGAAATTATATCAAGCATCATGGTGTGAAACCAAAATTCAATTACAAGAAAAAAAATATAAAACTAAAAAATACACAAACACAAAGAGGCTAAATAACATGTTACTAAACAATTAATGGGTTAGTAATGAGATAAAAAAAAAAATAAAAAGATACCTTGAGACAAATGAAAATGAAAACACAACCCAAAAGGTATGGGATAAGTGAAAGCAGTCCTAAGAGGCAAATTTATAACATACAAGCCTACCTCAAGAAATAAGAATAATGTCAAATAAACAATTTAAATGTACACCTAAAGGAACTAGAGAAAGAACAAAAAGAGCCCAAAGTGAGTAGAAGGAAGGAAATAATAAAGGGCAAAGCAGAAATAAACAGAATAGAGTTAAAAAAATACAAAAGATCAACGAAAACAAGCGTTGGTTCTTTGAAAAGATAAACAGAAGTAATAAACTTTTAACCAGTAATAAACCTTCATCATGAAAAAGAGATAAGAGTACCAAAATAAATAAAATTAGAACTGAGAGAGAACAACTGACCTCTGCTCTTAATAATACGTGTTGTTGTTGTTTTCTGATATATCTCCTTGGGAAACAAAAGAAAAAATAAACAAATAGGACTATATCAAACTAAAAAAGTTTTTGCACAGGAAAGGGAACCATCAACAAAACAAAAAGACAACCTACTGAATGAAATAAGGTATTTGCCTATGATACATCCAATAAAAGGTTAATATCCAAAATTTATAAAGAATTCATACAACTCAACACCAAAAAACACACAAATAACTCAATTAAAAAGTGGGCAGGGGACCTGAAAAGAAATTTCTCTAAAGTGACAATACAGATGGCCAAAAGACATGAAAAGATGCTGAATGACACTAATCATTAAAAAAATACAAATTAAATATGTAATGAGCTATCATCTCATACCTGTCAGAAAGGCTTTCATAATAAATCAACAAACAATAGTAGTTGTTAAGGATATGGAGAAAAGAGACATGTCCTATTAGGCCCATGGGACCCCTGGAGAATACCAATGTTGCAGCCTTTTGCAGGTTTTCTTATTCTCTGGCATCCATAGATCTTACTAAAGCATCTTGGGTAGTCGCTTTCCCTCCAGGGAGCACACTCACACCTTTCTTCTTAGGCATGCATCTCCTAAACTCTAAGTGTCCCCAGGAGATTTGCAACCCAGAGAGCAATGGGCAGTGGCAAGTCATCCTGGGCTCACCTCAACCTGTCTCAAGGACCCCTTTTCTCTGACTTTCCAGTGAGCCAAAGCAGCAATAGTATATAGGCTCATTTCTTTCCTATAACATTTCCAGAGAGCCAAAGTAGCCCTGTTGCTTCTTCTATCCTATCCTTGTTTCAGTATTGCCAGCTTTAATAAACGTACTTTTTAAAAAAAATCATAGGTAACAAAAAAAAAAAAAAACCCACAAAAGAACAAATGATGCTGGGACAACTAGATATCTACATGCAGAAGAATGAATTTGGACCCATATCTTACACTATATACAAAAAGTAACTCAAAATAGATCAAAGACCTAAATATAAGAACTAAAACTGAGAAGGAAATAAGTAGATGAAAATCGATATAACCAATTTTTTTAAAATATGACATCATAAGGACAGTATTTAAAAAAAGGGAAATTGCACTTCATTAAAATTAAAAGTGAGTAGAGGTAAAATAGGGCAAAGGGGTATAAATGGTGGCAGAAAGAGACTTTACTTTGGTGAAGCACATAATTTAGCATGCAAATGATAAGTTATTGAGTTGTACACTTGAAACCTATATGGTTTTATTAGCCAATGTCAAAATTTAAAACTTTTGTGCATCAAAGGACACTTACAAAGTGAATAGACACTATCTAATGAAAAGACACCACACAGAATGTGAAATACTTTTGCAAGTCATATACAGAATAAGGGTCTAGTAGCCATATCATATAAAGAACTCCCACAATCTATACTAATAAAAGCCTAGGTGGCGTCTCGTCCTCACATCATCACAAGATGGCTGCCACAAGATGGCCGGCAGGGGAGGGCAGTTGTGGGCGATCAGGCCAGCAGAGGAGGGCAGTTGGGGGTGATCAGGCCGGCAGGGGAACGGTTAGGGGGCAATCAGGCTGGCAGGCAGAAGCCGTTAGGGGCAATCAGGGAGGCGAGTGGTTAGGAGCCAGCACTCCCAGATTGTGAGAGGGATGTCTGGCAGTCAAACATCCCACGAGGGGTCCCAGATTGGAGAGGATGCAGGCTGGGCAGAGGGACACACACACCCCCCACAGTGCACGAATTTCGTGCACCAGGCCTCTAATCCTATATAATAAAAGCCTAATATTCAAATTGTCCCCTCAACCAAGAGTTCAACCGGGAGTTTGACCGCTCGCTATGACATGCACTGACTACCAGAGGGAGGTGCGGAACATGGTGGGCGTCTGCAACACGGCGCTGACAGAGGGCAACAGTGGAAGTGTTGCTGGCCCCGATGGGCCCCAATGAGAGTGGAACCGCAGTGAGGTGGAGCAGGTGAGCGGGCAGTGCTAGGCCAAAGCTCTCTAGTTCACACTGAGAGCAGGGCCTCATCGCCCTGCAAATGGTGACCAGCAGCAGCGGCAGGAGCCCAATCGCCCTCCTGATTGTCCTGCAGACAGTGACCAGCAGCAGCGGAGGGGGTTGGGGCCCGCCGCCCAGCTGCCAGGCACTAAGGGAGCAGGGCAGGGGCACGATGACTCAGGCAGAGGGGGCTGCATGGGGGCCCAGGAGCCCAGGTGCTGCCCAGGTCCCAGAGGTCCGCTGGGAACTGTCCTTCCATGCCAGATGCTCGTGCTTCAATTGCCGGCAAGGCATAGGGACTGCACCCGTGCACAAATTTCATGCACCAGGCCTCTAATTCAACAGACGAATAATACAATTTATAAATGGAAAGGAGGATCCAAGATGGCGGCCGATGGGATGGCAGGCTGCAAGATAGTGTGTGAGTAAGAGAGCTAAAGGAGAGTGCATGGACATGCAGTGAGTGTCTATATTTGTGAGAGAGGGACAGTTATATTCCACAGCACTGTTGGGGACTGGTGGACAGGCTCCCTGGCTGGGCAGCCTCTACTACTGCTGAAACCTCTCCCAGAGAGGCCAGCTCAGCCACAGAGACCTCGCCATCTAAAAGGGGAGAGCAGCTGTGATCGGAAGCCCAGCCTTAGGTTATACTGGGGAGACCTCAGATACCTCCTGGGATCCTACAACCACAATGCCCAGGGACCACCTGCCTCAGCTGCAAACCCACGAACACTAAAACTCCAGCCTCCACGGCCGCGGTTGCCAAAAAAGTTTGTCCAGTGGGAGACAAGGTGGCGGCCAAATATGCGGATGGGTCCTGTGCCTTCTCACAGAGCTGATAGAAGGAACAGCTGAATTGAATAACATCCACCTGGAATTGGTGAAGTAAACACAGCTGGTGAGGCAATCCGTGGAAGGAAAGGTGAGAAATCACCTAGAGAGAGTCAGCACAAGAGACAGTGAGCAACATAACTAGACACACCGAGAGGAGTGAACATGGGGAGACAAACAGCCCCCATATGAAAGAAAAGGAGGAATCACTGGCAAAGAAAGTAAATGGAATGGAGGCAAGCAATATGTCAGAGAAAGAATTCAGAGCAATGGTCATGAGGACACTGAAAAGGAGGAAGACAAATTCAACAATATGTGTAAGAACCAAGAGGAAATGAAGAATGACATCACTGGAATAAAGAACACAATAGCATCAACAGTAGACTAAAAGAAGGGGAGGTCTATATCAGTGAGCTAGAAGACAAGGTAGGAGAAAATACCCAAGCAGAGCAGCAACTGGAAAAAAAAATAAAAAAAAAACAGGAGGAGAGCCTAAGGGAAATTTGAGACAACATGAAAGGAAACAATATCCACATAATAGGGGTGCTAGAAAGACAGGAAACTGAGCAAGGATTAGAAAACCTGTTTGAAGAAATAATGACAGAAAACTACCTTAATATAAGGAAGAAAAAATTCACACAAGTCCAAGAAGCCGACAGAGTCCTAAACAAGATGAATGCAAAAAAGCCGACACCAAGACACATCATAATTAAATTGGCAAACACCAACAACATACAAGAATCTTTACGGCTGCCAGAGAGAGAGAGAAAGTTACTTCAAAGGGATGTCCCATCAGACTATCAACTGATTTCCAAACAGAAACACATCAGGCTAGAAGGGAATGGAATGAAATATCCAAAGTCATGCAAAGCAAGGGTCTGAATCCAAGAATACTGTACCCAGCAAAGGCTATCAATCAAAGTTGAGGGTGAAATCAGGAGCTTCAACAAAAAAGGACTAAGGGAGTTTAATACCACCAAGCCAGAAATGCAAGAAATGCTAAAGGGTCTGCTGTAAAAATAAGATAAGGAAGGGAAGAAGGAAAACAGGCATAAAGAATAAAAATGGTGACAAACAAGTACCTATCAATAATAACTTTAAATGTAAATGGATAAAACACCTCAATCAAAATACATAGGGTAGCTGAATGGATAAGAAAACATGACCCATATATCTGCTGTCTACAGGAGACCCACCTCGGAACAAAGGACTCACACAGAATGATAGTGAAGGGATAAAAAAAGGTTTTTCAGGTGAATGGAAATGAAAAAAAAAAGCAGGGGTAGCAATATTTATGTCTGACAAATTAGACCTCAATGTAAAGGCCATAAGAAGAGATAAGGAAGGCCACTTCAAAATACTAAAGGGAGCAATTCATCAAGATATAACTCTGGTAAACATATAAGCACCCAATATAGGAGCACCCAAATACAGAAAAAAATCTTCTGGAAGATATCAAGGAAGAGATTGACAACAACACAGTCATAGTAAGGGACTTTAATACCCCACTAACACGAATGGACAAATCCTCTAAACAAAAAATCAGCAAAGAAACATCAGTCCTAAATGACTCACTAGATCAGATGGAATTAATTGACATATTCAGAACATTTCACCCCAAAGACACAGAATATATATTCTTCTCAAGTGCACATGGTTCATTTTCAAAAGTAGATCACATATTGGGACACAAGCAAAGTCTTTTCAAATTCAAGAAGATAGAAATCATATCAAGTATCTTCTCAGATCACAATGGCATCAAGTTAGAAATCAACTACAATAAAAAGAATGAAAAAAATCAAACACCTGGAGGCTAAATAGCATGCCATTAAACAATGATTGGGATAAAAAAGAGATCAAAGAAGAAATAAAAAACATCCTGGAAACAAATGACAATGAAAACACAACAATCCAAAATCAGTGAAAGTAGTCTTGAGAGGGAAGTTCATAGCTCTACAGGGCTACCTCAAAAAACAAGGAAAAATGGTAATAAATTATCTAACCCTACAACTCAAAGAGTTGGAAAGATAGCAACAAGTAAATCCCAGCCTAAGCAGAAGGAAGGAAATAATAAAGATCAGAGCAGAAATAAATGACATAGAGACTAAAAAAAAATACAAAAGATCAACAAAACCAAGAGCTGGTTCTTTCAAAGGATAAACAAGATTGATGAACCGCTAGCCAGGATCACCAAGAAGCAAAGAGAGAGGACCGAAATAAACACAATCAGAAATGAAAGAGTTGAAGTAACAACTAATCCCACAGAAACACAAATGATTATGAAAAAATACCATGGACAACTCTATTCCAACAAACCGGACAACCTAGACAAAATGGACATATTCTTAGAAAAATACAAACTCCCAAAACTCAATAAAGGAGAATCAAAAAACCTGAATAAGCCGATAACAACCGAAGAAATTGAAGCAGTGATCAAAACTATTCCAGCAAACAAAGGCGCTGGTCCGGATGGCTTTACAGGGGAGTTCTACCAAGCATTCAAAGAACTAAAACCTATCCTCCTCAGACTATTGCAAAAATTTCAAGAGGAAGGCACACTTCCAAGCTCTTTCTATGAAGCCAGCATTACCTTAATCCCAAAACCAGATAAAGACACCAAAAAAAGAGAACTACAGGCCAATATCCTTGATGAATATAGATGCTACAATCCTCAACAAAATTCTAGCAAATTGGATTCAGCATTACATTAGAAAGATCATACACCATGACGAAGTGGGATTTTATCCGGGGATGCAAGGATGGTACAATACCAACAAACCAATAAATGTGATACATCAGATAAACAAATTGAGGGACAAAAATCACAGAATCATATAAATCGATGCAGAAAAAGCATTTGACAAAATCCAACATCCTTTCTTGATAAAAATTCTCAGCAAAATGGGAAAAGAAGGGTCATATCTTAACATAATGAAAGCCTTATATTACAAACCTACAGCCAACATCATACTCAATGGGAAAAAACTAAACTCATTTCCCCTAAGAACGGGAACAACACAGGGATGTCCACTTTCACCACTCCTGTTCGATATAGTACTGGAAGTGCTAGCCAGAAAGATCAAACAAGAAGAAGAAATAAAAGGCATTCAAATTGGAAAAGAATGTCCAACAGTTCCTTATGTGTACATGTCAGCACTGACATTTCAGTTCTGGATGGTGGACCATAACCATTATTGCTTGTCTCATTTTCGGTTCTTATAGTGTATTTCTAATAGCACATGATTTCACTCATCTAGGGGAAATAATGAACAATATAGACTGATGAACAAGAACAGACCCAGAAACAAGGAGGCATAGATCAGACTGTCGGGTCTCAGAGGGAGGGTTTGGGAGGGTGGGGATAAAGGGGAGAGATCAACCAAAGGATTTGTATGCAAGCATATGAGCCTAACCAGCGGTTAAGGACAACAGGGGGGTGAGGGAATGTGTGGGGAGGGGGGTGGGATGGGAATGGGGGGATGAGGACAAATATGTGATACCTTAATCAATAAAGAAATTTTTTAAAAAAACAAATTGGAAAAGAAGAGGTATAACTGTCCTTATTCGCAGATGACATGATACTATACATAGAAAACCCTAAAGACTCCATCAAAAAACTACTAGCCCGAATAAATTAATTTAAAAATGTAGCAGGGTACAAAATTAACACCCAGAAATCTATGGCTTTTTTATGCATCAATAACGAACTTACCGAAAGAAAAAATTAAAAAACAATCCCATTTACCACTGCAACAAAATAAGTAAGATATTTAAGGAATAAACTTAACTAAGGAGGTAAAATACCTGTCCTCAGAAATCTTCAGGACATTGAAAACAGAAATAGAGGTAGACATAAACAAATGGAAGAACATACCATGTTCATGGATTGGTACAATAAAGATCATTAAAATGTCCTTATTACCCAAAGCAATCTATAGATTCAATGCAATCCCTATTAAAATATTTCAAAGATCTAGAAAAACTATCCAAACATTCAAAGATCTAGAAAAACTATCCAAAAATTCATCTGGAATAAAAAAAGACCCCACATAGCCACAGCAATCCTGAGAAAGAAGAACAAAGTTGGAGGGATCTCAATACCAGATATCAAGCTATATTACAAAGCCACAGTTCTCAAAACTGCTTGGTACTGGCACAAGAAGAGACATCTAGACCAATGGAACAGAACAGAGAACCCAGAAATCAACCCAAGCCATTATGCTCAATTAATATTTCACAAAGGAGGCAAGAGTATACAATGGAGTCAAGACAGTCTCTTCAATAAATGGTGCTGGGAAATTTGGTCAGATACATGCAAGACAATGAAACTAGATCACCAACTTACACCATATATAAAAACAAACTCAAAATGGCTAAAGGACTTGAATGTAAGACGGGAAACCCTAAAAATCCTACAAGACTACACAGGCAGCAAAATTGCAGACATGTGTCATAGCAATATATTTACAGACACAGATCCTAGGGCAAGAGACTAAGGAGCAAATAAACAAATGGGACTACATCAAAATAAAAAGCTTCTGCACAGCAAAAGAAACCATCAACAAAACAACAATAAAGCCCACTGCATGGTAGAACATATTTGCCAATGCTATTTTAGATAAGGGTTTAATCTCCAAAATTTACAGAGAACTCATACAACTTTACAAAAGGAAGATAAACAACCCAATAAAAAAAATGGGCAAAGGACCTAAATAGACACTTTTCGAAAGAGGACATACAGAAGGCCGAGAGACATATGAAAGAAAGTATGTTCAACATCACTAATAATCTGAAAGATGCAAATCAAAACAACAATGAGATACCATCTTACAGCTGTCAGAATGGCTATCATCAACAAATCAACAAAGGACAAGTGCTGGAGAGGATGTGGAGAAAAAGGAACCCTCGTGCACTGCTGGTGGGAATTCAGACTGGGGCAGCCACTGCGGAAGACAGTATGGAGTTTCCTCAAAAAGTTAAAAATGGAACTCCCATTTGACCCAGTATTCCCACTTCTAGGAATATATCCAAAGAAACCAGAAACACCAATCAGAAAGTATATATGTACACCTATGTTCATAGCAGCATAATTTACAACCTAAGTGCCCATCAGCCGATGAATGGATTAAAAAACTGTGGTCATCTACACAATGGAATACTATGCCACCATAAAAAAGAAGGAACTTTTACCATTTTCAACAGCATGGATGGAATGGGAGAGCATTATGCTAAGTGAAATAAGCCAGTTAGAGAAAGATAAATATCACATGATCTCACTCATATGTGGCATATAATGAGCAACATAATTTGATGAACAAAAATAGATCCAGAGACAAATGGCAGGGGAGATGAGTGCGGTTAGAGAGCAACCAAAGGACTTGTATGCATACAGATTAGCATAACCAATGGAAACAGACACTGGGGCCGTGGGGGCTTGCCCAGGGTGGGAATGGCTGGCGGTTGGGGGGGGGGGTCCATTGGAAAAAAGGAGACATATGTAAAACTTTAGAAAATAAAAAATAAATAAAATTTTTTTTAAAAAGGACAACAGATTTGAATAGACATTTTTCCAAAGATATACAAATGGCCAATAAGCATATGAACAGATGCTCAACATCATTAGTCATTAAGGAAATGCAAATCAAAACCACAATGAGATACCACTTTACAAATAGTAGTATGGCTATACCCAAAGACATACAATACCAAGTGCTGTCTCCAAAGATGTGGAGAAATTGGAACTTACATACGGTCATGTCATGTGACACATTGTGTTTCAGTCATCAACAAACCACATATATGAGGGTGGTCCTATCCTATCTAATAAAAGGGTAACATGCAAATCAACTGAACAGACGAACGACTGGTCGCTATGACACTCACTGAGTATCCTTAGCGCTGCTGCAGAGGCAGGAGAGGCTCCTGCCACCACCACTGTGCTTGCCAGCCATGAGCTTGGCTTCTGGCTGAGCGGCGCTCCCCCTGTGGGAGCACACTGACCACCAGGGGGCAGCTTCTGCATTGAGCATATGCCCCCTTGTGGTCAGTACGCATCATAGCGACCAGTTGTTCTGCTGTTTGGTTGATTTGCATACTAGCCTTTTATTATATAGAATTTTAGAGTACTTGCTACTTATTAAAAAAAGTTTGCTGTCGCAAAAAAAAGTTTGAGGCTCAGTGGTTGAGCATCAATCTATGAACCAGGAAGTCACGGTTCCATTTCCGGTCAGGGCACATGCCAGGGTTGTGGGCTTGATACCCAGTGGGGGGCATGCAGGAGGCAGCCATTCGATGATTCTCTCTCATCATTGATATTTCTCTCTCTCTCCCTCTCCCTTCATCTCTGAAATCAATAAAAATATATACACTGAATGGCCAGATTATTATGATCTCTGAACACATAATAATCTGGCCACTCAGTATATATATATATATACACACACACATATTAGAGGCCCGGTGCATGAATTCGTGCATGGGTGGGGTCTGGCCAGGGGGAGGGAACATGGGCAGTTGGCTGGCCTGCCTGCCAGTCAAACTGCTGGTCAAGGGGACAATTTGCATATTAGCCTTTTGTTATATAAGATATACACTAAGTGGCCAGATTATAATGTGTTCAGAGATCATAATAATCTGGCCATTCAGTATATTTTAAAAATAGGTTTGCTGTCAGTGTGTCATGTTACTCCGGCAGCAGCCTCATGCATCTTGTTTCTATCGTGCCTCTTGATTGCATTATTTTGTCTTTGCTGGATTGAATCTTGTGTTGTTTTATAAATTAACATGCTGTACATCCTAGGAGGAATAGGCTGTCCCACACAGCCTAGATGTGTAGTAGGCTATAAGATCTAGGTTTGTAAGTGCACTCTGTGATGTCCACACAACAAAATCACCTAACAATGCATTTCTTAAAATGTATTCTTGTCAAGTGGGGCATAACTGTATTACTGGTGGAAATGTAAAATGGTACAGCCACTTTGGAAAACATTTTGGCAGTTCCTCAAAAAGTTAAACATAGTCATCACATGACTCAGCAATTGCACTCCTAAGTGTATATCCAAGAGAATTAAAAATATACAACCATATAAAAACTCATATCTGAATGTTCACAGCAGCCCAAATATAGAAACAACTCAAATGTCCATCAGCTGATGAATAAACAAAATGTGGTGTATCCATACAATTAATGGAATATTCAGCCATAGAAAGAAATTGCAATGGGTTAAATGTTTGTGTGCCTCCCCTCAAACTCTGTATCTTGAAGCCGTAATCACAAATGTGATGCTATTTGAAGGTGGGGCTTTAGGAGGTAACTAGGTTTATATAATTCATGAGGGTGGAGCATCCATGATGGGAATGGTGACTTTATAAAGGGATAGAGAGATCACAGCTCACTTGTGCTCTCAAACTCTCTTTTCTCTCTCCCCTTACCACATGAAGATACAGAAAAAGGAAGCCATCTGCAAACCAGAAAGAGGGCTCTCACCAGAACCTGACTATGTTGGCATTCTGATCTCAATCTTCTAGCCTCCAGAACTGCAGAAATAAATGTTTGTTGTTTAAGCCACCCAGACTATGGTATTTGTTATAACAACTTGAGCTAAGACAGAAATGATGTACTGTTACATGCTATAATATGGACAAACCTTCAAAACACAGTAAAAGCATTCAGAGACAAAAGGCTACATATCTGAGTCCATTTATATGAAATATTCAGAAAGGCAAGTCCATAGAGAAAGTAGATTAGTGATTGCTAGGGGATGGGGCCTGGGGGATTTGGGACAATCTCCTAAGAGGTATGGATTTCATTTTGGGGTGATGGAAATGTCCTAGAATTGGTGGTGATGGCTGCAAAACATTATGAATATATTAAAAATTGCTGAATTACACATTGTAAAATTATTTAAATGGTGAGTTTTATCTCAAATTTTTAAGTTTAAAAAATTATATTTTTTATCCAAATCATACTTACAACTATATATAAAATAGAAGCCTTTGAAATTATATAAAACATAAAAATACAGTTGTGGATTTTTTCTGTCCTCTTCAAAAACTCTTAAATTTCAATGTAGCATTTTTTATAAGAAAGAAACTGAAATGAAATCTAAATATCCATTATTAGGAAATTTATTAAATTATTATGCAGCTACCAGGAAGATTGATATATGCTAGTTGAAAAAAGCACAGAGTCAAACAGTGGCTCAAGTACAATTTAATGCTATGCAAATGTACTTGTATCTGCATAAGCTCTTAAAAGTGCTAACCACAGCAGAATTGAAATTGGAAACTCTTAAGTTTTAATTTTATGTCATCCTATATTATTTTAATAAAAATTTGAGAAAAAGTAATATTTCATTCCTTTTTGGAATAACAACTTCAAGTATTTAGATGGCTTTCAAACACATTAAGCATTCAAGTTATCTGTTGAATATAACATGTGCAGTATGTAAGGAAAGTTTTTTTAAATGTTGTCTTTTACAATCAGAAAATGGATGTTGCAATAACACAATCTACATTTTCTGATAGATTGTACTCATGATCATAGGCAGCATTTCCAAACAATTTGCCACAAAGTCATTTTACAAAGAGAAAAAAAAACACTATCAGGAAAAAAGCAACTCTACATACAAAGAGAATGCAAAATGAGAAATTATATTTCTGATAACATGACTCAAAATTATGTATTTATGATAATAGTGGTTTGTGATCTTAGATATATAACATGACCCTGACTTAAGTATACTATGCCTATAAGGACATGAAAGCTATTATAATGTAGGAAGAGTAAATTTGCTAGATTCATGCATAGAAAGGTACTGATGATACATAATAATGGGAACATCTTACAAGTATTAAATTACTTGAAAATCTACAAAAGGATATTAGCAGCATAAGAAGCCTAAAAGGTACATCAGCAAAAATAAAGGATACATATTTCATCTAATTCTTAATGTTGTCAGAGAATTTCTATGATTGGATAAACACTGGAGAAATTTGCTTTGAGGTAGAGATAAAAATATCACAACAGAAATTCATACTTCTACTTAGGAAGTAATGATGGCAATTTAAGGGGAAAAAAAACCTACCTGCCATTCAAACTCACTGTCTGACCAATCCCAGTATGTGCTAATAGAAGAAGAGACATCACTGCAGACACTCCCCTCAGGAAATAAGTCAAAAGAAGTGAAGTCTTGCTCATCTAACAGGGAATAGCAATCATCTTGATCTCCAACAGAAACTGATGAAAACAGCTCCTCACTGCATTCTGAGCTGGCAACACTTGTTCCACAAGAAGTTAAGTTCCACCTTAAAAAAAGGAATAAAAGAAATCACAACAGGAATTACAGAATCTACCCAATTTAAAGATATTAATAATACATTTATGATATTCATGAGGAATGTGGGTATATTTTAGGTATGATAATGATACTGTGATTATTTTCAAAAGAGCCCTTATCTTTTAAGGCTACATCTATAATAATAAAAGCGTAATATGCAAATGGACTGAACAACCTAACAACCGAACAGCAGAACGACCCTCCGGACAACCACACTATGACACCCACTGGCCCCAGGCCAGCCAAGGCAGGTGCGATGCGATTGGTCAGGAGCCCAGCCATCACCCCATGATTGATCACATGATCGCCCTGCAGAGGGAGGCCCAGGCCACTGACCAGCAGGCTGTGGCGGGTGTGCAGGGCCTTCCTCTGTGGGGTGAGATCGATCACCCCAAAGAGGGAGGCCCCAGCCAACCACCGTAGCACCGCTGCGGGGTAACCTGGGCCTCCCTCTGTGGGGGCGATCCATTGTGGAGCCCTGGCTGGGTGGGCAGGGCCTCCCTCTTTGGGGCGATCCATCAAGGAGCCCCAGCCGGGTGGGCAGGGCCTACCTCTTTGGGGCGATTGATCACGGGGCTCCCGGACTGTGAGAGGGCACAGGCCAAGCTGAGGGACCCCCCGCCAAGTGCATGAATTTCATGCACTGGGCCTCTAGTATTAAAATATTTATGAATGAGATATGTCAGGGATTTGTCTCAACATAATAAGGGGTTGATAAATGAGTAGGGGTACTGATAAAGCGCACTGCCATATGTGAATAACTTACACTGGGTGATGGGTATATTGGGTACATTACGTTAGTCTCTCTAACTGTGTATCTGTCTGAAAATTTTTATAATACAATATTTTAAAAGAAAAAATGTATTTAAATTAGGGATAAAGTAAAACCTTCATCCATAAGCAAAACATATAACATACTGGTTATGAGTAAGCTCTGGAGTCAAACTGAGTTCAAATTCTTGCTCTGTCACTTGCCTGCTGTTTGATCTTAAGCAAAACACACCCTCTCCAAGCCTGTGTCCTTATTTTTTAAATGCAGCTATGGTGAAAAATGTTTATAAAGCGCTTAGCAGACATAAAAAGTGTTCAATAAATGGCAGCTATTATTATCATTAAAGGAAGAGAGAAGCCATTGCAGGGCAGAGAAAAGCACCAACAAAGTATACAGGTAGAAGCTCAAAAGTGTTTCTTACATGCTCGGCCAGCGTGGCTCAGTGGTTTAGAGTCAACCTAGGAACCAGGAGGTCACAGTTCAATTCCTGGTCAGGGCACATGCCTGGGTTGCAGGCTCGATCCCCAGTGGGGTGGGCATGCAGGAGACAGCCAATCCATGATTCTCTCTCATCATTGATGTTTCTATCTCTCTCCCTCTCCCTTCCTCTCTGAAATCAATAAAAATCTTTTTAAAAAGTATTTCTTATAACCAATAATACCCAGCAATAACTAATCTATATATATAAAAGCCTAAGTAACCACCCGACCACCCAACCGGTAGCTATGAGACGCAATGACCACCAGAGGGCAGATGCTCAAAGCAGGAGCTGCCGAGCTGCGGTGACTTGGCAGCTGTGGTTCTCAGGTGATGCATGCAGAACCAGAGAGGAGGGAGCCCGATTCTGGAGTGCATCACCTGAGAACCGCTCTCTCGCAATCTGGGACCCCTCAGGGGATGTCAGAGAGCTGGTTTCGCCCAATCCCCACAGGCCAGGCCAAGGGACCCCACCGATGCTCTAGTCCATAATATTTTGGTACTTTTTCTGCATGAATTTTTTTTTTCAGAGTCAGCATTCTGCATATATTTTAGTAACCAGCTTTCTTTCACTTAACATTATACAGTGAACATAGCCCCATGTATATTACCTGAAAACATTTTAAAGCCTATACAATATCCCATTGATTAAATGTATCATAGTTTATTTAATCTTATTCCTTCAATAATATCTACTTAAGTTGTTTCCAATTTTTTGGTATTACAATACTGAGATAAAACATTTTGTTTATAATTATTTATCCAAATATATAATCTCTCAGGATAGATTACTTGGAAGGAAAGTACTGAGTCACAGAATATAAACACTTTAAAGACCATAGCATACTTAGTTAAATACCTTTCTGAAAGGCTGCACTGATTTACACTCCCCAAAGCAGTATATAAAAGTGGTCATTTCACCACAACTTTAACAACACTGGAATTTTCATTTCTAAAATTTTTACCTGATGGGAGAAAAACATTTTTATATCAATTTTTAATTATTTGATTATTGGAAAGATCAAAATTAAAAATATTTATTAGCTATTTTGCTACAGCGTTTTTCTCTATGTTAATGTTTTCCTTATTGATTTTTTAAAGAGTTCTTTATGCATTAAGGATATTAACATTTCATTTGTAATATTTGTTGAAGGGTTATAATTTCTTTCTTTTTCTTTTTGGTCTTGAAATCTACAAATCTGTTTTCTTTTGTAAATTTCCAGTAGCTGTATACTAGTAATGATATAATCTTCATTGCTTTGGCAGTACCCTAGGGAATTAATTCTTAAAATAATGATTTAGTATATCAGATACTAATAAGGTACTGAAATAATGACTTCTGAAGAAAAGTCTGTTATTTACCTATAATTAGGTTGTTTCTCATTCATCAAATCCAGTTTTTTTCTTGAATTATATTTTTTAACTCCTCCCTCTTATTTTATATGACTAACCTTAATTCCAAAGTTATTAATTTACAAAATTCAGGCAATCCAGCAAATTCTATGGCACCTTTTCCATTGAGCTAAAGGTAAAGTATTTTATATCAGTGAAACAGACACAGAGATATATACACTCTAAACTATTATAGTTCAGTAAATATAAAAACAGATGTCAACAAACTTTTATAAGTAGGCAAATTATAAAATTCATCTAAGAATCCATGGATATACCTTCTAATATTGCCTAGTTTCATCACATGCTTGCTAGGTAGGAAGTATCCTCATTTTTAAAAAATCAACAAACCTAGTAGAATTCACCAAATTGCCCAGGTCACACAATAAGACGATATAAAAGCTGTGAATAGCAATCATAAGTTTTGTCCTGGACACAGTTAAACTATATCTAGATTTTGTCCTGAGCAAACTGTTTTTTTCTTTTGTGTCTTCAAATCACATATTACTTTTTCTGAACATTTATTCACTCACCCACTCAACATTTAGTCAGTATCTTCTACTGTGCCAAGTACTGTGTTATGTGCTAGGAAAAGCTGTTAGATAATTGTTTTTAATGAGAATCCCTTTCATCTTGAAAAACTTTGGTAAAAATGTATATTTTCCTCTATGAGCAAAAATAACTTTTTAAAAAACCTATTTAATAATTTTATGGTTAGATCACTGACAAGGGAGTCAGGAATTTTGCAGACTTTGTTCATTATTGGTTTTGTGTTCTTACTTTAGGATAAAATCAGTATGTTCCTCAGTTTTCCAGATCCATGACTTTATAACAGATATAAAAGGGTTCTGGGTATTCTTAGAAGCTTTTTCCTTTTCTTTTCTTTTTTAATTAACAGTGGCATGAAATCTGGCTCATACTTCACGCAAATCATTTACAAAACAGAAAAATGGTATGTTTTCCTATTAGAGATATTTTAATTCTATTATCTTCTAACTTGAAAATATTATTTTTATTACTAAAGGCAATGTGGATAAAAACAAAGTAGGAAGTATTTTTATCCACTACTTGTAGTAGTGTTAAATTGGCATAATTTTTCTGAAAAGCATTTGGTAGTGTATATATATGTCAAAAGCTTTAAAAAAATGTTCATTCCTTTGAGCATGTCTTCATGTGTCTCTTGGCCTTCTGTAGGTCCTATTTCAAAAAGTGTCTATTTAGATCCTCTGCCCATTTTTTGATTGGATTGTTTATCTTCCTTTTGTTGAGTTGTATGAGTTCCCTGTAAATGTTGGAGATTAAACCCTTATTGGAGATAACATTGGCAAATATGTTCTCCCATGAAGTGAGCTTTCTTGTTGTTTTGTTTATGGTTTCTTTTGCTGTGCAGAAGCCTTCTATTTTGATGTAGTCCCATTTGTTTATTTTCTCCTTAGTTTCCATTTCTCTAGGAGCTGTGTCGGTAAAGATATTGTTACGACAAATGTCTATTTTCCTGCCTATGGAGTCTTCTAAGATTTTTATGGTTTCCCGTCTTACATTTAAGTCCTTTAACCATTTTGAGTTTATTTTTTTGTATGGTGTAAGTTGGTGATCTAGTTTCATTTTTTTGCATGTATCTGACCAATTTTCCCAGCGCCATTTATTGAAGAGACTGTCTTGACTCCATTGTATGCTCTTGCCTCCTTTGTCAAATATTAATTGAGCATACTGGCTTGGGTCGATTTCTGAGTTCTCTGTTCAGTCCCATTGGTCTATATGTCTGTTCTTGTGCCAATACCAGGCAGTTTTGAGTACAGTGGCTTTGTAATACAGCTTGAAATCTGGTATTGAGATCCCTCCCACTTTATTCTTCTTTCTCAGGATTGCTGTGGCTAGTCAGGGTCTTTTTTAATTCCAGATGAATTTTTGGAGAGTTTGTTCTAGGTCTGTGAAATATGCTATTGGTATTTTAATGAAGATTGCATTGAATCTCTAAATTGCTTTGGGTAATATGGACATTTTAATGATGTTTATTCTATCAATCCATGAACACGGTATATTCTTCCATTTGTTTATGTCTTCCTATATTTCTTTTTTCAATTCCTGTAGTTTTCTAAGTACAGGTCTTTTATGTCCTTGGTTAAGTTTATTCCTAGGTATCTTAATTTTTTTGGTGCAATGGTAAATGGGATTTTTTTTTTAGTTTCTCTTTCTGTGAGTTCATTATCCTATATAATAAAAGCGTAATACGCAAATTGGCCAAACGGCGGATGCGCACTGACTACCAGGGGAAAGACGCTCAATGCAGGAGCTGCCCTCCGGTGATCAGTGTGCTCCCACAGGGGGAGCACCGCTCAGCCAGAAGCTGGGCTCACAGCTGGCGAGCACAGCGGCAGTGGCAGGAGCCTCTCCCACCTCCGCTGCAGGCCAGCAGTAAGGACCAAGGGGTTCCAGACTGCAAGACAGCCCCGGACTGCAAGAGGGATGTCTAAGTCGGCAGGTGGACATCTCCTGAGGGGTCCCAGACTGCGAGAGGGCACAGGCCTGGCTGAGGGACATCTCCCCCTCCCCAGTGCACGAATCTCATGCACCGGGCTTCTAGTTGGTGTATAAAAAAGCCATAGATTTCTGGGTGTTAATTTTGTATCCTATTACATTGCTGAATTCATTTACTAGTATTGTTTATTTGATGCTCAAAGTCACTAATCATCCAAGAGATGCAAATCAAAACAACAATGAGGTACCATCTCACACCTGTCAGAATGGCTATCATCAACAAATCAACAAATGACAAGTGCTGGAGAGGATGTGGAGAAACAGGAACCCTCGTGCACTGCTGGTGGGAATGCAGACTGGTGCAGCCACTGTGGAGAACAGTATGGAATTTCCTCAAAAATCTAAAAATGGAACTCCCATTTGACCCAGTGATACCACTTCTAGGAATATATCCCAAGAAATCAGAAACAGCAATCAGAAAGGATATATGCACCCCTATATTCACAGCAACACAATTTACTATAGCTAAGATTTGGAAACAGCCTAAGTGCCCATCAGCAGATGAGTGAATTAAAAAACTGTGGTACATCTACACAATGGAATACTACGCTGCTATAAAAAAGATGGAACTTTTACCATTTGCAACAGCATGGATGGATCTGGAGAGCTTTATGCTAAGTGAAATAAGCCAGTCAGAGAAAGATAAATATCACATGATCTCACTCATGTGTGGAATATGATGAATAATATAGACTGATGAACAAAAATGGATCCAGAGACAGAGAAGCACCGAAGGTACTATACTATCCAACCTCAGAGGGAAGGCAGGGAAGGGAGTGCGGGGGGGGGGGGGGGGGGGGGGGGGGAGGGATGAAAGAGATCAACCAAAGGACTTGTATGCATGCATATTAGCATAACCAATGGACAAGGACACTGGGGCGGTGGGGGCTTGTCCTGGGGGGGTGGGAGTGGCTGGGGAGGGGTTGATGGGGGAAAAAGGAGACATATGTAATACTTTAAACAATAATAAAATAAATTAGTTAAAAAAAGAAAGAAAAACCTGTTCATTTCTTTTCACTCAGTAATCTAGGAATCTATCCCCTTCCCCAAATAGAAATTTGGAAACAAGATGTATGTGCAAACATGTCTAAACAGTATTATAATAGCCAAAAAAGGGAAAATAAATTACTCCAAGCATGGGGAACAATTAAATAAGTGTTTTTCTAACCATTAGAAATCTTATTTTCTGACTATTTAGTGAAAAGGAAAACAGTCGCAGTATAAGTGCAAATAACCTGGTCACAAATTATATATTTGGCCTGATCCTGATTTTTAAAATTATATGTGTACATAAAAAGAACATTAAAAGTAACATCAAAATGTTAACAGTTATCTTTAGTGAAAGGTATCATAAATGATAGTTTTGTATATGCCCACAATTTTGTATCAGGAGCTTTCATAATAAACATATGTGTGATTCTTTTAGACTGTTTTGTCAGTTTCAAATCTGTAACCAATGATCACTGTATGCATCCACTCAGCAGTGAACCATTCAAATTTATAAAGCCTTTACATCTTATTCCACCAAGAGAAAGCTACCTAAAACTGAAAGCCTACCTATAACCATAAAATTATTCACAAAGGAGACTTTCTCCACGCTGTGATAGAAAAATGTGGAAAAGAATCCCAATAAAATGGGGTTTAACTCAACAACTAGGTTAGCTGCCCAAATTTTAATTTAAAAAACGATAACACCAAGAAAATTTATCTGCAAGGTTTTTTCACTAAGAATACACAACGGACTTTCAATGGCATTTTGGTAAAATTCAGAAAAGCAGGTAAACCATATACATATTCTTCTAAGCCCTTTCTCAGGTAGACCTAATCATTACCTCTCAGGATGAAAATCCAGCCAATGAGCACTGTGGAATAAGTCCTACTGTGAGACTGATGAAAGTCATTCAAAATCTATGTCATTAATTCCCAGGGTACAATCCCATAATATAATGAGTATTCATCACTGACTCCATGCCAGAATCCCCATAGAGCAACCCTGACCTGGGCTACTCCTCTGGAGCCCCAAGTCACAAGTTAGAGAAGATAGTACAACCCCCCTAACTCTCCTCTAAGTGACCTCAATTGCCTTAGGATCATTACACATACCTCCTACCCCCTCTACAGTCTTGAAAATAAAAACATTCCACGTCATTTTTAGGGCTATGTCTTCCATTTTGGCTTCTGAATTCATCTCATCCGTCTTCTGCCATACCACCCTCTTTTTTCTTTTCAATTTCTCTTTCCTATGAGCTGCTCCTAATGAGCTAAAATCTCTACTCCTGGAAAAGAAAAAGTAAACAAAGCCAAAAAAATCTTCACTTTATTCTTTCAAATATTACCAAATCTCCTCTTCTTCCTTTCCCTACATTTATTGAAAAGTTTCATCTTCTGTCTTTGTAACCCATAGTTCCACTCGTGTCACGCTACTGGAATTTCCATTCTGATTGCTCCCAAATCTACATTTCTGGCCTGGATAGTTCTCTAAAGCCTTAGCCCCATGTTTAACTTGTCCCAAGTCCCCAAACCAAATTCCTCTTGCCTCTCTCTGTTCATGGAATGTGGTTCTCCCACCTGCAACTCACAGCTCTTCTGCACCTCTATTTCTATATTGAGATAGGAAAACTATGGGTAATACAAAAAGTGCACAGTAGTGTTGGGGTTTTTCTGGTTACTGTGATTGAAAACAAGGCTCTAAAATCACATAAATGATAACTGCTTTATACAATAGTTCATTTCCTATCCTGCCAATAACATGTGAGGCACTGTCCTCCCACACGCTTTTCACAAATTCTCAATGTCAAAGTACTAATGTACTCCTGAAAGAGTAAGAAAATAACACAACGAATAGTTCATATTAAGCCCCTTTATCTCACAATTTAATTATAGGACCTACCAATAACATAATTTTTTTCAGTTTGCTAAATGACATCTTTTTTATGGTAGAGGTTGTGGTGGACAACTGCTAATACAAAATCCACAACTACATTGAAAAATGCTGTCCCCAAAACCAAAAACATGTCTTTAACATTACATATATATTTCATATCGACATTTCAATTTAAAAATATTTGTTTATTGCCCTAACCGGTTTGGCTCAGTGGATAGAGTGTCAGCCTACGGAATGAAGGGTCTCAGGTTCGAAGGAAGGGCAAGTAGGTTGGTTGTGGGCACATCCCCAGTAGGGGGCGCGCAGGAGGCAGCTGATCAATGTTTCTCTCTCATGGATGTTTCTAACTCTCTATCCCTCTCCCTTCCTCTCTGTAAAAAATCAATAAAATATATTAAAAATAAATAAATAAAAATATTTGTTTATTGAAATTTATTTTATACTCCCACAATTCCAGACAAACCCTACTTAGTCATAAAATCCTAACATACTACTAGAAAAGTGTGAATTCTTAGGAAAATGGCTGTGTTCATGTATTACTTTCCACTAAACTTATACCAGTGACACACCAACCTAAATAACAGGTGACTCTAACCTGAACACTACGAACATTCAACCTTAAGGATCATAAGTAATGGTGCCCAGAATCCAATAAATGAACAGGTATAGAAATGTCATCATCCTAAGGCCCTTATCAACAGCATTATTTAAACACTCTCCAGTTTTCTTATCAGGCAACAAAAAGCAAAATAAAGGTAAATCAATTGTCTACCCCCTGACATGCTTTCCACTTTCAATGATTTTTTTTTATAATGACTAAACTCAAAGCAGAATATCTGTACTCAACTACCCAGATATGTTTTTTGGATTGTTGCTCAAATTGGTGAATGATGTGATGTGAATTAAAAAAGTGACACATAAAACTTCAAAATAAAAGAACTCCCTAAACTTTACCCATATATATGATTTAGCTGTTTGCTTCTCCTTGAAAAGAAATGACTGGAAGCATATAGTCCTCTCAAACACCATCATGGGGAGGGGTAAGAAGGCAGAACATTCCAGAGGAGAAAAGATTTAAAAAGTAAGGTAGCCCAAGGAAGAAACAACATCTGCTGTAAGAATTGCTAATTCTGCTTTCCCTAATCTCTGCTGAAAAGAATACAGAGAAAGATACATTAAATCTCCTACTGCCATTCCAAGCCTTGCAAAAAGTGGGGGAGGAGAGGGGGGGGTTTTAAAAAGCAGGCAGTAACTAGGAAAAAAAAATACTTGACTTGGAAAAAGTAGGGCTGAACAGGAACTTCCCCCTCCATCTTCACTGCCCCATTCTGCAAAACAACCCTGCTTTTACCATGGTCTCTAAGAAAAGGGATAGAAAAACACGGAAAAAATGGGGAGGAGAAAGCTGTAGGGAATGTACTGTTCTCCTTGCTTCACTCCCCATCACCCCAGTCCATTTTGGCAGTGCTTGCCCTCAGCCTCTGTCCCTACACTCCCTTGTCCTCATTATCAGAGCAAGATAATTCTGAAATCATTTCACTTTTCCGTGTATTTAACTTGATCCAATGTTGCAAAATGCAAATATGTCCAAAAGTATTATTTCACACTATTTTCCAATGCCAAAAATCCTAAGCACACTAGATTTCATGAATATGTGACATTAATGTTAAAGTTACTGTATGGGTTAATAGGCTTTAGTGAGTTAGTCTAAGAAAGTATAACAACCATTTATTACACTGGAGCCATTAACTCTGTTCCAAGTTTTAGCACTGGCTCCAAAAGAGTGTCCCTGGTTTTGCCTAACTCAGTTTTATGACCTTGAACTCAGTCTTTTCTCTCTGGGCCTCAGTTTACCAGCATTTCCTTTTCAAATATGCTGTACTGATGTTCTGGATGATTGCTTAACTATAGCACCTTGCTTCCAGATGATACAACTTTCTTTTAGGTAAGAGTCATGTTTTATACCAGTACATTCCTTGTACCTGGTAGAAGCTCAGTAAATCTCTAGACTTAATTTAAGAGATGGCCAGGAACATACAAAAGACATTAAAATGTGAAAGGATTTGTTCATGCTCATATTATAAACTGCATCAGAAATCAGAACTAGACTCCTTAATTCAACTCCAGTATTTTCTATAGCTGAACTCCTCTCCTTTTTCTCCACACACCCTCCCAGGCCTTTGTATATATATATATCTCAAACATCCACCTATATCAAAGGTTGGGGCTACGTGTAAAACATTTTCAAATCCCCCACATTCCGTATAACACTTAAATGCTTGCTTGAGAGAATTCTCCAAAGTACTCCTTTCTAATAAAATTAGTTAAAGGACGCACCCCCTGAATAAATTTGTATTAAGCAAGCCTATCCAAAGCCTCGTTCCATCCTTCCACAAGGGGAGCAAATCAAGGCGTGTGCTACATGAAGAAATCTTCCAGATTTAAGCTTATACATTTTGGAAGGCCCTAAAGCGCGAAGGCAACGAGTTCGTAAAGGAGAGAGAGAAAAAAACTGTCTGGTTTCCTAGAGCTTCACTAAAAAAATGGGAGGGGAGGTGGAAATAATAGTTGTGAGACAGGTTAAAAATTGGGGAAAATAAGATAGCTTTAAAAGTGCCACCTTGCAAAAGATCCGGGGATTAATTTTGAGCCATCTGAAACCCACTTGTCAGAAATGGAAGGGGTTAAACGTTTGCGGGTGAAGGAAAACAGGGGGGCAGCTAAAAATCAAAGGTGGGGGTCTGGGATTCGCAGGGGACAGATGGGGGAGGGAGAGAGGAGGAGGAGTAGCTAAGATCAGAAGATGAATGGGGAACGAGAGTAAAATGCCGACCAAGGAAAATCAGGAGGGCAGGGGTGAAAAGAGGGAGGGGAAGCGAGAAGGGGCCCGGGAATGCACACTAATCGAAGAGAAAGATGGGGGAGGGGCGGATGTAAGCGCAGACCCTGGGCTGAGCGCGAGGCTCGGGGGCGACCCAGAGGTCCCAGACTTGAGGCAGGGATGTGGGCAATCAGCCCTGTCCCCAGCCGCGGTTCATACCTGTTAGTGTGGAAGCGGTGGAGCGGGTCGGTACGGTGGCAAGAAGACAGCTGGCAGCCGAAGTCACTGATGTCCAGGCAGCCCGGCTCCTCGCTCGGGCAGGTGCCCACCCCGCGAGGGGGTCCCAGAAGCGGGAAGGGTTCCTCGGGGGTCAGAAACTTCTCGTACGAAGCGGTGGCGGACGTCTCGTCGGACATGGCTGGAGATGGCCGAGTTCGGGCTACCTCTCTGATCCCGGGCTGCTCCCAGGTCCGCCCCTGCCCCCACTCTAAACTGTCCGCCTTCGCCGCCGCGCCCGGGTGTGCCCGCCGCAGTTCACCTGCAGGCTGAACGCCCGCCGCTGCCCCGGGAGTGCGGCGCTGCGCGAAGAGGCGGCTCCAGGCCACAACCCTGTGGCCCCCGAATAGGTTCCCCTTGTGGCTTCCGCAGCCGACTCAGTCGCCGGCGCCGCTGCTATCCAGCCCGGCCTCGTCAGCGCAGCGCCGCCGCCGCCGCCAGGCCCGCCCACTGCGCTCGCCGCCCCAGTCCGCCCAGCGCCGGCCGGGACTGGAAGGGCAGCCGGAAGCCGCTCCCCGCGCCCCCTGCTGGAGCGGAGGAGGAACGGAACCTCCTCGAGCCGCACCGCAGCCGCAGCCGCAGTCGCAGCTGCACTGCCCACCCCGCCCTCCCTGTGGCCAATCAGGGATTCCGGGCGCTAAAAGGCCCAGCAGTTCAGGCCAACCCCCTCCTCCGCTTGGCACCCGCAGCTACAGGCCTTCGAAAAGGGACTTGGCCAAGGTAACACTGTGGTTGTGTGAGAAAGAATCCTGATGCCCTGGTTCCCAGCATACTCGATCACCCTGTCCCAATTCAACAGTATTTATTGAGCTCCTGCAGATGTGTGCCCAGCACTGTGCAATGTGCTTTAGGGAAAATGAGCTAAGCAGAGAAAAATCGTCCCTGCCTGTATTTTCACCAAACCCTGAGAATTACAGGCAATGGCCTCCAGGGTACTCAGAGCTGCTGAACACGTAGAGCTCTTTTGTGCTCTGTGCTGTGGCTTGCATTATGTATTCAGCTTGGAGTGCCCTGCCATTTCTTCCTTGTTAATCCTTAAAGCCCCAGCTAAATCGTTACCTCCTCTGTGAAGTCTTCCCTGACTCTCAAAGGAGACAGGTATGCCAATGCTCCCCTAGAAAGGGCGCTTAACTTGTTAAATTCAAATCAACTTACTAGGTGTCACATACTGTTCTTTCTAACTTTTATCTGTATTCTAGACAAGGGGTTCCAGATCTTAGATGAATACATTTTTTAAAATATTCAGAGGAAAACACAAGATCGCTAATTTCTTATTTTGCCAACTGAACGCAATTTTCAAAATTATCTACTGCTTTGTAAAAAGAAGTGTGTTTCCATAGAAAATTATGTGAACCCTGAGATCTAAGAATGGTTCCTGATGGTGAACTGGGCTAAGGTTTTTTTTTTAAAAGCAGAGCCTCGCAGCCATTTCTGCACAGGGGCCTCCCACTCAAATTGTACTTCACAGAGAAGCCTCTGTGCTATACTGCCTGGCTCGGCACCCCTAAACTGCCTGCCTGCACTTTGTTTCTGCCAGCTGAACTAGTCCTTATAAAGGAGATCCTGGAATCCTATTTCAACCAATAGGACTGAGGCTTTCCCCATCCAATCGGAGCTTTGCAGCTTGACCAATCAGAGAAGCTCTATTCTGACCAATCAGGGACCAGAGGCGGGGACTTCTGTCTATATAAACCTGCTCCCCTGAGGATCCTAGAGTGCTTTCCCCTGAAGACTAAAGATGGTGATTGGATGGCTGAAGCTGAAGCACTCCAGCCTTCTCCCCGGCTCACACCCACCTGGAGCAGATCTATCTAGCTTTAGAGGCCGTGCTGTTTTCATAGCAGCCAAGGTGTAACGTTATGGAGGTGTTCCACTTCAGTGCTGTTTCACAGCCATGCTATGTTAATGTCAAGCTGTTCACACTAAATCAAGTTTCCTTCCCCACCACACCCCAAATTGGGGATTCTTGTTGGCATTTGAAATGGCACCAGAGGCCATCCATTTACAGTAAGGGCACACCTACTCTCTCAATAAATCATCAGATATACTTAATCTCGGGAAGGCTGATCATTTATTCTGATTGGACAGCTTCCCATGCAAATCATCAACCTAACAGAATAAACACAGTCTCTAATACCTCTCTCTCTTTTTAAATCTTTATTGTTGAAAGTATTACATATGTCCTCTTTTTCCCCCCATTGACCTCTTCCAGCTGGCCCCCTTCCCCAGGCCTTCACCATGGGTTATTCATATATGCAAACAAGTTCATTGGTTGATCTCTTCCATTCCACCCACCCTCCCCTGCTTCCTGCTGAGATTCCACAGTGTGTTTGATACTTCTATGTCTCTGGATCTATTTTTGTTCATCAGTTTGTGTTGTTCATTATATTCCACTTATAAGTGAGATCATGTGATACTTATCTTTCTCTAACTGGCTTATTTCGCTTAGCATACTGCTCTCCAGGTCCATCCATGCTGTTGAAAATGGTAAGAGTTCTTTCTTTTTTACAGCTGCGAAGTATTCTCTGTGTAAATGTACAACAGCTTTTTTATCCACTCATCTGCTGATGGGCACTTAGGCTGTTTCCAAATCATAGCTATTGTAAATTACGCTGCTATGAACATAGGGGTGCATATAAAATGTCTGGTTGGTGTTTCTGATTTCTTAGGATATGATATATTCCTAGAAGTGGGATCATTGGGTCAAATGGGAGTTCTACTTTTAATTTTTTGAGGAAACTCCATACTGTTTTCCGCAAAGGCTGCACCAGTCTGCATTCCCACCAGCAGTGTACTAGGGTTACCTCTTCTCCACATCCACTAACACTTGTCATTTGTTGATTTGTTGATGATAGCCATTCTGACAGGTGTGAGGTGGTAGCTCATGGTTCTTTTTATTTGTATCTCCTGGATGATTAGTGACTTTAAGCATTTTTTCATATGCCTCTTGGCCTTCTGTATGTCCACTTTGGAGAAGTGTCTATTTAGGTCCTTTGTCCATTTTTAATTGAATTGTTTGTCTTATTTTTGAGTTGTACAAGTTCCCTATATATTCTGGAAAGTAACCCCTTATCAGATGTATTATTGGCAAATATGTTCTCCCATGCAGTGGGCTCTCATGTTGTTTTGTTGATGATTTCTTTTGCTGTGCAGAAGGTTTTTATTTTCATGTAGTCCCATTTGTTTATTTCCTCTTTAGTTTCCATTGTCCTAGGAGATGTATTGGTAAACATGTTGCTACAAGAGATGTCTGAGATTTTCCTGCCTATAGTTTCTTCTAAGATTTTTATGGTTTCCCGTCTTATGTTTAAGTCCTGTATCCATTTTGAGTTTATTTTTGTGTATGGTGTAAGTTGGTGGTCTAGTTTCATTTTTTGCATGTATATGTCCAATTTTCCCAACCATTTATTGAAGAGATTGTCTTTACTCCTTTGTATGCTCTTGCTTCTTTTGTCAAATAGTAATTGAATGTAATGGTTTGAGTCCATTTCTGGGTACTCTGTTCTGTTTAGTACCTCTCTTTTTATAAGGTGAAAGGAAAAGGCTCTCCAGGCCCTCTGGAAAATCTCAAAAATAGCTTTAGGTGCCAAAGATATCCTGAACATCATTTCATTTTACATTTAGGGTTCAATCTTAGGACAGAAAAAATAATAAAAAATTGTCAGGATATGTGAACACTTAAAACAGGACAGTTGGTGACGAGAAACTCGCTATTTACAGAAAGAACACATTTAAAAATAAAAAGGTAACGTGATGATCAAGAACCATTGCTCTTTGGTGAGTGAAGAAGTTTTGTGTTGTTTTTATTTAAATTAAAGATATAATAAAGTCAACATGAAGCACAGAAAATTATTGTGATAAAACATGGAATCTTTTTTTTATCTAGGCAGATTTCACAGATTAACCCTTCATATTGCAGGTAAATGAAATAAACAGCAAACCATTGAGTGTCTTGTACTGTTCTAGGCCCTGGAAATACAAAATGAATGTGACATATGCTAAACCTTCCAGGAATTAATAGTCTTGGTAAAGAAACAGATAAAACAAAGTGGGTTGAGGGGCGGGATAGGCATTGTTGTTTGAATATCACATACCCTTTCTCCCAGTTATTTCTAAGTAACAAAACCTTATTTTTTTGTTGGGAGGTAGCTATGTACCCAGATGAAAAAATTAAATTCCCAGCCTTCCTTTCAGATAAGGGTGCCCTTGTGACTAAATATAGGACAATGCAATCAGAAAAAGACAAGTATTCCATGATCTCACTCATATGTGGAATCTCATTAACAAAATAAACTGGTGAACAGAATGGATCCAGAGACATGGAAGCATGGAAGGCAGTGTGGAATCTCGGAGAGAAGGTGGTGGAGGGTGGGTGGGTGGGAGGTAATCAACCAAAGACCTTGTATGCATCTATGCATGGCCCATGGATGCAGACAATGGGGTGGTGAGGGCCTGGGGTAAGGGGTAGAGGTGGGCTGGAGGGGGTTGATGGGGAAAAAGGGGGACATCCTATATAATAAAAGCCTAATATGCAAATCGACGGAATGGCGGAACAACCAGCAGATGCTCAACACAGGAGCTGCCCCCTGGTGGTCAGGGTGCTCCCACAGGGGAGCGCTGCTCAGCCAGAAGCCCTCTGCCGCAGACAGGCAGTAAGGAGTGAGGGGTCCCAGACTGTGAGAGCCCTGACTGTGAGAGGGATGTCTGACTGCTGGCAGGTGGACATCCCCCGAGGGGTCCTGGACTGTGAGAGGGTGCAGGCTGGGCTGAGGGACCCCTCTCCCCCCGGCAAAGTGCATGAATCTCGTGCACTGGGCCTCTAGTATGTAATACTTTCAACAATAAAGATTTAGATAAATAAATAAATAAATAAATAAATAAATAAATAAATAAATAACAATGGTATGTAGGTGGCAGTTGTTGGGTTGGGCTTCCTAGAAAGCTTCATAGTTTTGTCTGTGTGTATACATGCATGCACTGGTGTGGGGACGTAGGAGTAATGTTTCCTCTGGGGCCCTTTTATATTACCTTCTTACTCATTCTCCTCCAGGTATGGATGTGATGGCTAGAGCTCTAGCAATAATGTTACCCTGAGGAAAACTTGAGCTAGGAAGGCAGAGCTTGATCTTGCAAAACAGCAGAAAGATAAAAGGAGCCACCATAACATTGTTTAATTGCCTACCTTTGGATTTTTTGTATGTGATAGAAAAATAATGGGTTCTTAATGACAGCTAAACACAATTGCTAATCCATGCAACATATAATTATAATACAGTGAGATACAAGGTCTAAAAGAGGTATCTATAAAGACCTATGAGCACACATGGACAAAAAGGATGAATTCTGCCGGTGAGAAAGGAGATTGTGGAGGAATTTACAAAAGAAGTGACATTTAACCTGGGCTTTTAGAATATGAGTAGCTGTCTACTAAGCTTGGAAAGATGCATATTTTAATTGATTTCAGAGAGGAAGGGAGAGGGAGAGAGAGATAGAAACATCAATGATGAGAATCATTGATTGGCTGCCTTATGCATGCCCCCTACTGGGGATCAAGCCCGAAATCCCAGAATGTGACCAGAATCAAACCCAGGACCCTTCAGTCCGAAGACCGAGGCTCTATCCACTGAGCCAAATCAGTTAGGGCAAGATGTGTATTTTAGATGAAACCCTGTAGTACTGAAATTCTATATAATTTCTGTGGCAAAACTAGTGAATTTTGAAAAATAGATCATGGACTTAGAAAACATTTTTGATTAGCAATGGGTGATGTGACATTAGTCTTAGGAGATTATGAAAACTCTTAAGGGCTCATGGCCAAAATAAATTTTGAGAAATGTCAATCATGGGGACTATTATAATAAAATTTACATATTGCCCACATATAATTTCTTCTTATTTCTGAAAAGAAAATAAGGTATATGTTCCCCTGTGTAATTTTATCTATCCTAATGTTTAAGTACTTTAAAATTTTAAATGAATAGATTATTCACCATTCTTCAATTGTTCTTACCAAACCTTCATTTAACCATTGTTACAGATAAGTTAGGAAAGTCATTTCTCCTCTTCAGTATACATGTGTGTTAAGCAAATACGTATAGTATTCTTTCCTATGCTATACTGACAGTCTTGAATGCAACTAAATTACCGCACAAGAACTATAAATATTGTGATTTATTTGACTAATGTTAAAACGTTTTTTCAGAAATAACCAACATATCTCACATATATAGAAACATTTAATTAATGATATTTTCTTATGAAATAGAGAATTTTTATTTTATTTACATTGGGAAAATCAAAAGGCACCAATTAATAGACCCTCTGTAATCTGATTTTTTGGAGGGAATATATGATCAATATATTCTTCTAAATAACAGTTTTTAAATAATTAAAATAATAAATTATGATATATAAATAATTATTTGTAAATAAGTAAAAGTAATGAATAATTACAAAAGGAATGTATTCAAATACTATACTCAAAAATTGGTTTTCAGATATGTTTGGGTCCTATGTTTGAAGAATGAGGAAAGCAGGATAGGGCAGGGGGAAAAACACTAAGCTAGTTGGAGACCAGCTTTAGCCTGACCCAAGGAGTGCTAGAGTAGGACTTGCATGACAGAATTGGTCCACTGAGGCAAGGTGGCTGTCATTATGTGTCCTCAACATCAGTCAGGCATCTATTGCAGGTTGCAGGGCTGTGTGGGGAGTGGGAATGTTGTAGAGAACTAAAGCTCTTATTCTGTAGAGTGCAATTCTCCAGAGAAGAGAGTAGCTGTATTTTGCAGCTAGCATTCCCATCTGTTGAGGGGTGGGTCTATCTGCCTTGTAAAGGAGGCCTAAACAGGACACAGCAATGTATGCACACTACAGTAGAGAAGCACTATCAAGGGCATTAGGACCCCAGATCAGCCATTAAGAAACCAAAGCAGACTATAGAAAGCACTGCAGAACTTGAACACTTAAACTATGTGTGATTTGTTTTCTTAAAATATGTTATAAAAGCAACCAGGGATGTTGGGAACACATCTCCCTTTCTAATATTGGATTTAGGACTATCCTCTTTCCTCGCCTACTTTTTTTGCTAAGTATTAGCAGCTGGTGGTGGCTTCCATGACTTTTGCCCATCAGTGAAAGAACCAGGTTGGTTGGGAGAATTTAAGACAGATCCAGTATTTGGAATAGCGATAAGGGGCTTAGGGTGGAAGGAGCTGTAAAGGCAGGATCTTTTGTTTGTGTCTGAGCTCTGCACCCAAACCTCCCCTCCCCTTGTTTATCTCTACTGGCTGTAAAGGCACCCATGTCTTCTGTTTCTCCTCTTCCAACACTTTTGCTTTGCACAAGGATTTTTATCTTTCCTGGCCTCTGGAGCTGAACTTCTCACAGCTACCATTATGTTGAAATTTCTAAGTTTGACAGCTAGAAATACAGGGAAATTAAGTAAAATGTCTTCTTATGTTTATCTTTCCTTTTTCTTTTTTAGCTTATGCACTTTAAGTAAGATCAAGCCCAGACATGTATGCTATTGTTGGGTGTTGGGGGGGGGGGGTGGTGGTACAAGATGTTGATTCTTCTGCAATTCAAGCCCAGAGGTGTGCAGGATAGTGTATTCTGAAGTGCAAAGAGGGAGTGAAAACAATCAGGGAGCTACAAAAGTGATACAGGGGTGGGAACGAAGCAGTGCTTGCTTTACCGTCATCAGCTTTCTCCTGAAAACACCATTGGGGACTGCCTGAGGATAAATTAGGAAGTGGCAGTATGTGGTTGTGCAGCAAGAATAACAAGACCCTGGGTACTGTAGGCTCTGAGGGAAAGGAAGCTATTCTTTTTTATTTTAATCTTTGAAAGAGGAGATTTCCTTTGCTCTTGGGCTGAGGTAGAAATACCTGATTCTATGGACTGCTAATGTGGAAATTACTACCATTTTGACTTGGAGTTGGGATAGTATATTAAAGAGTCTCTTGGTGCTATTATAAAACAAGCAAAAAAATGTTAGCAAAATCTCTGATAATATACAAACTCTGCAGAATGATGGGGTGAGGTGAGGCCCCTGCTCCTTTATCTCTGGTGGCCTTAGGCAATATAGGCAGTAATGGGGCCTGTGTAGCACAGTGGGGCACAATAAAGGAGCTGGTTATTATGATTGCTATTTTACTCATCTCCATTGCTGCCAGCCTTCAAGGGAGACCCTTACTTTATTGCCTGCTGCCCTTCTGACTCTGAAGAGAACCCCGCTTTCCTGCATGGATAATGAGGCAACTCTTAGAGAAAAAGTCAGGTTTACAAAGTCTGTGCTCTTAACCATTGAGCAGGGAGAGAGGAACGGAAGTAAGAGGGGGTGAGGAGTACTGGGAACTGACAGACTGACAGACCTAGGGGCGAGAGTTGATGACGTTGGTGACGGAATGGGGAATATAACTATGTTGTGTAGGTATTGTTGACATTTGTGACTTTTCTGCTTGATGGGGGATGCAGCGAACAGATGAATGAAGAGTAAAGTCGGGGCGGGGTGTGAAAATATGTTGTCAGTTAGGCAGCAGCTCATATGAATCATACTGGATGGGATGATTTTATTGGGCCCTTAAGATTCTTTTAATTAAAACAATTTTTTTAATTGCACATAGTGAGGTGACACTGGTTAATGGAAAAGAATTGATGTCTGTTTTCTCAGTGATATTCGAGAAGGGCCAAGACATAGCTGCATTTAAGTCTTGGCTCTATTTGTTACTAGTTCTGTAACCATGAGCAAGTTATTGAGTTAACTGCTATCTCACTGATCTGAATTTTCTTAGATGCTTTAGAAAAACAAAGGGGACAGGAGGGAAGGGAAGGATAATACTTGTAATTACCACCAGTAATTGTGAAGATAAAACAACAACTACAAAAAAATAGGTTTAGAGCACTTGATGTATTATCTCTATATCTATCTAGTTCTATGTGTTTAGAACTACTGGTCTAAACACAACTTAACATAGTACCTGGTTCATAGGTGCTCAAATGGTAACCATTATTATCATTTCTTATTTATTATCTAAAAGGTCTTAGCTGAGAAGACAGCTCCATCAAAGTCAATAATTATAATTTGTTTCAATATACTGCTTAACTCTGTGACAGGCCATGTCCTAGGTACTTCTCACATGTAAACTTTTAAAAGCACACTGCATTTCAGGGAAAGGCCACTGACTGAGCTGCCATCCTCCAGCACCCTGTATCTGTTGGCTGAGCTGACACAAAAGAGTAACTTGGATTATATTTCAACCATTAGGACCGAGATCAGCCCTGTCCAATAAAAACTGTGCAACTATATCATCCTTTGCATCTTTACTGAAAAATCAGAGCAGCTCCATAACAACCAATCACAACGGGAAAACCAACCAAACAGGACAGTGCTATTCTGGTTAATCAGGCTGTGCGGACTTGGATTCTTTATTTGCATAGAAATGAACTGGTCAGCAACCAATTCGGGAACTTTGCAGCTGAAGAAGCCAAGGAATCACATGCGTAAATCACTTGCCTAAGATTCCACAATTGGATAGTGGTAGAGATTCAAACCCAGAAAGTCAGGTTTACAAAGTCTGTGCTCTTAACCATTGATGTATACGGTTAAATAGACGAGAACCAAGCGGTGATGGGAATGGAAGGTAAAAGAGGCACAGGTACAAGGTGAACAGTCAGAAACTGCAAATTTAGAGTTTGGTTTGATCTGGAAGCTTAAAGGCATCATTATGAACTGTTTATGTTAATGTACGTAACAAATTAAGCTCCTATTTAAAAATGATTAGTCAACGTACAAGCCAATTGAGAAAAGGTTCAATAGGTGGCCATGGTTAAGAAGATAGGCACGGTCTTTTGTCTTTTAACAGATGAGTGACCTGGATCTTTGAACCAAGCAGTCTGCATGCAAGGTCGATGGGCGTGAAGGGGTTAATACCGGGTGATCGAGAGCTGAGGCGAAGAGGATTGTGGGAGCTACGTTGTACGTGGACGCCTGGGAACTATCCGGTGTGCATCTCCATTATGACCGACCCTAAGTGAGATCCACCGGCAGACTAGGGTCTGGCCACTGCCGCCACAATTGCTCTCCGGGAACGCAAGACAGGAGCTGTGGGCAGCCGCTGAGAGGGAAGGCGAGGCGGAGGTTCGTAGCACTTCTTTGAACGCGTAAGCTCGTCTTTCCTCCAGCGGAGCAGGGAGAGGGGAACGGAAGTAAGCGGGGGTGAGGAGTACTGGGAACTGACACACTGACGGACCTAGGGGCGAGAGTTGATGACGTTGGTGACGGAATGGGGAATATAACTATGTTGTGTAGGTATTGTTGACATTTGTGACTTTTCTGCTTGATGGGGGATGCAGCGAACAGATGAATGAAGAGTAAAGTCGGGGCGGGGTGTGAAAATATGTTGTCGGTTGGGCAGAAGCTCATATGAATCACACTGTATGGGATGATTTTATTGGGCCCTTAAGATTCTTTTAATTAAAACAATTTTTTTAATTGCACATAGTGGGGTGACACTGGTTAACAAAATTATACAGGTTTCGGGTACATAATTCAGCAACACATCATCTGTACACTGTATTGTGTGTTTACCACCCCAAGTCTCGTTTATCACCATTTATACCCCCTATACCTTCCTGCACCTTCCCCGCTCCCTCCCCCCCCCCCCCCCCAAACCCCGGCAATCACCACACTGTTGTTGTGTCCATGAGTTTTTTGGTTTTTTCTCAATCTCTCCACCACCACCACCCCCTTTGATGGGTTGACTGATTCCCTTGAACAAATTACCAAATACCTGCTCTGTGCTGGGTACTGAAATAGAGGCTGTAGATGAGAAAAGAAATTAACCTTTATCCTTGACATTTACAGCCTGTTACTTACTATATGCATTTGGAGACAGGCAGTTACAATACAAGGAGATAGAGATAATACATCAAGTGTCATTAACAAACGTACCGGGGACCACCAAAGCCACCTGAATGTGTAATCTGGAATGGTCTTTGACAGGGTGATTTGACATATATTTTGAAGATAAAATAAACAGGGCAAAACTATGTGCAATTTTCTCCCAGGTATGTTCCCTCTCTGCTTAGCTCAGGTGCAGTTACCTGGAGAACTGAGTAGCCCAGACTAGTTTATTCCTGGTGAGAGTATTTGTTTACCACAGTGGCACCTCCAGGACCCCTGCTAAAGAGTCAGACTTGCCCATCCAGGGTGGCTCAGTGGTGGAGCATTGACTTATGTACCAGGAGGTCATGGTTCAATTCCCGGTCAGGGCACATGCCCAGGTTGCGGGCTCGATCCCCAGTGGGGGGGCATGCAGGAGGCAGCCAATCAATGATTCTCTCTCATCATTGATGTTTCTATCTCTCTCTCTCCATATCCCTTCCTCTCTGAAATATATATATATTTTTAAAAAGAGTCAGACTTATCTGAGAGCAAGGCCTTCCCTTGCGCATGGATGCCACAAGCTCTGTGGAGTAGGACACAAGGACTCTTTGGCTTAAGCATTTGAAACACTTCTGTGCCACTATTTGGTTTTATAGAAAACTCAATTCACAGAAAGGAATTGTGTACCCACCTGGGATTCTAAGCAATATTTTCAAGCATCTGAATCACCAAACCTGCTGCTTTGTTTACCAGAGAAACAACAGTGTAGCAGACAGTCTTAAGTCAGTGGTTCTCAGATTTTCCTGTGTATCAGGAGCAGCTGGAGGGCTTATTTAAAAACATTGCTGGGACTTACTCACAAAGTTGCTGATTCAAAGGATGTGTTGTAGGCCCCAGATTTTACATTTCAAATAGGTTCTCAGTTGATGCTGATACCACTGGGTCTGGAACCACACTTAAGAGAACTACTGGTCTAAACACAACTGACATTAGTAAACTAGAAAGGACATCTTTAAGGAAGACTAGGCAAACTCTTAAAGGTCAGCCATACCTGAATTAAGTCACAGTAGATATGAAATAAAATGGTTTTGTGTATGTTGTTTTTTATATGTTTTGAATGGATGAGCAAGCATGAAACTTTCCGAACTAAAAAAAAGGCAAGGTTTGCCTCACTTTTTTCTTCACTCATAGGTTTCTGAGTTTCTCCTACCATAAATTGTTTAACAAACAAATAACCTATTTTCTTTTCAGATGTCTTGCTGAGTTATATACAAATAGCTAGTTGTTTATAGTGGAACTCATACCCCATTTGTGTCATTACCAAAAAAGAGGTGTTCCTCATTTCTAGTAATAAATTGTTTGAACTTTAAAAATGTAAAACAGTTATGAAAATCTATTTGACACAGAAAAATTAGTATAAGAAGTTAGAATTGAGAAAGTGTGGTGAGTAGTTTTTTTCCACCTCCAATAAAAACCCTCCTTCTCAGAAGAAATAATATTTTTTACTTTAGAGCACAGAGGAAAACAGAAATCTTACTGTGCCACGGTTTAACTCAGAACCTTCCTTTAGGGATTAGCCTGAACAGTCTCCTGGAAAGTGGCAGTCCACAGTTCTACCTACCCTCCAAAGCCTTCCACGAACCTAAAAAAGACAAGGATACATTTTCAGAAATGTTACTAATCATTCTAGACCCCTGTCAATGTTGGATTTCAAATATTTCCCCAGGCAAGTTACAAAACAAAATAAATAAAACCCCAAAACCAAATATGCAGATATTAAAACACACAAAAGTCCAAACAAACTGGTCTGGGTCTATTTTGAGCCTTTTCAGGGACCAACAAGATGCTAGGATGACCAGTGCCCTAGATGTTTCAGAAATCTAAAGATCTGTCAGACCCATATTCCAAGGGAGTTAGCAGGACACTATAGGGGAGGAAAACATTTTTCTTATACTCTTAGGGTCCCAGATTTGGGTGTGAAAATTAAAGTGACAAAGACAGATTAACAGGAGAGAAACAAACAAATGTATTGAATGTTTTGTGTGACATAGGAGCCTTCATAAAGAAATAAAAACTCAAAGAAACTGACCTGAGTATTTTATGCTAGGTTTGATGAAGAGTGGAGAGTCATGGAAGGAATAGGAGAGGTTAAGGAATATGAGACAAGTATAGTAAACTGGAAAAAACTTAGCAAGGCCTGTTTGTTAGGATTCTTATAGGTGTCCCTTTGTCTACAGAGATAAAGATGCTCCTTTCTTCTAGGTCAGTGATGGGCAACCTTTTGAGCTTGGTGTGTCAAACTTCGCCAAAAAACTGAGCATAACTCGGGTAGTGTGTCACTTTGAGGAAAAAACATTATTTCACAAATGTTTCATCCTCAGGAGCAGCAAATGTTTCATCCTCGGCATGCGGCCGCCTCAGCGGCAGCGTGTCATCAGAAATGGCTACGCGTGTCAGTGCTGACACACGTATCATAGGTTCGCCATCACTGTTCTAGGTATAGGGAGGGCACCTCTCATATGAAATTTTATGACCTGTTTCAAGGGAGAGTGAGGGCAGGTGGTCTTCCTCCTCCTGCCATTTTCTCAAACTCCCTCAGCTCAAAATATTCAGTATGTCAAGGTTTAATATGGGATAGCATGTCCTGAACCCCATCAACACTCCCACACATGACACTTGAATATTAATCAAATTTTGCAAGTTGGTGAGCCTCTCACTTATACTTGGGTCCTGATTCCTCCTCTCCACACCAGTCCTCATCTCTACCTAATCTGTACCTAGTCTTACAAGCAGGATAATTTTATATGAAATGTGAGGAGATAAAATGAAAGAAAACCAATATTTCAACTATGCATCACTAAGTGATTTCTAAGTAGGAATGATTTAATTTTCTTGCGTGACCACACAATAACTCACAGACCCTGAGAGCAAACAGGTGGATGCTGAAGAGAATTTTGGGCCATATGTGTCAGAGCAACGAACACATTATCACGCCAGAATTCAAATGCAGACAGGATTGTTTCCAATCCACAGTTCCTGCTTGCGACTGCTGATTCCCTAAACAGCTTTAAATCAGTATGTGGCTCTAACTTGAAGTAGAGTGAGGTTTCAGGTCTGGCAGCTAACCACAAGGCTATGAGAGGTCATTGTTTTATTTGAAACAGTTTTTCTGAGGATGAGAGTCCTTGCATCAAGTGAGTGAGCACTGTAAAAGAGAGGGAAAGTGAGTAATGATCATAATTAATGTCACATTTTTTCTTTGCAAAATAAGATTAGAGAAAAATGAAGAACTCTCTAGGAGGAGGAGGCAGAAATATATTCTAGAATCTGGTATCTGCAACTGATGAGCCAATTGTCAGGTGCATAACTATTGCTTTTCCCACAGCAGAAGCTTAAGTGCCTATATACATGCATCCAGGTTACCCTTGGGTCCTGTGACCATGTTGGAGACAGGGCAGCTATTGCCGCTGTTATTACAGTAACCTGTCTGCACTTAATAAGGTGATAAGGAAACCTAGAAGACCTAATCTTGCATAAATATGTGTATGTATATATGTGTGTATATATATTTAACAATAGAGGTATTTTAATAGCTTCTGGAGGTCTAAGGAATTCATGTAGTTGTCTTTTAAAACTGCATTATGAAAGAACCAACACAAACTCTGACTGGAAGCTGGAGTTTGGGAGATCAGAACTGACCTCAGCAGAAATGTGTTCTCTAATTTCAAGTTCCTTGGATGAGTTGTCAATACCCTCTAACCAAAGACCACTAGGCATATGCCTGTGGTTGAACAAGTAGGGTTGATTACTCAGTGCATGTAGGAGAATGCACACCATGGGGAACTGGGGGGGGGGGGGGGCGGGTGGCATCTCAAAGGTGTTAGCAATGATTTATTATAGGATTGGGACTTATATTAGGTGATTTGGGTGAGGGTTTAAAGAAGCAAGGCTTTGCTCTGGATTGGATTCTGTTAGGAAATAACAATATACATAGGGGTAATTCTATGATTGGGTATCTTAATGAATCTTACCTAGAAGGAAGATAGACTAGAGGAGGGCTAATTGGTAAAGTAGCAGCAGTATCTATTAGCCAGGATAGGAGGATGGTTGGTTATTTTTGTGGTTTGGTCAAAGTTTATCTTTTGTCTCTTGTCAGATATGACTGTACAGTAGTATTGCTTTTGTCTTGGTCACTGTGGTCACATAGTGGCCTTGTCTGATGTTGATGATCTGTGAAATTGTTTATGTTCATCAGGAGAATACCAAGGCCTAACTGTGAGGACAAGACAAGCTCCCATATGTCAGTGGCTGCTTTTCCCTTAGAGTGATCAATGCGGGGTCCAGTAGCTCATAGGAGACCAAATTCCCTTTCTGCCAGAAGCCATATATGTAGCAGAGAAATAGTGAGATGTGCTAAACAGGAAATATTGGGGGCTGGATGTGGATGAAATCATCTGGTTACTCTCTAACAGAACTTAGGAACCTCAGCAAAAATAGTGTTCTCCTGGGATTGTTTTTCATTTTAAAAATCAGATTAGAGTATCCTTAAGCCAAGAGAAGTAGATGGGAGAATGTAGCAGATTGTATTTTTCAAAGATGGCCACAAGAGTATCTTTCATCCCACACTCTCCTCTATCATGTGACCTTGTCACCCTTCCACTGGGGAGTAGAGTTGATGTCCCCTCTGCTTTGAATCTGAGAAGATTTTAGTTGTATTAATATCTTGGGAGAAATGAGACTCTGACTTCTGAGGCTATACCATATGAGGCAGTGCAGCTTCTGCCTTATCTGCAGGGACACTGACCTTTAAAGTCTGTAGCTACCATATAAGAAGTCCAACTACCCTGAAGCTGCTATTTGAGAAATCCCAGGTCCTCTGGACAGCAGCCTCAGATGACGTTCCAGCTAATAGCCAGCATCAACCAGGAGACCTGTGAATGAAGACACCTCTAGATCAGCGGTCGCCAACCTTTCAGACCTCACGGACCACCAGTGTTCCGCGGACCACGGGTTGGCGACCGCTGTTCTAGATGATTAAAGCCCCCAGCTGTTGAATCTTCCCAGCTGAGGCCCCAGACATCATAGAGCAGACAGACACAAGCCATCCCTGCTATACCGTCTGAGTTCCTGAAGCACATAACCTGAGAGGATAATAAAATGACTGTTTTATGCTACTGAGTTTTGGACTGGTTTATGACAAAGCAATAGTAACCCAAACAGAGGTAGGAAGTTCGGTTAACACAAAAGGAATGGAGTAACGAACAGAAAGGCAAGTAGTTGGTAAAGGAAAAACAGGCTAGTGACAAAGCATTTAGCTTTGCTGCTGCTGGGCTCTTTGGTGCCAGAAACTTGCAATGTGGACAGAAGTAGAAGAGGAAAGAGTGGAAAGAGAAGTCACCTAGTATGCTATATGGAACTTTTGCACGTAATTGCACTTTCTTTACAAATAAGATCTTGAACTACTTAATTATTTCTTTAAGTGAACATCTTGGTTAAAACTGACAGGAGTGTGGGTTTTTTTTTAAGGAAAAAGTAGTCCTATTAACACTGGCAAATTAATAAGTGAATAGCAAAATTTAATATTCTAGTTGCCAGTGGTAACAATCCTTTGAGGAAATCCTGCTAATCATTTCCAGTAAATTATCTTGAATTATTTATAAAAAGTAATTTCTACTTTACTGTGGTTATATGAAGGCTTGCCTCAGTATGCCTTATTTAAAGTGTTTACATAAGACACTGATGGTGTTAAGTGTTGAAACTATCTGTAAAGACTGTTAGCTCTTCAATCTTCCTTGGTAACAGTACTTAGTAACCAGAGAGTTAGAAATGTTTATTCTCCTCTATTTCATTGTATGAGGTTGGAGGAAAACACAATATTATTTCCAATGATGTGTTGGAAATAGGAGTTTCATCCTTTTTAATTGATTTTTAGAGAGAGAAGAAAGGGGAGGGAGGGAAGGAGGGAGGGGGAGAGAGGAAAAGAGGGAGAGAGGGAGAGAGGGGAAGAGAGAGAGAGATGAGAGTGAAACATCTATCTGTTATTTCCCGCATGCACCCTGACCGGGGATCGAGCCCACAACCTGGGCATGTGACCTGACCAGGAATTGAACCAGTGAACTGAGCCACACTGGCCAGAGCACAGTCTCCTTTATCACAGATGGATGTTCTCCACCAGATAAAGTAGAAAAAGGAGAGGAAGAAGAAAAAGAAAGATCAGGTGAAAGTAGTATGCTTCATGAGGACAAAACATTTTATCTGTTTGGTTCACTGCTGTATCCCCAGTGCCTAGAACAGTGCCTGGCACATAGTAAGGACTCAATAAATAATTATTGAAATGATAAGTGATGGGTATAAGTAGCCATTTATGTACAAGGCTGGTAACAACGACCTTTAGGAGTGTGTATATTGTTTATTTATTACAAGTTCTTATTTCATGCATTGCCTCCATGCATGAAAGGAAAAAGCCAGAAAACCCTGGCTTTTTCTGTGCTTGTATTTTTCCACTGCTCTCTTGTACCACTTTTCTTTCCTTGGTAGCAGTTCTGAGGACTGTGAGGCAGCTCCCACTGAACTCTTGCATTAGTGTTCTGATAAGAGAAAAATGTGATGTGCTGGGCACGAAATGTCTTTGTTTTATGTAAGAACTTGCTTGGGAAAGTGTTTTATTAAAATAAAGCTGAGGTCATTACTAAAGCGGCTTTTTATTGCTCTCCAGCATCCCACAGGACACTGTGCCTGGGCTCTAAGTTTGCCCAAGAGGCCCTGCTATCTTGGTGCAATTGACCCTAGGCAATGGAGGCCATGGATGTGGCTGAAAAACAAGAATTAGGATGGAAAAGCCCACATAGCTTTTAGCTCCTGGACTCATGGCCTGTGGTCATCATCCTGGTAACTCCTACCTCAGGCTTCACTAAGGAAATTCCCTGCCCACCCATCAGAATTATTTCTCCCTTAGCATGGTGGTCTTTTTCCCCTTGCCTTATTGAGTTGTGAAGGATGTATCCTTTCTTTAGCTCTACTCCAGTCTTTCTTCTTCCTGACTCCCATCCCTGGGCTAAAGGGATTTGAACAAATCTATACAGGCATACCACATTTTATTATGCTTCACTTTATTGCATTGCACAGATGTTGCATTTTTGCAAACTGAAGGCTAGACCCACCAACAAAAACGTTACTACTTGCTTTACTGTGGTGGTCTGGAACCAAACCCACAATATCTTCAAGGTATGCCTGTATAAGAAAATTAGCCTGAGATACATTTTGTTTTTTAAAGATTTTTAAAATGATTTTTAGAGAGAGAGGAAAGGAGAGGGAGAGAGAGAGAGAGAGAAACATCTGTGCAAGAGTGAGACATTGATCTGCTGCCTCCTGCACAGCCCCCAACCAGGGCTTCTGCCTTGACCAGGAATCGAACTGGCAACTCTTTGGTGCATGGGACAATGCCCAACCAACTGAGCCATACCCGCCAGGGAAGGGATGAAGGTACAGTTTTTAAGATTTAAAATCTTAGGCAGAGGGAGTGGAGGTAGGAAAACTACTTTAGCCTCAGGCTAGTTCTAAGCCACATGGTTTATAAGAACCCCTCCATCTGAGGAGTTAAGGGGGCTTGCCCACAGAAAGAGCACAGATTCTGGAGTAAGACTGCCTGTGTTACAGTCTAGGATCCACACGCCATAGGCTTCTATGAACCTGAGAAAGTTGTTTAAGTTCTTTGTGCCTCAATTTCCTCATCTGTAAAATAGAGGGTTGTTAGGGGGATTTACAGAGTTAATACAGGTAAAGCACTTAGGGTGGTGCCTGGAAAACAGTAAGTATTGTTCCAATGTTAGATATTATTATATCTGTTGTTATTATTATTACTACATTTTTTAAAACAAACCCTGTGTGTATGCACTATCAGAAGTCTGGAATGTCACCCACGTGTGTAACAAGTGTTAGAAAACAGACCTGAGGAAGTTAAGGAATTTTACCTAGGAGAGTATTTTGGGGAGTTTTATTTTGAATATTTTAATATTTTACTAAAAACAAAGTTTGGGGAGATCACAGATAGATTATGTAGTGACAGTGCCCTGGGGGTGGAAGGTCTTTAAGAGCTCCAAGCTCGCCAAAACCAGTTTGGCTCAGTGGATAGAGCGTCGGCCTGCGGACTGAAAGGTCCCAGGTTCGATTCCGGTCAAGGGCATGTACCTTGGTTGCGGGCACATCCCCAGTCGGGGGTGTGCAAGAGGCAGCTGATCGATGTTTCTCTCTCATCGATGTTTCTAACTCTCTATCCCTCTCTCTTCCTGTCTGTAAAAATCAATAAAATATATTAAAAAAAAAAAGAGCTCCAAGCTCTTCTGTTCCCTCCAGTGACTGCTGGGTGCCTGGTTTTCATAGTTTACCATGGGTACTAGGCTGCTGATTTTAAAGACTACCACTGAGCAGAAAAGAGGGAGATGGGAATAGGGCAAGTTAAAAGGCCCCAAAGATCTAAGCAAGATTCAGTAGTTTTCTTTAGTAAATGCTGCTTGGATTGTTGCAAACTCTTGGATCCTACCCAAAGTTCTGAAAACATTTTAACATTTTTTTCCGTGTTTTCATTGCTGTTTGGGAGGAATAGATCTCCAGAGGTTCTTACTGTGCCATTCTGAAATCCCCTACTCATATATTTTTATTCAGTTTAGAGTGCAATCAGATTTCCATATAAAATAACAACCCTGGTGTGTGGATACTTGGGTCAGAACTTCTTAGCAGTGGTCAGGATTTGGACTAATGAAAATGCTGAAGGCAGCTTCTTCCTGCGTCTTCAGGACTCTAAAAGATGGTCCTGGAATTGAGGCTGGGCTGTGATCATTAGTAGGCCAGTGGGTGACAACTACAGTATAGGCAGCCAGTGAGATCATGAGTTTTTTTGGTGGTGGTTGTTTTGTTTTGTCTTTTGGTGTGTTTTTTTTTTCTTTGTTTTTCCTCTACTAAGCTGTTTCTTTCTGTGCTCATAGACCCCTGAAAACCTGGAGATATATTTGAGACAATTTTTTTTTTCTCCAGCAAAGGGCTACCAACTCCCCATTACTGTTCACTGTATTCCCCAGAAAGTCTGTTGGACTTGGAACTTTCCTTTAGAAGGAATTTGGGAGAGAACAATATTAAAAACTAGAGGCCTGATGCATGAAATTTTTGCAAGAGTAGGCCTTCCTTCCCCCGGCTGCCGGCACCGGCTTTCCTCTGACACCCGGGACCTGGGCTTCGCTTCTGCCGCTGGCAGGCACCCGGAACCCAGGCTTCCCTCACAGCCCCTTCTTCATCCAGAAGGTCGTTCAGAAGGACACCTGGTCTAATTAGCATATTATGCTTTTATTATTATAGATGGGGAAACAAACATTTGTTGAATGAGCCAGTGAGTGGTAGGCTTGAGAAATCAGGGAAAGCTTTCTGTAGGAGGCGTGGGATTTGACCTGGTCCTACAAGAATGTGTATGTATTGGTTAGTTGAAGAAAATTGGTGGTGAGCCCTAGCCAGTTAGCTCAGTGGTTAGAGCATTGGCCTGCAGATTGAGGGTCTCGGGTTCAATTCTGGTCAAGGACACATATCTCGATTGCAGGCTAGGTTGCATACAGGAAGCAACCAATCGATGTGTCTCTCTCACATCAATGTTTCTCTTTCTCTGTTTTTTCCCTCCCTTCCATTCTCTCTAAAAAATCAATGGAAAAAAAATGTTCTCTGGTGAAGATTAACAAAAGAAAAGAAAATAGGTGGCAAGTAGGAAGCAGTTACATTTAATCCTACCCACCGAGATATCTGTAATTAATTGCTCTCACTGGCCACTGCACGAATAAATGCCAGGCTTGTCAGAAAGCCAGTGACTAGGCAATGATCAAAAAAATAATGGGGGAGCCCTAGTTGGTTTGGTTCAGTGGATAGACCATCGGCCTGCGGACTGAAGGGTCCCGGATTCTATTCTGGTCAAGGACACATGCCTGGGTTGTGGGCTCAATTCCCAGTAAGGTGCATGCAGGAGGTGGCCAATTGATTATTCTTTCTCATCATTGATATTTCTATCTCATCAGTGATGTTTCTATCTCTCTCTCTCTCTCCCTCTCCCTTCATCTCTGAAATAAATTAAAAATATATTTAAAAATAATAATGAAGGAAGCAGCATATTATAGAGTCAAGAACTCAGATTCTAATATCAAACTACTTAAGTTAAAATCCCATATTTTCTGCTTATATTTTTATTAGCTGTACAACCCTGGGCACTTTACTTAAGCTCTCTGGCCCAATGATCTTTATCTGTGAAATGGGAAGATCTACCTGCCTCACAGGTTTGGTGAGAAGACTACATGAAATAATGCTCCAATAGTGCCAAGCACAGTGCCTTGCATAGTGTAAGTACTCACCACAGGGCAGCCATATTTTTTTATTATTGTTTAAAGTATTACAAATAGTAGTACATATGTCTCCTTTTTCCCCCCATTGACCTTCTCCCGGCCTCTCCTACCCCCCGGCACATGCCCTCACCCCTAGTGTCTTGTGTCCATTGGTTATGCTTATATGCATGCATACAAGTCCTTCAGTTGATCTCTTACCCCCGCTTCCCAACACTGCCCAGCCTTCCTGCTGTAATTTGACAGTCTGTTCGATGCTTCTCTGCCTCTGTATCTATCTTTTTGTTCATCAGGTTATAATGTTCTTTATTTTCCATAAATGAGTTAGATCATGTGGTATTTTTCTTTCACTGCCTGACTTATTTCACTTAGCATAATGCTCTCCAGTTCCATCCATGCTGCTGCAAATGGTAAGAATTCCTTCTTTTTTATAGCAGCATAGTATTCCATTGTGTAGATGTACCATAATTTTCTAATCCACTCATCTGCTGATGGGCACCTAGGCTGTTTCCAGATCTTAGCTATTGTAAATTGTGCTGCTATGAACATGGGGGTGCATATATCCTTTCTGATTGGTGTTTCTAGTTTCTTCGGATATATTCCCAGGAGTGGTATTACTGAGTCAAATGGCAGTTCCATTTTTAAATTTTTAAGGAAATGCCATACTGTTTTCCACAATGGCTGTACCAGTCTGCATTCCCACCAGCAGTGAAGAAGGGTTCCTTTTTCTCCGCATCCTCTCTAGCACTTGTCATTTGTTGCTTTGTTGATGATAGCCATACTGACAGGTGTCAGGTGGTACCTCATTGTTGTTTTGATTTGCATCTCTCAGATGATTAGTGACTTTTAACATGTTTTCATATGTCTCTTGGCTTTCTGAACGTCCTCTTTCAAAAAGTGTCTATTTAGGTCCTTTGTTCATCTTTGATTGGGTTGTTTATCTTTCTTTTGTTAAGTTGTATGAGTTCCCTGTAAATTTTGGAGATTAAACCCTTATCAGACATAACATTGGCAAATATGTTCTCCAATGTAGTGGGCTTTCTTGTTGTTTTGTTGATGGTTTCTTTTGCTGTGCAGAAGTTTTTATTTTGATGTAGTCCCATTTGTTTATTTTCTCCTTAGTCTCTCTTGCCCTAGGATCTGTGTCTGTAAAGATATTGCTATGACATATGTCTGCAGTTTTGCTGCCTATGAAGTCTTGTAGGATTTTTATGGTTTCCCATCTTACGTTTAAGTCCTTTAGCCATTTTGAGGTTGTTTTTGTGTATGGTGTAAGTTGGTGATCTAGTTTCATTTTTTTGCATGTATCTGACCAAATTTCCCAGCACCATTTATTAAAGAGGCTGTTTTGACTCCATTGTATGCTCTTGCCTCCTTTGTCAAATATTAATTGAGCATAATGGCTTGGGTCAATTTCTGGGTTCTCTGTTCTGTTCCATTGGTCTATATGTCTGTTCTTGTGCCAGTACCAGGCAGTTTTGAGAACCGTGGCTTGGTAATATAGTTTGATGTCTGGTATTGTGATCCCTCCAACTTTGTTCTTCTTTCTCAGGGTAGCTGTGGCTACTTGGGATCTTTTTTTGTTCCAGATGAATTTTTGTAGAGTTTGTTCTAGATCTTTGAAATATGCCCTTGGTATTTTAATAGGTATTACATTGAATCTATAGATTGCTTTAGGTAGTATGGACATTTTAATGTTGATTCTACCAATCCATGAACATGGTATGTTCTTCCATTTGTTTATGTCTTCCTCTCTCTCTCTTTTTTCAATGTCCTGTAGTTTTCTGAGTACAGGTCTTTTATGTCCTTGGTTAAGTTTATTCCTAGGTATCTTAATTTTTTTGGTGCAATAGTAAATGGGAATTTTTTTTCATTCCTCTTTCTGTGAGGTCATTATCTTATATAATAAAAGAGAAACATGTAAATTCACCGTACCTCCGCTAGGCTCACCAGCCAATCAAAAGTGAGTATGCAAATTAACCCAACAAAGCTGGTGGGTTAATTTGCATATGCAGGGGCCAAGCGGCCTGGGTCCTGGGAACATCCTAGGGACCCAGGCCGCTCCTAGCCTGTAGGCCCGCACGTAGGCCCTGAGCGGCCAGGGTCCCAGAACACCCCCAGCCACTCCAGGCCTACGGGTGCAGGCACCAAGCATCGGCCCGAGGCCACACCCCCAGTCCAGCACCCACAATGCGGGGCTGGCTGCCAGCCTCGGGGGCGTGTGGATCCAGCGGCCACCGCACGCCCAGGGTCCGCATACGCCCCCCAGCCCGGCACCCACAACACGGGGCTGGCTGCCGGCCTCAGGTGCATGCCCCCACCAGGCTGTGGGGACACACCCCTAGCCTGGTGGACACAACACAGGGGTTCCTCTGCGCATGAGCTGCAGAGGAAACACCTTTTCTTTTAAAAAAAAATACATTTTATTGATTTTTTACAAAGAAGAGGGGAGAGGGATAGACAGTTGGAAACATCCATGAGAGAGAAATATCGATCAGCTGCCTCCTGCACACTCCCCACTGGGGATGTGCCCCCAACAAAGGAACATGCCCTTAACAGGAATCAAACCTGGGACCCTTCAGTCTGCAGGCCAATGCTCTATCCACTGAGCCAAACCAGTTCGAGGGTAAACACCTTTTCTGACCGCTCATTGGCTAAGCTTCCTGTATGCCGCCACTTGCAGTCTTCTTGGTAACTTGGGTTATAAGAATCCAAGTAGGTGATCTAGGGTTTTTCCACCACACTCCTGGAGGAAAAAAACGAAGGTCTGCTGCTGGAGGGGCTAAGAAATGTCATATCCTGCTCTAGCCGGTTTGGTTCAGTGGATAGAGCCTCGGCCTATCAGAAATGGCTACGCGTGTCAGTGCTGACACGTGTGTCATAGGTTCTGCCATCACTGTTTTGGTTCTTACACAGGGTCCGTGTTTGATTCTGATCAAGGGCATGTACCTGGGTTACAGGCTCCTCCCTGGCTGGGGCCCAGATCAGGGCTCCTGCAGGAGGTAACCAATCAAAGTGTCCCTCTCACATTGATGTTTCTCTCTGTCTATCCCTCTCTCTTCCAGGCTCTCTAAAAATCAATGGAAACATATCCTCAGGTAAGGATAAAAAAAAAAAAAGAAAAGAAAGAAAGAAATGTCGTATCCTATGAAAGACACATCTTGAAAATGCCTAAAGAAAGTTGTCATTTTTTCACGGTGAAGGGACTGGAGTCCATGTTGACGAAAACACCTTGGTGGCTGCGGTGGCTGGCAGTGGCTGCAGCAGCAGGGTGATGGGGCTGGCGCCTTCCCCTGATCAGCCCGGTTGCCTCCCGCAGAGGGATGCCAGAATGCGGCTTAGGCCCGCTCTGAATGGGGAGCGGGCCTAAGCCGCAAGTAGGACATCCCCTGAGGGCTCCCAGTCTATGAGAAGGTCAGGCTGGGCTGAGGGACGCCGCCCAGTGCATGAATTTTGTGCACCGGGCCCCTAGTTGGTGTATAAAAAGGCCACAGATTTCTGGGTGTTAATTTTGTATCCTGCTACATTGCCAAATTCATGTATTAGGTCTAGTAGTTTTTTGATGGAGTATTTGGGGTTTTCTATGTATAGCATCATGTCATCTGCGAATAAGGATAGTTTTACTTCTTCTTTTCCAATTTGGATGCCTTTTATTTCTTCTTGTCTGATCGCTATGGCTAGTACTTTTAATACTATGTCAAACAGGAGTGGTGAAAGTGGGCATCCTTGTCTTGTTCCTGTTCTTAGGGGAAATGAGTTTAGTTTTTGCCCATTGAGTATGATGTTGGCTGTAGATTTGTCATATAGGGCTTTTATTATTTTGAGGTATGATCCCTCTATTCCCACTTTGCTGAGAGTTTTTATCAAGAAAGTATGTTGGATTTTGTCAAATGCTTTTTCTGCATCAACTGATATGATTATGTGATTTTTGTCTCTCAGTTTGTTTATGTGATGTATCACATTTATTGATTTGCGGATATTGTACCATCCTTGCATCCCTGGTATAAATCCCACTTGGTCATGGTGTATGATCTTTCTAAAGTATTGCTGAATCCGATTTGCTAGAATTTTGTTGAGGATTTTAGCATCTATGTTCATCAAGGATATTGGCCTGTAATTCTCTTTTTTTGTGTGTGGTGTCTTTATCTGGTTTTGGGATTAGGGTAATGCTGGCTTCATAGGAAGAGCTTGGAAGTGTGCCTTCCTCTTGAATTTTTGGAATTGTCTGAGGAGTACAGGTTTTAGTTCTTTGAATGCTTGGTAGAACTCCCCGGTAAAGCCGTCCGGACCAGGGCTTTTGTTTGCTGGAAGATTTTTTATCGCTGTTTCAATTTCTTCAGTAGTTATCAGCCTACTCAGGTTTTTTTATTCTTCTTGGTTGAGTTTTGGGAGATTGTATTTTTCTAGGAATATGTCCATTTCGTCTAGGTTGTCCATTTTGTTAGAATCGAGTTGTTCATAGTATTTTTTCATAATCATTTCTGTTTCTGTGGGATCGGTTGTTACTTCACCTCTTTCATTTCTGATTTTGTTTATTTGGGTCCTCTCTCTTTGCTTTTTGGTGTGTCTGGCTAGAGGTTCATCAATCGTGTTTATCCTTTGAAAGAACCAGGTCTTGGTTTTGTTGATCTTATGTATTTTTTTTTTTTGGTCTCTATTTAATTTATCTCCACTCTGATCTTTATTATTTCCTTCCTTCTGCTTATGCTTGGCTTTTCTTGTTGCTCTCTTTCTAACTCTTTGAGTTCTTGGGTTAGGTAATTGTTTCTATTTTTTTTATTTTTATTTTTTTGCAGTAGCCTTGTAGAGATATGAACTACCCTATCAAGACTGCTTTCATTGTGTCCCATAGATTTTGGATTATTGTGTTTTCATTGTTGTTTATTGCCATGGTGCTTTTTATTTCTTCTTTGATCTCTCTGGTAACCCAGTCATTGTTTAATAGCATACTATTTAGTCTCCAGGTGTTTAATTTTTTTTGTTGTTGTAGTTGATTTCTAGTTTTATGCCATTGTGATCTGAGAAGATGCTTGATATGATTTCTATCTTCTTGAATTTGAAGAGACTTTGCCTGTGACCCAATATATGGTCTATCTTTGAAAATGACCCATGTGAACTTAAGAAGAATGTATATTCTGTGGCTTTGGGGTGAAATGTTCTGAAGATGTCAATTAATACCATCTGATCTAGTGAGTCATTTAGGGTTGATATTGCTTTGCTGATTTTTCATTTAGAGGATTTGTCCAATGGTGATAGTGGGGTATTAAAGTCCCCTACTATGACTGTATTGCTTTCAATCTCTCCCTTGATATCCTCCAGAAGTTTTTTATGTATTAGGTGCTCCTGTATTGGGTGCATATATGTTTACCAGTGTTATTTCTTCTTGTTGGATTTCTCCCTTTAGTATTATGAAATGGCCTTCCCTATCTCTTGTTATGTCCTTCACTTTGAGATCTAATTTATCAGATATACGTATTGATACCCCAGCTTTTTGTCCATTTCCATTCGCCTGAAAAACCTTTTTCCATCCCTTCACCATCAGTCTGTGTGAGTCCCATTTTCTGAGGTGGGTTTCCTGTAGACAGAAGATATATGGGTCATGTTTTCTTATCCACTCAGCTACCCTGGGTATTTTGATTGGGGCATTTAATCCACTTACATTTAAAGTTATTATTGATAGGTAGTTGTTTTTTGTCATTTTTATTCTTTATGCCTGTTTTCCTTATTCCCTTCCTACTTTTTCTTTTTACAGCAGACCCTTTAGCAATTCTTGCATTGCTGGTTTGGTGGTAATAAACTCCCTTAGTCCTTTTTTGTCTGTGAAGCTCCTGATTTCACCCTCAATTTTGATTGATAGCCTTGCTGAGTACAGTATTCTTGGATACAGACCCTTGCTTTGCATGACTTTGTATATTTTATTCCATTCTCTTCTGGCCTGATGTGTTTCTGTTGAGTAATCAGTCACTAGTCTGATGGGGGATCCTTTGTAGGTAACTTTCTGTCTCTTTCTGGCTGCTTTTAATATTCTTACTTTGTCATTGGTGTTTGCCAATTTAATTATAATGTGCCTTGGCATCGGTCTTTTGGAGTTCATTTTGTTTGGGATTCTTTGAGCTTCTTGGATTTGTTTGGGTTTTTTCTTCCCTGTATCAGGGAGGTTTTCTGTCATCATTTCTTCAAACAGGTTTTCTATTCCTTGCGCAGTTTCCTCTCCTTCTGGCACCCCTATTATGCAGATGTTGTTTCATTTCGTGTTGTCCCAAAGTTCCCTTAGGCTCTCCTCCTGTTTTTTAAGGTTTTTTTTTGTTGTTGTTGTTTTTTTTTGCTAGATGCTGCTCTGCTTGGGTATTTTTTTCTACGTTGTCTTCTAGTTCACTAATGCGGTCCTCTGCTTCTTCTATTCTATTGTTGATGCTTTCTGTTGAGTTCTTTATAGCAGCGATGTCATTTTTCATTTCTTCTTGGTTCTTCTTCATTTCCTCTTGGTTCAGTGATGGGCAACCTTTTGATCTTGGTGTGTCAAACTTCGCCAAAAAAACTGAGCATAACTCAGGTAGTGTGTCACTTTGAGGAAAAAACATTATTTCGCAAATGTTTCATCCTCGGCATGCGGCCGCCTCAGCGGCCGCGTGTCATCAGAAATGGCTACGCGTGTCAGTGCTGACACGTGTGTCATAGGTTCCGCCATCACTGTCTTGGTTCTTACACATATTGTTGAATTTGTCTTCCATTCTTTTCAGCGACTTGATGGCCATTTCTCTGAATTTTTTCTCTGACATATTGCTTGCCTCCATTTCGTTTATTTCCTTTTCTGGTGATGCCTCCTTTTCTTTCATATGTGGCCTGTTTCTTTGTCTCCCCATGATCTCTCTTCTCTGGTTATCTGGTTATGTAGTTCTCTCTCACTTTTTCCTAGGTGAAATCTGACCTTTCCGTGAGAAGGTGCATAGCTCATCTGATTCCCCATATTTGCGCTTCTTGAGGTCCAGTGTTCCTGGGTTCACAGCTGTTCCCTGGGTGTTGTTGTTGTAGATTCCCAGGATGTATAGGCTTCCAATAACAGCCCTTCTCCCCTTCAAGATGGCACATTTTCTGCATCAGAGCCACTTGCTCCAGGAGAGATTTCAGCAGCAGTGAATGCTGCCTGGTCGGGGGAACCTGGTCTGTCAATCCCCAACAGTCCCTTGGAGTATAGCTGTCCCTCACCCACAAATATACAATTCCCGTGCGACCACACACTCTCCTTTTGTTATCTCACTCACACACTATCTTGCAGTCTGTCTTCCCATCGGAAGCCATCTTCCTCTCCTCAGGGCAGCCATGTTTTTAATCTGTGAGTCTAGCCACAAATCCAGATACCAATATGTACAAAGCCTAGAAACCTTGTAGGCATGGTTATAATTGAAACTGTTGTTGAGTACTTCCTGTAATTGCTTTATTTATGTTCTGTACACACTTAGAATTTGGTATCATCTTCTTGGAAATGCCAGCATGGCTCCATCACATTAGAAAGAATCATATGGAGTTTTTTGTTTATATTCGTGACACAATATTAAAGTGAGGTCAGTCACTTTGGGGGCAGAGGGTTCATGGTTGCAATAGAGGCAGGGATCCAGCAGAGAGACTCCCCAAAGGCTGGGTGAGATTCAGAGAGATGGATTCAAGTTCTTGATCAGCATAATCTCTGTCAACAAGAGGTCACTGCCACCAATCTAATGCCAGCAGGAGTCCCCAATCTGGGGTGTGATAAAAGGAGAAACTTTATTCAGATGAACAGTTTGCAAACCTGGGAAATTAGCCTGTGGTGGAAACCAAAAGTACACTCCATAGAGACAAAGGAAAAGTCAATATTTTATTGAGAAAGTCTCTGCTTTGGTCCCAGATTTGTCTATTTTATGTAAATGAGGAATCCAAATTAGCACAGTGTGATTGGTCCACACTATCCTGATTGGTTAGCTTCACATGTTCTTATTGGTTGTTTTGGGGCCATTCTTGTCTGTATTGATGCAAATGAGGATATAGCTGGGAAGTTCTGATCAGAAGGGTTAATTCTTATACCATTGAAAAATTATTCCAGCCGAAACCGGTTTGGCTCAGTGAATAGAGCGTCGGCCTGCCGACTGAAAGGTCCCAGGTTTGATTCCGGTCAAGGGCATGTACCTTGGTTGTGGGCACATCCCCAGTAGGGGGTGTGCAGGAGGCAGCTGATCGATGTTTCTCTCTCATCGATGTTTCTAACTCTCTGTCCCTCTCCCTTCCTCTCTGTAGAAAATCAATAAAATATGTTTAAAAAAATAAATAAATAACTCTAATTTGGCTAATAACTAGGATAGAAATAGAAAGAAAGAAAAATTATTCCAGGAACTCCTTTATAAGGATTGGTTCAATTAGTAGTAACACAGTGCAGGAGGCTTGGCCTTTGAGTCTACATCTTTTCTCTGAAATTCAATGTTAGTGAAAGGCCTCTTTAGGCAATAGCTGCTAGACTCTCATTATGAATTTGTGCCCAGTTAACCACAAGGAGTCCTTCTTGGCAGGTATATTCCTTTTCAAGATCCATATCTACTATTAGCAGATTCTACTACCTGAGCTTTTCTCTCCTAGAATTTCAAAGGTCTCAGGTTTTTATTTATTCAGTCATAAAACAGGCATCCTGGCAGGTGTAGTAGTATTTATTAAAATATATATAGGCTCTGGACTCAGGCTAGACTTGAATCTGAGCTTTAGGATTTCCTAGTTCTGTGATCTTGGACAATTTACGTAACCTTTCTGTGCCTTTATGGCTTCATCTGTAATATGAGGATAATAATATAAGCTATCTTGCTCTGGCCAGTGTGGCTTAGTTGGTTGGGTGTCCTCCCATGCACCAAAAGGTTGCTAGTTCGATTCCCAGTCAGGGCACATGTCTGGGTTGCAGGCTTGATCCCCAGTAGGGGGCATGCAGGAGGCAGATGATCAATGTTTCAGTTTCACATCAATGTTTCTCTCTCCCTCTCCTTTTCTCTCTAAAAATCAAAATTTTAAAACGAGTTAAATGAGTTAGTATATATGAAGACTTAGACAATTTATTGGCATATACTAAGTGTTCAACAAATATTAAATATTATATATATATATATCCTATTTAATAAAAGAGTAATATGCAAATTAACCATCACTCCACTAAACCCACAAGCCATGCCCACCAGCCAATCAGGAACGAGTATGCAAATTAACCCAACCAAGATGGCTGTGACCACGGAGCTAGCAGGAGGCTTGGAGGAAGCCAAGCTTTCCGCACACCCTGGCCAGCTGTGGACTCCACTCAAGGCTACAAAGTTTCAATTATAGAAGATAAATAAATCCCAACAAGAATGGCTGCGGCCACGGAGCAAGCAGGAGGCTTGGCTCCGCTCAAGGCTACAAAGTTTCAATTATAGAAGATAAATAAATCCCAGATACCAGGGCCTCCGCTTGGGTCGCCAGAAGGCGTGGCTGGCCTGCAAACCACCACAGGCACCTTTCCCAGGCCACTCCACGCCCCAAGGGAACCCCCAACCTGATCCGGGACACCCTTTAGGGCAAACCAGCTGGCCCCCACCCGTGCACCAGGTCTCTATCCTATCTAATAAAAAAGCAATATGCAAATTGACCATCACTCCAACACACAAGATGGCTGCCCCCATGTGGACACAAGGTGGCCGCCACAAGATGTCCAGGAGGGGAGGGCAGTTGGGAGGGACTAGACCTGCAAGGGAGGGCTGTTGAGGGCGATCAAGCCTGCAGGGGAGGGCAGTTAGGGGTGACCAGGCTGGCAGAGAAGGGAAGTTGGGGGCGACCGGGCCTGCAGGGAAGGGCAGTTGGGGGGGACCCAGGCCTGCAGGGGAGAGCAGTTGGGGGGAGACCAGGCCTGCAGGGGAGGGCAGTTAGTGGTGACCAGGCCTGGAGGGGAGGGCAGTTAGGGGCAAAGAGGCTGGCAGGGGATCAGTTACGCATCAATCAGGCTGGCAGGGGAGGGGTTAGGGGGTGATCAGGCTGTCAGGCAGAAGCGGTTAGGGGCAATCAGGAAGGCAGGCAGGCAAGCAGTTGGGAGCCAGCAGTCCTGGATTGTGAGAGGGATGTCCGACTGCCCGTTTAGGCCCTATCCCAGTAGTCGGACATCCCTTGAGGGGTCCCAGATTGGAGAGAGTGCAGGCTGGGCTGAGGGACACACACCCCCATGCACGAATTTCATGCACTGGGCCTCTAGTGTGTGTGTATGTGTGTGTGTATTGATTTCAGAGAGGAAGGGAGAGAGAGAGAGAGATAGAAACATCAATGATGCGAAAGAATTATTGATTGGCTGCCTCCTGCACGCCCCACACTGGGGATCAAGCCCACAACTCAGGCATGTGCCCTGACTGGGAATCAAACCATGACCTCCTGGTTCATAGGTTGAAGCTCAACCATTGAGCCATGCCAGCTGGTCTAAATATTAAATATTATAATAACTACTTCTTTTCTAGTGGGTGGGAAGGTGGCTATTTTAATTCTATTTACATGTTTAATATTTTGGTTTTATGTGCTTTTCTAGTTTTATTCACTGTTGTGTTTCCCATGCAAAACTCACTGTCTGTCTTAGATACAGCACTTATAAATTAAGTTTGCTGGATGAATGAATGAATGCCCACAGGTATGCAATTCTAATACAGTGAGAGGTGTTATAACAGAGCTCGAGTACAAGGCACTTAGCAGGACCTGAGGAATATGATATGATATGCTCAAATTTGAGCAATTCAGGGAGCATTTAGTTGACAGGGGCTGTTCCAGAATTTTCAAAGCAGTCAGAACTGAGATCACACTGCATCCAAGAATAAGGTAAAGTGATGCTAGAGAGCCACCAGGTGGCAGTATTGCAAAGGGATTCAAGCAGCAGAAAAAGACCAGTCCTTTCCAGTCAAGAGTTCATATTTATGTCTGAGGCAATTTTTCTTTCCTCTCCACAAAAGTTCAAGCTGTGATTTCTTTCCCTTTTAACCACTGGTCTTGGTGCACTGCCATCACTACCCAATGCTGCTTGGGAGCCATCTGGCACTCTAGCTACTCTCTCTTTACCAGGTCATTATGTGGCCTTCTAATTCCCACACCACTGACCTGCTGTTTTTTTTGCTATGTCTCCATGGTTGGAGTTAAAGGAGTGAAGGGAGAAACAAAACTAACATTTCTGAGATAACAGACACTATATCAGTAATCTATATATATAAAACCCTAATATGCAAATAGACGGAATGGCGGAACAACCAAACAACCAGTCACTATGGCGTGCGCTGACCACTGGGGGTGCACGTGGAACATGGCGGGCGTCAGCAGCAGCGGGATGGTAGAGCAGGTGAGTGGAGGCACCAGACCAAGGCGTGGTGCCAGTCGCTGTCATCAGGGCGAACCTCTGGTGGTTACTGAGAATTCTTTGCTCCTGTGTGCCATGGTCCCACTCACTGCTCGCACCCACTGCTGGCGCCCAGTGCCAGCTCTGATTGCTCGGTGCCATCAGCAGGTACAAGAGGTAGCTGCCAGCTCTGATCGCCCCTCAGGGCTTCTCCACCTCCCCCTGCTCCTGAGGGACGATTGTGGCTGGCAGCTGCCTCTTGTACCCACTGCTGGCAATGGCCCCACTCACACCTGCTGCCAGCGCCAGCCCCACTCGCACCCACAGCCAATACCAGAGCCACCGCTCATACCCGCTGCCAGCGCCCGGCGCTAGTCCCAATTGCTCAGCACCATCAGCAGGTGCGAGCAGCAGCTGCTGGCCCTGATTGCCCCTGAGGGCTTCTCCACCTCCCCCTGCTTCTGAAGGACGATCGGGGCAGCAGCTGCTGCTCACACCCGCTGCTGGCACTGGCCCCAACCCCTCTGCGCTGTCAGTGGGTGCGTGTGGGGCCAGCGCCGTCAGCACATGGGAGCAGCAGTGGTGGGAGCGAGGCTACCAGCAGATGGGACCAGGGGCAGCGGCAGGAAGGGCCGGGCAGGGGTGCAGAGGATGGGCTGAGACCCGCCCCTGTGCCCACCACAGGCTCGTGGCCCACAGTTCCTTTCAAGGTGCATGAATTTGTGTACTGGGCTCCTAGTTTTATGTAATCACTAGAGGCCTGGTGCACCAAATTCGTGCACTGGGTGGAGGGGGTCCCTCAGCCCAGCCTGCACCCTCTCGCAGTCCAAGAGCCCCTTTATCGATCTCCGTGCAGAGGGAGGCCCTGCCGCAGTGCCACTGGCTGAGTAGCCTGGGCCTCCCTCTACAAGGTGATCATGGGGCAGTGACGGCACCCCCCGACCAATCACATCACACCTACCTTGGCTGGCCTGGTGCCAGTGTGTGTCATAGCATGGTCATCTGGACAGTCGTTCTGCTCTTCAGCCGTTTGGTCGATTTGCATATTACGCTTTTATTATTATAGATGACATTGAATTGCCACAAAACTCCAAGAGATTAATATTATCAATTACTTTCTTCATCATCCAGCTTTGGCAGTTAATAACATATATGTGCCCAGTCTGGTTTCAGCTATACTCCCACCCAACACCACTGGATTATTTTCAGGCAAATCACAGGTAATATTTCATTGAACCATTTTTCTTTTACATTTTCTTTTCTTTTTTTAAAAATATATTTTATTGATTTTTTACAGAGAGGAAGAGAGAGGGATAGAGAGTTAGAAACATCGATGAGAGAGAAACATCGATCAGCTGCCTCTTGCACACCCCCTACTGGGGATGTGCCCGCAACCCAGGTACATGCCCTTTACCGGAATCGAACCTGGGACCCTTGAGTCCACAGGCCAACACTCTATCCACTGAGCCAAACCGGTTTCGGCTACATCTTATATACCTATAAAAGATAAAGACTTTTTAAACATACCACAGTATCATTATAACACTAAAAAAACCCTTAGCAATGATACCTTAATGTTATGAAATGTCTAAATAGAGTTCAAACTTACCTGGTTGAGTCATCTTTAAAAATTACATTTGGTTTATTCAATTCAGAATTCAAACAAGGCATATTTGATAAGTGAGCTGTGAGCCATTTTACATAGAGAGAAACTAAAGTTCAGAGAAGATCATCATTGTTTTAAAAAACAATTCTCTATTGAATCAGACTGGATAGCAGATGTTGGGGATACAAAGATTAGGAAGACACTGGCCTCTGTGCTCAAGGAACTCAGTCTTGTGCTCCTGTAAGGCTCTGTGAATATATCTATCACAGGAACTATCACATTATGTTATTAGTATGTGGTTAGGTATCTGTCTTCCCAGATAAATGGCAAATTCCTGAAAAGTTAGGGGCCATTTCATGGTCAACATTGTATCCCTAATACCTAGCATAGCCCCTGGTACTTGAGAGGTATTTAACAACAATAGGGAAAGGAGTAATTTTGTCTGACTAGCCAGTGATGGGCAACCTTTTGAGCTTGGTATGTCAAACTTTGCCAAAAAACTGAGCATAACTCGGGTAGTGTGTCACTTTGAGGAAAAAACATTATTTAGCGATATTTATAGTTTAAATAACATAAATGTTTCATCCTCGGCATGCGGCCGCCTCAGAGGCCGCGTGTCATCAGAAATGGCACTGACACACGTGTCAGAGGTTCGCCATCACTGGACTAGGCAATGGAAACCAGTTAAGAGTTTCAAGCAGTGCAGTAGCATGGTCAGATTTGCAATATAGATAGGTTAACTCAGGTTGTAGGCATGACAGACTGGAGGCAGAGGGGACTATTGTGAAAAGAATGACTATGTTAGAGAAGATGAGAAAGCCAGACCAGGGCAATGGCAGTGTGTATGGAGAGAAGACAGATTGGAGAGCTACTGAGGCTGTAAATTTGGCAGGATTTGGCAATTTCTTAGATGTAGAGAATGAGAGAGAATAAAGTGTTCCAGGTTTCTCACTTGGGTTATGGTGGTTCCACCAATAGATTCAGAGTAAAGAGGAGAAGCAAGTTTGAGATGGAGAAGATGAGTTCCATTTTGGACATGATAGGTTGTGTCTATCTGGTCTTCAGGAGCTACTATCCATCAGGATGTTTGAGACCAGAGCTCAGGCAAGAGGTCATCAGTGAATATCTAGGAGTCACGCCCTAACCGATTTGGTTCAGTGGATAGAGCGTCAGCCTCTGGACTGAAAGGTCCCAGGTTCGATTCCGGTCAAGGGCATGTACCTTAGTTGCGGGCACATCCCCGGTAGGAGGGTGTGCAGGAGGCAGCTGATCGATGTTTCTCTCTCATTGATGTTTCTGATTCTCTATCCCTCTCCCTTCCTCTCTGTAAAAAATCAATAAAATATATTTAAAATATATATATCTAGGAGTCACAACATTTAGTTGGAGCTTGAAAGCCTGCCAGTAGATGCCTCATCACTCTGGGAAAGGACGTGAAATGAAATCGGGAGTGGAATAAGAAGGGAACCCTGACCCTTACTAAGGGGTTGGAGAATGAGAAGCCCATGAGAAAAAAAATGGAAAAGGAAGAGCCCGAAGATTGGAATAAAATCAGGAGAGTGTGGTGCCACAGGCTGAGGCAGCGTGGAGAATGCTGTGGAGGAATGTGATTGAAGGCAGGGCTAATTGGAGTGGAATAAAGTGGGACTTGGGCTGTGGAGGTAGGGACTGCCTCCCAAGGTCTTTGGTAAGTAAAACTGGCAGACATTGAAAATGGTAGCTAACACTCATTGAGCGTTTATTATGTGCCAGGCACTATTTCATCAGTGCTTTCATGAATTATCTTATATAAATTCTCACAACCAACCTAGGGGATAGATAAATATTATTATCACCATTTTATGCATGAGGAAACTGAGATACACAAGAGGAAACATAATTTGCTGAGGATCACAGAGCTAGTAAGTGACAGAGCTGAGATTCAAGCCCAGTTGGTTGGCTCTAACCCATTGTACGATAACCTGTTTCACTGAATGCTGCTCTTAACTTCTAGATTGTTTTGCCTTGATTAGAGGTGGGGAGTAAGGGTGGTCAGGATTAGGTTCAATTTTGAGTTATACATACAAAATAACAGCGGATTAAACAGAATAGAAAATTATTTCTCTTCCATGTTAAACTCTGAAGAGCTTAAGATGTCCTATTATCTCCACAGTGACACTAGTCCTTGTGGTACAAGATAGAGCTCTAGCCATCTCATATGTGCTCCAAGCCACAAAATGCCAGGTGGAGGGAAGAGGAGAACAGACATTGGGGACAACTAACAGTCTCTGCTGTAAGAGAAATTCTAGGACTGTGCCATGGGTGATTGCCTGGAGGATGGGGTTACCACTAATTGAGGTAGAGAATACATGAAACCTGTTATACCTTTATTGTTTGTTTATCCAGCATCTTTCCCTTTGCTTGGTAACAAAACTCTGTTTTTTTGGGCGGTGTTGCTTCTCTCCTGTCCAGCCATGTATTTCTAATGGGGGCTTTCAATTATAGTACCCCAGCTCACTAGCAACATTGGATTTCATTGGTTGATATGTGGGCATGTGATCTAGATCAGAGCAATTAAAATCATTGTCTTCATTTTTTTTTCTAACTTAACTGGGGAGGGTGGTGGTAATACCAAATACCAAGCCAAAGCAGGGATGCAATAGATGAGACCTTTTATAATGTACATGAGAAACTGAGAGTCTGAACTAAGGCAATGTAAGTAGGTATTGTAACTCCTGGCCAGGCTTTCCATGTGTCTTTTAGACCTTGAATCAGTTGCCCATATCTATAGGCTGGTCATCTTTACCTGGATGGAATGCAAGTGGTCACAAGTCATTATGAGCATATTTTCATCTATGTCCTTGGACATGATTTATAATGGCTGCTTAAAAACTCCTGTCTGCTGCCCAGCTGACGTGGCTCAGTGGTTGAGTGTCGACCTATGAGCCAGGAGGTCACAGTTCGATTCCCGGTCAGGGCATATGCCTAGGTTGCGGGCTCGATCCCCGGTGTGGGGTGTGCAGGAAGCAGCCAATCGGTGATTCTCTCATCATTGGTGTTTCTATCTCTCTGGCCCTGTCCCTTCCTCTCTGAAATCAATAAAAATATATTTAAAAAAAACTCCTGTGTGCTAATTCCAAATCTAGGTTATTTTGTGACCAGTCTTCATTGATTGTGTTTTTTCTTTTGTATGTGTGACATTTTTTGTTGTTGTTGTTTCTGATATGTCCAGTCATTTTGATTTGTCTCATGGACATTGTAGAGGACATGTTGTAAAGATTCTGGATTCTATTATGTCCCTCTGGAAAGTATTGATTTTTAATTTGTTTTAATAGGCAGTTAAACTTGACAGAATTCAAATTCCATATTCAGTCTGCCCTGTGGTAAGCAGCAGCTGAACTTTCTGTTCAGTTCTTTCAGTTTTATATGGGCTGTTTGGAGACTGGTCCCTGGATGTAGAGTACAGAGGTTGGCCAGAGATTTGGACAGAGTTTATACACAGAATTTAGGGTTTCCCCCTCTCAGGATCTCTCCATTCCAGGATTTTACCTGTACATATTTCAGCAGTTGAAACCCTGAAATCTGTCTGTTGGTAAAGACTCAATTTTACCCACCCACACATCATTGATTGGGGCTTGCCTTATGCCTAACAACCTTAAAAATGGAAATCTCACCTATTTCTAATTCTTTGTTTTGTGTGTGTGTGTGTGTGTGTGTGTGTGTGTGTGTGTGTAGGTTCTCTTCCAGTTTCTGCCTGCTTTGGGTTGTTTGTTAATACTTTCAGGTAGTTTTTAAAAAATACTTTTACAGATTATATTGTTGCTATATTTGAAGGAAAGTGGGTTTGATAGAAGCTACTTGGTCATTTACTGGAATCCAGAACCTGTCTGTTCCCTATTATGTAACCTGTGGCCATTGTAGCAAGAATGTTCTAGTAGGGTAGTAAGAAATTTTACCCAGCATCTGGATAAAATTAGCTCCCAATGATGTGGCCTGATGAAGGCAGTTTTTATAAACAGGTAAGTTAAATGTAATGTTGTTTCAGGATGACAAGTTTGTGGATATAAGAAGCTTAATAATCCCCCACTTGGGCTTTCCCGTGAGTTGAAATAACTTCACTCTGGGATAGGCAGAATTTTGCTGCCACCAACCTGAGCACCTCTTCTCATGAGGAACTTCACTGTCAATATCCTCATCCTGTTACCTCTTGGTCACCTCTGCTTTTTTTTAAAGAAAAGACATTATTTGTGTTTATTATAATAAACTGTAATTTCTATACATAGATCAGAATGATAGGCCAAGACCCCTACCAGTCTTCTGCCTGACCTAGTAACTGGGATGGACAGGAGTGGATAAATTGAAAAGCTTTTTAGCAGGTTGAATTGTCAGGGATTAGTGACACATATTGAAGGGGGGATTAGAGAGAGGGTAGAGTTAAGGATGACTTCCAAGTTTCTGCCTTGGGCATCTGGAAGGATGATCAGTACAGGATAGAGAACATCAGAAAGAGCAAGTTTAAGGGAGAACATGAATTCAGCTGTGGCCATGTTTGGGTACCTGTGGGACAGCCAGTCAGAGTTCATATGAATCTGAATGACTGGAGAAAGATCTTGGATGGAGATCTATATCGAGGAATCACCAGTAGATAAGTGATAGATGAGGTGTAGATGATATAACCAGATAGCATGTCAGCAAAAGTTTGCTGTCACCAATATAATGCCAACAGGAGTCCCCAGTCTGGGATACAGTAAAAGGAGAAAATTCATTCAGGTAAAGAGTTTGCAAAAGGGGGAAAACAAAAGTGCGCTCCCCTGAGATAAAGGGGAGGCCTGCTTATATAGAGAAGTGCCCACCATGGTCCCTGATTGGTACATTTTTATGCAAATGAGGAATCCAAATATTCATTCAAATAGTGATGTCTTGTTTGGTCAGAATTGTGTGTCCTGATTCGTTATTGTGGAGCTACTCTTATTGGTCAGTAAAAACACAAATGAGGATATAGCCATGCGTTTCTCTATTGGACAGGGCAGATCTCAGCTGATTGGTCAAAATACAATTTCAGGAACTCCTTATAAGGGTTGGCTCAACTGGAAGTCAGTGCAGGAGGCTTGGCCACTGGTCTGTGGCTTTCCTCTGATATGCAGTGTGTGTGAGAGGACTCTGTCAGCAATGGCTGTTAGACTCTAGTTATGAATTTGTGCCCAGTTAACCACGAAGAGTCCTTCTTAGCAGATATATTCCTTCTCGAGGTTCACAGTGTACAGAGTGAGAATAGAATTGATAACAAAGCCCAGTAGTTAAGGGGAAAACATAAGAAATGAGTCACTTAGAAGATTGAGAAACAGCCAGAAAAGTGAAAAACAAACCAAGAAAGATGGTATACAGAAGCCACCAAAGGAGTTTCTCCAAGGGTCCAATTCAGCAGAAAAAAGGAAGCAAAGTAAGCATTGAAAAGCACGCATTGGATTTAACAACTAAGAGGTTTTTACCTCAGAGATTGTAATTTCAGTGGAATAGCAAGGAGTGTTGCCAGATTTGTGGTTTGATATGTACATGGTGTGGTAGACTTTAACATGTGGCTCCTATTAACCATTCCTCCCAGTAATCATGCCCCTGTGTAACCCCCATTCTTGAATATGGTGGGCCCTGTAAATATGTTTAACTTATAGAATGCAGGGAAGTGAAGTCAAGTTACCTTGCAACTTTTGCCTTGTTGTTGTTTTTTGGTTTTTTTGTTTGTTTGTTTTTGGAGTCCTGAGCAATCACGTAAAAAAAATCTGATCACCCTGCTAGAGAGACCACATGGAGAGATCATGAGATGACATGGAAAGAGAGAAACCTAGCTGCACCCACGGTTCTAGGCATCCCCACTAAGGTCCCAGACATGTAGGAAACCATCTTTGACCCTCCAGATCAGCCTAGAGTGACTAGTAGATACCACATGGGACAAAAGAATTGTCCAGAGAGCCTTGCCCAAATTTTTCACCAATGCAGTCATGAATATAATAAAATGATTATTGTTGTCAGCCCCAAGTTTTGGGGTAGTTTATTATTCAGCAATAATAACTGGAACATTGGGCATTGAAGTAATAGAGACTATAAATGTATGTTATACTTCCAATAAGCTTGGAAAGGGAAAGATCAGATGGCAGCTGGAAGGTCTCATAAAATTGAAGGAGCATTTCTTTAAAGATGGTAGAGACTTAAGAATGTTCATATGCTAATGAGGAAGAGCTATGAGAAAGAGAAGGTTGAAGATGCAGAAGAGGAGATGGCTTGCCCAGCTGGCATGGCTCAGTGGTTGAGTAAACCTATGAATCATGAGGTCAGGGTTCGATTCCCAGTCAGGGCACATGCCTGGGTTGTGGGCTCAATCCCCAGTTGGGGGCATGCAGGAGGCAGCCGATCAATGATTTTCTCTCATCATTGATGTTTCTATCTCTCTCTCTCTCTCCCTTCCTTTCTGAAATCAATAAAAAATTATTAGAAAGGAAGGAAGGAGGGAGGGAGATGGCTGATGTGTGAAGTCTCTGAGAAGGGAAGGGATGAGACCCAGAACTCCAGTGGAGGGTCTGATCTTGGACACAAGGGTAATGGGATCCTTCAACCTCTAAAGTTTCATCCTTCCTCTGGATCTTTAAAAATGTCAGGCTTTCCCATGTACTAGGCTTTATCGGAATATATGAAGGTTAGTTGGACACTAGAGGATCTCCCAAGAATTGGCTGACTGAGGCACTTTCCCTGTCTTATTCACTTTAACTCAGACCAAAAAGCAACAGGAATTCACAACCATAGTTCTGTTTTTCCTCTGTTAACTAGGAACTGATCCTGTTTACTGAGAATGTTGGGAGCTGGAATAGGTATCATGTTTGAGGATAGTGATGAATATTTGGAAGAGTTGTGAGAAATGAAATCAGGAACTGATTTAAGTTTTGTAGGAGGATTTCCAGGCAGTATTATTATGTTGAAAACCACAGAAATTGGATAGCACTAATTATCATACCTATGGTATGTTCTTTATTAGGGCTTAGAAGCCATGGCATAAGATAGAGAAGATAATCTTTGTGTTAGATAAGACAAGAGTTTGGGCAGTTCTTATTAAATTCTGTTATTGCTAAATGTTAAAATATAGTAAGCAGGTGCAGCTTTCTATATTTGCCTTGTCTCATATGTAAATGTGTCAGCTATGGGGAACTCATATTCAATCTTTGAATTTAAATGTATATGTAAGCAATTGCTAAAACCTCCCTCAAGGGAGACAGAGCTCTGGATGTGAATTCCTAAACTAGTTTAAGTAAATAAAACTATGTAACAATAACCACTTCTCATTCTTGAATAGAACGCTCCAAGCAGCGGCTCCCTTGATTTTGGTAACTAACCTAGCAGACTCATATGGGACTCTCCTAAAGGGACTTCCTCTCTGCCTGGCATGGACCCTTGGTGAAACAGTCAGTGGCAGCAACTCCTTGGGGGCTTGCTTGTCTGCATCTCCACTAGAGGGAGGATCTATTCCATAGGAAACTCCAGGTTGGTGTTGACCACTGGAATGGCTCTTTGGCCCACTTGACAGCGAAGCGTGGTGGCCACCTGAACCTGTTTTGTTGAGCACTTCAGAAAGGAGATGAGTCAGGCTCTGAAGTCACTTTAATTATTTTGATCAGGAAGGAAGTGTCTTTGGGAAGCCAGATTCAGGGCCTGACCTAGGTTTAATGCTGGCGGGTTGAGGGACAACTATGGGGCAACTCAAGACATCCTCAGGTGACAGTCTCTGGTCTGGTTGTCAGGGAACCCTGGGTCACTGATAGTATTTTCAGTGGACTAGAGGTTATGGGATCATAGTGTCCACCACCCTGTAGTTTCTGTCCTGTAGGAGTTGGATTTTTATTCTTTGTGTATATGTTTGCCTTGTTTGTCTCATATGTAAATGTGTCAGCTATGGGAAACTCAAATTCAATCTTTAAATGCAACCCCTTGGGTGCATTCTCCAGAATTGGATCAAGGACCCCCAAAGAGACTTTCCTGTTTATCTGAGTCATTGTAGGGCTCATTTGGTTTGGGGATTTTTCCTTTTGGTTGTCTTAGGGAAAAAGGCTTTGAGAGATTCTCTTAGTAACTTTGGTTACACTGAGACAGGCTGAGCCTCTCTGAAATGGATGGATTTAGTCATCCCATTCCCTTTTCTTCTGACCTCACCCGACTGGTTTCTGTCAGTGGCTCGCCTTGTGGGCAATTAGGGGTTCCTCCCTAACATCCCACTTCTGTTCTGTCCTTTCAGTCTTCACCTGACACTGTTCTGGCTTTTTACTCTGCACTTAGTTGGAGTGCTCTCCTATTTCCTATTAGCCTTCCAGCCAGCCCCTTTCAGTGGGCCAGATTTTCAAATAATCTTATCCCATTGGCACTTCAGATCATCTTGTTGCCTCAAGCTGTCTTATCTGTCTGGGAGTCACTTGATTCTTTCCATTTCTCCTAGCTTCCCAGTTTCTGACCTTGGATAGGGAACTCCCCTTTGTCTCACAGGGCATTCCTGTTTTTGTTCCCAGTCCTACATCCCTGCGGCGAGTCATCCCCTTTCAATTTTACATGGCAATACAATTTCTGTGGTTTAGCTCTGGGTGACCTTTCCATCTATGGTTCAGCGACCTCTGGCCAGTGGCTGTCTCTCCAGGTACTGTTTGAAAAGATGCCTGGACTGATTATTCCAGGGACGAATCTGCAGTGCTCACCTCTGGCCAAGTATAACTGACAAACAACGCTTTCATTTTACAATAAAAAAATTAAGCAATTGATTACTGGAACTGTATCTGTTATTTGTTGAGTCTGCGTCTCAACCCGGCCATGGAATTTTGTTAACTTTAAACTGGTTTTCAATTTGGCCTAGAGCTGGCAAATTAAATCTGAAAGTGTTCTATGTTTAGTTGTGAGTGAGATATGTTGTTTGGTGATGATATTTGTTTTAAATGATTTAACTATAGCAGCCAAAGTTCAGTTCCTAGTCAGAGCTTGTCCTATTGATACCAAAAAAAATGTGGGTGTTGTTTGAGTCTGAGTTCTTGTATTGCAAAAATTGAAGAATGAAGCTGCGGACAAAAACAATGAATGGGAGCAAAGTTTATTGGGAGAAGCCAGTCCTAGAAAAAGTGTAACTGGGGTTCCAAGAGCAGGCCAATGTCTGGATCTTCCTTTCCATGTTACAGTCGGGAATAGTTTAGTATCCAAGTTAATTAAAGTCAAATAGTCCATGTGTGGAGGCCCACATGGCCATAAACCATGTGGACGCAGGGATGTGCTCCCACGTCACAGGAATGAATATCAGGAACCCCTTGAAAGTCAGGAAGAAGAGAGAGAGTGAGAGGAACTGTGCACCTTTTATTTAGGGGATGGGTAGTCTTGCTAGCTCCTATTTGGTCTTTTCAAAGAATTCTGCCTTAGCAATATCCTTTGGATTGGTTTATATGCCTTACTGCCTTGTGATTGGTTACTGCATGCTGCCTGTCTTAGCAATATCCATACATTTTAAAGTTCATGCCTCTCTAATGAGTGCCCTTCCTTCCCCATCCAGTTGGGGTGCCTTAGTAACTTCGCCTAGTTGGATTCTGGGTTCTAATTCTTTTCCCATGGCCCCACCCCTATCTACCTAGCTTCCTTCTGTCTCCTTACCATGACTTGTTTGCTGCAGCTACCCTGAAGAGGAAGAAGCCTTCTCCTTTTTGTAAGTTTGCCCCCATTTGAGTATCAAACCCGGGAAAATGGCATCTGAGGCTTCTTCCGCTTCCCCATCTTCTTCGTCTCCTGGCAGCAGTCCTATTGTGCTCAGGCTCTGTCCCAGTGCCATCCTTCTCTAGGAAAATCTGCCTCCTTAAATTCAGTCTTTCTGAAGCCACTCTTCTTGCCTTCTGAGCTTTTCAACTTTATTGTGCACACCCACTTTCCATTTTCTGTTGTGTGTGTTTGTCAGGTCTCATGGAGACAATGTGTTATTGTCATAATTAGCTAGTTTATTAATATTAATAACAGGAAACGAGCAAATGGGAAGTCAGACATTGTAAGCATGTTTACCTGGGAACCATAAGCCTGTTTCTTTCACAGGGAAGCCACAGCTTCACACCTCAGGGAATCACAGCATTGTTCCTCCAAGGGGATTAATACCCCTCCCAACCACCCTCTAGTACTGGTTTGTCTGGGGAGCAGGGGGAGATAAGGACATTTGCAGTAAAGTCAGGGTGTCCTAGGGAAAATGCTTGCCTGTCAGTCTAGCCTGGGGAACAGTGGATTGGCTAAGGGGTGCACCCGATCCGAAGCATGCAAAATATTGGAAAGAAAATCCCCAAAGAGTTCCCTCTCTGTTGTTCTCCCTCTTGCTCGCTTGTTCACTCTGGTTCTCTCTTGCTCCGTGACCCGCACTCACCGTGTGTTCACCTGTTCTGTCTCCATAGCCATGTGGCCTTAAACAGCCACATGGCCCATGGCCATGAGGATCCCACATGCAATGGACTGCAGCTGGGAACAGAAGCTAAGGTAGCCACACACTGTCCTGTACTATACTTTAATATGGAGTAGAAACTGTGCGCAGTGGCCTTAATTCTGGGCCTCCTGAAAACAAGATTGGACTTTTTCCATGGCGAGATGGACAGGGTTGGGACCTTGAAGGGAACCCCCTTAATTTTATATCATCAATAAAGCTTTCCACAAAATCCTATCCTCTCATGGGAGCCTCAGAAAATTCTTATTCTTGCAGCACTCCAGAAGCTCCCCTGCACCGATAACAAATAGAATGCATTCTATGATTGACTATAAATTTTACATGGCATTTAAAACGTCTTGCAGCATACAAAGCTTTGGTCATCTGAACAAAATCTTAAATTAGTAAATAGGCTAACCCAAATGCTTTTCAGAATCACATGATTTGAGCTGGTTGAGTTTGGTTTAATTAAATAGACATACCTTTAAAATAATCAGCATTAAATAATACTTTTATTCTACCTGGGTTTAATAGTTAAATAAGTTCATGTTATCTTTATTACAAAATTTATCAGCAAGAAAAATAACTTGGTATGATAAAATTTTCATAAGTAATCTAAACTTAATTGTTAGGAGAAAGTACATTAAGTAAATGTAAATGGTATGAAAAGTTTCTTTTAGGTTAACTCCAGCAATAATTGTACTTAAGTGGTTTTATAAATGTCTCTGGTAACTTGAAACTTTAAAGATTTGCTAGCTAGCCATAGCAGTATGGCTCAGTGGATAGAGCATTGGTCTGTGGACTGAAGGGTCCCGGGCTCTATTCCGGTCATGGGCACATGCCGAAGTTGTGGGCTCAATCCTCAGTGGGGGTCATGTGGGAGGTAGCCAGCCAATTAATGATTCTCTCATCATTAATGTTTCTATTTCTCTCTCCCTCTCCCTCTCTAAAATCAATAAAAATATATTTTAGAAGATAAATTTAAAAAACAAAGATATGCTAGCTAAATGAAATAATGGATATTCATTGAGTATCTAGACTATTTCCAAATAAGATAAAATAATGAAATACTAATTACTGAACATAGGTTTACCTACTTTCTGTGTATTATAGAGAAACTAGAGATATTTGAGTCCATTAGTAAACATGTCTTGTACCACCACATTAAAAATTGTGTTATGTGGAAATATATTTTTACAAATTATTCAATGTCTTTGTGAAGGTATAAAACTAAAGAATACTGACTACTTACCTTTTAGTTGTCACTATAAATTGAGTTTCCTAAGAGTTAAGATTTCTAATTAAGAGAGAACCAAGATGGCGGCATAGGTAAACGCCTGTACTTGCTGCCTCCCACAACCACATTGAAATTACAACTAAAAGACACAACAACTATCATCCAGAAGCACAGGAAAGCTGGCTGAGTGGAAGTACTAAAACTAGAGAGGTAAAGAAGAAAGCACACTGAGACTGATAGGAGGTGTGGAGGCACAGAACAGGCTGGTCCAGCACCCAGTTGTGCCACTTTTTTAATCGGGAGGGAGATCACTTCTGCGGAGGCTGCCCAGAGGAGCGAGGGGTCCCAGCCCCACACCAGACTCCCAGCCCAGGGTCCCAAAGCTGGGGAAAGAAGTCCCTATGGGCAGTAAGAGCTACAGGCTGTAAAAACGAGTGAGGATTGGGGCTGAGTGACACACAGGCTGCTAGAGGCCCAGCTGCTCCTCTTAAAAGACTGGCACTGCGAACTGAACTTACAAGTTCTGCTTGCTCTGACCACCAGTGCCGGGCAAGGCTCTGTGGACACAGACACATACAGGGAGAAACTGGACTGTCTGGCACTGGGGCAGAAACTCGGAGGCAGTGCACTAGGACCTCCCTGGTGCAAGGCTGACTGGCAGCCATTTCTGTTTGCTCTGCCCTGGTGATTCCCTGAGACCCCGCCCCACCTGATTTACAACCCCACCCAAGCTGTGTGCAACAGCTTTTGTATTTGAATGGCCCCAGGCAGTGGCTGACTTTGCATCTCCCTGGAGACCCAAGAGCCAGGGTACCCAATGGTCAGTGTGAGACCGTATCAGATTACAACTCTTACATCCATAAGCAACACACTCAAGGGGCAGACTCAGTAAGCACCAAAGCCCCACTGAAGCAAGTCCTGCCCCATAAGGTTGTCTCCAGCACAGCAGTTCTTCCATTATAGACACAGCTGGTCCTCACAGCCAGTTGGCCTGGAGGTCAATTCCTCCCAGTGATACCAACAGCAATCAAGGCTTAACTACAACAAGACTGTGCACACATCCCCCAAAGGAGTGCACCAAGAGTTCTCACCTCAGGTGATTGGGGAGGCTGAGCCACTGGGCCCTATAGGACACCTACCACACAAGGCCACTCTATCAACACAGGGAAGCAGCCAAAATGCGGAGACAAAGAAATATGTCACAAATGAAAGAAATGGAGGAAAGCAAACTTTTGGATATAGAGTTCAAAACCACAGTTATAAGGTTACTCAAGAATCTTCTAGAAATCTTCTAGAATAGTGGCACACCTGGGTGCTGGACCAGCCTGTTCTGTGCCTCCACACCTCCTATCAGTCTCAGTGCATTTGCTTCGAGGAACTTAGTGAGACCTTCAAGGATCTTAGTGAGAATGCCAAAAAAATGGAAAAGGACCAGTCAGAAATTAAGCATACACTGACTAAAATAAAGAATAATATACAGGGATTCAATAGTAGACTAGAGGATCCCAAGAATCAAGTCAATGATTTGAAATATGAGGAAGAAAAAAACACCCAACCAGAAGAGCAAAAAGAAAAAAGAATCCAAAAATATGAGGATAGTGTAAGGAGCCTCTGGGACAACTTCAAGCATACCAACATCCAAATTATGGGAGGTGGCAGAAGAAGAGAGAGAGCAAGATATCGAAAACCTATTTGAAGAAATAATGACAGAAAACTTTCCCTACCTGCTGAAAGAAATAGACTTACAAGTCCAGGAAGCACAGAGAACCCCAAACAAGAGGAATCCAAAGAGGACCACACCAAGACACATCATAATTAAAATGCCAAGGGCAAAAGACAAAGAGAGAATCTTAAAAGTAGCAAGAGAAAAACAGTTAGTTACACAAGGGAATACCCATATGACTGTCAGCTGATTTCTCAACAGAAATTATTCAGGCCAGAAGGGAGTGGCAAGAAATATTCAAAGTGATAAATAGTAAGAACCTACAACCAAGATTACTCTACTCAGCAAAGCTATCATTTAGAATTGAAGGTCAGATATAGAGCTTCACAGACAAGAAAAAGCTAAAGGAGTTCATCTCCACCAAACCAGTATTATATGAAATGCTGAAGGGTATTCTTTAAGAAGAGGAAGAAGAAGAAAAAGGTAAAGATAAAAAATTATGAACAACAAAGTGACAACAAATACATATCAACAAGTGAATCTAAAAATCAAATGAATAAAAAATCTGATGAACAGAATAAACTGGTGAACGGAATAGAATCAGGGGCATGGAAATCGTCAGAGCCAGACTGACGATTCTCAGAGGGAAGGGGATGTGGTGGGTGTGGGAAGAGAATAGACGAAGATCTTATATGCATGTATGCATTACCTATGGACACAGACAATAGGGTGGGAGGGCCTGGGGTGGGGTGGGAACTGGGTGGAGGGGAGCAATGGGGAGGGGTGGAGAAAGGCATCTGTAATAATTTCAACAATAAAGATTGAAATAAAAGATTTCTAATTAAGATGGAAAAAACTATGTTTTTAGTAACAGAAGATATAAGGTATGGAAATACATTTTTAAAGGAATTAAAAGAACTATGTTTGTCGTAAAATAAGGTTGGTTATTTCTGAATGAGTTAAGAAGAAACAAACTAAATTATAGATGAGACAAAATTGTAGAAGTCTGTGGAGAAAGATCTTGAGGATATTTTATATATGGTTAAGCTGAATAAGATTGAATTTTAATTAAGTAAAATAATTTAACTATCAAAAGTAAGCTAATGCAGAGTAAGAGTTTAGATCTTTTTCACTCTGTTAAAAGAGGGAAAAGGAGTGTTTTTTTTTTTAATGTATTTTGCTCCAAATATTATATTCTAGAAGGCTTTCTACCTAGAAAGTAGAGATTCTATGTGTTATTAAAATAGTTTTCTATTGCCTTGATCAGGTCCTTGATTACTTAAGAAAATAATCTTCTGAATCCTAAGAACTAAAGTTTTTTCAACATGTATTTTAAAAATACTTTTATTGATTTCAAAAAAGATGGAGAGGGAGAGACAGAAACACCAATGATGTGAGAGAATCATGAATCAGTTGCCTCCTGCATGCCCCACACTGGGGATCTAGCCTTCAACCCAGGCACGTGCCCTGACCTGGAATTGAACCATGGCCTTCTCGTTCATAGACTGAAGCTCAACCACTGAGCCACACCAACTAGCCAACCTCTATTTTTATTTGATACCTTTTTATTGTCACCTTAGGTAAATGAATAATTTAATTTTGTTTCATAATGGTATATGATCCAAATGTCCAAACTTCTTGATATATTTTGACAAATTTAAATTATAGAGTCTTGACCCAGGAATAACTTTGGGGCTCTGGAAGGACCTCTGGAACACCTGAAAATATTGGTTTTCTTTCCTTACAAAATAGAAATATTAAACTAATTAGGCTTTTTTGGGGGTGTTGAAATTACATAGGAAGCATTGTCAAAAAATGGCATTGAGCCTTCTTTATGTTGTATTTATACACTGAGTGGCCAGATTATTATGATCTCTGAATGCATAATAATCTAGCCACTCTCTATATATATTAGAGGCCCGGTGCATGAATTCGTGCATGGGTGAGGTCCGGCCAGCCTGGCCAGGGGGAGGGGACATGGGTGGTTGGCCGGCCTGCCTGCTGGTCGAACTTCTGGTCGAGGGAACAATTTGCATATTAGCCTTTTATTATATAGGATATACACTGAGTGGCCAGATTATTATGCACTTAGAGATCATAATAATCTGGCCACTCAGTGTATATGTTATACATGTTCTAGAAATATATGCAAAATGGTGGAAATCTGAGATGTCCTGACATAAGATATCTGTCGTAAAAATTGAGGGACACCGTTAAAACAACTGAACCTGGACCTAGCCACTTTGGCTCAGTGAATAGAGTGTTGGCCTGTGGACTGAAGGGTCCCAGGTTCAATTCCGGTCAAGGGCATATGCCCGGGGTGCACGCTGGATCCCCAGTAGGAGGCATGCGGAAGGCAGCCAGTCAATGATTTTTCTCACCATTGGTATTTCTATCTCTTCCTTTTCCTTCCTCTCTGAAATCAATAAAAATATATGTTAAAAATAAAACAACTGAACCTTAATATCAAATTGTGGCACCTGTGTATGATCCCTCATTGCCAGACTTTTGCTATCCTGGTGTCCTTGTATCATGGAAACAGTCTACACCTGAATCAGAAAAATTAAGATGGCTGTACATTAAATTAATAGATGGGGCTATGGAAAGTCCCAAGCAGATAGCTGCTTGGTTCTTCCTGGTTCCCTGGCATTTCTTCAGTTTTTTCATGCTTTAATCCACTATAGTACATTTAAGCTCTACTTCATTCTACTGCCACTTAGTATAGATTATCAGTATATTCTTGTTGTTGTATGTTTTCCTGGATGAATTGAAGCTTTCCCCTGCCACAGGATGATGTCCTCACAATGGCCAAGGAATTGTTAGAAAATATGTTTCCCACTTGGGGTATGCCTTTCAAAATCTCTAGTGATTTGAGCACCCACTTCACTGAGAAAATTATATGAACCTTAATGAACAGCCTTGCAAACTTCTTGGAATTATGACCGACCTTATCACCCTCAGTTATCAAGCAAGGTCGAGAGAACCTTTGGAAAAACTAGATTTAGGCAGAACAAGTTGATTATACAGGACTTAATGAGCTGATGAGAAGGGCTATAATTTTATGACTATTTGAAATATTGCTGATTTTTAAAATCTTTTGTTTTCTAGATATAAGAAATTCCCTCTTTTACACCTTTGTAAGTAGTAATGAGGTGTTTGTTTTTTCTCTAATTGATCCCTCCAGACCTTGAAAACTCTTTTTTTCTTCATTTTTTTATTAAGGTACTATATGTGTACATATCTTACCATTGCCCCCCCACCCCACTCCCATACATGCCCTCACCCCCCAGTGTTTTTCGTCCATTGGTTATGCTTATATGCATGTATACAAGTCCTTCGGTTGATCTCTTATCTCCTCCACCTCTCCCTAACCTTCCCGCTGTAATTTGACAGTCTGTTTGATGCTTTACTATCTCTGTATCTATCTTTTTGAAAACTCTTAATGAGTGAGTATTATTACTTCATGGCAATATATTTGCATAGGTTCAAGAAGAATATGTCCTTTTTATAACAGGACACAATGGAAACTGATTTATTACCAAGACTGTGACTGGAATGTCATGTGTTTTTGTTTGTTTGTTTGTTTGTTTTATTTCAGAGAAAGGAAGGGAGGGGGAGACAGAAACACCACTGATTAGAGAGAATCATTGATTGGCTGCCTCCTGCATGCCCCCCCCCACTAGGGATTGAGCCCACAACCCAGGCTTGTGCCCTGACCAGGAATTGAACCATAGCCTCCTGGTTCATAGGTCAGTGCTCAACCATTGAGCCACACTGTCCGGGTTGGAATGTCTTGTTTGAGGGAGGCATACATATGGACTCTAGATGTCACCAGAAAGTTTTAAGGAATTAAGATTGACTTTGGAAGCCAATAAAAGCCCCTTGGAGAAACTGCCTGGTACCTTAGTTACTTGGTTCACAGCAGTCTTTCCAGGTAAAGAAAGAAGGTTGCTTTATTGAGAGATGGCAAAGCAATAACCTCAAGACAATTTAGGGAACCTAGAGAACTGGAGGAGTTCACCCAAACTGATAGATATTGCAGGCAAATGCTGATGGCAACTATGAAGCTTGGCTCCTTAGTTCTGAGAGGCTAATTAGAGTTCAACCTGGAGATTCCTTATGAGATTCCTGCAAAGCAGATTTAAAAGGATCCTATATGATTAATTACTGTTGTACTTATGCAAATAACAGGCCAAATTTATTAAAACTAAACTTATACAATGAATTAGTCTTAAATTGGCTATCTTTGGTAAAATGATGGAGTGAAAAAGTTGTTTCAATAGAAATTATAATACATACTTTTAGTCCTAACGGGTTTGGCTCAGTGGATAGAGCGTCGGCCTCTGGACTGAAAGGTCCCAGGTTCGATTCCGGTCAAGGGCATATACCTTGGTTGCAGGCACATTCCCAGTGGGAGGTGTGCAGGAGGCAGCTGATCGATGATTCTCTTTCATCGATGTTTCTGACTCTCTATCCCTCTCCCTTCCTCTCTGTAAAAAAGCAATAAAATATATATTAAAAAAAGAAATTATAATACATACTTTTAGATATTAGATTCTGGTCTGGTTAATTGTCTTCAAAGGTTTTTGTTGTTGTTTTTTTTTTTTTCTATGTGGACTAGACTGGATCCTGAATTTTTCTAAAGAAAGTATATGGCTTCAGCCTTCTGAACTAGTGTTTTATTTTTCTCCCATCCTTTGCCTTGTTTTATTTTTTATTTTTTGAGCCTTGCAATTACAGACTATAGCTAGACAACATAATGTAGGCTTCGGGAAAATCATCGGAACAGGCTACTGGTTGGAGGGAATGTACTCTGGCAACCAAGTAGAATCTGGGAGGCCATTAAAGAAACACAGGAAGATGCTGAGGAAGAGGATCCCCTGTACTCCTGTGAGCCAATCGAGGATTTCTGACTCCTCTTCAAAAAGCAAGAGCCTCACCAAAGATAAGTGAATGGTAGTAAAGCTGTTGTAGCTCTGGGCCGTGTGCTTCTTTTCAGGTTTACATCCCTTAAACCAAAATGTGCCCTCCCACCCCCAGAAAAGCCCAACAGCAGACCTTGGAATCACCTTCCATTGCATTTCCAATCACCTAACCATGGGTGAATGCATCTTAGCCCAGCTTACTTCACTGGGAATACTTGTTGTTAACATAATTCAACCATCCTGCAGTAAGAGGGAACTAAGACTACTAATCCTGGCAGGTATTGGGGCAGCCATAGAGCTTTCCGCTTCATGGGGAGTGTTTGCCTACCATTAGACCACTCTCAGAAACCTCATTCAAGGCCTAGAAGATCTTGCCACTACTTAAGGAGAAGTCTTACAGGGGATTCAAGGGTCACTTGACTCTTTGGCTAATGTAATTCTAGATAACAGTCTATATAACTATCTTCTAATTGAGCAGAATGGAGTTGGCACTGTCACTAATAAGACATGCTGTCAATAATTCAGGTAAGGTTGAAACTAATATCCAAAAGATATATGAACAAGCCTCCTGGCTATGTAGGTCAAGTTTATATCCTCCAGGTTGCAGCAGTTTCACATAAAGCTTATGGTCAGGCAAGGCTTCCATTCAGTCCTCTATCCCTCCCCCTCCCTGGCCACTGAACTGTCAGAGGCTGGCCCTTATAGGCCCCTTGACTTAGCATCAAGAGATTTCTTTTCCTCGCTGATTTAGGACTACCTGCACTCCTCAGCAGGAAGTAATTTTAGAAGAGACTTTTGGCCCATATCCTTTAATATTAAGGAGGATAAAATCTCTCAGGGAGGAATGAGACAGGTTGACCCTCTCTTAAATGGATGGAATGTTGTTCAATTATTTTTTTAAATATATCTTTATTGATTTCAGAGAGGAATGGAGATGTAGAGAGAGATAGAAACATCATTGATGAGAGGGAATCATTGATTGGCTGCCCCTTGCACACCTCCTACTGGGGATCAAACCCACAACCCAGGCATGTGCCCTCGATTGGAATCGAACCTGGGACCCTTCAGTCTACAGGCCAACACTCTATCCACTGAGCCAAACCAGCCAGGGGCTTCAGTCATTTTTTTAAGCCTCTCCTAGATAAGATTAAAGTTTCTCTTCAGACACTCCCCAAAGAGCTCCACTCTGCATTTGTGCTTTTTGGTAGCAGCCCATCACAGGAACCTGGAAAGCAAAGAGCTACACTCTGTATTTGCACGGTGGATACCAGCCCATGGCAGGAACCTGGAAAGCCAAGAAATCTCTGCACTTGCATGAAGAACCCAGCCCTATGTAAGCCAGACACCAGCAGCAGTTCAGAGAGCCATATTCTTCATTAGTGTGTGCTTCCTTGATGCATCAAGCTTCCTCCCTTTCTCTGTTCCCTCTACCTTGTTTTCAGTAAACTTCTTCTTTGAAACTGTTTTGCTTCCTCTCTTGATGTGTATCTTTAAGTGAGGTGGGGCAAGAACCCCTTCACCAGTGACAACACTTGAAACTTGTTTTGCCTCAATTTAGAGCTGGGTGCTAGATTTGATTATCAAATAGACTTGACTTATTCCAACTGTTTTTTCCATACTTGTCTCATGACTAAAGGAATTTTAAAATGAAAACTTCAGGTCTCTGGTTTTGTCTGTATATATGTGTGTGTGTTTACCTCTAGAGGAAATTATTAAAATTGTGTGTGTGTGTTTTTTTTAATAAAAAGCTGTCTTTATTTGACTTAAAGAAATTAAGCACTTACATAAATTAAGAAATATAGCCCTAGTGAGTTTGGCTCAGCGGGTAGAGTGTGGGCCCGGGGACTGAAGGGTCCCAGGTTCAGTTCTGGTCAAGGGCACATACCTCAGTTTCAGGCTCAATACCCAGCTCTGGTCAGGGCTCGTGCAGGAGGCAGCCAATCAATGTGTCTTTTTCACATCGATATTTCTCTTTCTGTGTCTCTCCCCCTCCCTTCCACTCTCTCTAAAAATCAATGGAAAAATATCTTCAGGTGAGAATTAATAAAACAAAACAAACAAAAAGAAATATAACAAATGTTTTTCAGGATCACATGGTTTAGGAAATTAGTTAATATGAAAACTGATTTAAGTTTCTCAGGTTTTATCTTGGTTAACAAAAATAAGTTCATGACTATCTCTGTTACCTACTTTGGCTTTTTAATACAGAAAAACTAAAGATGTTTGGATCTGCTAATAAAAATGTCTTATGCTATATTAAGGAAATACATGCTTCTAAAAATTATAAAATATATTTTCCAGTCAAAGAAACTATATTTCCAGAGGTTATAAAATGATTCACAAATTTGATTTTGGATTGTCCCTAAAATTAAAGTTTAAGCTTTAACAACTATTTGACTTTCTGTGTTTGTCTGCAAAATCTTTGGTTGTCACTTTGGTTAAGTGAATAACTGGTGCTGCTTTCTGAGAACTGATCAATCTTTCAAGGAAAGATCTTAATCAAAATAGGGAAAATCCTCCCTAATAAAAGAGTAATATGCAAATTGACCTCACATTTGCTACACTCAAGCCACGCCCACCAGCCAATCAGGGCGAGTATGCAAATTAACCCAACCAAGATGTCGGTTAATTTGCATACATACCTGGGTCTGGGGAACTTCCTCACACCCAGGTCACTCCCCCCGCCATCAGGCAGAGGCTTTAGGCTTGGGAAGGGGCCAAGCTTGCCATTGGAGGGGCGGGGGGCCCAGCCTGCGATGGGAGGGACGGGGGTGGGGAGGGGGAAACCACTTCCCAAGCCTAAACCTGGGGTGGAGGCTTTAGGCTTGGGAAGGGGTTGTCCCCCTCACCCCCCGCCCGGAACCTCCTATCGCAGGCTCGTCCCCTTCCCAAGCCTAAACCTGGGGTGGAGGCTTTAGGCTTAGGAAGGGGCCAAGCCTATGATCAGAGGTGCAGGGTGGAGGCTTTCGGCTTGGGGAAGTGCTGGGGCCAAGCCTATGATTAAAAGCCTGGGCTGGAGGCTTCAGGCTTAGGAAGGAGCCAAGCCTATTATCGGAGGTGCGGGGAGGGGGGGGGTGCGCGGAGACCTTCCCAAGCATAAACCCTGGGGCGGAGGCTTTAGGCTTGGGTAGGGGCTGAGCCTGTGATCGAAGGTTCTGTGGGGGGGACCCCTTCCCAAGCCTAAACCTGGGGCGGAGGCTTTAGGCTTGGGAAGGGGCCGAGCCTGCAATCGGAGGTTCCATGTGGGGGGAACCCCTTCCCAAGCCTAAACCTGGGGCAGAGGCTTTAGGCTTGGGAAGGGGCCAAGCCTGTGATCGGAGGTGCGGGGCAGGGGACCCCTTCCCAAGCATAAAGCCTGGGGCAGAGGCTTTAGGCTTGGGGAGGTGCTGGGGGGAACCCCTTCCCAAGCCTAAACCTGGGGTGGAAGCTTTAGTCTTAGGAAGGGGCCAAGCCTATGATCAGAGGTGCTGGAGGAGGGGGGGATCCCTTCCCAAGCCTAAAGCCTGGGGTGGAGGCTATAGGCTTGGGGAGGTGCTGGGAGGGAACCCCTTCCCAAGCCTAAAGCCTGGGGTGGAGGCTTTAGTCTTAGGAAGGGGCCAAGCCTATGATCAGAGGTGCTGGAGGAGGGGGTGGACCCCTTCCCAAGCATAAAGCCTGGGGTGGAGACTTTAGGCTTGGGGAGGTGCTGGGAGGGAACACCTTCCCAAGCCTAAAGCCTGGGGTGGAAGCTTTTGGCTTAAGAAGGGGCCAAGCCTATTATTGGAGGTTCGGGGGTGGGGGGAGGGACCCCATCCCAAGCATAAACCCTGGGGCGGAGGCTTTAGGTTTGGGGAAGTGCTGGGGGGAGCCCCTTCCCAAGCCTAAACCTGGGTGGAGGCTTTAGGCTTGGGTAGGGGCTGAGCCTGTGATCGGAGGTTCTGGGGTGGGGGGGAACCCCTTCCCAAGCCTAAAGCCTGGGGCGGAGGCTTTAGGCTTGGGGAGGTGCTGGGGGGAACCCCTTCCCAAGCCTAAAGCCTGGGGCGGAGGTTTTAGGCTTAAGAAGGGGCAGAGCCTGAGATCAGAGGGTGGGGGAACCCCTTCCCAAGCCTAAACTTGGGGAGGAGGCTTTTGGCTTGGGAAGGGGCTGAGCTTGGAATCAGAGGGAAGGGGAAAAAAATCAATGGAAACATATCCTCAGGTGAGGATAAAAAGAAAAATAAAGAAACGTCATATTCTACAAAAGACACATCTTGAAAATGCTTAAAAATAGTTGTCATTTTTTTTCATGGTGAAGCGACTGGGGTCTGTGTTGATGAAAGTACCTGGGCGGCTGCGGTGACTGGCAGTGGCTGCAGCAGAGGGGTGATGGGGCGGGCGCCTTCCCCTGATCAGCCCGGTTGCCTCAAGCAAAGGGAAGCCAGACTGCGGCTTAGGTCTGCTCCCAATGGGGAATTGGCTTAAGCCATCCATAGGACATCCCCTGATGGCTCCCAGTTGTGACAGGGGGCAGGCTGGGCTGAGGGACCCCTCCCCAGTGCACGAATTTCGTGCACCAGGCCCCTAGTATAAATAATAATATAAATGGAGCCTCTTTAAAATGGAACTGGTGCTGCCATACCAGAGGAACTGCCTTACACATAATGTTAAAAAGAAGGCAAAATAACCTTTAGACTTGGCCTAAGCAACCTCAATATAGAATACTATTTCTATCTTTGCTGAAACACCCCCAATCAAGGCCTGTATCTCACTTAATTATAAAGAAGGGGAAAAGAGAAATAGGACTTATATTGCTGAAGTGGTTTAAATCATGGGGGCAATTTTGGGGTTGGCAGGAGGAACTCATTAAAATTGCCCCTCCCCAGTATATCTTGGTTTCTCCCATTCCTAGGACCTCTCACAGCTATAATCTTACATGTGATTTTTGGCATCCAATGAGGAAAGGTAACTGAAAACTTAAATAAATATGCTAATCTGATTTTACCCACACTAAGCTACACTCATTAATCTAGGAAACCGGCTATATTTAAAAACCTGGAAATCGGGATCCCTGCGAGATCAACCTAACCCAATATGTACAGGTTCTCATTTGGTGTTATTAGTAAACTCATTCTTTTTTCAAACTACAAGATATAGGTTCCTGGATCATAACTCTCAAGTGAAGCTAGCTGTATCATCCAGTGAGACCAAGGAACCAAATCTACAGTGCTGTGAACCTCTGACTGACCTCAAGCTGCTGTTTTCAGGAATCTCAGAATCTAGGTCACGGGTGGGGAACCTTTTTCTGCCAAAGGCCATTTGGATATTTATAACATTCATGGGACATACAAGATTATCAAATAAAAATTAGCCTGCTGTATTTGGTCAAACATTAACTTACCCCTAATGCCTTGGCAGGGCCAGACCAAATGATTTCACGGGCCTTATCCAAAGGCTAGACATTCCCCACTTTTTATTCAGGGGATCACAAGACTTTAAGTCAGATAGTCACATAATTTCACTCCTCTAACTCAAAGATGTATGCTGTCCATGTTCAGCAGGAAGCAGTTACAGAAGTATGCCCCTCGTCCTCATTCCCTCAAGAATGAGAACTGAAAAATCACTGGGGGAATTGTTAGAGAGGACAGGAGTCTTGGCAGTTCTTATTAAATGCTATTCTTGCCAAATGTTAAAATGTAGTATTGTGCAGATGCAGCGGTAACCAGATGAGCTTGACCAGAACCCAACTTAAGTTTAGCCAACTGCAAAGAAGAAATCAACATATAGTTAACCAAATAGTGTATATAAGCAATGGCTAAACCTCCCTTTGGGGAGGCAACACTTCTTTACTGGTTGCAAGTAAATAAAACCACCTAATGATAACCACGACTCGTTCTTTAATAGAACACCCCAAACTGTGAACTCCTTGAGTTCAGTAACACTTGGGTGGATTCAGAACTGATATTTTGGGGACAAGGTTTGATGAGAATATTGCTCAGAGAGGTTGAATTGATTGATTAGAAGATGTAGAATAAATAGGAAGTCATGCTGGGATAAAAGTGGAAGGATCGAGGAGGTCTTGATAAGGTTGAAGAGTTGGTGCAGTGAGAATAAGAGAGAGAATGGGCTGGAGAGACAGTAGTAGACTAAAGTTCAGTGTTTCAAGGGTAAAGAGTTATAGGTGATCACTAAGTTCAAGGTATAACCATGGAAGAAGGTCACTGGAGATAAGATGATCAAGGGAATAAGAGGCTGGTTGTTGGATGAATAAAAATGTGGAACTTGAAGTCACATAAAAGTCAAGCCCCCACCCACCCTTGCATGCACGCAGCCCCGCCCATCACACACACCTGCTGCGGACCTCCCCTGCACAAATTTCGTGCATCGGGCCTCGAGTTTTCACATATAATTAAATGTTTCCCACTATGTAACACCCTAACAAATTTTCTTAGCCTTTTCCAATACCTTAGGACACATCTTGCTAATGGACATACAAAATAAACCAAGATAAAGCACAGATGGTCACAGACATAGTTCAAAGTTATGAGGGCTGAGATGCTGATTGTAATTCCCTGTAAGGGGCTTGGCGGTGCCACTCTTGCTGCTCTGGGTGGGCACACACTGCCTTTGTGAGGGTAGTCTGCAAAACAAATGCTGAACTCTATTTTCACTTTTCTTCTTTTTTCATAAAACCAAAAATCCTCTTTGCATTTTGGGATTTGTTTCAGTTAGCAAAAACAGGTACTAATGTAGGTGTCCCATAAAAAACAAAGTGGTATAACATAAACTCTCAAAAAGTGGGGGATATACGTACCTTGAACTAAATTTAATAGAATGTGTAAAACCTGTGGACAAAAAGGTGTCACAGGCTAACCTGACTAGCTCAGGGAAGGTCTGCGAGACAGCCTTGCAAACTCAGAGACTTAAGAGTAAATACAGAGAACGATGGGAGGAACCAAGATGGCGGCATAGTTAAACAACTAATCTGCTGCCTCACACAACAATTTCAAAAATACAACTAAAAGACAAAAACGTCTACCACCCAGAACCACGGGAAAGCTGGCTGAGTGGAAGATTTACAACTAAGAAGAGAAAGAAGCACAATCGCTGAAAAGCTGAGGTACAGAGGCACGCGAATCGGGCCGGCGGCGGGCGGCTGGGTGCGCGGCTTTTCTTCAACCCGCAGGGAGACAAGCTCCCGATCACTCTGAAATCCAGTTTCTGGGGACACTCGGGGGACCCAGACACCTACGGGGAGAAGCTGGACTCTCGGCCATCGGGTCGGAAAGTGAGAGTGACTTTTTTGCAGTGGTGCGCCCAGCAATCATTGTTTACTGCGCTGGAGCGCGGGGCGCAGGGACTTGGAAACGTGGAAAGGCAGAGACGGCTGACGGCAGCCATCGCCGTTGGCCACGCCCCAGCCTAGTGACGTCCTGAGACCCCACCCAGCCCTGAGGCCCCGCCCTGAGGCCCCGCCCCGCACATTCTACAAACCCGCCCCGGCTCCACACAGCGGCTTTTGCATATAAATGGCCTGTTCTGGAGCAGCTTAACCAACTGCAGCTCCAGTCAGACTGCTCCAAAACCGCCCAAGCAAAGGAGGAGAAAACTAGCCCTTGCTGTAGCTCCTGCTAGGGGACACACAGTACACAAGGGTACACCAAGAGTGTCCACCTCAAGTAACTGGGAGGCTGACCCGTTGAACCAATAGGACACCTAGTACACAAAACTACCCTACCAACTTAGGGAAGCAGAGAATATGAGAAGGCAAGGAAACAGATCACAAACCAAAGAAATGGAGGAGAACAAGCGACTGGACATAGAGTTCAAAACCACGGTTATAAGGTTTTTCAAGAATTTCATGGAAAAGGCCGATAAATTCCATGAGGACCAACTAGAAATTAAACATACACTGACTGAGATAAAAAATATTATACAGAGACCCAAAAGCAGACTAGAGGATTGCAAGAATCAACTCAAAGATTTGGAATACAAAGAGGCCAAGGACACTCCTCCAGAGAAGCATGAAGAGAAGACAATTCAGAAAGTTGAAGATAGTGTAAGAAGCCTCTGGGACAACTTCAAGCGTACCAACATCAGAATTATGGGGGTACCAGAAGAAGAGAGAGAGCAAGATGCTGAAAACCTATTTGAAGAAATAATGAACGAAAACTTCCCCCACCTGATGAAAGAAATAGACTTACAAGTCCAGGAAGCGCACAGAACCCCAAACAAAAGGAATCCAAAGAGGACCACACCAAGACACATCATAATTAAAATGCCAAGAGCAAAAGACAAAGAGAGAATCTTACAAGCAGCAAGAGTAAATACAAAGGATGGTCTGAAATTAAAACTTATTAATTAAAAAAATAGTTTATGGTGAGTAGTCATGTCCTAGGCTGGTATTTTCCATGACAAAGGTCAATTTTTACTTTTGAACTGCCCTTCAAGCACCCTTCTAGGTAATTATCCCACAGCACAGGCAAAAGGATAGCCTATTGTCCTTTTGCATCTACAATAATATTGTTGGAATGTCAAAGTAATTTTCCTTTTTCCGGACCTCTCAAAGCACAGGCACCACTCTGCAGAGACTACAAATCCCCTCACTGTTACTGAGTTAGTTGTTGACTGTTAGCTATCCTGCACCCACATAAATAAAAGAAGTATGTGTTATAATTTTACTTTTTATCCAATCCAAGAGGTTTCCCCACTTTGCTTTCTCCCGACTCCCTAATCTATCACCAATGGATTTTGTGTAACCCACTTAAGTCTCCTCTTTTGGTTGTAATCTATAAAACAAGGTGCAAAACTGCCATTCTCTTCAATCCATTGCTATTCTGCTTCCCGACAATTGTTGACAATCAAACTTTAGATGCTAGACAAGTTTTAAATTCACCTGCTCTTAACTTTTATTACAGAAGATCTCTTGTACTTTGTTGAGACCTTCTGTAATAAATACTCTCTCTATATATTTTTGAGCCTGACCATAGTCAAAGCTTCAATTATTTTTTTTGCATTTTATTGATTAAGGTATTACATATGTGTCCTTATCCCCCCATTGCCCCCCACCCCCCACTCCTGACCTCACCCCCCTGTTGTCTGTATCCATTGGTTAGGCTTATATGCATGCATACAAGTCCTTTGGTTGATCTCTCCCTCTTACCCCCACCCTCCCCTCCTCTGAGGTTTGACGGTCTGATGTTTGCTTCTCTGTCTCTGGATCTATTTTTGTTCATCAGTTTATGTTGTTCATTATATTTCACATAGGAGTGAGATCATGTGATATTTATCTCTCTCTGACTGACTTATTTCACTTAGCATAATGCTCTCCAGCTCCATCCATGCTGTTGCAAATGGTAGAAGCTCCTTCCATTTTACAGCAGCATAGTATTCCATTGTGTAGATGTACCACAGTTTTTTAATCCACTCATCTGCTGATGGGCACTTAGTCTATTTCCAAATCATAGCTATTGTAAATTGTGCTGCTATGAACATAGGGGTGTGTATATCCTTTCTGATTGGAGTTTCTGTTTTCTTGGGATAACGCCCATTTGACCCAGTGATCCCACTACTCTATATTTTTTTGAAAGTAAGATTGTGTAGCTGTCAGCAACTGCACGTCGCTGCAGGTTGCCCAGGACCAAACCAGAGAGGGTTGGACCTGCATCACCATTTGTCCACCATCCAGAACTGAAATGCCAGTGCTGACATGTACACATAAGGAACTGTTTGACATTGAAATTGGGACTCAAAAGAACTGTTGGCCCAGAAAGAAATTCACTACAGACTGATCCATTTGCCTGTCACCATAACCATTATTGCTTGTCTCATTTTCGGTTCTTATAAGTGTATTTCTTGTATCACATGATCTCACTCATCTAGGGGAAATTAATGAACAACATAATCTGATGAACAAAAACAGACCTGGAGACAGGGAAGCATCGATCAGCCTGTCAAACCTCAGAGGGAAGGTAAGGGAGGGTGGGGGAAAGGGGGAGAGATCAACCAAAGGACTTGTATGCATGCATAGCATGCATATAAGCCTAACCAGTGGTCACGGACAACAGTGGGGAGGGGGCATACGTGGGGAGGGGTTTGGGATGGGAATGGGGGGATGAGGACAAATATGTGATACCTTAATCAATAAAGAAATTAATAAATAAAAAAATAAATAAAATGTGTTCATAAATGTCAATCTAAGAAATGCTGGTTGTTTATTTTTAGCTAAAGCTGGTTATTTGTGAGTGGGTAGAAAGGTTTGTGAAAGTTGTAGAAAAGTTTTTCCAGTGAGTCAGAACCTGATCACCCCTGATGTCTGAAAGGACCCCTCTCTCCTAGTAAGCTAAAGCAACCCACCCAGGCTCTCCCCTGTTGCTTACGTCCTTAGATTGGAGTCTAGACTTTCTTTATTTCCACCCCTCATTCACATTCCTTGACCCTATCATTGAAAGTTTCAACAGGTCTTCCTGCTTAGTATTTAAGAACTTCTCTCCCCTTTTCTAGCCTTCTTAAAAGTAATACACTACACAGGGCCCCAAGTCCGGATGATCCTGTAATATAGGGAAATAACAAAGCAGACCAAATGTCCAAGACAGTGGCTCAGAGGAAGCCTTTGTCTCCCCAACTCTTAGGCATACCTCATATAACACCCAAATACACTCCAGAGGAACTTCAGTCCCTATTAGTAGCTCTTGCGGCTACTCAGGAAGATCCATGGTTAAAATTTCAGGGAAAATACATCCTTCCCCAGGGTCAGGTCCGTGATATCTTATGGGGTATTCACAATTCACTACATATAGGATACATTTACAACTCCTAAAACCCCTCATCACATGTCCTAGCCTAGCCTCCCTACTGCAAGATATCACCAAAACCTATTCTACTTGTTACTCAGTATCTTCCCAAGGACAAGTTAGATTAGACCTCCTTCTTTCCCCACTCATCAGTCAAGGGGCCAAATCCCTAGCCAAAACTGGCAGATTGACTTCACTCACGTGTCCCCCATTAAAAAAATAAAATAACTCTTAACCTTAGTAAATACCTTCTCAGGCTGTGTAGAAGCATTCCCCACTAGGTCTGAAAAGTCCTCTGAGGTCACTCAATCTCTCATTCAGCATATCATTCCCAGATTCGGCCTACCCACCCCATTACAATCAGATAATGGACCTGCTTTCATATCTCAAATAGCTCAACAGATCTCCTCCACTCTGAATATCATGTGGCACTTATACCCCCCTACCAGTCCCAATCTTCAGGCAAGGTAGAAAAGGCAAATTCCTTAAGTCTCATCTAACTAAATTAAGTCTTGAAACTAAAGAACCTTAAACTACACTCCTACCCCTAGCCCTTCAAACACCCTTCTAGGTAATTATCCCACAGCACAGGCAAACCAAGCCTCCCTTCTTTTCAGTTTATATTTATTTTTAGTAAGGGAGCTCCATCCTCCATCCCCATCACAGTGTCTATCACTCTCCACACACCCACTAATCATCTAAGCCCCTTTATGTTTTTCACGGTTACAGGGCAATATAACAATAGGCCATCTCCCATCATCAGCTTGCAACACCACAGTTAACCTAGAACTACTGAACTGTCATTGGTCCCAACTGGTTGACTACTGGGTCTCCCCAGAAGCCATTGGTTATTTCCTACAACCAGTCCGTTTTACTTCGTATCCAACCATCCAGGCCTGAGGCTTCAACTGCTCCTTTCCTTCCCGTTTGCTTTTCCCTTGGATAACAGCCCATTCTAGCATCTCCCCCCACCCCCGACTTTCACTGCAATAAAATATCAACCACTCATCTGTCACCCCTTATTGGTAGTGCCATGGTGACTACCCTCTCAGCTTGGAAAATGGAACCAGGAAAAGGAACCTCATACCCGTTAGTCCACCTCTTCTCTATACACCTTTTAGCTTGTCTCCATGATCAGGGGTTTTTCTTCCTCTGTGGGGAAAACACATACATATACCTCCCAACCAACTAGACAGGAATCTGTACTCTCTTCTATCTTTCACCCAATGTAGATGTAGCCTCCCATAATCAGTCTTTACCTGTTCCTGTAATCCATCATATGCAACACAAAAGGGCAGTCCAGATAATCCCTCTCCTCCATAACCCTCAGCATCACAGCAGGGGTTAAAATAAGCACATAAAGGGCTTAACTACTGCTCTATCATATTTTGAAATCCTCTCCCAGGACCTACAAGAAAGCCTAAATGGCATTGCCAAAAGTTTAGTTCAAATTCAGGATCAGATAGACTCACTAGCAGCTGTCACCCTTCATAATTGGAAAGACTAGTTAGACCTTCTAATGGTGAAGAAAGGGGGTCTATGCCTCTTTATGTTCTGAAAGAAGAAGATTGTTTTTATGTCTGTCAGTCTGGCCTAGTCAGGGATGCCGCCCAAAAACTAACAGAAAGGGCTGCAAAGATTAGAGAATAATCAAATTCATGGGACTACTGGCTAAAGAATGTAAATTGGTATATCTGGCTACTTCCCTTCATAGGACCATTCCGATTCCTCATCCTCATTTTTGGCCCATGTATTCTGCGCTATTTTTCATCTTTTCTTCAGAACCACTTTCAAGCCTTCACCAACCAGTCTCTCAGGAAAATCATGCTGCTGCAACCCCTCGCTCCAACCATGAGGAATCTATACAGTGTTCCAGCCGACTGCAATCAAAGTCCACCCCCTATGATCTCAATGTCCCCCCTCAGCAGGATGTAACTATGGAAGATATGACCTTTGTCCCTATTCCATAAAACAAAAAGGCTGGAATGTTAGGTCTGATCAAATAAATCAATAGCACCTCCCCTGGGAACTGACCTTTAGACCCTTCACAACGGACATTCCCTTTCACTTAGACCACATTCCACTTGCTAAGACTATTATCCTTCCCCTCAGGACCTTCCTAGGATCTGGACTCGCCCAGAGAATTCTCCACCCAGAAAAAGCCTGCCTAGAGTCCTTTAAAATCTCTGACTCCTCATCCCTGGGTGCCAGCACCATTTTGGGGCTCAGCCCATCTGATATCCAGATGACCTAATAAATTTATAATCCCTTACCACTTTGGCCTCTGAACCTTTCATTTGGTGCCGAACACCCGGGGAGGTCTAGTGAGGGGTCCGGTAAGAGCCATTGCATTCCTCCTTCAGCAACCCTAACACAAATAAACTCACAAAAAATTCTTCACAGGTTTGAATGTTTCTTATATTAACAAACCTTAGTGAAAGTTTTAAATCTTTATTGACAATACCACGTGTTTTTGAGGAGGTGGGACAACAGGAACACTTGATGGCAGAAGTGGCAGTTGGTAAAACTTTGGTAGAGAGTTTGGTAGTATCTAGTAAAGTTTCAAAAACACATGCTCTATGAACCAGCAATTCCACTCCTGTATACATACTCTATGTGTGCATATGTACAGCAGGAGACAAAAAAATGTTTATTTTTTAAAATATATTTTTATTGATTTTAGAAGGGAGAGGAAGAGAGAGATAGAAACTTCAGTGATGAGAGAGAATCATTGATTGGCTGCCTCCTGCATGCCCCACACTGGGGATTGAGCCTGCAACCAGGGCATGTGCCCTGCCCAGGAATTGAACCCTGATCTCCTGGTTCATAGGTCGATGCTCAACCATTGAGCCACGCAGGCTGGGCAAAAAAATGTTTATAATATTTTTCATAATTGCCCCAAACTGGAAATGACCCAAATGTGCATCAGCAGTAGAATGGATAAATAATTTCTTGTAAATTCATATAATGAAATGCTGTTACTCAACACTGAAAATAATGAACTAATGCTACATACAAAGTTGAACCTCAGAAATGTAATTGTAAGGGAAATGAGCCAGATACAGAAGGATACATGCACAGTATTTCTATTTATATAAAATTAAAAAACAAAAATAGTGTTTGGGAATTCATATTTGAGTGGTAAAGCTCTAAAGAAAGGTAAACAAGTAAAAGTCATAACTGTCACCAGTGTTTTCCTTTAGAGGAAAGAGGTTGTGACTGAGCAGGAGCCCACAGGGATTTCAGGAGTTCTGGCAATGTTCTATCTCTTGATCTTTATGGTAGTTTGCTTTATAACTTGTTATGCTGTACTAGTGACCTGGTGCATGAAATTCATGCACATTAAAAGGGGATTAATTAGAGGAAATAATTTAATATTGCTAATTGCCCTTTCTCTATAATAGAAGTTTCAGAGATGAAAGAAAATTAGTAAAATGTATATGAAAACCTTCCTCCTGTCAGAGTCTGGGGCTCACCAAGGGACCCAGAGTCAAGTCCCCACCCACATGCACCTCAAAATCTCATGAGACCCAGACCCGGCTGCCCCCCCCCATTGGGCTAGATCCAGACTCGGCCAGTCCCACCCTTGTCAAGCCCTGCTGGGCCGGGGGGCAATGCCTCAGGTCCCCTGGCCCAGTGCCAGGATGGGGGGCATGGCCTGAGGTCCCCCAGCCCAGACCAGGGCAGGGGGAGTGCCTTGAGGTCCTCCGTCAAGCCCCACCAGGTGGGGACACGGCCTGAGGTCCCCTGTCAATCCCTGCTGGGTGGGGGGGCATGGCCTGAGGTCCCCTATTAAGCTCCGCCAGGTGCGGGGGCACAGCCTCAGGTCCTCCAGCCCAGCACCGGGAGGGGGGTGCAGCCTCAGGTCCCCCATCAAGCCCTGCAGGGTGGGGGCACAGCCTGAGTTCCCCCGATCCAGCACTGGGAATACACCTTGAGGTCCCCTGTCAAGCCCCACTGGGTGGGGAGCACGGCCTGAGGTCCTCTGTCAAGCCCAGCCAGGCAGCGGGTGCAGCCTCAGGTCCTCTGGCCCAGTGCCAGGGTGGGGGGTCACGGCCTGAAGTTTCCTGTCAAGCCCCACCTGGTGGGGGGTGTGGCCTGAGGTCCCTGGCCTGGCGCTGGGGCGGGGGGAGCAGCCTGAGGTTCCCTAGCACAGCACCAGGACAGGAGGCGCAGCCTGAGGTCCCCTGTCAAGCCCTGCTGGGTGGGGGGCCCAGCCTGAGGTCCCCTGTCAAGCCCTGCTGGGTGGGGGACACGGCCTGAGATCCCCTGTCAAGCCCTGCCAGGTGGGGGACACGGCCTGAGGTTCCCTGTCAAGCCCCAGGGGGTGGGGGAGGGCATAGCCTCAGGTCCCTGCTGATTGCTCGTTAAGGCTCCTTATGGGAACTTGGCTTCAGCTGTGGGTACAGCCATCTTTCTGATGGAGTGATGGTCAATTAGCATATTCCCTCTTTATTAGATAGGATATTTACATTTTATGCATTATTTGTTTTCCCCTTAATTAAGAATGTTTTAGATCCTGGGGATGATATTAGGATCTATCTCAGGGTTATTGTAAGAAGGAAATTAAATCATCTAGAGCACTTGGAATATTTCTGGAACTTCGTAAGATCTTAAGAAATGATAACTGTTAGGACTGTAGGGCAATACAATCCTTAATGGCCATTTGTGTGTTTCCCGCTACAGGAAAACAAAAGACCAGGAAAAACTTGTCATTTTGATTTGCATCTCAGACCATATAAGGAATGGAAATTTCCCTGAAGGGACCTGATCATGTAACTGAAAGGGTTAAAGAGAATAAAATGGGGCAGAGAAAGACTTATTGTGCTTAGCAGATATCTTGCAGAAAGCTTGCAGCCTTGAGCACAGCATAGCTCAGATAACCAGAAGACACCAGGCATGGGAGGAACCAAGGACAGACCAGACCCTTACGTCAGCAGAGCGGCTTGCAGCCAGAAAAAATTAATAAAAACCTATCTCTCCCTGCTCTCTTCGCTGATGCCTCTCTCGGTCTTAGCCCACCTGCACCCAGGTGCCCAGAATAAAATCTCTTTTGATACATTATGGCCTCATGTCATAGGTGCATGACCCTGCCCCACTTCGAACTTTTCATTTGGTGCCGAACACCTGGGAAGGTCTAGTGAGGCTTCCGGTAAGAGCCATTGCAGCATTCCAGCAACCAGGCACTTGGCACTCAGAGAGACCGTGATCATCTGGCTCCTGAGCTCCACTTGTGTCCTGGGAAGCCCCCGGCCACACTCCTGCATGGCTGAACTTCTGCTGAACTTATGACACTTATTTGGGCCCCCCTAGACTTCCTCCAGACTGGTCTGGGTTGTGCCTGTGACTGGATAGTGAACCTCTCCTTGCCTTGCCTCATCCTGCATCAACACCAGGCATAAATTCATAGGTAAGTGGCTTTGGTCTGTTTTCCTCTGTCCAGACTGTCCTGTCATTTTGGGTTTGGAGCCAGGCTCCGGGCAGATACTATTCAGCCGGCCCCACGGAAATCCAGCGCTGGTCTGGACAAGTCCTCCAGGGGAACCAGGTTCTCTCACCCACTCTCCTGACAGGGACGCCTGTCACGAGGGAAGGGCCCCGTCCATTTCTGGTGAACGTTAGGGGGAGAGAGGGATGCCTTTCTCGGCCCGAATTTCATGGAAAGCCGACCTTAGGCCACTGCCAGCTGCCACAGAAATTTGCAGTCAACCATTCCCTGCACCACACCCCTGGGCTGTCTACTTAAAAGCCTTCACGTCCTAGAATTCGCACAGGACTTCTGGCCTCAGTAAAACAGCACTTTTGATCTCCAAATTCTAACTGACCTTGACAAGGCAAGTGGTCTGAAATCCTGTATAGCCAGGCTTTTTTACACTCAAGGACACATCCTTCTCTCTGTAACAGCTGCTCTCACTCACAGATTTTTCCTTCTTCACTCTAAGTCCCCAGGGGATCTCAAATCCTCTTCCTCCTTCACCACTTTTGATCTCACAGACCATCCCCTGGTCCCTGAGCCTAGGGCTCCTCCATCTCAGCAGCCTGAAAGCCCACCACCCTACCCAGTGGATCCCACCATCACCACCCCATCTCACACCCACTCAGGAGCAGTTTTTGGCTCTCTTCCTCCCCCCACACCTGCACTAGCCTTTCTCTATAATAGAAGTGTCAGAGATGAAAGAAAATTAGTAAAATGTATATGAAAATCTCCCTCTTGTCAGAGTCTGGGGCACGCCGTGGAACCCAGAGTCAAGTCCCTGCCCACCACCCACACAGGCTTCAAAAATGCAGGAGACCCAGACCCGGCTGGCCCCATCCCCGTTGGGTGAGACCCAGACCTGGCCAGCCCCACCCCCGTCAAGCCCCTCTGGGCGGGAGATGCAGCCTCAGGTCCCCGGGCCTGGCGCCAGGTTGGGGGCACATTCTCAGGTCCCCCGTCAAACCCTGCCAACTGGGGGGTGCAGCCTCAGGTCCCCCAGCCTGGCACCAGGGCTGGGGGGCATGGCCTGAGGTCCCCCATTAAGCCCTGCTGGGTGGGGGTGTGGCCTGAGGTCCCCTGTCAAGCCCTGTGGGGCAGGGGGCGTGGCCTGAGGTTCCTTGCCTAGGCCAGGTGCCATGCAGCCTCAGGTCCCTGGTGTTCGGTCATGACGTTACGGTGTCCTGGCTATTTGCATATTCCTCTATTATATAGATAGACTAGTAGCCCGTTTGCACGAAGATTCGTGCAATAGACCTTCATTCACCTGGCTGCCTGCACCAGTTTTCTGCCGGCACCGGGGACCCAGGCCTTGGCTGTGGCCACCGCCTTCTGCCTTCTTTCAGGATTGGGACTTGGCCCCGGGTGGTGGCCTTGGGCTCGGCTGCACCCAGCGTCCCTGCTACAGAACACAGGAGCCGACCCCCAGTGGTTTACTGCGATCAGTGCAGGCTCCCTGCTGGTACCCAAGGCCAGGAAAGCCTTGGGCTCCGCCACACCCCAACATCCCTGCAACGGTTTCCTGGTGGGCATGGTTGGTGGGCGTGGCTTGGGCGTAGCGAAGGTGCAGTCAATTTGCATATTTGTCTATTATAAGGTAAGATTAGCAGAGGTTATCCAGGAAAGACATGAAAATCCATCAGTCTTCCTCTCTTGCCTTACACAGGCCATGAGGAAATACACCAAACTTGACCCTATATGCCCAGAAGGAACGAACCCCCAAGGAGACCTTTTAAACATGACCTTTAAGGTCTCTAATAATAGAGACAAGGAGACCCAAATCTGAAAACAAGGACGAGCAAGATCAGGCCAAGGCTAAAGCCCAAAGGCCTTTCAGCTCCTAGCCACCACTCTCATGACCCCAAACAAAGTGCCAGTCCTCCAACCAAGAGTAAGTCAGGGGCTAAGCCTCCTCCGGGCCCATGCATCAAATGAAACAAGGAAGGACACTGGATCAAGTCCTGCCCAAACCCAAGACCCCAGCCTGGGCCCTGCCCAGGGTGCAGGAGGGAAGGCCACTGGAAATCAGACTGTAGTCTGGCCCCTCCAGGTCGGACGTCAGCAAGGCCTCCCTCTGGATCCAGTTTGGAGCTCCCAGACCTCCTGGGACTGGCCACTGAAGACTGAAGCTGCCCAGGCCCTGACAAGGCCTCACAGACTTACATCACCAGGACAGAGCCTCAGGTAACAATTGTGGTGGCAGGTAAGCCGATCTCCTTTTTAAATAACACTGGGGCCACTTATTCTGCCCTCTCCGAATTCGCTGGGACCCTTGTCCACTCCTTGGTCTCTATTATGGGGGTTGACGGATTAGTCTCACAGCCATTAGCCACCTCATCTCTACACTGCATCTTACTAAATACCCCCTTATCCACTCTTCTTGCCCCACCAAAACGGTACAGACATCCCTCATAAAGCCCAGCTGTCCCAAACAACATTCACCTACTTTTAGTTTACTCACCATGCCATTCCTCAGACTGTAAACACGGGTTCACTAGGTACTCTCGCCTCTGAGTTCCCAATTTCAGTTTTCTTACAAAGCTCCTCTATAACATGACACAGCCAAGGGACTCCTCACTGAGCCTTTAGATCCCAAGGCTAACATTCTCACCCCTTTAATGCTCTGAAAACTTCTCTGACCTCAGCGCCTTCTCACACACACACCTTCCCAAAGAACAACTTTCTTGACTGCATAACTACAAATGCTTACTTAACAATCTGGCTACTATCAAAAGCTGAACTCATTATCACCCAAACCTTAACATATTATCTCTATGGAGTTTTAAATCCAAGCAGCTAGAGGCCTGTTCCCTCTTCCCCCCCACCCCCCGCCTTGTCTCCAGCTTCATATGCCTATACATAATTTTCCAAAGTCTTTGGCAACTTAAAACTTTAAAACATTACTATATTAAATGATAAACACGAATATTCCAACAAGTTTTAAGTTCACCTGATTTCAACTTTTACTACAGAAAATCTATAAAGTAAATTTAAAACTGTTATGCTTTGTTAAAGAATGTTCATAAATGTCAATCTAAGAAATGCTGGCTGTTTACTTTTAACTGTCATTGGGAAATTAAGGTTTAAATATTGTATGGTTTTAATAATAGAAGGCATGGACATACATTTTAAAGGAAAAAGAAAGTAAATTAAAATTGTAAAAATGTTTATGAAAGTTGTAAAAAGGTTCGTGAAAGTTATAGAAAATTTATGGGGAAAAAAATGTTAAAAGGAAGTTATATATAAATAACACAGGCCAGTAAGCCAGAACAAGCAGAATAGGGAAACTGAAGTAATAAAACAGCAGCCAGCAGCCATCTAGTAAATCCTATTTTCCCTAAACCAAGGACACTTAAAAATAAATAATTTAAGAATAAACCTCATCCTATATAATAAAAGGCTAATATGCAAATGGACCGAATGGCAGAACAACCAGTTGCTATGACAGGCACTGACCACCAGCAGGCAGACGCTCAATGTAGGAGCTGCCTCCTGGTGGTCAGTGTGCTCCCAAAAGGGGAGTGCTGCTCATCCAGAAGCCCTGAGCCGGGCTCACAGCTGGTGAGTGCAGCTGCGGTGGCGGGAGCCTTTCCCGCCTCTGTGGCAGTGCTAAGGATTTCCGACTGGCAGCTTAGACCCACTCCCCCACCCCCAAGGGCTCCTGGACTGTGAGAGGGCGCAGGCCGGGCTGAGGGATCCCCCTCACAAGTGCATGAATTTCGTGCACCGGGCCTCTAGTTTTAATATATTAGACTACAACCTTCCAAACTAATGTCTCTTTCCTTCCACCAGGCCATTTGTCATAACTCTTATTGTTCTAACTTTTACCCCAATAATACTAAAATGTATAAAACAGTTTGTCTCTACCAGATTACAAGCTCTATTTGTACTCATAAAATACCACCCCTAGATACCATCACAACCTCCTTTTGTGCCCAGCCCTCATCATCCCTGACCTCCAGAGTAGGGACAATAGGCCAAGTACAGATGTAAAAACTCACCAGAGCAGAAAGCTCCAAATGCCTAGCAAGGGGCAAAACTAGAAAAAAACACACAAAAAACACTTTGCCTCGAGAATAACCTACCCTCCCACTAGCCTTCCTGAAAAAAAAAAAAAATAGCCTCTCTCACATATCACTAATAAATTATATATCCAGATTTCCACATTCCTGCAGATTGTTAGTGACAACATTCTCCCACCTAGCTCAGACTATCCCATCTGAAGAGTGCAATATATTTTTGAATTCATTACAGACTGCTGACTCCAGGGCAATTTACAGGATTTCTCTTCAGATCACATCTATTTGTTTACCTTTGTAGTGCTTCTAAATCTCGCAGATCTCTTATATCCCTAAAATGGTCTCCCTAATCACCCTAGACCAGTGATGGCGAACCTATGACACGTGTGTAAGCACTGACACGCGTAGCCATTTCTGATGACACGCGGCCGCATGCCAAGGCTGAAACATTTGCTGCGCCTGAGGATGAAACATTTGCGACTAGAGTCTTGGAGTTAGTTTTTTCCTCAAAGTGACACACTACCCAAGTTATGCTCAGTTTTTTGGCGAAGTTTGACACACCAAGCTCAAAAGGTTGCCCATCACTTCCCTAGACTATCTTTTAGCCAAAGAGGGAAGGATTTGTTTAATTGCTAACACCTCCTGTTGTTTTTATTTAAACTCTACAGGACCAATAGAGGAAAGAACACAGTGCATTCTACAGAATACTCAGTGGCTCAAGGAGGTCAGTCAAGACAGCAAAGAGCAGTCCATATGGTCTAGCCTACCAGCAGCTCTGCCCAAATTAACCTGGCTTTTACCCCCTTACAGGCCCTCTAACTATTTCTCTTACTCCTCCTCTTCAGGCCCTGCATTTTCAGAATAGTTACCAAATTGATACAAACAAGATTATAAGTCCTAGTTAAGACAGTAAGACAGTTTGTCCTTACCCAGATAAAGGAACTCTACAGGCCTCTATTTCAGGAAATAATCTGACTTTACTCCTTAGATGTCCACGACAACCCCTCCCACGCATGAAGCAGACAAGGAGAAACGTCAACCCACCTCCCTTCTTTTCCTTTATATATACCCTTTAAGATGGGAATGAAAGGGTTAAAGAGAACAAAACGGGGTAGAGAAAGACTTATTGTGCTTAGCAGATAACTTGCAGAAAGCTTGCAGCCTTGAGCACAGTATAGCTCAGATAACCAGAAGACACCAGGCATGGGAGGAACCAAGACCGGCTTGCAGCCAGCAAAAATTAATAAAAACCTATCTCTCTCTGCTCTCTTGGCTGATGCCTTTCTTGGTCTCAGCCCACCTGCACCCAGGTGGTCAGAATAAAATCTCTTTTGATACATTATGGCCTCATGTCATAGGTGTGCGACCCTGGCCCCACTCCGGACCTTTCAGTAACCAACCAGACAACCAAGGGGTCTGGGCTGCCTGTCACTACTTGAGCCAATTAAGCAGAGACAGGGTTCAATCATATATGAGTGTTTATTCCAATAGCTGGCAGTGTGGGAGAGCAGCAGGTCATCCACAAACATCTGCTCTGCCCCCACCCTAAGCCAGCTGCTTATATTGGGTAGAAGGACAAAGATTATGTGGGAAAGTAGGAATTACAGGCATGGGAAAGCAGGCACGGTATAATCATCACAGGTTACATGTCATGTGGACTAAGGGCGGGGGTCACAGAGGGCGGGTGCCTCTTGGAGCCCCGGGACCAGATTACAGGCAATAGGGGCTGAGGGTTGTAAAGAGTGGGTGCCTCAAGGTTGTAAATCTTTCCATAATGATAGGCAGTTTTTGGGACAGGAGTATGGACTGCATTCAGATGTTAGCTCCCATGTCCCAAGGGCGTAAAACTCTCAGCCAGGTTAGAATGTGCTTTCTCTAATCAGAACAGAACCATCATGGTTAACAGAGCATGAGTAATATTTCTTATCATTGTAGCTGATCCCCAATATTCTATTTCTGCCCCTAACAACCACACACCTGCATTCCATCTGCATCACAAGCCCACCAGTTCAGCCTCCAGACCCACTGACAAAAGTTTCCTGCCAGTGACTGCATGTAAGGATGAAACTCCAGCTCCTGAGTGCTGCCATCATGGACACAATCTCCTGGTGGCTGGGTGCTGTGCAGCCATTCCCTTTGGATATCCCATCACCATCCCCTTTCCCTAAATAAATTCAGTTTTCTTTAATCACCATCTGATTTAGCCTACCTGCGTGCACCATCCACTATGTTCACCTTTCACTTCTTAAACTCATAATGTCTCTCTTTTTTTTCTTTATTGATTAAGGTATGATGTATGTGTCCTTATCTTCCCATTACCCCCCACTCCCCTGGTCATGCCCTTACCCCCCTGTTGTCTGTGTCCATTGGTTAGGCTTATATGCATGCATACAAGTCCTTTGGTTGATTCTCCCCCTTGCCCCCACCCTCCCCTACCTTCCCTCTGAGATTTGATAGTCTGATCAATGCTTCTCTGTCTCTGGATCTGTTTTTGTTCATCAGTTTATGTGGTTCATTATAGTCCACAAAGGAGTGAGATCATGTGATATTTATCTCTCTCTGACTGACTTATTTCACTTAGCTTAATGCTCTCCAGCTCCATCCATGCTGTTGCAAATGGTAGGAGTTCCTTCTGTTGCAGAAGACCAAAGAAAACCAAGGACGCTTCAAAGAAAAGGAGGGACACTGTTTAATACACCGGCGGACTCAGGGAACAGCCTTCCAAGTCTCAGTGAGGAAACACGCATGAGGCTTTCCTTTATATCTCCCTCCCTGTGGTCTTTGTCCCGCAAATAGGGATTATGCTTCTGGTCCTTTTTGCGGGCCTTGCAAGAAAGCCCCCAGGTGTTGGGGGTCTCCAGGACATATCTGATGGTCTGGCCTGGCACCAGCGTTAATAACCCTCCCTCCGGGGCAGTGCACTGTTCACAGTAACAGGTTTGCAAGACCAGTATCTGGGAAGGAGGTAGTGACTTAATTATAGGTTATCAAGAATGTACACTGAGCTTGCTGGCTTGGATTCAGATCACTATCCCCCAAATATCAGGGTTACATTGGAATTAGCCCTTTTTAGCCTTCTCACCTCCATTTTACAGCAGCATAGTATTCCATTGTGTAGATGTACCACAGTTGTTGTTTTTTCTTCTAGAATTTTTATGGCTTCATGATTTACATTTGTCTCTTCCACTTATTTATTTATTTATTTATTTTTAATTACTTTATTAAGGTATCACATATTTGTCATCAACCCCCTCCCCCCATTCCCTTCCCAATCCCCCCCACACGCAAGCCCCCCTCCCCCTGTTGTCCGTAATCACTGGTTAGGCTCATATGCAAGCACACAAGTCCTTTGGTTGATCTATCTCCCTTGTCCCCACCCTCCCCTACTTTCCCTCTGAGGTCTGACAGTCTGATCAATGCTGTTCTTGTTCTTCAGTCTATGTTGTTCATCTTTTCCTCTAGATGAGTGAGCTCGTGTGATACTAGGAATACACTTATAGGAACTGAAAATGAGACAAGCTATAATGATTATGCTGAGAGGCAAATGAATCAGTCTATAGTGAGTTTCTTTCTGGGCCAACAGTTCTTTCGAGTCCTGGTTTCTATGTCCAACAGTTGTTAATGTGTTCATAACAGCAATGATATTTCAGTTCTGGATGGTGGACAAATGGTGGTATTGCAGGTCCGACTCTCTCTGGTTTGGTCCTGGGCAATCTGCAGTGACGCATATCTGCTGACTGCTAGTATGGCAAGGCATCGTCAGCGTCTTCCATCTCTGGACTGTTTCTCTTCTGACTTCATGGCTGGAGTACTCCTGTCAATTCCTCTCTGTTGCAGGAATCCACATGTCTCAGAGTTGTTTTCTGAAAATATACAAACATATTCTCGACCAAAAGTTAATAAAGGAATATTTTCTATAAATTTGACTTGCGATCCTTTTTCATTTTTTTTGCCCAAATGATTTTCCTTTGGCTTGTTTTGACACCATGTATGTTTTACCTGGGTGACTTGCTGTCAGCATTACAAATGAAAGTTAATTTTCTAAAGTAAAAATTTTCTAGATGTAATTTATTTGCAGGATATTTTTCCTTACATGATATTCTTCTACTATTCCCCCTTTTTTGGTTTAAATATTGGGAGGCTTTTGGAAATTTTATGCTGTAATCTTGATAGCTTTTAAATTTTACTTTTTTTGCACTAAAATGTGACTGCTTTAGGTTCATTATATGTTACGCAATTTTACCATGAGATGAACTACCAATAAAAATTTTAGTTAACACTTTAGTAACAGCTTTTTTGTCCAGTACAATTGATTTTTCTAGAGTATTTGCTTATTTTGATTGGCCAATTTAAATTAGTCTGAAAACTTTACTATTTTATTGTCAAATTTAATACTCTAACAACCATCTTGTTTTACCCTGTAATTATTAGTGGAGAGGATTATTTGCCTTCTTGAGTAGGCCCTGAGCATTCCTGGTGCTAGGCTGGATTTAGATATCCTAGACCCCAGTTCCCCGGATCATGGGTGCAAGACATCTCTATCAAGTCTTGTTGCTGTGAGAGGGCATCTGCTGTCGGCCAAGTCTCTGTTACCTGGGTCCCGATTTGAGCTGGGCATGTGAAGCTGAGCAGCCATGGGGGCAGGAGATCTCCTTCAGCAGGGGTGAGGGTTCAGGCCCCTGCAAAGTTGGGGGGGTGAAGGTCTCTGCCCCACCTCTGTTGACCCCCAAGTTCTCTCCTGATGGCCCCTGTGCGACTGTGCCTGTCTTAGTACCACAGTTTTTTAATCCACTCTTCTGCTGATGGGCACTTAGGCTGTTTCCAAATCTTAGTTGTTATAGATTTTGCTGCTATGAACATAGGGGTGCATATATCCTTTCTAATTGGTGTTTCTAGTTTCTTGGGATATATTCCTAGGAGTGGAATTGCTGGGGCAAATGGAAGTGTTCCATTTTTAGTTTTTTGAAGAAACTCCATACTGTTCTCCACAGTGGCTGCACCAGTCTGCATTCCCACCAGCAGCGCACGAGGGTTCCTTTTTCTCTGCATCCTCTCCAGCGCTTGTCATTTGTTGATTTGTTGATGATAGCCATTCTGACAAGTGTGATATGGTACCTCATTGTTGTTTTGATTTGCATCTCTTGGATGATTAGTGACTTGGAGCATGTTTTCATTAGTCTCTTGGCCTTCCTTATGTCTTCTTTCAAAAAGTATCTATTTGGGTCCATTGCCCATTTTTTGATTGGGGTTGTTTATTTTCCTTTTGTTAAGTTGTGTGAGTTCCCTGTAAATGTTGGAGATTAAACCCTTATTAGAGATAACACTAAAGACTCCATAAAAAATTATCAGACTTAATAAATGAATTCGGCAATGTAGCAAGATACAAAATTAACACCAAGAAATCTATGGCATTTTTATACACCAATAATGAACTTACAGAGAGATTTAAAAAACAATCCCATTTACCATTGCACCAAAAAAATTAAGATACTTAGGAATAAACTTAACTAAGGAGGTAAAAGACCTGTACTCAGAAAATTATAGGACACTGAAAAAAAGAGATAGAGGAAGACATAAACAGATGGAAGAACATACCGTGTTCATGGATTGGTAGAATCAACATCATTAAAATGTCCATACTATCCAAAGCAATTTAGAGATTCAATGCACTCCCCATTAAAATACCAACGGCATATTTCACAGACCTAGAAAGAACTCTCCAAGAATTCATCTGGAATAAAAACAGACCCTGAATAGCTGCAGCAATCCTGAGAAAGAAGAACAAAGTAGGAGGGATCTGAATACCAGATTTCAAGCTGTATTACAAAGCCACTGTTCTCAAAACTGCCTGATACTGGCACAAGAACAGACATATAGACCAATGGAATAGAATAGAGAACCCAGAAATCGACCCAAGCCATTGTGCTCAATTAATATTTGACAAAGGATGCAAGAGCATACAATGGAGTCAAGACAGTCTCTTCAATAAATGGTGCTGGGAAAATTGGACAAATACATGCAAAAAAATGAAACTAGAACACCAACTTACACCATACACAAAAATAAACTCAAAATGGATAAAGGAATTAAGCGTAAGATGGGAAACCATAAAAATCTTAGAGGAATCCACAGGCAGCAAAATCTCAGACATATGTCATAGCAATATCTTTACTTACACAGCTCCTAGGCAATGGAAACTAAGGAGAAAATAAACAAATGGGACTACATCAAAATAAAAAGCTTCTGCACAGCAAAAGAAACCATCAACAAAACAAGAAAGCCCACTGCAAGGGAGAACATATTTACCAATGTTATCTCACAATGTCTCTTGGCCTGGCTCCTTTCAGCTTGACCTAATATTAGCTATGTAAACACAATAAAAGTTTGCTATTGTTATTGTTTTTTTTATTTGTTGCCAATACTTCTCAGCTTGCTGTTTGTATTTTATTTCTGTTAATGCTATCTTTTGGGTTTATGGTGTGGACCCTGAAAAGAAAGATTCATTTAAAGTGTATCCTGAGAAGAAATTTATATGTTGAGATGGATTCCCTATGGTGAACTGAGGGCCCAAATTTTATAAATAAGAGCCTAGTGGCCATTTGCTTACAGGGGCTCCTCATGTACTTTGTATACTGGGAAGAACCTCAGACTGAACTCTTGGCTTCTCACAGTATGCTGTCTGAGTGAACCACTGAAGGAAACTTTGGCTTCAACTTTTTACCATCAGACTGAGACTGGCCCTGTCTAATCAGAATTGCACAATTTGGACAGCTCATTTACATAAGATGGACCTAATTGATAAAAGATGGTCTTCTCTTTGTCTCCCTGGAACATAATTTAGGTTACTACCTGAAAGTGTGTCTCCTGGGCTGTAGCTCCTTTTTTGCTCAAATAAATGCTTTTTATTCTTTATTACAGTCTAAAATTAATTCTGATTTACATTGGTCTTTTCTTTATAATTTATTTCATCACTCTTAATCAGAGAAAGCCTTCTCAATCTAGAGATTTAATTAATATTTGTTTTCTTGCAGTCTAAAAAGCGCTGCTTTTGAACATTTGATTCTTTTTATTACTTTCATAACAATAAAATATATTATTAAAGAATTAGTACATACTTGTATAAAATCTCCACTTATTTCTCAAATTGATCTGGAATTCATATTTAGTGTCATGAGACAAAGGTAACATCTTTTTTACAATCAGATACTGAAGTTACCCTAGCACCATTAATTGAATAATTCATCCCTGCCCCTCTGACTTTTGGTGCTATCTTCTCTTGCAGGTGTTAAATTCACAACCATTTGCACCTAAAGCAAAGACAGGAAACAACCTATTGATCAAATGGAATGTGATAATGAGACTGAAGGAGGGTTGGGAGGGGGGGGGGCGGAGAATGGTTGCCAGGCAGTAGGTGAGTTGCAACCCAGGGGAAAAGAAATAGAAGGTAGAAAAAGCCTCCATTCTGTCAAACAAGTGTTCCTTAAAGAATCCATCATTGTGTGTGACATGCAAGCTACTTGCTCTTATGATGTTTGGCTAATCACTTCATGTGCGTAGACCTCAGGCTCCTCATGCATCATGTGCAGATATTGATAGGACCTACATCATAGGGTATTGTGTACCTGAGACCTAACCCAAGCAAGGAGCGCATGCTTTGGAGTCAGTTAGCCAAGCTTCTCATTCCTGGCTCCACCACTAACTGGTCCTAGATAGTTGGCTAATTTTCCAGCCTGTTTTCTCATCTGAATATGTGGCAACTAATAATAATATTAATTAGTTGTAATTAATATTATTACTTTAATAATAATGTTAACATTATTATTATTATTAAAGTAATAACTATCTTATGGGATTGCTATGAGTATTAAAGAGATACTGCATTTAAAAGGTGCCTGGCACATAAATAAGTTTTCAATAAATCATAGTAGTATTGTGGTGATTTTAATTTTTATCCCTATTATGGAAGGATCAGGAAGAGAAAGAAGGTTCAGCAAAGAAGACTGAGGACTAGCCACAAAAAGCTCTGGGAGGGGAAACTATGAGACGGATGTCTTGGAAACCAAGGGGGGCCAGTGTGTAGAAGGAAGGAGATAATGCAAAAGGTTATTCAAAGGTTAGTTTCTCCTGACAAAACAAAACAAAACAAAACAAAAAAAACTCTTCATGAATGAAGGAAAAAAGGAAGAAAAAGACCTATAAGAAGGCTATCAAAAAAAGAAAAAAAAAAACTAAAAAAAAAAAAAGAAGGCTATCAAACATAAAATTCTCTAAAAGCCGTACACTGGCTAACTCTTAATCTGATCAGAATGCCTTATTGTGCCATGTCTTCCAAATAAAGAGAATACATATTTCTTGAATAAAGGAAAAGCCAGTGTCACATAAAGTGAAATAAAGTTTCTGGTTTTCATCATTTTGGTAAAAGAAAACTTTACACAATTTCAAGTTTACACAACAAAGAGGATGGAGGAGGGCCAAAAGGGGATGAATCACAGAAGTTTTCAAAGCAGCAATCTATACTGAACCCCAAAACAGCTCCAATGAAAAGGAGGATGGTGGAAAGTGTAGCATTTATTTATTTTTCCTTTTATTCTACATGGGCCCAGAAAGAAATTATGATAGCATGGATTGTTTATCTGCCTAAGTCATTCAATGTGGGAAGGATGTGGAAAATTATTGCACTCTGAAGTAGAAGAGTAGAACTGCATTTCCCTCACCACTTAACTTTTTTAAAATTTGTTATTATTTTTTAATCCTCACCAGAGGATATTTTTTCATTGATTTTCAGACAGAATGGAAGAGTAGGGAGGGAAAGAGAGTGAAACCTTTGTGTGAGACACACTTATTGGTTTGCTCCCACAGGCAACCTGGCCAGGTCCAGGGATTAAATCCGCAACCCAGGTACTTGCCCTTGACCAGGAATCAAACCCTCAACCCTTCAGTCCCCTGGCTGACACTCAAACCACTGAGAAAAACTGGCCAGGGCTCATCATTCATCTTGATTTAGGTGCGGGTAAAAGTTGGGGAAGAAGTCCCATAGTAGGACAGCTCGGGAATATTAGGATGCCCGGTGGCTTTAGGAGCCTGAGTGTGGCTCCCTCCTGCCTGGGGTGAGGAAGGTGTCCTTTTGGCTTTGGAGAGATGGAGGTCGCTGCCAGGGTCTTAGAGGGATGCAAGGAGTGGGCCTCTTTAGCCTTTGCTCCTGGCCAGTGCTCAGCTAAAGGGTCCCAGGTAGAGGGACCCTCACAGTCTCCTGGTCAAGGGGTGAGGAGTGGGGCTTACAGCAAACATGGAATGTGGGGTGGGGGAGGGGTGATGGCACAGCAGGGGAGTCTGAGCCTCTACCACCCTCCACCAAGAGAGAGTGTGAGTGTGTGGCTTGGGGTGAGGACTTTGTAAAATGAGATTGTGGGATCCTGGATGGAGCAGGAGTAAGAAGCCAGGGAGGAGCTGAGGAGTGATTCTGGAAGGAGGAGCCCTTTAAGTCAGGTTCTGGGTGCAGCAGTCCAGGAAAGGCTGCAGTGGGCTTCTTGCAGTGCCTGGTTTCCCCCCTGCGCCCCCCCCCCCCCCGCACCCTCTGGGCCTCTGCCCTCTTTGTCCCTATTAAGTGGGCCACCAACTGCCAGCATAACTAGAGCCCCAACATCTCACTCCCCTCAGGACCACAGGGCCCAGAGTTGTGTGTGAAACCTCTGGGTCTGCAGTTCCTACCAGGCTTCCTGTCAATCTAAATGTGAGTCCCCAGCCTGGTCATCTGCTCCCTCCCTCCTACTCATACATCTATGCTTCCTCTTCACACACCATCTCTCACTGCAGTGGTCCTCTCAGCTTAGTGGAGCTCCTATTTCCTTCCTGACAAGCTCTCTCAGGTCTGATTTATTTCACTCCACTCCCTACCTTAAATGAAATCATCTCCCTACCAACCTTGTGCTGCTCACAAGGAAAGGAACTGATAAAACTGCAAGAAACATGGGATCCTTAGGGACTGAGGTCACATGTCATTTTTAAAAAATCCTCACCCGAGGATACATTTCCATTGATTTTAGAGAAAGAGGAAGGGAGAGAGAGGAGTGGGGGGGGGGGGGAGAGAGACACCGACATGAGAAACATTGATTGGTTGTCCCCCATACTCACCCCGACATGGGACCAAACCCGAACCTTGGTATGTACCTGACCCGAAATCAAACCCACAACTTTTTAGTGTACAAGATGACATCCAACGAACTGAGCCACGTGGCCAGAGCACACATTTTTTATCAACCTCCAATCTGAGGCCATGAAATGGAGCAGGTCAGGAAGGTCCTTCTGCGCCTTCTCTCTCTTATTAATGCCCTTAATTCTAAAATGGTACATGAGTTTTCTAATTTCCTTATTTTTTTTTACATGCCCTGCCATCCAGATTGCTTTTCATCCTTCCCTGGCTATTTCCATTGTTGGATTGGGGTGAAGTAAGCTTGAAATCCTTGGGCTGCTGGTGTCCTCTAGCATGCAGCTAAGATAAGGCTTGGAAGGCCTCCAGGTACCACACTCCCAAGAGTAGCTAGTTTCTGTGTAATTAGGGAGAAGGCAGAGATGGTAGTGTCAGCCCAAAGGACAGTCTTGTTAATGCTTCCAGGCATTTTCCAGAAGCAGCAGTAGCAGCAATCTATGAAAACTACCCAGGAAAGGAAGAGCTGTCCCTTCCCAAAGTGAACAGGAATGGAGCCCCTGAAGATTGACAGGAAGCCTGGTAGGAACTGCAGACCCAGAGGTTTCACACAGAACTCTGAGCCCTGTGGTCCTGAGGGGAGTGAGATGTTGGGGATCTTGCCATTTTTGCCCCCACCCCTGTCCCATCATCAGATTTCTCAGATGCATTTAGAGAAGAAAGCATTGGGACATTATTAACAAGTGGATGGGGACTTGACTCAGTGACTTAGGAGACAGATTAATTGTGATAAGGGGCTCTTTGGGAGGTATTCAGTCTTTTTCAGCTTCCCTTTTCTTCATGTCTAAAAGTTCTACTTCAGAGTATGACCCTCCTCATTATAGCTTCTATATTTAGTTTTCCTATTTTTCCTCTATATTCCTAAAAGTAATACCACACAGACATTAGACTTGATGCTTATATATATTCATTGACATAAAAGGTCACCACATGTAGTTTGGTGAAAGGATACACAGTATAGAACAGCACTTATATTTGATCACTTTTATGTATACATATATCTATCTGGGTATACAATTATAAGGAAATATCCAAAAGGACATTCATCAAAGGGCTGACAATTGTTATGTGAGTGGAGCATTTCAGGTGATTTGTAGTTTAGTTTTTCTATTTTCCTACATTTTTAAAGGTTTAACAATGTGTTCTACTCCTATCATAAAACAAAGTCAGCAAGGAAATAGATGCAGAGAATAGACCCTTAGAGAGACAGAAAAGGGAGCAGGGATAGAGGTCAGGCCATCCCCTCCACTTTGCTGGTATCCAACACCTCCTCTTTCCCCAAAAAACCACTTTGTGGATTAATTCATGCAGTAGAAACCTACCCCCATTTTTATCATCACCAGTTTTTTTAATGTATCTAAGGATTCACTTAGGGCTGCGTCTATCACCTTACTGTGGCTCAGAGAGGTCATTGTTTTCACTGGGTACCTCTTTTGACCCCTCCTCTTCTGTAGGTATCAGCTCATGCAAGGTGATGATCAAGTTCTCAAATACCTGGGCCTTGTTGCTCTCATTGTCACAGGTTTCCTTGGAGTGGCCCTCCTTTCCACAATATGAGCAATAGGTTGTGTATTTTTGCTTCCTGGCTCTATGCATATCCCCAGGACCATCATTCTTATACCCGGAACCACCACTGGTATAAGGAGACTGAACCTGGGCTTGGGGCCCTCTCCATGATTAGCTCAGATCTCTTGGTCCGCTTCTGTTTCGTAAAATTGTCATTCCAACCTTCCTCCTCCCTTATCATATTGATTAACTTCAGGAATTGGGAAGATGCTCCTGATCATTTGCATATATCCTGAGAAGACGCTTCAGCCTCTAGCGCAGGTCCCCATTCATCTCAGCCCCTAAAAGGAGCTGGTGCAGGCGAGTCTCGTTTGCATCTTTCCCAGCTATGATCCCTGCCTGAATAGCGGTCTGGAGCTGTACCTCAACGGATCACATAAAGGGAGGCTTTCTCCCCTTGTGCCTGCAGGGTGTTAAAAAATTTACCATGAGCAGTGATACTGCTTTCAGACTCCCCAAACACCAAATTCATTGTGTGCAAGAAATCTGCCATTTAGGCTTGGGTTGGCTGTCTGAAGCAAACGCATGGCCTCCCAGGCAGGGCCCCTAAGGGTTTTCATCAGGCGCTTGAGCTTCTCCTCCTCAGGCATATTCCAATCTGGCAGGACCCCATTTACTTGGATTAGCCAGTTTTCAAAGGTTTCTTCCCCTTGGGCTGGTACCCCTTGCCGGAAAACAAATTCATGTTTCTTTCTGTCATGTTGACCCTTAAAGGACGACGACTCCTCCCCAAGAACCTCAATATGGAATAAGCCCAAGGAGGCAAGGGTGTGTTTTGCCACCGGCTATTACCCACACGAGTAATGATGCTAGCCATGACCAAATGATCAATGATCATCTATATATATAACAAGATGTTCAGGCTTTTTTAAAAAATATATATATTTTTATTGATTTTTTACAGAGAGGAAGGGAGAGGGATAGAGAGCTAGAAACATCGATGAGAGAGAAACATCGACCAGCTGCCTCCTGCACACCCCCCTACCAGGGATGTGCCCGCAACCAAGGTACATGCCCCTGACCGGAATCGAACCTGGGACCTCCCAGTCCGCAGACTGACGCTCTATCTACTGAGCCAAACCGGTTTTGGCAAGATGTTCAGGCTTTTACAAAAGCCTAATCTGCAGGAGGAATCCCCAAAGCATTGTTCTTGGGCTCTGCCTTCTTTGTATCTCAATAGGAGCTGTAAAAAAAAAGTGGGGGGAAAGGTCAATAAGGTAGTAGACCTCAGGGAAGCAGCCTGCAGTAGGTTTCTCAACCCTCCTGAACATCCTGCAGTACATTTTATATTTGCCCAATGCCCCAAAATTCATTCAGGAAACTGTCAATTACAACCTTCTGGAGCTAGGGGGTGTGCCATGCTAACAAGGATGCTTTTCAGAGCCACATCCATCCCCTCCTACTAATCCTTCAGGAGGGTGGAGAATGGACAAACTGTAGCTTGGAATTCCAGATAAAATAGTGTGTGGAGCTGAACTGGGCTCTCAAAATAGAGTGCAATGGTCTAAGTCTCACAGATTTGTGGTAATAAATAAGATTAAACTCTTGGTCTCAGGTTTCAACTATAGCCCCTTCTCAAGGTTTGCCGGTTATTTCTCAGATTCTTACCAGAGCTCAAAAAAGTGCATGCCTTTATTTCTCTTCCAACCTCTGCAACAGGTGCCCTCTATGAGAAAGCTTCTTTCTGGGGTAGGTCGACCTTTTACCACCTGGGGTTGAATATTCCAGTCCTCAGGCCCTCTAGATTGCATCTTCATGGCAGGCAAGGCAGGGAAGAGAAGAATCAGAAGCAGCTTCATTCTCTCATCCTGTTTCCCGCCACCACCCAACCACCCAACCACTGCTGTATCCAGACAGAAAATTCCCTCTCCCATCTTCTGAATACAAGCCAAAGCGACCCCTCCATTACATTTTCCCAAGGAAATCGTCAGCCTACCAGCTCTGCAATCAGCCACACAGATTTCAAGTTCTCATTTGGCTTTGAAGGCCTGCCACCTAGAAACGGAATAGGAGTTGGACCGAATACCTGCATATTCCCCTCCAGGAAGATGTGAAATGAAAAGGGGGATTCATCCCCACTCCTTGCCCCTAACTACCCCTCCTGAAAACGACCCCCCTCCTCAGTCTAGGCAAATCCTACCCACTAGGCAGCATCCGGTGACACCCCACTTCCTCCCTCCAGGCAGGCTATGTGAGAGCTCCTTCCCCTGCCTCACAGTTTTCCATTCCCTGGAAATGGAGCCCCCAGTCCTGGTGGAGCTTCCCTGGGCCTTTCACCGAGCCAGGCAGTCGCACCCCCCTTTCTTTACCTGTACTCGTCTGGCAGGCAGTGGTTGGTGCCCAGTGGACAGCGAGGGATGCCGCCTTCAGATCTCTGAGGCCCTGAGGCGGGGGTGGGGTAGGATAGTGTTTCCTAGGCCACAAGCTACTTGGGGCTGCTAGAAGGAGCTGCTCCGCAAGGCCGCCCAGCAAGGGGGAGCTGAGTTGAGGCTGCATGGTTCCCACAGCAGCGGAGGCCGCCCCAGCCTATCCGCAGGGCCCTCCCAGCAACCAATGCTTCTTTCAGCCTTTGCCCATTGAGACAAAAGAGCATAATGAGCCTGGCGGCGCGACCAATCAGTGGGACGAGGGGGCGGCCTCCCGGGTCAGCCTTGGCTCAAGCCATTGCTAGCAAAAGCGGGGAGCTACTGGCGGGGGCTGCAGCACACAGGCGCGAGAACCAGCGCAGTGTCAAGTGCAGCTGGGAAGCACCAGACTCGGCCGATTTGCATTTTACCCGTGAGTTTGTGGCTTTTCTCTTTGCTTCGCTTCGCTTCTCCCACTCCCCTTCTACCTCACTTTCCTTCGCACTCTGAGACTGGATGCATTAAACACGAGGTGAGACAGAAATCAAGTGAACAATAAGAGTTCCTCACCTTTGTAATAGAGGGAAGGCGGGGGGGCGAGGGGAAGCATTTATTGAGCGCTTTCTACTTGTAGATGCCCTTGCATTAACATTCATTGACTCTTCTCAGCAGCCTTGGGAAGAAGGTAGCAGCATGCCCATTTAATAGAGATGGGGCTTAAGCGCCCAGGCAATATGGTTAGGAAGTGCAGAGCTAAGAACTCATGCCCAAGTCAACATGTCTGATTTCAAAGGCTGCCTCTTGTGAACACTCCTCCCTCCCTACTCTCAGATTGAGGGTTATGGAGAAGAGCCAAAGTGGAGATGGGAGGGCTCATTTAGAATTATATAGAATTAGTCCGCAAGAACTACTCTCTCCATTTCATAGATAAGGAAACAGACAGAGAGGTTAGGTATGTTGCCTGGAATCACACAGCAAATAAGCTTCGATTTTGCACCCAAGCCTGCTGGTCTCCAAATGCTATTTGCCCAATTGAGCTTTTTTACATTGGTGTTCTCAAACCTTATCAACAGCAGTCTTGGTGTGCTGGTAGTGCAGAGGGAGGGGGATGAGGAGGCTGCAGGGAGAGGGGTGGGGGAAGACATGGGCAACTTTTACATTACCCATTATACCCAAGAGGAAAGTAAGGCAACTTTCTTTCTCTTTTTACACTTTTTACACTAAAACAAACTGCCAGTTTTTTTTTTTTTTTTAAGTAAAACAGTATTTCTACAGCTTATGGCCCCAAAAGAGATAAAGCTCAGATGTGAAATGACAACTGAAATTACAAGGTGAAGCCAAAATTTGGACCAAATCTCTCTGATGCCACAACCCATGCTATTAACCAAAGTGTGGGTACAAGGCTGGCTGCCTCAGAATAATTTTGGAGAGCTCGTGAGAAATGCAGATTCCTGAGACCCACCTCTGGGGGATTTGGATTTACTAGGACTGGGATGGGGAGTATGATTTATATTTTTAAATACTGCCATTGTTAATTCTGAGGTGTAGAGAGGTTTGCCAACCACATCAGGTGAGTAGGCCTGCTGCCAATGTACCTGTCCACAGTATATCTGTCATGAGGTGGAACTCCAGAGCAGAGATTCCTACCTAGGGTCCTTCCTGAAATTCTTTTTTTTCTTTTTTTTTCATTTTTTTATTAAGGTATTATATGTGTACATATCTTACCATTGCCCCTCCCCTTTTTTTCATTTTTTTATTAAGGTATTATATGCCTTCCTGAAATTCTTGGCAAAGAATTTGGACCCTCTCTATCTTTCTGAGTCCACAGCTTGATAGATTTTCAAATAAGTCGGCCACCCAGAAATGGTTAAGAACCACTTCCCTATAATCTTCCTTTGTAGCATCTTCCTCTTTCAATTTGAATTTGAGAAAGAAGTGTGAGAAATGAAACACAATTTTATCTAAACCCCAACCATAGCTCGCTGCTGCTGATAGAGCTCTTTCATTTCCTGGCTTCAGGACAGGTTGCTAGGTTGCCCTTCTGTGAGCTCTTGAGGGGACCTCTCCTTTGCTGGATTTGCCATCACTGGCCCCAGAGAAGGAGCAACTCCATGGAAACGGCATGGAGGGCTGTCCAGAGTGAATGGGTCGTGAAGCCAGGGGCTGGAAAACCTGCTCCATTTTCCATGACTTTTGGTTCTTGGAGAGCAGGTCTTTACTTCACTTATGTCAATTATGGCTAGAAGGCTTCCTGTGGTTCTTGGTCTTGACTTCTGATACTCGAAAGCAAATGAACAATCGTATTCCCTTTTACTGCTGGGCTCATCTTCAACCTGCCAAGGTACTTCACCTGCTCCTTTCTGCCTTCTTATTTACAGCCCAATACCTAGAGTTCCTTGAAGTAAAAAATTCAGATTTGGAGATGAAGCACTTTTCATTTGAAGACTGTAAACTTTTTCTTGTGCATGGAATAGTGAATGGGGTAGAGAGTGGAGGTAGAAGGTTCACCTTACACAGTCAAGAGTGATGCTGGCAGCAGCTCTTAGTTTTCTTTAGACTCTTGATTCTGCTCTCCGATCCCATGACATCTGACCCCGAGTCTCAGTAGATTCTTCTGTGTTTAAATTGACTTCCTCACCAAATTAGGTGATCTGCAGTTGGACCTGGTGAGGGTGGATCAAATAGGATAAATAATAGATCTTAAAGCTCTGACAAAAAAATAGTGAAAGGAAATGGATTGTGTAAATGTGCTTGGATCTGGTCATTAGAACAAAGTGGGAGTTCTCTGCCCAAGGCTGGGAGGAGGATTTGCTAATTTGGCTCCAACTGGGTACAGAGCATCCCTTATCTCTGGCCTCAATATATGGACTGTGTTCCAATTCATGGCTCGATTGAGACTACATTTTCCAATTTCCACAAAGGAACCTTAATAGGCCAAAGTTTAGGGAGATAAAAGCTTTCAATTGCACAGTTGAAACAATAATGGTTGCCCTTGACTGCTCGCCTCTGTGCCAGGAACTTTCCATCTGTTATCTTATTTAAGCTTCTCAGCAACCCTGTCAAGAAAGGCATGCTATTCCATTTTGCAGATCCAGAAACTGAGTTTCTGGGAGGTTAAGTAAATTGCATAAGGCCACACAGCTGGTTAGTGGAGGTACTGGGACTCCAGTGCAGGGCTGTCAAACTCCAAAGGCCATGAACAGCTCTTTTCTGCTGTCTTCCAAACAAATAATTGAAAATGAACTCTGCAGATGACCCAGTACATTAGACTGATTTTAGCCTTTAGAACAATGTAGTTGCACTCTTTATTCCTGGGATATCATTTTTTAAAAGAGAAACTACTAATATAACTCATGGAGAAACTTAAATACCAAGTACTGTGCTAAGCATTGTATATTTTTCATCTCATGCATCCTTCATGACAATAATTTTACAGATAAGCATACTGAGGCACAGAGAGGTAAAGAGACAGAGACTTGGCCAAGGTCATAAAGCTAGGAAGTAGCACTGCAAAATTCAAACCCACAATGCACTGCAGTGTGGAAAACAAATGTGGCCCTCATTCTAAATCATCTGTCAGCCACAGCTATATATCCTTCCCGTGGTCTGCATCCAGCACCACGCACCACTCATGCTTTTAGGCCACAGTGCCTAAGGCCTCTTCCTCGGCCTAGAATACCTGCCCTCACTCCTCTACTTAATGAGGGTCTGCTTATTGGTTAAGGATCAAGTCAGATGCCCCTCCCTGAAGAAATATTTTTGGCTGCTCCCTGTCCCAGGTGGAATACATAGCTCTTGCCTTTCTACTCTGTCCTTGATTACACACTTTATTTTGCTTTCCAGTATAGATTAGCTCATTGTTAATCTGTCTATTCCACTATATTCCCAAGCCCTTTAGGGCAGGCACAAAGTCCTATTCACTTCCAGCTCCACAGTGATTTAACCAGTTATTCACTAGATGATCATACTGAATACATGTTTGTGAACTGACCAAAAGACTGGCTCATGTATGCCCTGAATGAATGGACAAATGTGGGACTGGATCCTGGGATGGTCACACAGGCTGTCCATCTGGACTAGTCTGGCCAGGGGAGTCTGAATCCCCTGGGTTCACTTTACTAGGCTATAAATGCAGCAGACACAGGCCAACTCCAGGCCCATCCTGTGGTCTTGACTTCGAAATTCATCTTAAGAGGGCAGGCTGTCTGGGATTGTTTAACACCTTGACATTCACAGAAGAAAAGTCTTTCCCACCTCCAAATGAACATGAGATTGCTTCCACCATACCACATCATCTGGTTCTGGCTGGCCTGAGAATGTCCTGCAGGAGCATTTGCTCTGTGGAGACAGATGTGAGGTCAGGAAGCATCTTATTTTTATTTATTTATTTTTATTGAGGCCACCATGTTATGGATGCTCAACCACTTTATCTCATTTGATTTTATTAATCTTCACAACTACATATTGAAAGAGATCTATTGTCTCTATTTTATAGCTGAAAAAACCAAGACTTAGTGAAGTTTCTTGAAAGGTCAGACAACTAAGTAAGTGTGGAAGCAGAATTCAGTCTCAGGTTAGTCTGTCCCCAAGACTAGCATCTGAACAAGAAAAAGTGGGCTCTCCTCACCCCCATTAAGTAGGAAAAATTAGATTTATAAAATGACAAATTAGATGTTTAAGGTAAGATATGTCTAAATAATTCACCTTTAATCCCTGAAAATGACTGGGTGGGCGGGGGGAGGCAAAAAAAAAAAATCAGGGATGGAAAAATATAATTAATTCCCCTATCAAATATTTGCCAAAATTCCCCCATGTAAATGCCCTGACATTCACAATATGAGGATGCCTAGAGAGATTTTCACCCTGTGCTCATTTTATAACTCAGATGGAGGAGGCTACAAGATGTAAATTAATTTCTAAATGTCTCATAGGAAGTTGATAATAGAACTGGCACTTAGAATGATGGTCTGCCAAATCCTAACTCAGTTTTCTTTCTGCTGAGTCAGCCTGCCTTATGCAGCTAGTCAACACATGTTTTTAGGTTACTCAGGAAAGTATTGGCAGAAAGTGGTACATTATCGCACTCTGAAATAGAAGAAGGAACAGACATTTCCCCCATCCCTCATCTTTATTTAGGTGCGGGTAAAAGTTGGGGAAGAAGTCCCATGGTAGGACAGCTCGGGAATATTAGGATGCCCGGTGGCTTTAGGAGCCTGAGTGGGGCTACCTCCTGCCTGGGGTGAGGAAGGTGTCCCTTTGGCTTTGGAGAGATGAAGGTCGCTGCCAGGGCCCCAGAGGGATGCAAGGAGTGGGCCTCTTTAGCCTTTGCTCCTGGCCAGTGCTCAGCTAAAGGGTCCCAGGTAGAGGGACCCTCACAGCCTCCTGGTCAAGGGGTGAGGAGTGAGGCTTACAGCAAACATGGAATGTGGGGTGGGGGAGGGGTGATGGCACAGCAGGGGAGTCTGAGCCTCTACCACCCTCCACCAAGAGAGAGTGTGAGTGTGTGGCTTGGGGTGAGGACTTTGTAAAATGAGATTGTGGGATCCTGGATGGAGCAGGAGTAAGAAGCCAGGGAGGAGCTGAGGAGTGATTCTGGAAGGAGGAGCCCTTTAAGTCAGGTTCTGGGTGCAGCAGTCCAGGAAAGGCTGCAGTGGGCTTCTTGCAGTGCCTGGTTTCCCCCCTGCGCCCCCCCCCCGCACCCTCTGGGCCTCTGCCCTCTTTGTCCCTATTAAGTGGGCCACCAACTGCCAGCATAACTAGAGCCCCAACATCTCACTCCCCTCAGGACCACAGGGCCCAGAGTTGTGTGTGAAACCTCTGGGTCTGCAGTTCCTACCAGGCTTCCTGTCAATCTAAATGTGAGTCCCCAGCCTGGTCATCTGCTCCCTCCCTCCTACTCATACATCTATGCTTCCTCTTCACACACCATCTCTCACTGCAGTGGTCCTCTCAGCTTAGTGGAGCTCCTATTTCCTTCCTGACAAGCTCTCTCAGGTTCTCAGATCCACACTGAGCATTAACCCTTTGCACTCGCTTGCTTTTTTCTCGCTTCCTTTATTCTACTCGGGATTTAATTTTTTAAATACCCCAGATTTTACAAAGCACGGCAGTAGAATAAAAAACTGGAGTTTTTTTTCATACAAACTTATTTATTTGGATTTTTTATATTTCAAATTATTGTTGCTGCTACCGATGCTAACCGTGTTGAGTCACACTCGACATCCGAGTGCAAAAGGTTAATTTGTTCCTGAGCACTGCTTCTTCCCTTTTTATAATGGTTTTGACCCAGAGCCAATTCTGTCCGCCCTCTCCCCGGAACATATGGCAATATAGAGATCTTTTTTGTTGTCATAGCTATTTAGGTCACAACTGGTGCTATTGGCATCCAGTAAGTAGAGGCCAGGATACTGCTAAATACCCTACAATGCACAGGATAGGCACTAGAACAAAGAATTTTCTGACCCAAAATGTTAATAGTGTGAAGGCTGAGCACCTCTGCTCTCCTATACTAGGTTAGGCATGGGAATTGGTAGGTGCGGAGCCTTTTTTTGGTGCTGAATTTCTAGGAACAGCTCCTCTTTCTGTTCCTCATTCTGGATAGAGGAATATGAAACAGCTACAACATAGGCAAGAATCTACAGAAACAGAGTAGAGGAAGACTTCCCACTCCTAAAACTTCTAACTTTTAAAGACAACAACTTTTGAATGCCTTTCTGCTGTACAAGATAGTGCCACTTCTCAGAAAGAGAATAGCAACTTATTCTAGCAACTTATAAAATGTGACTTTTAATATGGTGAAAACAGAATATAATAGGTTTTGGAGCCCCTTTCTCCAGTTTTATTCAATCTTAAACTTTCTTTGAATATTAGAATATTTGCTGTGTCAGCAAAACACTATAGAGGTGACTCCAGATAAACTAACTGCCTTTGTTTTACTTCTTCCTTAAGAGAGTTCTTATTTCTCAGAAACTGGACCAAAGAGTGGCTTATTTCCTTAAAGCTGAGTTTCTCAGGGCTCTCTTTCTAACTAAGAAGTGAAAATGCTCCCTAACAGATTTAATAGTCAGCCTAACCTCTTCCCCCCAACTCTTGCCAGTTTATTCCATCTGCACCCAGTTATCTCCAGCATGGGGGAACCGAACCACTCTCCCGGGAAGGAGCTTCAGCACTGGACACAAGCAGAGACTCCTGGAAAGAAAAGCTGGCATTCCCAGGCCTATGCCCTTGGGGCCGTTTCCAATTTTATGTCTACTTTTCTGACCTTCCCTATCTATAAGGTTGTATTCCGGCAACAGATCCATGCTGTGACGGTGTCAGAGGCTCTGCGACAGCTTTGGCATGAAGGCCCCCAATACTTCTACCGGGGAATCTACCCGCCTCTTCTCTCCAAGACGTTGCAAGGGACTCTACTATTTGGGACTTATGATAGCCTGCTGTGCTCTCTCTCCCCTGTTGGGCCACACTCTCTGGGACACCGCTGGGCTGCAGGACTCATGTCTGGTGTGGTGGAGGCTGTGGCACTCAGCCCCTTTGAAAGGGTGCAAAATGTGCTCCAAGATGGTCGCAAGCAAGCTCGCTTCCCTAGCACCTTCAGCATTCTCAAGGAATTCAACTCTTATGGGCTTTGGGGGCGGCTATCGCTGGGGTACTATCGTGGTTTCTGGCCTGTCCTTCTCAGGAACAGCTTGGGGAGTGCTCTGTATTTCTCCTTCAAGGACCCCATCCAGGATGGCTTGGCAAAACAAGGCCTACCTCATTGGGTCCCTGCCATGGTGTCTGGAAGTGTCAATGGAACAATCACCTGCCTAGTTCTCTATCCTCTGATTGTACTAGTTGCCAATATGCAGTCTCATATTGGCTGGCAGAGCATGCCCAGCCTGTGGGCTTCTGCCCAGGACATGTGGGACACTCGGGGCCGAAAGGTGTTCCTGATCTACCGTGGAGGATCCCTCGTCATCCTAAGGTCCAGTGTGACATGGGGCCTCACTACCGCTATCCATGACTTCCTTCAGAGGAGGTCTCATTCCAAGAAAGAGCTGAAAGACTGACTAGCTTCAGGAAGTGTGACCATGGTAACTTTGTTATTCTAAGTCTTCATCTAAATAGCTCACTTCTTTGGCTTAATTATCTAATACAATCATTCTTTAGCATATTTGAACTGTCAGTGCACTAGAGAAGTTCCCAACCACTAACCTGTTGGGAACAGACAAAGCCCAACATCCTTCCTTGATCAGAAAGAGAAAGTCAGTCCTACCAGTCCACAGCTTCAACAGCCTTGGACTTAGGAGGCCTATAAATAATTTGTCATCCAGATGAAATGTAATTTCTTTAAGGAATTCTTTGACAATAAGAGGAAAGTTTAAAAGAACTTTAATTAGGCACTGTGAGTTTTGGGACCCCTCTTGTTCTCTGGACCAAACTGAGTGGAGGACCAGGAACTCCAATTTCAAAGAACTAAAGCTTGACTCTTAGGATGGGGATTGCATAGAACTTCTCAAATGGCTACATTTTCATGACATTGTTCACTATACCTATCACCACTACTCTCATTTCTCACAATTATGGGTAGCTTCAGGGTGGCAGTTGTAGCTGGGAATCCTAAATTAGACTTGCTTCAATTGATTCGGTGCCAAAAGAACTGTTGAACTGGAAGTGGGAGTGGGGAGAGTTGTGGTTCCTGGATGGATAGAAAGAATAGACTTTGAAGGAAGTGATTTAGTTGCATGTAAAATAGAAAAAAATTACTATAGATTGTTTGGGGACAAAGCAATGGCATTGCCTAGAAACCACTTTAGTTTCCCTAAGAAATCCTCACAGATCATTGCATATTTTATTGCTATCGATATAAATGACATAAATTAAAGATCAGAAATCTTAGCCTGTAGTTCAAAGCCATTCAAAATATAATACTCATAACTTTTAGTATTTCATCACACCACTCTCACTTACATAGATTTCATATACCAGCCAAACTGGACTATTGTCTTCTCCCTCAAAATACCCCAAACTTTACCATGGCCATGCTTTGGCCCGCGCTTATTCTCTTCACCTCCAGTGCCCCTTTTCCACATGCCAGTCTGCCAAAATCCTTCCAGAACCTTAAAGTCCAGCTTAGAGGCCACCTTTTCTGTGGTGCCTCTCCTGATTACCCACAACTGAATGTGGTGGTAGTCTCTTGTGATAACATTTAATATATGGCGCTGATTTCATTATGTCACTAATGTCATGTGGCCCTGTGTTCTTGGTGTTCTTCAATACCTCCTACTAGACTGTAAAACTCCTAGAAGAGAGGGATTCTTGTACACATTTTTAAATCTTCTATTGTGCCTAGGTGCTCAATAATGGTTGGATTATTGAATTGATTATCAAACTGTGATATGGTCTTTATCCTCAGGGAGCTGTCTCTTGTACATGAAGATAATGTTACCAACTCACCCTCAGCAAGACACATACTTTTGGGGTGTGATTTTGTTTTCTTTTATTAGTATATTTAGTTTTGTGTTAATGATAATGATGCTGCTGCTGATAATCCTATATAATAAAGAGCTAATATGCAAATGGTCATCATGCCCTCATGCTGTCACTCGGTAATGGCTCAGACACTCAACACTGGGGAGAGAGGAATGGGGACCAGGCAGGCACAAATGAACTCACAAGAGAGGAATGGGGACCAGCCAGGCTGAGGCCTGGCAGGGGGACAATCCATGCGCCCCATGGTCCCCACAGTCCCGGGCACCAGCAGCTGCACCTGTGGCCCAGGAAAGGGACAAGCCACCTGCCCCGCGGTCCCAGGTGCCAGCACCTGCGCCTGCGGTCTGGAAGAGGGACAAGTCACCCTCCCAGTGGTCCCAGGTGCCTGTGGCTGCAAACCAGGCAAAGCCACCCACCCACAGGCCCCTGTGGCTGTGGCCAGCCCAGCAAAGCTGGCCCGGGTCCTGGGTGCCTGCAGCCGGCTGGAGGGAGGGAATCTTGGGTCCCGGGTGCGGGGCAAGGCAGAAGTGGTTAGGAGTGATCAGGCAGGCAGGCAGGCAGAGGGGTTAGGGGAGATCAGGCAGGCAGGCAGAGGGGTTAGGGGAGATCAGGCAGGCAGGCAGGCGAGCGGTTAGGAGCCAGCGGTCCTGGATTGCAAGAGGCAGTCAGACATCCCCCAAGGGGTCCTGGATTGGAGAGGGTGCAGGCCGGGCTGAGGGACCCCCCTACCCCATGCACGAATTTCATGCCCCAGGCTTCTAGTATCTATAATAATGAAAGCATAATATGCTAATTAGACCAGATGTCCTTCCGGAAGAAGCCAGAGCTGCAAGGGAAGCCTGGGTCCTGGATGCCTGCCATCGGCCACAGGGAAGCCTGGGTCCTGGGTGCCTGCTGGCAGCCAGAGGGAGGGAAGCCTGGGTCCCAGGTGCCAGAGGGAAGCCGGTGCCGGCAGCCAGGGGAAGGAAGGCCTACTCTTTCACAAATTTCATGCATCAGGCCTCTAGTATATAATACATGACTTTCAACTGGAACATTTGACCAGTTTGTTATTGATGGTATGTTTGCTATTAGCAACACTTTAGGAACTGAAATTTCACTAACAGAAACATATTGCTTAACAGTCTCTTTAATTTCAGCTGGAATTTTGAGGATTTCCAATATGACATATGTTGTAGTTTTCCCCTTATAGGTATATTAATGACCTCCACTTGCACATCCATACCCAACTGAATTTGTCATTTGTAATGATGTGATTGTAGATCCTTGTAGTGAGAATTCCTCACTGAATATCACAAAAATTAGACACCACTGTAGGTGATACGAAATCAGAGAGCATTTGCCAGCAAGGTCAACAGAAAATGGCAGGTCCAGAATATCTGCAGATGAGTTCCCACATCTGATCCCATGCAGACTTAGATGGGATAGGGTTGTACTCTGCCTATAGACTCAAGGAGTGAAAACACAGAGTCTACACAAGTGACAGCAAAATAGAACAGCAACTAGTTATATTTCAAGGCTATCTCAGAAGAAAGAAAATATTATTTACAAAAATTCATAACTTAGCTATGACTGGTTTTTAAGCTGAAAAGGAGAGGATACATTATTGGATTTACCCACGGTTCTCTGCAAGAGATGCATTTATTTCCACCAATGCTGTCAATTTCCACTTAAGTCACTGCCAGTATATGTCCCTTTTTTAATTTTAATTTATTTAGAAATTATTTCAAACTTTTAAAAATTGCCAGCATAACTAAAGTATATAGCACACCCCCATGCTCTTTACCCAAATTTAGCTACTGTTAACATTATTTACAGTTGCTTTATTATTGAGACTTCATTCTCTAGCTACACACACACACACACACACACACACACACACACACACAAACACGACATTTTTCCTGAACTATCAAAGAGTTGCAATTGTAGTATTTCTAGATTCAATGTTTATAGATTCAAATTATTTTAAAAATAATTTTATCTCTATGACAATGGCACAGTTATTATAGAATATTAGAAAATCCAATTTCACGGCATATTTTAAAGCTACATTGGTGGTAATTGTTTCAATTTACTATATTTGCCTTTATAAAAACTTTAAATTTACATTAGGTATGTTAATACTTGAAGCTATGCAATTATAACATAAACACAAATTTACAAATAATGCATGTTATAATTTAAATATTTTTTTACAAATTGGTTCATAAAAAAAAACATAGGCAAAATTATAAAATTATATAAACCTATCAACTTTTACCATTTAAATCTTCTGAGTAAAGTTTAAGAGTGTAATAGTTTCTAGTAATTTTAAATGTCCATATTTAGTTTTGTGAAGTTAATGTGGTTATATTTTCTGACGTTTAAAAATGGCTTTTGAACTTGAGATCCATAAAATAAGGAGGTTTTAAAATACTGATGTGTTTAAAACTTATAAAATGTAAAATTTAACACTAAAGCTACTTGGTATAAAAAGTTGAAAGAAAAATAATAAAATTCCCTGTATAAGCCCTGTGTATTTTTGTCTAAATGTAAACTACATCAGCTTTTCTAAAATACAAGGTGAAATAATAAATGACTAATGTATTAAAACTAATGTATTATGCTAAGTGAAATAAGCCAGTCAGAGAAAGAATAATATCACATGATCTCACTCATATATGGAATATAATGAACAACATAAACTGATGAACAAAAACAGATCCAGAGACAGAGAAACATCCATCAGACCGTCAAACCTCAGAGGGAAGGTAGGGGAGGGAGGGGATAAGAGGGAGAGATCAACCAAAGGACTTGTATGCACGCATATAAGCCTAACCAATGGACACAGACAACAGTGGGGTGAGAGCATGAGGGGGGGGATAGCGGGGGTAATGGAGAATAAGGACACATATGTAATACCTTAATCAATAAAGAAATTAAAAAAAACATAAAAAAACTAACGTATTAACACAATTATATGGTTTATTAATACTTAATTTTGCTTTTAAATTTTATTTTAAAACAATAAATAGCATTATAATCTAACTACATGTTTGGGATAACTGCATATACTGTAGTATATTAAAATTAATAAAATAATGTTACATATGATAGAAAAAAGCATAATAAATCAGGAAATTGTGAAAAGTTTAATGAAAAGAAGAAGATAAGAAATACTATATTTTTCTGTTCTGTTTACTTCAATTTCTCTGTTTCTTTGATACCATCTTCCTTCTAATAAAATCTTAAACACCTTTTTCCTCATCCTCAATCCCAGTAGGTGACCTTGATTTTCATTTAATTAAGAAAGAAAGAGCATTCAAAAGAGAACTGCCAGTTAAAAGAACATTTATAAAGCTACTAGGAACCCAGCAACCCAGCGCGCAATTCGAAATCACGTGGCTCCACCCACCCTCGAGTTGCTGGTTGGGCCCTGCCTCGCTCCCTGGCCCCGCAGCAGCCGCTGCTGAGATTCAGCCCTGCCTCCCTCTCCAGCCCTTGAAGCAGGTGGCTGCTGCTGATCAGGCCCTCTCCGAGCGCAGGCGCGCGGAGCCCCTGCTGCTCTGCCCCCGACACTGCATGCACAACCTCCTCCTGTCTGGTCAAACCATTATGGCATCCTGGTTAATTAGCATATTTCTCTATTTTTATATATATAGATCAGCCACCTAACGACTACCCAGGACAAGAAGTAGAACACCTTGATTACCCCTATCCCCTCATTCTTCTTGCTCCCCAATCCCAAGTCATGACATTCCTCTACCTTCCTAGAGGTAACCCCCATCCTGACTATTGTGATTTCATTTTTTTTTTTTGCTTTTCTTTATAGGTTTATCTTCTATAAAGTAAGCAAACCTAAACAATACAGTTTTGTTTTTACAGATATTTAAACTTTATATACTTGGAATTGTGACTGTCTTCTCTCACTTCACATTATTTGTGAGCATCATTTATGTTGTTGCAGGTAGCGGTGGTTATTTCAATAATAATAAATTTACTTTAAAAAGTCTTCATTCCTTAGAGCAATTTTAGGTTCACAGCAAAGGAAGTTACAGGGGTTTTCTGTACATTCCCTACCCCTACATATACATAGCCTCTCCCATTATCAACATTTATAACAATTATCACTTAAAATCCAGTTTATATTAGAGTTCACTCTTGGTACACTTCCTATGGTTTGGACAAATGTATAATGACATGTATACACCATTATAGTATCATACAGAGTAGTTCCACTGCCCACCACTCAAATCCTCTGTGTTCTACTGTTCATTTCCCTCCAGCTCTGGCAACCACTGATCTTTTTATTGTCTCCATAATTTACATTTAAGAGAATGTTTATATAGTTAAAATCATACAGTATGTAGCCTTTTCAGATTGGCTTCTTTCATTTAGTAATATGCAGTTAAGATTCCTCCATGTCATTTTATAGCTTGAAAGCTCATTTATTTTAAGAACTGAATAAATAGGTGTATCACAATTTATTTATTCACTCATCTCCTGAAGGATATATAGGTTGCTTCCAAGTTTTGGCAGTTATGAATAAATTTGTTATAAACATCTGTGTGCATATTTTTGTGTGGACATGTTTTCAATAACTTTGGATAAATACCAAAGGAAAAAATTGCTGGATTGTATAGTAAGCATATGTTTAGTGTTTTAAGAAATTGCCCAACTGTCTTCCAAAGTGTCTGGCTGTACCATTTTGCATTTACATCAACTGTGAATGAGAGTTTCTACATCCTTGTCAGCATTTGTTGTTGTCAATGTTGGGCATGTAGGGCAATTCAATCCTTAATGGCCACTTGTAAGCTTCCTGCCACAGGAGAACAAACACCAGGAAAAACTTGCTGGACACCAGGAGTCAGACTGTATAAGGAATGAAAACTGACCTGAAGGCACCTGATCACACACCTGCATTCCATCTGCATTCCAAGCCCACCAGCTCAGTCCCAGACCCACTGATGACAAAAGTTTCCCACCAGTGACTGCATGTAAGGATGAAACTCCAGCTCCTGGGTGCTGCTATCATGGACCCAATGTCCGGGTGGCTCGGTGCTGTGCAGCCCTTTCCTTTGGATATCCCATCACCATCCCCTTTCCCTAAATAAGTTCAAGTTTTCTTTATCCACAGTCTGAGATGGCTATTTAGCATCATCCACCATGTTCACCTTTTATCCTACGGGGATATCCAGAAGGGAAGTCCCCTTCTTTTCCTTCCCCTCTCCCGACCCCCAATCCCTAGAGACCTTTAGTCTTGGGGTCCAACACCGACCAAGGCTTTCTGGACTCCCAAGCAGCAGCAGGAATGCCAGATTATCAGACCTTCTGATTTCTACTAGTGGGTGATGTTAGAAATAAAGCAAGCTCCCAAAACCAGGGGTCCTGACAGAACACAAAGCAGACTCGGGAGCCAGGAAGCAAGGTACATATCTTTACTCCTGCAGGAGGGTGCTCACCCACATGGTCTGAAAGCACACGCACACTGCACGGGTGGTCCGCTCAGGCTTTTATTCCTGATGCACGTGACCTGTCCTTACTCTTGATTAGAGCCAGGCTCACAGTCTTTTGTGATTGGCTAATTTAAAGGGAAGGGTTGGCCTTTGCCATTTCAAGATGGCAGCCCCAGGGGAGCTGCAAGTCATGCTGCCAAAATGGTGGCTGCCAAGTCACGTGAGCCAAAATGGTGGCTTCCAAGTCATATGAGCCCAAATGGCAGCTTCCAAGTCACGTGAGCCAAAATGGTGGCTGCCAAGTTACACAGTCCAAAATGGTGGCTGTCTAAACTGTTCTTTGACAGAAAAGATTACTTGTTTATTCTCACAGTTTATTTTTGGGAAGAGGGCACTAGGGACTATGACTTTCAGCTCCCCACAGGGCCACCACCTGTGGGCATGAGTCAGCCACTTAAAAGCCTCTAGGGCAGCTGCTGCTAGAAGACTCCTGTGACAGGATAAACAGGGCTTGGAACAGGCAAAATTGCTCTAGGCAGCCTGCAGTCTAAGGCAAACGTCCAAGCAATGGAAGCACACTATGAAAAAGCACACACTCACCCAAACCCTGGCCCAAAATACCCTGTAGGATTTTATTTTGGGGACTGTGAGTCTCAGCATTGCTAATTCCAGTGTTTCAGGGGGCAGATAGCTCATTTGCAGGCTGGTCCTGTCACAGCAGGCACAAGGTACAAGGAATCCCAGAGCTGGGTCCAACCAGCAGTTTTACTAGGGAATAAATAGCAGGGGGCACCCCTCTTTATCCCTAGCCACTGGGGGAATCTGAGTCCCAAACTGAGTCTTCTAGTCATGGAGGGATGCCTCCTAGAATAAGCCGGCATGAGAAAGGGAGCCAGCAACCAGGCTGGGACACTGGCCATTAGTTTCTCCCTCTCACTTGGCGACTCTCCTGAAAACACCCTTATGACAGTAACACCATGGGCAATTCAATCTCAACCTGTCCCAAGGATTCACCTCTGGCCTACCTTTTAAAGAATCTTAAGGCCTTCCATTTACCAGATGAAATTAGACCTAAACACTTCATTTTCTATTGCAATACAGCATGGCCACAATATAAATTAGACAATCAGGAGACCTAGCACCAGAAGGGCACCCTAAATAATAACACCATTCTCCAATTGGATTTATACTGCCACCGCCTAGGCAAATGGTCTGAGATTACCTATATTCAGGCCTTCTTTGAGCGCCATTGCCACCCCAAACTCTGCTCCTCCTGTTGTATCCTTTATGCCTCCACCTTCAGGCCCCTAAAACCATGAGAAACTCCTAATTTCACCTTCTCAACCCCCTCCCAAAGGGCAAGCAGCTGCCATTTAACTCTTTTTTTTTTTTTTTACTACAAAACTGCAAACACTTAACAGTCCTGCTACTATCAGAAGTAGAACTTATTATCACCCAAACCTTAACATATTATCTCAAAGGAAAAATGTGGCAGTTTCAAATCCAAGTGGCTGGAAGCCTGGGAACTGAAATCCTGGGAACAGGCTATGGGACTTGCTTCTCCTCCCCCTACCCCACCCTGCCTTTTCTCCAGCCTCATAGGACTATACATAATTTTCCAAAGTCTTTGGAAACAAAAGCTTTGGAGCATTGCTGGGTAAATGATAAATATATAAATATTTCAACAAGTTTTAAGTTCACTCGATTTTAGCTTTTGTTACAAAAAATCTATTAAGTAAATTTGGAACTGTTAATGTAATATCTTGTGCTTTGTTGGAAGTGTGTTTAATGTGTGTTCAAAAATGTCATTCTAAAAAATTCTGGTTGTTTACTTTTTGGTTATCATTGGAAAATTAAGCTTCCTAGGAATTAAAAATTCAAATTAAATTGGAAAATTATATGGATTTAATGATAGAATGCATGAGGCATGGAGATACATTTTGAAGAAAAAAGAAAGTGAGTTCTAAAGCTTTATTTCTAAAAGTTGTAAGAAGGTTTGTGAAAGTTTTAAGTTTGAAGAAAGAGCCTAGTCAGGTTCCAGTCCCATTCCTCCACTTAATTTTTCTCTGGTGATTCTAGAGTTGCTTTCATTACACTTTCTCTTGTCCTTATCAGGGTGGGAGAAACCTACATGTCCATTTGTGGAGTAAGTCCTTCATCAAGATTCATCTCAATGTGGAAATGAAAGGTAAACCTGCCCTCTGCACACATGTCACCCACCCACATGACCATCCCCAGGCAACACCTGGGTGATGGGGTCCAATGAGTCAGGACCTAATCACCCCGATGTTGGAAGATACCTCTTCTCTCCTAGTATTTCTAATAACCCCACTACTGTCATTGTCATATTTTTTGTCACCAGGGTTTCTGACTTTTCAGTGACCCAAAGCAACCCTGCCCAGTCTCTCTCCTGTTGCTTAAACCCTTAAATTGGAGCCACTCATTCAAAGTCCTTGACACTACCATTGAAAATCTCAACAGGTCTTCCTGCTTGCTATTTAGGAACTTCTCTCCCCTTTTCTATCCTTCTTAAAAGTTATCAAAAGCAAAGGAAAAAAATCTTATGTCTTCTATAGAAATATTAATGATTTAAATCATGTGTATGGTCTTCATGTATTTGTCTACATGTTATATGTAATGTGTTTTCTGCCTCCAGATGGCACCATTAAGGTATAATGTTTTATTGGCATACATAAATTAAATACTTATATAAATTAAATAAAATCCTATGTTCTAGACAAAATATTTAATATCAACACCAGTTTAATTTTAATAAATATCCTTTAAAGTTGTTACTATAAAGTTATACATTTGTTTTACTTAGATTTACAAAGACTTATAATATAATATTATGATTAAATATATTTGACAACTTTCCCAAGGTTTAAATTTCAAACGACTTTTTTTTAACAGAGAAATTACTTTGAGCTATTCAAATGAGCCCTGGGATATCTCAAGGATTCATTCTCTCTCCTAAGCTTTTAAGCTAATTAGGCCTATTTAATATGCTTGAAAAATTATATGGGAAGCTTTGCCAAATAAGAATATACATATATTTTTATTAAAGTAAATATTAGAGAAATTTCAGTCTGCTCTAGAAAGGAACTTGCAAAGATTCAGAGCCAATTTCAAACAGGAAATTCTCAGGAGTAACAGAGATCCTGTCAATGACACTGGAAAAACCGAGAGTAATAGTTCCCTATGAAGGCATCTGGCAATAGTACTTCAAATGTTTGTAGTCCACACATTGGGATGTTTATTAATTCTTTCCAGTGCTCAATATTCACTTCTAATGAGCCATGTTTTTAGAATCACGTCATTTAAGTTTGTCATTTACAGTCATTGTTTTTTTTTGCTCTGATGCAATTACAAATATATTAGTTAAGTCTTTGAAAAGATTCATAACAAGGACTCTAACTTACCCTAAATTACAGTTTTCTAAGCAGGTCATCTCTTTAAAATAAGTAAAAATTTATAGAACTCTAAAGAAGGACTGAAAAGATAAAATGCTAAGAAATAATAAAGACAAACAAAAGATTAGTTATATGTAAATCTTTCTGTCTTTCAGATATATGGACTCTTGTTTTTATTTCCCTAGAAAAATTTGGTAAATTATACCTTCATAAGCAATATGGAAGCTTTTATATTTTTCTCCCTACCTTATCCCTTCAAAATTTGGCAATTCTCTCTCTCTCCATGTGTGTGTGTGTGTGTGTGTGTGTGTGTGTGTGTGTGTGTGTGTTAATCCTTGCCCAAGGATATTTTTTCCACTGATTTTTAGGGAGAGTGGAAGAGAGAGGGAAAGACAGAAACATCCATGTGAGAGAAACACATTGATTGGCTGCCTCCTGCATGAGCCAGGGCCTGGGCCAGGGAGGAGCCTGAAACCAAGGTACACACCCTTGACTCGAATTAAACTTGGGACCCTTCAAACCGACTAGGGCAGAATTTGGCAATTCTTTTTTTTTTTTTTAATGAATCTTTATTGTTCAGATTACAATTGTTTCTCCTTTTTCCCCACATATCTCCCCACCACCCAGTTCCCACCCCCCTCTGCCCTTATCTCCCCCCCTTCCCCCCACTGTCCTTATCCATAGGTGTATGATTTTTGTCCAGTCTCTTCCCATACTCCCCACACAGACACCCCTTTCCCCCTGAGAATTATCAATCCACTCCCATTCTAGGCCTCTGATTCTATTAAGTTCACCAGTTTATTCTGTTCCTCAGATTTTTAATTCACTTGACTTTTAGATTCACTTGTTGATAGATATGTATTTGTTGTTCATAATTTTTATCTTTCTTCTTCTTTTTCCTCTTTTTAAAGAATACCTTTCAGCATTTCATATAAAATCTCAATCATGAGATTCCATCAAAGCAGGCTTTTAAAAGCCTATATAATCAATTGCTATTCTTATTGTGTTCATGAAACCAAGGAGGCCAAATTGAAACTAAACTAAATACAGTAAATAAATTGGTCTTAATCTGGCCCTTTAATGAAAATGAGGGTGGAGAGAATCCAAGATGGGGGCCAACAAGACGGCAGGAAGGGAGATGGTGTGAGTGAGTGAGTGAGTGAAAGGGGAGTGTGTGGACGTGTGGGGCGTGTGTGTATTTGTGAGTAAGGGACAGTTATATCCTGCAGGACTGTTGAGGACTGGCAGACCATGCTCCCCTAGCCGGACAGCCTCTGCTACCATTGAAATCTCTCCAGGAGAAGCCAGCTCTGCCATCTTGAAGAGGAGAGAAGCTGTGACTGGGGGCCCAGCCTCACCTCCACCCAGGGAGACCTCAGACACCACCCGGAACCCTACAGCCACACCGGCCAGGGAACAGCTGCTTCACCTGCAAAACCACGAACACCAAGACTCCAACCTCCCTGGCCGCAGGCCCCTAAAACATTTGTTTAGGGGGAGACAAGGTGGTGGCCTAATGGGCAGATGGGTCCTGTGCCTTCACACAGAGCAGATAGAAGAAACAGCTGAATCGAATAACATCCACCCAGAATTGGCAAAGTAAACACAGCTGGAGAGATAATCTGTGGCCAGAAAGGTCAGAGGTCTCCTGGAGAGAGGTGGGATCGGGGATCTGGGCTGGAGGGAGAAACACACTCAGCTGGGACTAGAGTCTCAGAGGGAGACTGCACTGCACCAAATGCACATCACTAGGGGACACATGTAGCACTCAACTGTGGAAGGGGGTCCACAGGGCTGCTGGCAGTGGGGGACTCTAGATCTAAGCCCATAGCTGTGGGAGGCTGTGCTCAGAAAGGCAGCCTGAAATTTTGCACCAGCCATGCAGTGCCAGAGGGAGAGAGATGCACAGCAGCTCAGTTGCTCTGTCTTTATAATTTCCTTGCTTTTACTCGCTAAACCCAGTGCATAGGATCTTTCAGTTACAAACACTCACCAAGGCTGCAGTGCAGGGGAAGGTGGTTTTGTGGAAGCTGGAGAACAAAATAGGGAGAGGCGGCCAGGAAGCCACCTCTGGGACAGTCTGATCCATCCAACTCTGAACAGACATTTTTCTCCAGAAGACCAGACCCCTCCTAGCAGCATTGCTGCACCCAGCCATGAGCTCGGCAGGGAAAAAAAAATTCTAAATAATCCCAGAGAGCCCTCCGGGACTGGATTGAGGGGCACTTGGTCCCAGAAACTAATACAGAAACACCGCCACTTAGAGGCTGTGTCAGAAATAGATGCTTGTGTAAATACAACTGAAAGCAGGCAGAAAAACAAAGTAGGCAGATTGACCCCCTCTGCCTGAAACCTAGCCTATGGCCTCTGACACTGAGGAGCAGTGGATCGCTGGGAACTTCCAACACGGTGCTGACTACATAACAGGAAACTGAGACTTGGCAGACAGAACAGTAGAGAGGGGTCTTAAACCAGCCTCCATGGGACATTACAACTCAGCTGAAGCGAACAAACTTCACTACTTCACTTTTTTATTTTTTATCATTTACATAAAAAACTAAAATTTTTTCTCTATTCTTTATTTTATTATATATTATTTATTATTATTATTTTTTTTAACTTTTCAATTTTTTTGATTAGTGTTCTACAGTCTATTCTTATTTTTAATCATTTTTCTCTATCTCATTTTATCCTTTATACCAACCCTTTCTTCCTCACTTTTCCCTTTTTCATCCTGTTTCTCTTCTCCTGTTCCTGTTTAGTTTTTCTCTCTCCTTGCTTTTTACTCCTTGTTAAAAATTTATCTGCTTTATTGACGTATTACTATTATAGTAGTTTCTGTTGGCTTACTCATATATCTAATTTCCTCTTCTCTGCTCCAAGTCCCTGCATCCTTCTCTTCTCTCTTTCTTCACTAGCCAATTTTTTTTCTTTTTTCTTGTTGTTGTTGTTTGTTAGGTTGTTTTTTTGTTTTTGTTTTTTAATTTTAAGCTTTTGTTTTTCCTCTCCTTGCTTGTTCTCTTATTCTACTAATGAGAGGCCCAGTCCATGAAATTCATGCAATGGAGGGGGCGGTGTCCCTCAGCCGGGCCTGCACACTCTCCAATCTGGGACCCCTCGGGGGATATTCAACTGCCAGTTTAGACCCGATCCTGGCGGTCGGACATCACTTTCGCAATCCGGGACTGCTGGCTCCTAACCACTTGCCTGCCTGCCTGCCTGATCACCCCTAACCGCCTCTGCCTGCCTGATATCCCCTAACCACCTCTGCCTGCCTGTCTGATTGCCCATAACTGCCTCTGACTGCTGGCTTGATCACCCCCTAACCTCTCCCCTGCCAGTCTGATCGCTGCCTAACTGCTCCCCTGCCAGCCTTATCACCACAACTGCCCTCCCCTGCTGGCCTGATCGCCCCCAACTGCCCTCCACTGCTGACCTGATCACCACCTAACTGCTTGCTCCCCCTCACCAGCCTGATCTGGACCCTAAATGCTTGCTCCCCTGTCAGCCTGATCCCCACTAACTGCTTGCTTCCCAGACAGCCAGATTGCCCCTAACTGCTTGCTCCCCTGATGGCCTTATCTTCCCTAACAGCCTCTGCCTTGGCCCCTGCCACCGAGGCTTTGTCCAGAAGGAAGGCAATACAACCGGAAGATGTCCAGTCAACCCAGTCTAAATAGCATATTACCCTTTTATTAGTATAGATAGCTGAATTAGTTTCACTCACCAAACTCAGGTCTATCCACTCTCTATTCTCCTTTTCCAAAAACAGATGAATATATAGATAGATAGATTAAAGAAAGGGGAAATTTTTTATGTATATAAATTTTCTTTTATATATATTTTAATATATATTTTTAATCATTATTGTTATCTTTTTAATTGTTTAATTTTTATTTATTTATTTTATTAAGGTATTATATGTGTACATATCTTACCATTGCCCCCCACCCCACTCCCATATATGCCCTCACCCCCCCAGAGTTTTGCATCCATTGGTTATGCTTATATGCATGCATACAAGTCCTTTGATTGATCTCTTATCTTCCCCACCTCTCCCTAACCTTCCTGCTGTAATTTGACAGACTGTTTGATGCTTTACTGCCTCTGTATCTATCTTTTTGTTCAACAGTTTTTAATGTTCTTTATTATCCATAAATGAGTGAGATCATGTGGTATTTTTCTTTCACTGATTGGCTTATTTCACTCAGCATAATGTTCTCCAATTCCATCCAGGTGGCTGCAAATGGTAAGAATTCCTTCATTTTTATGGCAGCATAGTATTCCATTGTGTAGATGTACCATAGTTTTCTGATCCAGTTATCTGCTGATGGGCACCTAGGCTGTTTCCAGATCTTAGCTATTGTAAATTAATTGTTTAATTTTTAATTTTTTATTTTATTGAGTATTTTGTTTTTACTTTTCTTCTTATACATGCATTTTCTTTCTACCTCCTCTATACTGAATCATGGCCAATCCACCATTCATTCAATTACTTTACCTTACCTTCTGGAAATAAGCTTTACCTCTTCTGATTCAGCTCCCTTCCTTTTTTTCTGGGTGTTTGTTGTTTGCATCTTTTTGGACTAGTTGTTGGTTTTGGGGAGTTTTCTCCCCATATACGTATATTTTCCTTTTTTTTTCTTCTTTTTCTTTTCTCTCTTACCTTTTCTCCTTTTCTCAGTATCATTTTAAAAAATATATACTTCATTGGTTTTTACAGAGAGAAAGGGAGAGGGATAGAGAGTTAGAAACATCGATGAGAGAGAAACATCGATCAGCTGCCTCCTGCACACTACCCACTGGGTATGGGCCCGCAACCAAGGTACATGCCCTTGACCGGAATCGAACCTGGGATGCTTGAGTCCACAGGCCGACGCTTTATCCACTGAGCCAAACTGGCCAGGGCTCAGTATCATTTTTATGCTCTTTTCTCTCCCATATTTCTCTTTTCTCTGGTGGTCACCTTTATTGGGGGGATACTGGTGTCATGAATACATTTGTGTTTTGTTCCCTCTGTGTCATATTTAGTCAAATTGTCTTTTGTGACTTTTGGTCAAAGTGGTAGAGAGTGAGCCATGTAACCAGACACCCTGAGAATAGTGAATATGGGGAGACAGAGAAACAGCCCTCATACAAAAGAAAAGGAGGAATCACCAGAAGAGAAAGTAAATTAAATGGAGGTAAGCAATTTGTCAGAGAAAGAATTCAGAGCAATGGTCACAACGCTGAAAAGGATGGAAGACAAATTCAACAACATGTGTAAGAATCAAGAGGAAATGAAGAAGAACCAAGTAGAATGAAGAATGACATAGCTGCAATAAAGAACACAATAGAAAACATCACCAGTAGACTAGAAGAAGCTGAAGACTGCACCAGTGAGCTAGAAGACAAGGTAGGAAAAAACCCACACAAGCAGAACAGACACTGGGGGAAAAACTTAAAAAGCAGGAGGAGAACCAAAGGAGCTTTGAGACAAAATGAAATGAAACAACATCCACATAATAGGGGTACCAAAAGGAGAGGAAACTGAGCAAGAAATAAAAAACCTGCCTGAAGAAATAATGACAGAAAACTTCCCTGATGTTGGGGAGAAAAAAAACACACAAGTCAAAAAGTGCACAGAGTCCCAAACAAGATGAACCCAAAAAGACTGACACCAAGATACATCATAATTAAATTGGCAAACACCAACGACAGAGTAAGAATCTTGAAAGCTACCAGAGAAAGACAGAAAGTTATCTACAAGAGATCTCCCATTAGAATATCAACTGATTTCTCAAGAGAAACACATCACGCCAGAAGGGAATCAAATGAAATATACTAAGTGATGCAAAGCATGGGACTGAATCCAAGAATACTATACCCAGCAAGTCCATCATTCAAAATTAAGGTGAAATAAGGAGCTTCATAGATAAAAAAAAAAAGGGCTAAGAGAGTTTATTACCACCAAACCACCAATGCAAGAAATGCTAAAGGGTCTGCTATAAAAAGAAGAAATAAGAAGGGGAGAATGAATAAAGGCATAAAGAATAAAAATGGCAACAAACAAGTACTTATCCATAATAACCTTAAATGTAAATGGATTAATGCCCCAGTCAAAAGACATAGGGAGGTTGAATGGATAAGAAAACAAGACTCAAATATCCACTACCTACAAGAGACCCATTTTAGAACAAAGGACACATGCAGACTGATAGTGAAGCGATGGAAAAAATGTTTCAGGCAAATGGAAATGGAAAAAAAAAAAGCTGGGGTAGCAATATTTATATATGACAAATTAGACCTCAAAGCAAAGGCCATAACAAGAGTTAAGGAAGGCCTCTTCATAATACTAAAGGGAGCAATTCAACAACAAGATATAACTCTAGTAAACATATATGCACCCAGTACAGGAGCACCCAAATACATTAAAAAAAAAACTTCTGGAAGATATCAAGGGAGAGATTGACAGCAATACAGTCATAGTAGGGGACTTTAATACCCAATTGACACTACTGGATAAATCCTCTCAACAAAAAATCAGCAAAGAAACATTAACCCTAAATGACTCACTAGATCAGATGGAATTAGTTGACATCTTCAGAATATTCCACCCAAAGCTACAGAACATACATTCTTTTCAAGTGCACATGGGACATTTTCAAAGATAGACCACATATTGGGACACAGGCCAAGTCTCTTCAAATTCAAGAAGATAGAAATCATATCAAGAATCTACTCAGATCACAGTGGGATAAAATTTTAAATCAACTACAATAAAAACAATGAAAAAATCAAACACCTGGAAGCTAAATAGCATGCTGTTGAACAATGATTGGGTTACCAAAGAAATCAAAGAAGAAATAAAAAGCATCCTGGTAACAAATGACAATGAACACACAACAATCCAAAATCTATGAGACACACTGAAAGCAGTCTTCAGAGGCAAGCTCATGCTCTACAGGACTACCTAAAAAAAAAATGGCAGTAAATTATCTAAACCTACAACTCAAAGAATTAGAAAGGCCCAGCGTAAACAGAAGGAAGGAAATAATAAAGATGACAGCAGAAATAAATAACATAGAGAACAAAACAAACAAACAAACAAACACAAACAATACAAAGATCAATAAAAGGAAGAGCTGGTTCTTTGAAAGGATAAACAAGATTTCTGAACCTCTTGCCAGGCTCACCAAGAAATAAAGAGAGAGGACCCAAATAAACAAAATTAGAAATGAAAGAGGTGAAATAACAACCGACCCCACAAAAATACAAAGAATTAGGAAAAAATACTATGAGCAAACCTGTTCCAACAAACTGGACAACCTAGACGAAATGGACATATTCTCAGAAAAATATAAGCTTCCAAAACTGAATCAGGAAGAATAAAAAACCATGAATAGCCTGATAACCACCAAAGATATTGAAGCAATAATAAAAAATCTTCCAGCAAACAAAAGCCCAGGTCCACACAGCTTTATAGGGGAGTTCTACCAAGCATTCAAAAGAACTAAAACCTATCCTCCTCAGACTATTCCAAAAATTTCAAGAGGAAGGCACAATCAAGCTCTTTCTATGAAGCCAGCATTACCCTAATTCCAAAACCAGAGAAAGACACCACAAAGAAAGAGAACTGCAGGTCAATATCCTTGATGAACATAGATGCTAAAATCCTCAACAAAATTCTAGCAAATCGGATTCAGCATTACATTATAAAGATCATACACCATGACCAAGTGGGATTTATTCCAGGGATGCAAAGATGGTACAATATCCCTAAATCAATAAATGTGATGCATCACAGAGAAAAATTCAGAGACAAAAATCACATAATTATATCAATCAATTCAGAAAAAGCACTTGACAAAACCCAACACCATTTCCTGATAAAAACTCTCAGCAAAGTGGGATTAGAGGGATCATAAAACAACATAATAAAACCCTTATATGACAAACCTATAGCCAACATCAAATTCAATGGGCAAAAACTAAATCCATTTCCCCTAAGAACAGGAACAAGACAGCGATGTCCACTTTCACCACTCCTGTTTGATATAGTACTAGAAGTGCTATCCATAGCGAGCAGACAAGAAAAAGAAATAAAAGGCATACACATTGGAAAAGAAAATTGTCCTTATTCATAGATGACTTGATACTGTATATAGAAAACCCCAAATACTCCATCAAAAAACTACTAGACTTAATAAATGAATTTGGCAATGTAGCAGTATACAAAATTAACACTCAGAAATCTATAGCATTTTTATACACAAACTAGAGGCCTGGTGCACGAAATTCATGCAAGGAGAGGTGTGTCCCTCAGCCCAGCCTGCACTCTCTCCAATTTGGGACCCCTTGAAGGATGTCCAACTGCCTGTTTAGGCCCGATCCCAGTGCAATGATAAATTGCAGTCGGACATCTCTCTCACAATCCAGGACTGCTGGCTCCCAACTGCTCACCTGCCTGCCTTCCAGATTGCCCCTAACCAATTCTGCCTGACAGCCTGATCACCCCCTAACCACTCCCCTGCCAACCTGATTGATGCCTAACTGCTCCCCTGCTAGCCTGTTTTCCCATAACTGCCTCCCCTGCAGGCCTGGTCACCACTAACTGCCCTCCCCTGCAGGCCTGGTCCCCCCCAACTGCTCTCCCCTGTAGGCCTGGGTACCCCCCAACCACCTTTCCCTGCAGGCCCGGTCACCCCCAACTTCCCTCCTCTGCTGGCCTGGTCACCCCTAACTGCCCTCCCCTGCAGGCCTGATTGCCCACAACTGCCCTCTCTAGCAGTTCTGGTCCCTCCCAACTACCCTTCCCTGCTGGCCATCTTGTGGTGGCCATCTTATGTCCACATGGGGGTAGCCATCCTGTGTGTTGGAGTGATGGTCAATTTGCATATTACTCTTTTATTACATAGGATTATTAGATAGGATAGAGGCCTGGTGCACGGGTGGGGACCAGCTGGTTTGCCCTGAAGGGTATCTCGGATCAGGGTGGGGGTTCCCTTGGGGTGTGGGGTGGCCTGGGAGAGGGGCCTGTGGTGGTTTGCAGGCCGGCCATGCCCCCCAGCGACCCAAGCAGAGGCCCTGGTATCTAGAATTTATTTATCTTCTATAATTGAAACTTTGTAGCCTTGAGTGGAGGCCTGGGCCTGTCAGGGTGTGCTGAAAGCTTGGCTTCCTCCATTGCCTGGGAAATGCTCACTCAGTGGTTGCAGCCATTTTGGTTGGGTTAATTTGCATACTCGCTCCTGATTGGCTGGTGGGCGTGGCTTTGTTGGTATAGCAGAGAGATGGCTAATTTGCATATTACTCTTTTATTAGGTAGGATAATGAGCTCACAGAAAGAGAAACAAACAAACAAAATCCCATTTATCATTGCACCAAAAAAATTAAGATACCTTAGAATAAACTTAACTAAGGAGGTAAAAGACCTGTACTTGGAAAACTACAGGACATTGAAAAAGAGATAGAAGAAGACACAAACAAATGGAAGAATATACCACATTCATAGATTGGTAGAATCAACATAATTAAAATCTCAATGCTACCCAAAGAAATTTATGGATTCAATGCAATCCCCATTTAAATACCAACAGCATATTTCACAGACCTAGAACAAATGCTCCAAAAATTCATCTGTAATTTAAAAAGACCCTGAATAGCCACAGCAATCTTGAGAAAGAAGAACCAAGTTGGAGGGATCACAATATCAGATATCAATCTATATTACAAAGCCACTGTTCTCAAAACTGCCTGGTACTGGCACAAGAACAGACATATAGACCAATGGAACAGAACAGAGAACCCAGACATTGACCCAAGCCATTATACTCAATTAATATTTGACAAATGAGGCAAGAGCATACAATGGAGTCAAGACAGTCTCTTCAATAAATGGTGCTGGGAAATTTGGTCAGATACATGCAAAAAAAAAAAATGAAACTAGATCGCCAACTTACGCCATACACAAAAACAAACTCAAAATGGTTAAAGAACTTAAATGTAAGATGGGAAACAATAAAAATCCTACAAGATTCCATAGGCAGCAAAATATCAGACATATGTCATAGCAATAACTTTACCGACATAGCACCTAGGGCAATGGAAACTAAGGAGAAAATAAACAAATGGGACTATATAAAAATAAAAAGCTTCTGCACAGCAAAAGAGACCATCAACAAAACAAGAAAGCCCACTACATGGGAGAACATATTTGCCAATGATATTTCCGATTAGGGATTAATCTCCAAAATTTATAGAGAACTCATACAACTTAACAAAAAAAAGATAAACGATCCAATAAAAAAAATGGGCAAAGGACCTAAATAGTCACTTTTTGAAAGAGGACCTACAGCAGGCGGAGAGACCTATGATAATATGCTCAAAGTCAGTAATCATCCAAGAGATGCAAATCAAAATATCAATAAGATACCATCTCAAACCTGTCAGAATGGCTATCATCAACAAATCAACAAATGACAAGTGTTGGCGAGGATGTCGAGAAAAAGGAACCCTTGTGCATTGTTGGTGGGAATGCAGACTGGTGCAGCCACTGTGTAAAACAGTATGGAGTTTCCTCAAAAAGTTAAAAATGGAACTGCCATTTGATCCAGTAATCCCACTTCTAGGACTATATCCCAAGAAACAGAAACACTCATCAGAAAGGATATATGCACCCCTATGTTCATAGCAGCACAATTTACAATAGCTAAGATTTGGAAACAGCCTAGGTGCCTGTCAGCAGATGAGTGGATTAAAAAACTGTGGTTCATTGAGAATTAGAAGATGGCTGCTGACAGGATGGCAGGCTGCAAGATATTGTGTGAGTGAGAGAACAAAAGGAGAGTGTGTGGATGTGCGGGGAGTGTATGTATTTGTGAGTGAGGGATAGCTATATTCCAAGGAATTGTTGGGGACTGCCGGACCGGCTCCCCTGGCCAGGCAGCCTCTACTGCTGCTGAAATCTCTCCAGGAGCAGCCTGCTCTGCATAGAGACTGAGCCATCTTGAAAGGGAGAGTGGCGGTGATATGAAGCCCAGCCTTATCTTCAAACAGGGAGACCCTCGGATACCTCCCGGAACCCTACAACCACAACCCCCAGGGACCAGCTACCTCAGCTGCGAACCCAGGAACACCAAGAATCCAGCCTCTCCGACCGACCGTGGGCACCTATAAAGTCTGTCCAGGAGGAGACAAAGCAGCGTGAGTATGTGGACAACCCCTGTGCCTTCTCACAGAGCAGAGAGAAGGAACAGCTGAATCGATTAATATCCACCCAGAATTGGCGAATTAAACACAGCTGGTGAGAAACCCGTGGACATTGAGGAAATACATGGACGGAAAGGTCAGCTATCGTCTAGGGAGAGGTGAGATCTGAGGACCAGGCTGAAGGGACAAACATGCGCGAAACATGTGCAGTGGGAACTGGAGTCTCAAAGGAAGATTGCGTCCCACAAAATACGTGCTGTTGGGGTAAGTGTAGCCCTCGAATGTGGAAGGGGGTCCACAGGGCTGCAGGCAGAAGGAGACCATAGAAATTAACCCACAGCAGGGCTGGGCACAGGAGGGCAGTCTGGAGTTCCGCCAGTGTGCCGGCTGCGGAGTGCCAGGGGAAGACGCGAGTCTGTGTGCATTCCGTGGCTTTTTTTTTCCTTATTTTCTTTTTTAAATTCTTGTTTCTGATTACTAAGCCCAGTACATAGGATCTTCTAATTAAAAGCACTCCCCGAGACTGCAGGGGAAAGCTGTTTTTGTGGAACCTGGAGAACAGAGTGCGGAGAAACGAACAGAAAGCCAGCTCTAGGGTAGTCCATCCCGCTAACCCAGCATTAAGTGCAGCTGGAAAAGCCATCTAAACACTGGGTAGGGGAGGAGCCTTTTAGCCCTGGATATCAATACAGAAACACTGCCACCCAGGGGTTGTATCAGAAATTGACTCTTGTGTAAATGCAACTAAAGGCAGGCTAAGAAACAAAGAGCTCCTGACTGCTTGAAAAAATGGATTGTGGTTTATGACGCAGAGGAGCTGTGGAGTACAGGGAACTCCAATACTGGGCTGTCTACCTGACAGGAAACAGACCTGCCAAACAGTAGAGAAAGTGAACGACCTTCACTACTTCACATTTTTATTTTTTATCTGAGAAACTAATTTTTTTTCTTTCTCACCTGATTTTATCTTTTTTATTATATTTTTGTTTTTAATTACTATTATTACTACTATTATTTTACCCTTTTTAAAAAGTTTTATTTCATTTTATTATGGGTTTAGTGTTCTACATTCTATTTTTATTTTTCCTGTAGCATTATTTTAATCTATCTCAATTTTTCCTTTATACCAACACTCTCTTCCTCACGTTCCCTTTTTGCCCTGTTTCTCTTACCCTGTTCCTGCTTTAGTTTTTATCTATCCTTCCTTTTTACTCCCTGTTAAAAATTGATCTTACTCATATATCTAATTTCTGTTCCCCTGCTCCAAGCCCATATACACTTTTCTCTTCCCTTTCTTCACTATCCAGATTTTCTTTTACTTCCCTTGTTTTGTTTTTTTCTTTTTAAAAAATTATTTGCCTTTTTCTTTTTTTCTGTCTTGTTAATGTTCGATTGTTGATTAGTTTGATTTTATTGCTTGTTTGTATTTGGGTTTTTTCTTTTGTTGTTTGTTTTTGTTGTTGCTGCTGTTTTGTTTTGTTGTTGTTTTTATTGCTTCTGTTATTCCTTTCCTCACTTGTTTTATTCTTCTACTAATAGCTTAACTAATTACAATAACAAACTCAGGCCTAGCTACTCTCTATTCTCCTTTACCAATAGTAAATTAATACATAGATATATAGATTAAAGAAGGGGAAATTTTTCATATATATATATATATATATATATATTCTCTTTTTTTGTATTTAGTTTTTTGTTGTTGTTTTTTTTTACTTTTCTTCTTATACACTCATTCACTTCCTACCTCCTATATACTGAATTGTGGCTATTTCCCTATTCATTCAATTCCTTGACCTTACCTTCTGGAAATAAGCTCTGCTTCCTCAGCTTCATTTGGATGTTCATTGTTTGAGGGTTTGTAGTTTACATATTTTGGATTAGTTATTATTTGTAGTTTGCATTCATCTCTGGCTGTTTGTTGTTTGCATTTTTTGGATTATTTGTTGTTTTATTGGAGCTTTCTCCCCATATACATATATCACCCCTCCTTCTTTTTTCTTCTCTTTCTTTTCACTCTTAATTTTTTTCCTTTTCTCAATATCATTCCTGCATTCTTTTCTATCCCCTAATGCTCTTTTTTCTGGTGGTTACCTTTATTTGGGGTTATTAGTATTGTGAATACATTTGTGTTTGGTGCCCTGTGTGCTGTGTCTTATTGTGGTGTATTTTGTGCCTTTAAGTCAATGCAGGAGAGAGAGAGCTAAATAACCAGGCATCCAGAGAGGAGCAACTATCGGGAGACAAAGAAACAGCCCGCATACAATATAAAAGGAGGCATCACCAGAAAAGCAAGTAAACGAAATGGAGTCAAGCAAAATGTCAGAGAAAGAATTCAGAGAACTGGTCAGAAGGTCGCTGAAAAAGATGGAAGGCAAATTCAATAATGTGTGTAAATTTGATGCAAAATGTACAGTGTGTTCACTTCATGAAGATGCCTGGAGCAATCTGTGCACTTTTCTTTATGTATGTTATATTCCAATAAAAAAAGTAAGTATACCAAAATTAAACTCTGAAGTAGCTTCATTTTTTAGCAGAGTCCCTAAACTTACCTAAATATGAGGATTGATTGGGCCCTTGTTTAAAACATAAAATTCCAGTCCTCCCAGTAATCCCACTTCTAGGAATATATCCCAAGAAAACAGAAACACCAATCAGAAAGGATATATGCACCCCTATGTTCATCGCAGCACAATTTGCCTTAGCTAAGATTTGGAAACAGCCTAAGTGCCCATCAGCAGATGAGTGGATTCAAAAACTGTGGTACATCTACACAATGGAATACTATGCTGCTATAAAAAAGAAGGAACGTTTTACCATTTGCAACAGCATGGATGGACCTGGAGAGCATTATGCCAAGCGAAATAAGCCAGTTGGAGAAAGACAAATATCACATGATCTCACTCATTTGTGGAATATAATGAACAACATAAACTGATGAACAAAAATAGAACTAAAGTCATAGAAGCATTGAACAGACTGTCCAATCTATGACAGAAGGTGTGGGGTGAGGGAGCAAGAGATCAACCAAAGGACTTGTATGCATGCATATGAGCATAACCAATGGACACAGACAGGGCGGGTAAGGGCATGTGCTGGGGGGTTGGGGCGGCTTGGGAGAGGTCAATGTGGGGGAAAGGAGACTTATGTAATACTTTAAACAATAAAAATTTAAAAAAAAACATTACTCGGGACGGGAAGATGGCGGCTGGCAGGACGGAGTGGAGACAGAGGAAGTGAGTGAGTGAGGGTATAAAAGGAGAGTGTGTGGTTGTGTGTGGGGTGTGTGAGAGTGAGTGAGGGAAAGTTAAATCTCACAGGAGCAGCAGGGGCTGGCAGAAAGCCTCTCCTTGACAAAGAGAGACTACCACCCCTGCAGGCACTCCCGGGTCGGCGGGACCCTAGCACAGAGGGAGCCCACGCCATCTTGAGCGGAGACGGGCCTTATGTAGAAACTCATCAACACCACCAACAAGACAGGCCTTGGAACTGCCCCGCGACCCAACCCAGCACCCACTCCAGCCAATATCCTGCTACCCCAGCTGCAGACTTGGGAAACCTGGGACCTCCACCTCCAAAGACACAGCTTTCCACAGCTGTAAGTGCAACTCCCCCTCCCCAACAGCAGAACCCCTAGTTCCCGCCCGCGCGCGCACGGACACGCACTCGTGTGGTCTCATCCCCAAGACACTTCACTCTAGGTTTGCACCCGAGGGTGAGATTCTGTGCAGACGGGGCCCCCGGCCCTGCAGTGGAAATTCCTTCTTCCTTCTTCCTTCTTCCTGGAGGGTTGCCAACATTAACCCCAGCTGTGCACGCATTTGCACATTCTGAGCCCCAGGTCACTTTACTATGGGTTTGCACCCGAGGGTGAGATTCTGTGCAGACGGGGGCCCGCGGCCTCGCAGCGGAAATTCCTTCTTCCTTATTCCTGGAGGGTTGCTGACATCAACCCCAGCTGCGTACTAACTCGCGTGCTCTCATCCCCAGGTCACTTCACTCTGGGTTTGCATCTGAGGGTGAGATTCTGTGCAGACGGGGCCCACGGCCCTGCAGTGGAAATTCCTTCTTCCTTCTTCCTGGAGGGTTGCCCACGTTAACCCCAGCTGCACACGCACTTGTGTGTTCTCAGCCCCAGGTCACTTTGCTCAGGGTTTGCACCCAAGGGTGTGATTCTGCGCAGATGGAGGCGCGGCCCCGCAGTGCAAATTCTGAATTCCCTCTTCCTGGAGGGTTGCCCACATTAACCCCAGCTACTCAACCGTAGTGCCAGGACCCCTCGGAGTGCATCAGAGCTCTGCGACCAGAGAGCGCGCCTCCACAAATACTAACACACTGAGCCCAACCAACCACAGGGTGCTAGTGGGAGCCACTGTGATCTCTCCTTGGGTGTGATCTTGAAAAAGCAGGGGGCACACGCCCCTCCAGCAGTAGAAGCTTTGAACTCACTGACCGTGGATACCGGCCCATAGGCACCCCAATTACCCGGCTACACTGCCAGGGCCCTTCAGAGCCCTTCAGTGTGCCTCACTGGCAAAAGTACCGAGGGTGCTCCTGTAAAACACCGCTGGGAGTAAGAACCTATCCACCACAGGTGCAACAGAAAAAGCTGGGTCTGCTCACCCCATGACTGCAGATCTCAGGGCACCACAGCAACGCCTTTCAAAGACCAGATCCCCTGAGCCCCAAACCCCCAACAGAAGGTACCTGGGGGCCACTGTGAGTCCCGGCTGGGCATGTGTGATTACAATTAAGGGTGCAAGACAGCAAAAATTGAAACACTCCCACCCACAGCTGCTGACATCTAGACGCCGCAGTTGTGCCTCTCAAGTTCACAGGCCTACATCAAGAGAACCCAAATAGCTCAAGTAGGAGCTACACTAGATTAACAAACCCAGGAAAACTGACATTAATCCAGTAGCACCATCCCCAAAAGAACCTGGGCAACAAAGCAACTGGATCTACAATTAAAACATTACAGGAAAACATGGGAGATAAAAAGGAAATCCCCAAAGGAAAGAAAAAGAAGAATCAACAGAAAGGGAGTTAAATGAACTTGAGGCTAGCAGCCTAACAGAGAAAGAATTCAGAGTATTCGTTATAAGGATGTTTAAGCGGATGGATGACAAATACACACAACTCAATGAGAACTATAAGGAGTTGAATGAAAATGTCACCAACATGAAAAGAAACCAAGAGGAGATGAAGAATGACATAGCTGCCATAAAGAACACAATGGAAGGCCTAAAGAGTGGAGTAGAAGAGGCTGAGGACCGCTTCAGTGAATTAGAAGACAAGGTAGAAAAAACACACAAACACAGCAGCAATTGGAAAGAAGACTTAAAAAGCAAGAGGAGAACTTAAGGGAGCTACGTGACTACACAAAACAAAACAATATTCGAATAATAGGGATAAAAGAAGGAGAGAAAGAGAAACAAGGAATAGAAAACCTGTTTGAATAAATAATGACAGAAAACTTTCCTGATATTGGCAAGAAAAAAACTATCCACGTCCAAGAAGTACACAGAGTCCCAAACAAATTTAACCCCAAAAGACCGACACCAAGACACATCATAATTAAATTGACAAACACCAACGACAAAGCAAGAATCTTAAAGGCTGCAAGAGAGAGACAGAAAGTAACATATAAGGGTTCTCCTATTAGAATATCAACTGATTTCTCAACATAAACACACCAGGCCAGAAGGGAATGGAATGAAATATACAAAGTGATGCAAAACAAGGGACTGAATCCAAGAATACTATACCCAGAAAGGCTATCATTCAAAATTGAAGGTGGAATCAGAAGCTTCACAGATAAAAACGGACTAAGAGAGTTTATCAATACCAAGCCAGCAATGAAAGAAATGCTAAAGGGACTGCTGTAAAAAGAAGAAAGAGAAAGGCAAGAAGAAAAACAAACACTAAGAAAAAATATGACAACAAACAGGTACTTATCAATAATAACATTAAATGTAAATGGATTAAATGCACCAATCAAAAGACATAGGGTAGCTGAATGGATAAGAAAACATGACCCATATATTTGATGTCTACAAGAGACCCACCTTAGAGCAAAGGATTCACACAGACTGAGATTGAAGGGATGGAAAAACATTTTTCAGGCAAATAGAAATGAGAAAAAAGCTGGGGTTGCGATACTTATATCAGATAAAATAGACCTCAAAGTAAAGGCCATAACAAGAGATAAGGAAGGCCACTACATAATACTAAAGGGAGCAATTCAACAAGAAAATATAACTCTGGTAAACATATATGCACCCAATGCAGGAGCGCCCAAATACATAAAAAATCTCCTGGAAGATATCAAGGGAGAGATCGACATCAATACAATCATAGTAGGGGACTTTAATACACCGCTGACATCAATGGATAAATCCTCTGGACAAAAAATCAGCAAACAAACAGCAATTCTAAATGACACACTAGATCAGATGGACCTAATTGACATCTTCAGAGTATTTCACACCAAAACCAGGGAATATGCGTTCTTCTCAGGTGCACATGGGACATTCTCAAAAATAGACCACATATTGGATAACAAGAAAAATCTCCCCAAATTCAAAAAGATTGAAATCATATCAAGCATTTTCTCAGACCACAATGGCATAATATTAGAAATAAACTACAATAAAAACATTCCAAAAAAATCAAGCATTTAGAAACTGAATAGCATGCTACTAAACAATGATTGGGTTATCAATGAGATCAAAGAAGAAATTAAAAACATCCTAGAGACTAATGACAATAAAAACACAAAATTGCAAATCCAATGGGACACAATGAAAGCAGTCCTGAGAGGGAAGTGTATAGCTCTACAGGCCTACCTCAAAAAACAAGAAAAAATGGTAATTGATCATCTAACTCAACAACTCAAGAATTAGAAAGGGAGCAACAAGAAAAGCCCACAGTGAGCAGAAGAAAGGAAATAATAAAGATCAGAGCAGAAATGAATGACATAAAGACCAAAAAAACACTACAAAATATCAACAAAACCAAGAGCTGGTTCTTTGAAAGGATAGACAAGATTGATGAACCTCTAGCCAGGCTCACCAAGAAGCAAAGAGAGAGGACCCAAATAAACAAAATCAGAAATGAAAGAGGTGAAATTACAAAAGACCCCACAGAAATACAAAGGATTGTCAAAAAAATACTATGAACAACTCTATTCCAACAAACTAGACAACCTGGAGGAAATGGACACATTCCTAGAAAAACACAACCTTCCCAAACTTACTCATGAAAAGACTAAAAATTTCAATAGGCTGATAACTATGGAAAAAATTGAAGCAGTCATCAAAAAGCTTCCGGCAAACAAAAGCCCGGGGCCAGACGGCTTCACATGGGGAGTTTTACAACACATTCAAGGAAGAGCTAAAACCTATCCTCCTCAGACTATTCCAGAAAATTCAAGAAGAAGGAACACTTCCAAGCTCCTTCTATGAAGCCAGCATCACCCTAATACCAAAACCAGATAAAGATAACACAAAGAAAGAGAATTACAGGCCAATATCCCTCATAAACATAGATGCCAAAATCTTCAACAAAATTCTAGCAGATCGAATCCAGCAGTACATCAGAAAGATCATACACCACGACCAAGTAGGATTTATCCCTGGGATGCAAGGATGGTACAATATCCGCAAATCAATAAACGTGATACATCACATAAACAAATTAAGAGATAAAAACCATATAGTCATATCAATTGATGCAGACAAAGCATCTGACAAAATCCAACACCCTTTCTTGATAAAAACTCTCAGCAAGCTGGGAATAGAAGGATCATACCTCAACATAATAAAAGCCATATATGACAAACCCACAGCCAACATCATACTCAATGGGCAAAAACTAAAACCATTTCCCCTAAGAACAGGAACAAAACAGGGATGCCCACTCTCACCACTCCTGTTCAACATAGTGTTGGAAATACTGGCCATTGCAATCAGACAAGAAGAAGAAATAAAAGGCATCCAAATTGGAAAAGAAGAAGTAAAACTGTCCTTATTTGCAGATGACATGATACTGTACATAGAAAACCCCATCAAATAATTATTAGACTTAATAAATGAATTCTGCAAAGTAGTAGGATACAAAATAAATGCTAAGAAATCTATGGCATTTCTATACACCAATAATGAACTTACAGAAAGAGAGACTAAAAAAGCAATCCCATTTACCATCACACCAAATAATTAAGATACCTAGGAATAAACTTAACTAAGGAGGTAAAAGACCTATACGCGGAAAACTACACAACACTGAAAAAAGAGATAGAGGAAGACATAAACAGATGGAAGAACATACCATGTTCATGGATTGGTAGAATCAACATCATCAAAATGTCCATACTACCCAAAACAATGTATAATTTCAATGCACTTCCCATTAAAATACCAATGGCATACTTCACAGACCTAGAACGAACTTTCCAAAAATCATCTGGAATAAAAAAAGATCCCGAATAGCCACAGAAATCCTGAGAATGATGAACAAAGTAGGAGGGATCTCAATACCAGATTTCAAGTTGTATTACAAAGCCACTGTTCTCAAAACAGCCTGGTACTGGCACAAGAACCAACATATAGATCAATGGAATAGAATAGAGAACCCAGATATTGACCCAAACCACTATGCTCAATTAATATTTGACAAAGGAGGCATGAACATACAATGGAATCAAGACAGTCTCTTCAATAAATGGTGTTGGGAAAATTGGACAGATACATGCAAAAAAATGAAGCTAGACCACCAACTTACACCATACACAAAAATAAACTCAAAATGGATACAGGACTTAAACATAAGACAGGAAACCATAAAAATACTAGAGGAATCTACAGGCAGAAAAATCTCTGACATATGCCAAAAGAACTTCTTCTCTGATACTGCTCCTAGGGCAATGGAAGCTAAAGAGAAAATAAAAAAGTGGGACTACATCAAAATAAAAAGCTTTTGCACAGCAACGGAAACCATCAATAAAACAACAAGTAAGACCACTGCATGGCAGAACATATTTGCCAATGATGTCAACAATAAGGGTTTAATCTCCAACATTTACAGGGAACTCATGCAGCTTAACAAAAAGAAGATAAACAACCCAATCAAAAAATGGGCAACTGATCTAAATAGACACTTTTCGAAAGAAGACAGAAGGAAGACCAAGAGACATATGAAAACCTGCTCTAAATCACTAATCATTAGAGAGATGCAAATCAAAACAACAATGTGGTACCATCTCACACCTGTCAGTATGGCCATTATCAGCAAGTTGATTCTACCAAGTCAACAAATGACAAGTGCTCGCGAGGATGTGGAGAAAAAGGAACCCTCCTGCACTGCTGGTGGGAATGCAGACTGGTGCAGCCACTGTGGAGAACAGTATGGAGTTTCCTTAAAAAAACTAAAAATAGAACTCCCATTTGACCAAGTGATCCCACTTCTAGGAATATATCCCAAGAAACTGGAAACATCAATCAGAAAGGATATATGGGAGAAAAAAGATGGCGACCAGCAGGAAGGTAGGGAGAGAGAGAATGTGAGTGAGGAACCCATAGAGGAGAGTGTAGACGTCTGTGGTGTGTGTGTGTGTATGAGCTAGGGTCAGTTAGATTCTGCAGGTCTTCCAAGGGGCTGCCTAACTGGGCAATCCTAGACTGCGGAGCCCCGCGCAAAAAGTGGACACTTCTCGGCAGCTGGTGCAGACGCAGAGACCACGCCATCTTGAGAAACAGAGCTGCCTGAGACTAGGATCCTGGCTTCTGACACAAACCAGGACCCTGCAGCCACTGGGAACAGAGAACTGCTATCACAGCTTCAGACCAACAGACAACAAGAATCCAGACTTCCCGGCAGCAGATTTCCGTAAGTCAAAGAGCCTATCCCCCTCCCCTAAGACTTGTGGATAGCGCCATAGTAACTGATAGACCCACCCCTCACCCAAGCTGCAGAGTGCCCGCCCACGGACGAGCTCCCCTTTAGGGAATTTGGCTCGCGGGACAGAAGCAGCTCCCCTTCGGGGAAATCTGACAGTGCGCACAGAGGGCTCCCGTTCGGGGAATTTGGGAGAATTTGGCTTGCAGGACACAGCTCCCCTTCAGGGAATCTTAGAGCTCGCACAGAGGGGCTCCCCTTTGGGGAATTTGGCGCGCAGGATGGACTCCGCCCCCCTCCTGGGAATCTGGGAGAGTGCACGGAGCCAGCTCCCCTTCAGGAATTTGAGAGTGTGCGAAGCCCTAGCCAGTTTCGCTCAGTAGAGAGAGCACACACAGGACGCAGCTCCACTTCAGGGAATTTGGCACGCCGGACACAGCTGCCCGGGATCCTGACTCACAGCGCATTCACAGTAAGAGCCAGTGAATCCAATTGTGGTGCATGCACCCACAGGGACCCTGATTCTCAATGAGAAACTGCACGAGGCAACAGAGACTCTGACACTCGATTCTTGGTGTAGACACAGGGAGACTCTGACTCCTGGCACATGCTAAGGATCTTATTTTCGGCACATACCAACATTGTGGTGCAGACAGGGCTCCTGATTCTAAGTGTGCACATGAGACCACATGGAACACCGGGGACACTGACCCTTGGCAAGCCTGGTTCCCACCAACCAAAAGCAGCCACACGCCCTAGTGTCAGAGCACTTCAGTGAAACTCGGGTGGAGCGAAATCCCCACAGCACACAGCCCAGGTCCCTGAAAAATGAAGCTTGAGCTTTCTGGTGATAGTTAGAATGGGGAGACGAAACAATTCACAGAAGAAGGAAAATGAGGAGTCGCCAAGAAAGGAAATTAGTGAAACTGAAGCTTGCAACATGACCGAAAAAGAGTTCAGAGTAATGGTCGTTGAATTTATACATCGGATGGATGAGAAAATCAACAACTTATGCAAGAATCAGGAAGAAATGAAAAGTGATATAGCTACAATCAAAAACACCATGGAAAGGTTCAACAGTAGACTAGAAGAAGCAGAGGACTGAATTAGTGAGTTAGAAGATCAAGTACAGAAACAAGCTCAATCTGAATAGCAATTGGAGAAAAAAATTAAAAATCAGGAGGAAAGCTTAAGGGAGCTTCGGGACAACATGAAACAAAGTAACATGCATATAATAGGGCTGCCAGAAGGACAAGAAGAGCAGCAGGGATTAGAAAATCTATTTGAAGAAATAATGACAGAAAACTTCCCGGATATGGGAAAGATAAAAATTACACAAGCACAGAGAGTCCTAAGCAGGATCAACCCCAAAAGACCCACACCAAGACATGTCATAATTTCAATGGCAAATATAAATGATAAAGAGAGAATCTTAAAGGCGGCAAGAGAGAGACAGAGAGTTACCTACAAAGGAACACCCATCAGATTGTCAAATGATTACTCAACAGAAACACAAAAAGCTAGAAGAGAATGGAAGGAGGTATACAAAGTGTTGCAAAGCAAAGGACTGAATCCAAGAATACTATATACAGCAAGGCTATCATTCAAAATTGAAGGGGAAATCAGGTGCTTCAAAGACAAAAAAAGGCTCAGGGAGTTTATCACCACCAAACCAGCAATGCAAGAAATGCTAAAGAGAATACTGTAAAAAGAAGAAATAAACAGTTAAGAAGGAATACAGACACAAAAATAGATATGACTACAAATTCCTTTCAGTAATAACTTTAAATGTAAATGGACTAAATGCTCCAATCAGAAGACATCAAGTGGCTGAATGGATAAAAAAACATGACCCATATATATGCTGTCTACAAGAGACCCACCTCAGAACAAGAGACTCACACAGATTGAAAGTGAAGGGATGGAAAAATATCTTTCAGGCAAATGGAAATGAAAAAAAAAAAAGCTAGGGTAGCAATACTTATCTCTGACAAAATAGACCTCAAAGTAAATGCCATAACAAGAGATAAGGAAGGCCACGTCATAATACTAAAGGGAGAAATCCAACAAGAAGAAGTACTTCTGGTAAACATATATGCACCCAATATAGGACCACCCAAATACATTAAAAAAACTCCTGGATGATATCAAGGGAGAGATTAATAGCAATACAATCATAGTAGGATACTTTAATACCCCACTATCACCATTGGACAAATCATCTATACAAAAAATCAGCAAAGAAACATCAATCCTAAATGACTCACTAGAACAGATGGAATTAATTGACATCTTCAGAACATTTCACCCCAAAGCCACAGAATATACATTCGTCTCAAGTGCACATGGGTCATTTTCAAAGATAGACCATATGCTGGGTCACAGGCAAAGTCTCTTCAAATTCAAGAAGATAGAAATTATATCAACCATCTTCTCAGATCACAGTGGCATAAAACTGGAAATCAACTTCAATAAATACAATCCAAAGAAATCAAACACATGGAGACTAAACAGCATGCTATTAAACAAGGACTGGGTCACCAGAGAGATCAAGGAAGAAATAAAAAACATCATGGCAACAAATGACAATGAAAACACAACAATCCAAAATCTATGGGACACAACAAAAGCAGTCTTGAGATGGAAGTTCATAGCTCTACAATCCTATTGCAAAAAAACAAGAAACAATGGTAATAAATTACCTAACCCTACAACTCAAAGAGTTAGAAAAAGAGCAGCAAGAAAAACCCAGTGTAACCAGAAGGAAGGAAATAACAAAGATCAGAGCGGAGATAAACGACATAGAGACCAAAGAAACAATACAGAAGATCAACAAAACCAAGAGCTGGTTCTTCGAAAGGATAAACAAGATTGATGAACCTCTAGCCAGGCTCACCAAGAAGCAAAGAGAGAGGACCCAAATAAACAAAATCAGAAATAAAAGAGGTGAAATAACAACAGACCCCGCTGAGATACAAAGAAATGTTACAAAATACTATGAACAACTCTATTCCAACAAACTGGACAACCTGGAGGAAATGGACATATTCCTAGAAAAATATAACCTTCAAAAACTCAATCAGGAAGAATCTAAACAGTTCAATAGGCCAGTAACTATGAAAGAAATTGAAGCAGTCATCAAAAAGCTTCCCCCAAACAAAAGCCTGGGGCCAGACGGCTTCACAGGAGAGTTTTGAACATGCAAATTGGAAAAGAACATGTAAAGCTGTATTTATTTGCAGATGACATGATATTGTACATAAAAAATATGAAAGACTCCGTCAAAAAACTCATAGACTTAATAAATGAATTCGGCAATGTTGCAGGATACAAAATTAACGCCAAGAAATCTATGGCCTTTCTATACACCAATAGTGAACTTACAGAAAGAGAGACTAAAAAGGCAATCCCATTTACCATCACACCAAAATAATTAAGATACCTAGGAATAAACCTAACTAAGGAGGTAAAAGACCTATACGTGGAAAACTACAGGACACTAAAAAAAGAGATAGAGGAAGACATAAACAGATGGAAGAACATACCATGTTCATGGATTGGTAGAATCAACATCATTAAAATGTCCATACTACCCAAAGCAATCTATAGATTCAATGCACTTCCCATTAAAATACCAACGGCATATTTCACAGATCTTTTTTTAAAAAAATATATTTTATTGATTTTTTACAGAGAGGAAGAGAGAGGGACAGACAGTTAGAAACATCGATGATAGAGAAACATCGATCAGCTGCCTCCTGCACACACCCCACTGGGGATGTGCCCGCAACCAAGGTACATGCCCTTGACCGTAATCGAACCCGGGACCCTTCAGTCCGCAGGCCGACGCTCTATCCACTGAGCCAAACCGGTTTCGGCATATTTCACAGATCTTGAAAGAACTCTCCAAAAATTCATCTGGAATAAAAAAAGACCCCAAATAGCCACAGAAATCCTGAGAAAGAAGAATAAAGTAGGAGGGATCTCAATACCAGATTTCAAGGTGTATTACAAAGCCACTATTCTCAAAACAGCCTGGTACTGGCACAAGAACAGACATATAGATCAATGGAACAGAATAGAAAATCCAGATATTGACCCAAACCACTATGCTCAATTAATATTTGACAAAGGAGGCATGAACATACAATGGAATCAAGACAGTCTCTTCAATAAATGGTGTTGGGAAAATTGGACAGATACATGCAAAAAAATGAAGCTAGATCACCAACTTACACCATACACAAAAATAAACTCAAAATGGAAACAGGACTTAAACATAAGACGGGAAACCATAAAAATACTAGAGGAATCCACAGGCAGCAAAATCTCAGACATGTGCCAAAAGAACTTCTTCACTGATACTGCCCCTAGGGCAATGGAAGCTAAAGAGATAATAAACAAATAGGACTACATCAAAATAAAAAGCTTTTTTACAGCAAAAGAAACTATCAACAAAACAACAAGAAAGCCCACTTAATAAAAGGAAGATAAATGATCCAATAAAAAAAATGGGCAACGGACCTAAATAGAATCTTTTCAAAAGAAGACAGAAGGAAGGCCAAGAAACATATGAAAACATGCTCAAAGTCACTAATTATCCGATAGATGCTAATCAAAACGAAAATACGATACCATCTCACACCTGTCAGAATGGCTATCATCTACAAATCAACAAACAATAAGTGCTGGCGAGGATGCGGAGAAAAAGGAACCCTCGTGCACTGCTGGTGGGAATGTAGACCGGTGCAGCCACTGTGGAGAACAGTATGGAGTTTCCTGAAAAAACTAAAAATGGAACTCCCATTGAATCCGGTGATCCCACTTCTAGGAATACATCCCAAGAAGCTAGAAACATCAATCAGAAAGGATATATGCACTCCTATTCATAGCAGCGCAATTTACCATAGCTAAGATCTGGAAACAGCCTAAGTGCCCATCAGCAGATCAGTGGATTAAAAAACTGTGGTACACTTACACAATGGAATTCTATGCTGCGCTAAAAAAGAAGAAATTCCTAACATTTGCAACAACATGGATGGAACTGGAGAGCATTATGCTATGTGAAATAAATCAGTCAGAGAAAGATAAATATCACATGATCTTACTCATCTATGGGAAATAATGAACACCATAAACTGATGAACAAAAACAGATCCAGAGACAGGGAAGCATCGATCAGACTGTCAAACCTCAGAGAGAAGGTAGGGGAGGGTGGGAGTAAGGGGAAGAGATCAACCAAAGGACATGTATGCATGCATATAAGACTAACCAGTGGTCACAGACAACAGGGGGGTGGGGGCATGAGTGGGGGGATTTGGGAAGGTAACGGGGGCATGAGGACAAATATGTAATACCTTAACCAATAAATAAATAAAAAAAAGATTAAAAAAAAAGAAATGCCTACGTTAGAAAATAAAAGCTCACAATGCTTAAACCCTGTTTTGACATATTGTCATTATTTTGTTTTAATATATCAGGAGCCTCAAAAATAACAGTATTGTCCTAGGCCTCTTTTGAACTCTGAGAGTCCTTATTTGTAATTATATACCTGGTACATCCTTCTTGTTATCCAAAACTGAATGGTCTACTTATGCACTTATCTCATTACTTCTGCCTCTTCTAGAACATTTTCCCATTATTTATTGCGATGTCCCCCTCTCTAGGAACTCACCTATATAACTTTTCTTTCTTGATTTTCTTCAAGGATTCCTCATCCTCCACCAGTCCCTTAACTGGGTTTTTCCCAAGTTTTTAGTCATAGCCCATGTGAACACAAACTGTAGTGCTTAAAGGGACCAGGCAGTAAACATAAATGACTCAGTGTTCCATTGGGGGTTTCTACTTGGATATTCCACTATCATTTAACATGTCTAAAAATGTGTCAACTTATTTTGATTCAGTTCTCCCTCCATCCCCCATACACACACTTTATTATTATTATTTTTGGTTGATGACATGATAATTCTGATCCATAAACCTGGAATCAGTGAAGAACCCAGACAGAATTAAGTCAGACAAAAGGGTGTGTATAGGTGACATGAGCATGGTTGTGGTGCTGGCACAGGTCTAGTCAGAATCCAAGATTGAGCAAGAAACATCAGTAAGGTCAATGTGGGTCATGGGGGCAGCACAGAACTAGGTAGGCTTTAAAATACAGTATATAATGCCAAAAAGGTGACCCAAAGCCAGGGAAAGCTCAAAGAGAACTGATCAAAGCCCCAGGAAACTTTAAGGAAACAGTTGCTTCACCTATGTTCTCCAGTTACATTTTTTTAAATTTCTTTATTGATTAAGGTGTCACATATTTGTCCTCATCCCCCCATTCCCATCCCACACCCCTCCCCATGGATGCCCCAACCCCCTGTTGAACTTAACCATTGGATAGGCTCATATGCATGCACACAAGTCCTTTGGTTGATCTCTCTCCCCTCCCCCCACCCTCCCCTATCCCTCTGAGGCCCGATAGTCCGATCGATGCCTCCTTGTTTCTGGTTCTGTTCTTGTTCATCAGTCGATGTTGTTCATTATTTCCCCTAGATGAGCGAGATCATGTGTCCCTAGAGATATACTTATAAGAACTGAATGTGAGACGAGCAATAATAATTATGCTGACAGGCAAATGAATCAGTTTGTAGTGAGTTTCTTTCTGGACCAACAGTTCTTTAGAGACCCAATTTCAATGTCCACCAGTTCCTTATGTGTACATGTCAGCACTGACCCCTCAGCTCTGGATGGTGGACAAATGGTGGTAACGGAGGTCCGACTCCCTCTGGTTTGGTCTCGGCCGGACCCAGGGGTGCATGGCCTCACCCGGATCCAGGGACACATGGCCTCACCCGGACCCAGGGCCGCGTGGCCTCTCCCAGACCCAGGGGCGCGTGGCCTCACCCGGACCTAGTTGCACGAGGCCTCACCCATATCCAGGGACACATGGCCTCACCCGGACCCGGGACCCAGCCTCACCCGGATACAGGGACACATGGCCTCACCTGGACCCGGGGGCGCGTGGCCTCTCCCAGACCCAGGGGCGCGTGGCCTCACCTGGACCTAGGTGCGTGAGGCCTCACCCGGATCCAGGGACACATCTAGGTCCGGGTGAGGCCTCGCGCAACTAGGTCCGGGCCTCACCTGGACCCGGGGGCGCGTGGCCTCTCCCAGACCCAGGGGTGCGTGGCCTCACCCGGACCTAGATGCACGAGGCCTCACCCGGATCCAGGGACACATGGCCTCACCCGGACCCGGGGGCGCGTGGCCTCTCCCAGACTCGGGCGCGAGGCCTCACCTGGAGCTAGGTGCACGAGGCCTCACCCGGACCCGGGGAAAGATGGCCTCACCCGGACCTGGGACGCGTGTCCTCTCCCAGACCCAGGGGCGCGTGGCCTCACCCGGAGCTAGGTGCGCGTGGCCTCACCCGGATCCAGGGACACATGGCCTCACCTGGACCCGGGGGCACGTGGCCTCTCCCAGACCCAGGGACACATGGCCTCACCCGGACCCAGAGGCGCGTGGCCTCTCCCAGACCCAGGGGCGCGTGGCCTCACCAGGGCCCGGGACCCAGCCTCACCCGGATCCAGGGACACATGGCCTCACCTGGACCCGGGGGCGCATGGCCTCTCCCAGACCCAGGGGCGCGTGGCCTCACCCGGATCCAGGGACACATGGCCTCACCCGGACCCGGGGGCACATGGCCTCTCCCAGACCCAGGGGCGCGTGGCCTCACCCGGAGCTAGGTGCGCACGGCCTCACCTGGACCCGGGACCCAGCCTCACCCGGATACAAGGGACACATGGCCTCACCCAGACCCGGGCTCCAGCCTCACCCAGACCCAGGGGCACGTGGCCTCACCCAGACCCAGGGGCACATGGCCTCCCCCGGGCCCGGGACCCAGCCTCACCCGGATCCAGGGGCACACGGCCTCACCCGGACCCGGGATCTAGCTTCACCTAGACCCAGGGGCACGTGGCCTCACCCGGACCCAGGGGCGCGTGACCTCTCCCAGACCCCTGGTAGCGTGGTCTCACCCGGATCCAGGGGCGCACGGCCTCACCCGGACCCGGGACCCAGCCTTACCCGGATCCAGGGGCACATGGCCTCACCCGAACCCGGAATGCGGGTTCTCCTGGACCCAGGGGAGTGTGGCCTCACCCAGACCCAGGGGCGTGAGGCCTCACCTAGACCCAAGGGCGTATGACCACACCTGAGCCCAGAGGCTCGCAGCCTCGCCTGGACACGGGTCTCAGCCGGATTTTGTCTTCTTGATCCCAATTCCTGTTGGTCAATTCCCTCTCAGCAATTCCTTCGGCCATTTTCTCAAAGCTCCGGGGCGGCTGCCGCGGAACTCGTTGGGCGGTGGGCTCGGCAAAGCTCCGGTGTGCCCGGTGCGCGGCGGTGGGCTGGTCCGGTGTCGCTGCGTCGGCCCTTGGGTCTGCAGCGGTGGCCAGTCGCCGAGCGTGCGCACCTGGCCGCTTCCGGGGCATTGAGATTCTTGAAGGACTCGGAGGTCAGCAAGCATGGAGTCTCCCACCCCATGTCTCCCAGGGGCTCGTCTGTCCGTGCTCAGCAGCGAGTGGAGCCATCCCCTCAGCTGGAGACCGCTGGGGGAACTGCGCTGAGCACGTTCCAGGCCGCCATTGTGTCGCCTGAGCCGTAGTTCTTAAAGTGTGGACTTTGGGTCACCGGCGTCAGCATCATCCCACATACCCCTCTCTTTTATTCTAGTTGTAGAGCATCTGCTCAGCCAGCCCTCCGGTGGTTCTGGATGGTGTCTGCTCTGCTCTCCCATCGTAGTCTCAAAATTGTTGTGGTAGGCAACAATCAGGCTTCCGCCCTATGCCTCCATCTTGGTCCTCCTTTGTATAGTTAAGTCTTGATTGTTGTTGGTGTCACTGGGAGGAATTGTCCTCCAGGCCAATTGGATGTGAGGACCCTCTTTGTCTATAAAGGAAGAGTTGCTGTGCAGGAGACATGTTTATGGGCCGGGTCTTGATGCAGCAATGCTTTGGCGTTCACTGAGTCTGCCTCCTGAATGTGTCCCTTGTGCGCGTGGTTGAAATCTGGTGTCATCTCACACTGACCACTAGTTGCCCTCGTTTCTGGGTCTCCAATGTAGTGTAGGTCAGCTACTGCCTGAGGCACTCAGCAGGGAAAAGCCTCTGCTCAGCTTGGATGGGGCGGAGCTACAGGGTGGAGCCTACAACCTTGGCTTCCTGTCAGCCCCGCCCTATGAGGTTCCTGTGTCTGTGTCCCTCTGTACTCCTTGCAAACACCTCTTAGAGAAACGCGCCCTGGAGTTTCGCCCACTGCCAAACAGTCTAGTCTCTCCCCTAATGAATCTGGATTCCCAGATTCTCGCCTGGAACTGGGTTTCAGTGTAGTTGGAACTGGGTCTCAGCGCAGTCTGGCGCTTCAGTGGCACAGGCAACCTTCCCTCTTCTGCGCACCTTCCCGTGCGAGCCTCTGGAGCTCTGCCTTCCGCCGCTTCTCTGTGCCTGCGCCCCACAGCCCAGATTCATTCCCCCAGCATGCGCCTGGCTTCCCAGGGTTTTGCCCGGAACTGGGGTTCAGTGCAGTTGGAGCTGGTGTTCAGCGCAATCTGGAGCTTTTATCTCCTTCCTGCTAGTGAACACCAGCCAGGCCATCAGCCACCCCTTCCTCTCCGGCTCTGTCCTCCCCGCACGCGCGCTTGCTCGTGTCTCCGCCCGTGTCTCCATACCTCAGGCTTTTACGGCTCCTCTGATTATCCTTGTGGTTTTCTCTTTCCTTCTAGTTGTGGGCATTTCAGTCCGCCAGTTTTCCTGTGGTTCTGGATGATGTCCGTTTTGACTTTTAGTTGTATTTTTGAAATTGTTGTGCCCGGCTGTAGGTTAGGTGTTTAACCTATGCCGCCATCTTGGTTTCTCTCTCCAGTTACATTTTAATTAAAGCAATTCAGGACTACTGTCTGGAGGTCATCCCAGAGAAGAATCCTTCAGCAGGTGATTCTTAAGCTTTTGTGGGTCATGTATCCCTTTGAGAATCTGATAAAAGTTGTAGAGTTTTTCCCTAGAAAATACACAGATTTCCATATAAAAATTATTATATATTATTTCAGAAACCCCAGGCTAAGAGGCCTGTCACATAAATTAAAGGACATTGGCTAAATACATTGATACTGAATCTTCTAGGAGGAGAGTGGGTAAGGGAAGGAATATTCCTTTCTCAGAAGGCTAAATTTAACATTAGAAGTTATGATATATTCCTTGTTCTCTCTACCAATGGATTCCATTAGGCTGGATTGCCAAAATCTATGAAAGGAATCCCTCATGCCTGATATTTTTAAAAATTTATTTAATAAATATTATATTTTGAGAGCTAGTTGTATTTCACCTGAGGAATAAGCAGTGAACAAGAGAGACAAAAATGGAGCTTGTGGTCTAGTGGGGGACACTGATATTAAACAAATAAAAATACATTAATAAAAGTATTACAAGTTGTAAGTGCTAATAAAAGAAGGAATCAAAGAGTTTAGATATAAAGTTATAGGAGGCAAGGATGGTGTAAATTATTTTTGATAAGAAGGTAAGAAAAGGCCTTCTAAGGAAGAGATTATTATGCTGAAGTCTAAGGAGTTTGCCTTGAGAAAACTCAGCAGAAGATCATTCTAAGTCAGAGTGACCTTGAACTAGGAAAGAGGTTGTCTTGTTTGAGAAAATGAAAAATGTCCAGTGTGCACATAGGAGATTACATGATGGATAGAATGGTAAAGATGAGGGTGTTGAAATAAGAAGAGGTCTGATCATGCAGGGCCCTTAACAGGTCATGATACCTGAATCTGAATTTTATTCAAAGTGTAATAGGAAGCCATTGAATAGGTGTAAGTAGGAAAGTCATGTGATTCAATGAACATTTTTAAAAAATAACTCTGCTGGAGAATCCAAGATGGCAGCAGAGTAGGTGGAAGGTACACTCACCTCTTCCTAGGACCAAGCTGGAATTACAACTAAAATATTAAACAATCAACTTGAATAACCAGCTGAAGACTAACTGAACTGAAATCTTATAACCAAGGATTTACAGAAGAAGCCATGTCAAAACTGGTAGGAAGGACACAGACTCCAAAAGGGATGGCCCTGCACCCAAATGTGGCAACTGAGAATAAGGAGAGATATCTCAGTTGCAAAGATCCTCCACCCCCTCTCCGCAGAAACATGGGGTCTCAACCCCACATCAGGCTCCCCAACCAGGAGCACCAGAACTAGGAAGAGGATCCCACATTACATCTGGCTGCAAAAATCCTTCTACAAGGTAGGGATGGGACTCTACCAGGCACCCTCTTAAAGGGCAAGCACATAAAATCTAGTTCATAGCCACTCACATTGAACTCTGGTGAAGGGAGGACAGCTCAAAAGGAGGACAGCTTGGAGCAGACTAGAGGCAAATGAGGAGAGACTGGATTGTGTGGCTCCAGGGAGAGAGCTGAAGGAACAATTACCAAGGTTCCTGTGCTGAGTCACTTCCCCACAGACACCATCTTTCTTGAGTCAAGCACTCCCCTCTATACAGCATCAGCCTGAGTAAATGCAGTATTGGAACCCTGCTGAATCCCTGTCCCCCACTCTTCCGAGCTCACACCCTACAGATAATTCAGCTATCTGGGCCCATGGTGTAGAGGTCTGTGTAGACTCAGGGAGTGTCAAAGACTGAGTTTTATGGGCTGGGGGTCATTGTTCCCTCACATGCTCGATTGGTGCCACTGTTCCTGAGGAGACCCCTCCCTTCACATGGCCAAATCTCTGTCTGTTTGAGCCTCAAGAATTCTGCTCACCTCACCCCAATGACTTCCTTACATACCACCCCACCACAAAGGTATGCAGGTACATGGTGGGTGGCAGGCGGCTGGCCTTGGTGTATCCTGGGACTTTTGCTGAGGGGCCTCAGACCCAGCATCAGGAGTAAGTTTGAATCTGTATCAGTCTGGTGAACACCATTCACCCCTACTGGGTGACTCATTGAGAATCTACCTCATACAACTCTCATACCATCAGAGGCTATTTCATTGACTGAGCCTAACAGGCAGCCAGCAGTGATAAGCAGGCAGAGGTAAATCTTGGGGTGCCTTGGGCCTTTTGCTGACCTTCCACTGAGTTTGGTGCTAGTGGAAGCTGACCTTGGTGCAAAATTTGGCCCTTCCCATTTACACCCAGTCCCAATAGAGGTAGCCACAAACTATATATAACTTCATAGCTCCAAATGGGTAGCCCAGGACCAGTCACAGACAATGTCTGTCTGACATAGACCTGCATCAAATTCCCTTCCAAGAGGCCCCAATACCAACACACCTGGTTGTGGGCTTCAGACAACATCAGAGCAGGATCCAAATAGCTCCCCAAATGGCACATCTAAAGGGAGATTTTGGCAGGCACCAGACCCTGATGGGGTGAAATCTCCTTCATGTAATGAGCACCTGCACAGCAACTCGTACACTGTGGTCAAGGTTGATCCTCAGTCAGCCAGCCTGAGGGTTGATCCCATGCATGGATGGTCCAACAGTAATCAAGACTCAAATACAACAAGAGGGCTCACATAATACACACAAGGTACATTCCTGGAGCACCTTGATCTAGTGATCAGGAAGACTGTACTACTGAGCCACACAAGATACCTACAACATAAGGCCACCCCACAAAGACTGAGAGTCATAGCAAAACTACCTAACACAGAGAAACAAATACAGAGAGTCAGAAAAAGTGGGGAGACAAATAGGCCCCAAATTAAAAACAGGAAAAGTCCCCAGAAAAAGAACTAAATAATATAGAGGCAAGAAATCTATTAGATACAGAGCTCAAAACAATTGTTATAAGGATACTCAATGAATTTAGGGAAGGACTGGATGGGTTCAGTGAAAATTTAAACAAAGAGATAGGATGCATAAAAGAGGACATAGGAACCATAAAATAAACCATCCAGAAATGAAGAATGCAATATCTGAAATTAAGAATACACTAGAAGGAATCACCTGTAGGTTAGATGAAGCAGAGGACTGGATAAGTGATTTGGAAGACAAGATAGTAGGAAACACCAAATCAGAGCAGAAAAAAATAAGAATAGTTTAAGAGCTCTCTGGGGCAACATGAAGTTTAACAACATCTATATCATAGGGATAACGGAAGAAGGAGAGAGAGAGAAAGGGATTGAGAATGAATTTGAAGCATTAATGAGAGAAAACTTACCTAAAACCTGGTGAAGGAGAAAAACACACAACTCTAGGAAGTGCTGAAAGTCTTAAATAATATGAAGCTAAAGAGGGCCACACCAAGGCACATCATAATTAAAATGCCAACAGTTAAATACAAGGAGAGAATCTTAAAAACAGAAAGAGAAAAGCCCTACCCACCAGGGAGCTCCCATAAGACTGTCAGTAATTTCTCAATGTAAACATTTCAGGCCAGAAGGGAATGGCATGAAATATTCAAAATGATTAAAAGCAAAGACCTACAACCAGAACTACTCTACCCAGACAGGCTATAATTTTAAAATGAAGGAGAAATAGAACGGACATCGTCCAGAACCACAGGAAAGTTGGTGGACTGAAATGCCCACAGCTGGGGGGAAGGAGAAGGCCACGGGGACAGTCGGGGAAGCCGTAAAAGCCTGAGGTATGGAGAAACGGGCGGAGACACGAGCACACGCGCCTGCGGGGAGGATGGAACCGGAGAGGAGGGGGCGGCTGATGACCTGGCTGGAGTTCACTGGCAGGAAGGAGATAAAGGCTCCGGAGTGCGCTGAGCACCGGCTCCGATTGCACTGAACCCCATTCCGGGCGAAACCCTGGGAAACTCACTCACTTTCGCAACTCCGCCGCCCCTGCAGGCCGCCCGGCCCGGGACGCTGGGGACTCCGCCACAGCGGCGGCGCCCGGAGCCCGGCGGCCTCCCAGCACCCGTCCCCGCCGCGCAGCCCCCGTGCGCCTGGTGTCGCGGGCCGCGCGCCTGGTGCCGCGGGCCGCGCGCCCCGCACACCGGACGGAGGCCCGGGCGCCCTTTCCGTGCACCTCCCGGCAGCGCTAGACTTCAGTAGAGTTGACTGAATTCAAGGGATTAAGAAGTATAAATTGGGGGGGACGCCGCGGCGGCGACGTCCTGAACGCAGCGATGGCGGTGCCTGGAGCTCGGCGGCTGCCCAGCGCCCGTCCCAGCCGCGTGGCCCTCGCGCGCCTGGTTCCGCGGGACGCGCGCACCGCGCACCGGACGGAGGCCCGGGCGCCCTTTCCGTGCACCTCCCGGCGGCGCTAGACTTCAGTAGAGTTGACTGAAATGAAGGGATTAAGAAGTACAAATTGAGAAGTTTGAAAAAGATAGCGGCGGAGGTTAAAGGCTGTTCTGTTGCCTCGCACCCAGCGAAATCGGAGGGGATGAGGTGTGGAGGTGCGTGGGTCTGGCTGGTGGCGGGGGAAAGGGGCTTTTGTTCCAAGCCTAAGGGAGATTAGCTCTCCATCACCCTGAAACCCATCTTCTGGCGAACCCCGGGAGACCCAGATGCCTGCGGGGAGAGGCGGGACTCTTGCGGAGGTGCGCCCAGCAATCAGTGTTTGCTGCGCTGGAGTGCGGAACGAGGGGACTTAGATACCTGGAAGGCAGAAGGACCAGACTCACAGCCATCGCGGCTCGCCGCACCATGGCCTGTTGGCGCCCTGAGACCCCGCCCCGCCCTGGGACCCGCCCCGCACATTTTGAAGACCTGCCCCGCAAGTCTTGCAGACACACCTGCGCCCCAAGCAACGGCTTATGCATGTGGGTGGCCTGCCCTCTGGCAGCGGACCAGATGATCTGCTGTTCTAGTCGGACTGCTCCAGGGCCACTCAGACAGGAGGAAGAAACTACAGTTTTTGCTGTAATCCTTGCTGAGTGCCTAAGGCAGTAGCTGATCTACACCCCATTGGAGACCCAGAAACGAGGGCATCCAGTGGTCTGTGGGAGATGACACCAGATTTCAACCACGTGCATAAGGGACACATTCAACGGGAATATTCAGTGATAGCCAAAGCTTTGCTGCACCAAGACCCGGCCCATAAACGTGTCTCCTGCACAGCAACTCTTCCTTTATAGACAAAGAGAGCCCCCCCAGTGACACCAACAACAATCAAGACTTAACTATACAAAGGAGGACCAGATGGAGGCATAGGGCGGAAGCCTGATTGTTGCCTACCACAACAACTTTGAGACTATGACAAGAGAGCAGAGCAGACACCATCCAAGACCACCATAGGGCTGGCTGAGTAGATGCTCTACAACTAGAATAAAAGAGGGGTATGTGGGATGATGCTGATGCCGGTGACCCAAAGACCACACTTTAAGAACTACGGCTCAGGCGACACAAAAGAACTATGGCTCAGGCAATACAACAGCGGCCTGGAACGTGCTCGGTGCAGTTCCCCCGGCGGTCTCCGGCTGAGGGGACGGCTCCACTGGCAGCCAAGCACGGACAGACGAGCCCCTATGAGACATGGGGTGGGAGACTCCGCGCTTGCTGACCTCTGAGTCCGTCAAGAATCTCAACGCCCCGGAAGCGGCCAGGTGCGCATGCTCGGCGACCGGCCACCGATGCAGACCCAAGGGCCGACGCAGCGACGCCAGACTGGCCCACCGCCATGCACCGGGTGCACCGGAGCTTCGCTGAGCCGCCGCCCGACGAGTTCTGCAGCAGCCATACTGGAGCTCTGGAAGGATGGCCAGGGGAATTGCTGAGGGGGGATTGACCGGCAGGAATTGGGATCGGGAAGACGGGGCCCCGCTGAGACCCAGGTGTGGGCGGGGTTGCGCGCCTCTGGGCTCGGGTGTGGTCACACACCTCTGGGTATAAGTGAGGCCTCACGTCCCTGGGTCTAGGTGAGGCCACATGCCCCTGGGTCCAGGTGAGGCCGGACTCCGGGTCCGGGTGAGGCCAAGTGCCCCTGGACCTGGATGACGCTGGATCCCGTGCCCGGGCGAGGCCAAGCGCCCCTGGGTCTGGGAGAGCCCACACACCCCTGGGTCCAGGCGAGACCATGTGTCCCTGGATCCGGGTGAGGCCGCGTGCACCTAGGCCCGGGTGAGCCCAAGTGGCCCTGGGTCTGGGAGAGGCCAAGCGTCCCTGGGTCCGGGTGAGACCATGTGTCCCTGGATCCGGGTGAGGCCTCGTGCACCTAGGCCCGGGTGAGGCCACGTGCCCCTGGGTCTGGGAGAGGCCAAGCATCCCTGGGTCCGGGCGAGACCATGCGTCCCTGGATCCGGATGAGGCCTCGTGCACCTAGGCCCGGGTGAGCCCAAGTGGCCCTGGGTCTGGGAGAGGCCAACCGTCCCTGGGTCCGGGTGAGACCATGTGTCCCTGGATCCGGGTGAGGCCTTGTGCACCTAGGCCCGGGTGAGCCCAAGTGGCCCTGGGTCTGGGAGAGGCCAAGCGTCCCTGGGTCCGGGTGAGACCATGTGTCCCTGGATCCGGATGAGGCCTCGTGCACCTAGGCCCGGGTGAGCCCAAGTGGCCCTGGGTCTGGGAGAGGCCAAGCGTCCCTGGGTCCGGGTGAGACCATGCGTCCCTGGATCCGGATGAGGCCTCGTGCACCTAGGCCCGGGTGAGCCCAAGTGGCCCTGGGTCTGGGAGAGGCCAAGCGTCCCTGGGTCCGGGTGAGACCATGTGTCCCAGGATCTGGGTGAGGCCTCGTGCACCTAGGCCCGGGTGAGCCCACGTGGCCCTGGGTCGGGGAGAGGCCAAGCGTCCCTGGGTCCGGGTGAGACCATGTGTCCCTGGATCCGGGTGAGGCCTTGTGCACCTAGGCCCGGGTGAGCCCAAGTGGCCCTGGGTCTGGGAGAGGCCAAGCATCCCTGGGTCCGGGTGAGACCATGTGTCCCAGGATCCGGGTGAGGCCTCGTGCACCTAGGCCCGGGTGAGCCCAAGTGGCCCTGGGTCTGGGAGAGGCCAAGCATCCCTGGGTCCGGGTGAGACCATGTGTCCCTGGATCCGGGTGAGGCCTCGTGCACCTAGGCCCGGGTGAGCCCAAGTGGCCCTGGGTCGGGGAGAGGCCAAGCGTCCCTGGGTCCGGGTGAGACCATGTGTCCCTGGATCCGGATGAGGCCTCGTGCACCTAGGCCCGGGTGAGGCCACGTGCCCCTGGGTCTGGGAGAGGCTAAGCGTCCCTGGGTCCGGGTGAGACCATGTGTCCCTGGATACGGGTGAGGCCTCGTGCACCTAGGCCCGGGTGAGCCCAAGTGGCCCTGGGTCTGGGAGAGGCCAAGCGTCCCTGGGTCCGGGAGAGACCATGTGTCCCTGGATCCAGGTGAGGCCTTGTGCAACTAAGCCCGGGTGAGGCCACGTGCCCCTGGGTCTGGGAGAGGCCAAGCGTCCCTGGGTACGGGTGAAGCCAGATCCTGGGTCCGGGTGAGGCCGTGCGCCCCTGGATCCATCCGGGTGAGGCTGGGTCCCAGGCCCGGGTGAGACCACGCGCCCCTTGGGTATGGGTGAGGCCACGTGCCCCTTAGTCCGGGTGACGCCGTGCCCCTGGGTTCGGCCGAGACCAAACCAGAGGGAGTCGGACCTCCATTACCACCATTTGTCCACCATCCAGAGCTGAGGGGTCAGTGCTGACATGTACACATAAGGAACTACTGGACATCGAAATTGGGTCTCAAAAGAACTGTTGGACCAGGGGGAAGCTCGCTACAGATTGATTCATTTGCCTGTCAGCATAAATATTATTGCTCGTCTCACATTCAGTTCTTATTAGTATATATCTAGTGACATATGATCTCGTTCATCTAGAGGAAATGATGAACAACATAGACTGAGGAACAAGAACAGAACCAGAAGCAAGGAGGCATCGATCGGACTATCGGGCCTCAGAGGGAGGATAGGGGAGGGTAGGGGGAGGGTGGGGGGAGGGGGAGAGTTCAACCAAAGGACCTGTATGCATGCATATAAGCCTATCCAACGGTTAAGTTCAACAGGGGATTGGGGCATGCGTGGGGAGAGGGGTGGGATGGGAATGGGGGGATGAGGACAAATATGTGACACCTTAATCAATAAAGAAATTTAAAAAAAAAAATAAATAAATAAATAAAATGAAGGAGAAATAAAGAACTTTCCAGACAACAACAACAAAAAGCTAAAGGAGTTCATTACCACCAAACAAGTATTACAAAAATGTTAAAGGTAATTCTGGAAGAAGAAGAAGAAGAAGAAGAAGAAGAAGAAGAAGAAGAAGAAGAAGAAGAAGAAGAAGAAGAAGAAGAAGAAGGAGGAGGAGGAGGAGGAGGAGGAGGAGGAGGAGGAGGAGGAGGAGGAGGAGGAGGAGAAAAAGAAGAAGAAGAAGAAGAAGAAGAAGAAGAAGAAGAAGAAGAAGAAGACAAAGAATAAAATGGCAATAAATATGTATGTATCAATAATCACTTTAAATGTAAATAGATTAAATGCTCCAATCAAAAGACACAGGGTAACTGAATGGATAAGAAAATAAGAGCCATATATATGCTGTCTACAAGGGACATACCTCAGGATTAAAGACACACACAGACTGAAAGTAAAGGGATGGAAAAGATATTTCATGAAAATGAAAATTTCAAAAAGTTAAGGTAGCAATACTTATATCAGACTAAATATATTTTAAAAGAAGGGCTATACTAAGAAACAAAGAAGGACATTACATAATAACAAAGGGATCAGCCCAATAAGAGAATATAAATCTTGTAAACATTTATGTGTCCAACAAAGGAATATTAAATATATAAAGCAAATCTTGAGGGACATAAAGGGAGAGACTGGTAGTAATACAGCCATGGTAGGTGATTTTAACACCCCATTGACATCATTGGATATATGTTCCATACAGAAAATCAACAAGGAAAAACAGCCTTAAATGACACACTAGACCAGATGGATTTAACTGATATTTTCAGAACATTTCACTCCAAAGCAGCAGAATTTACATCATTTTCAAGTGCACACAGACCATTTTCTAGGATAGACAAGATATTAGGATACAAAATAGTCTCAATAAATTTAAAAAAATTGTAATCATATCAAGCATTTTCTCTGACCACAATGGTGTAAAACTAGAAATCAATCACAAGAAAAAAATTGAAAAAACACACAAAGACATGGAATCTAAATAACATGTTGCTGAACAATGAATGGGTTAACAAAGAGATCAAGGAAGAAATAAAAAAGTTACCTTGAGAAGAATGAAAATGAACACAAACACAAAAACTATGGGCCAGTGTGAAAGAATTCTTAAGAGGGAAATTCACAGTAATACATGCCTACATCAAGAATCAAGAAAAATCTCAAATTAAAAAATCTACCCTTACACCTAAAGGAACTAGAAAAATAACAACAAGCAAAGCCCAAAGTGAAAAAAAAGGTGGGGAAAATAATATAAAGATCAGAGTGGAAATAAATGAAATAGAGTCTAAAAATATAAGAAAAATTAATGAAACAAGAGCTAGTTCTTTGAAAAGATGAAAAAGAATCTATAAACCTTTAACAAGACTCATCAAGAATCAACAAGAGGACCAAATAAATAAAATCAAAAAGAAAAGAGAATAACAACTGACAAAAGCAAAGACTTACAACCAGAAATACAAAGGATTATAAGAAAATATACAGACTATCTGGCTCAGTGGTTGAGCATTGACCTATGAGCCAGGAGGCCACAGTTCGATTCCCAGTCAGGGCATAGGCCAGGTTTGTGAGCTCCACCCCTGGTGGGGAGCATGAAGGAGGCAGCGGCTCGATGATTCTTTCTCATCATTGATGTTTCTATTTCTCTCTCCCTCTCCCTTCTTCTCTGAAATCAATAAAAATATATATTTTTAAAAATACTACAGACAACTATATGCCAACAAATAGGACAATTTTTAAAAAATGGATCAATTTCTAGAAACATACAATTGTCCAAAACTGAATAAAAAAGAAACAAAAGGTAGGAAGATGGCAACTGGCAGGAAGGTAGGGAGGGAGAGAGTGTGAGGGAGTGCTAGAGGAGTGTGTGGACGAGTGTGGTGTGTGTGTGTGTATGAGCTAGAGACAGTTAGATCCTGCAAGTTTTCCAAGGGTCTGCCAAACCGGGCAGTCTTAGACTGCAGAGCTCCGCTGCCACCACGGACACTCCGGGGATGGCCAGCACGAGCACAGAGACCACACCACCTTGAAAAACAGAGCTGCTTGAGAGTAGGATCCTGGCCTCAGCACCACCCAGTCTGGTCTCAGACGTAAATCGGAACCCTGCAGCCACTCGGGACAGAGACCTATGACCACAGCTGCAGAACCACAGACACCAAGAATCCAGATATCCCGGCTGCAGATTTCTGTGAGTCACAGCGTCCATCCCCCTCCCCGCAAGCTTGCTGCAGTGCCATAGGAACTGCTAGACCTGCCCCTCACATGGGCAGCAGTGCAGCTACAGGAATTTGAGCCTGGGAGCACCTGGACACTGGGAATCTGTTCCCCACAACACAATTAGGAAACCAAACCCCACGCCCACGCAGGGCAGCAGTGCCACCTGACTTTGATTCTGGGCTAGTGCACACAGAAGTCTGTTTTCCCCAGCGCAGTAGTGGACCTCCTGCCGACACAGTGCTACTGTGCAACCCAGTCCCCCAAGCTGACCAGGACCCTGATTCTCCAGGTGAGAGGCAGCACTGGGCACCAGTGACTTGACTCTTTCTCATTGCATGTGTCTAGGATCCCTGATTCCCAGTGCATTCACACTAAGAGCCAGTGACTCCAATTCTTGGTGCATGCACACACAGGGAACCTGATTCTTGGCGCAAAGCCACCAAGCAACAGAGACTCTGATACTTGATTCTTGGTGCAGGCACAGGGGAACTCTGACTCCTGTAACACACTAGGGAACTCTGATTTTCAGCACATGTCAGCAGGGTCTCTGTTTCAACAAGGCTCAGGCGAGGTCCCTGATTCTAGGTGCACGCACGAGGCCACACTGAGCACTGGTGACTCTGATCCTGGGTGAGCGTGCCTCCCACCAACCCATGGCAGCCACATGTCTTGGTGTTGGAGCTCTTCAGTGACACTTGGGTGGTGCGAAGCTCCCACTGCACACTGCCCAGGACCATGCAACTCAATGTTTGAAAGTTCTGGTGATAAGTCAGAATGGGGAGACAACACAATCCCCAGAGGAAAGAAAATGAGGAATTGCCAAGAAAAGAAATAAGTGAAACAGAAGCATGCAACATGACAGAAAAAGAATTCAGAGTAATGGCCATACAGTTCGTATACAGGATGGACGAGAAAATCAGCAACCTATGCAAAAATCAGGAAGAAATCAAAAGTGATATAGGTACAATAAAAAACACCATGGAAGGTTTCAACAGTAGACTAGAAGAAGCCGAGGACCAAATTAGTGAGTTAGAAGATAAGGTAGAGAAACAAGCTCAATCTGAACAGCAACTGGAGAAAAAAATTAAAAAGCAGGAGGAGAGCCTAAGGGAGCTTTGGTACAACACAAAACAAAGTAACATACGTATAATAGGGCTGCCAGAAGGACAAGAAGAGCAGCAAGGATAAGAAAATCTATTTGAAGAAATAATGACAGAAAACTTCCCCGATATGGGGAAGAAAAAAGTTTCACAAGTACAGAGAGTCCCAAGCAAGATGAATCCCAAAAGACCCACACCAAGACACGTCATAATTATAATGGCAAATATTAACGACAAAGAGACAATCTTAAAGGCTTCGAGAGAGACAGAGAGTTACCTACAAAGGATCCCCCATCAGATTATCAAATGATTTCTCAACAGAAACAAATCAAGCTAGAAGGGAATGGAAAGAGTTATACAAAGTGATAAATCCTCTAGACAAAAAATTAGCAAAGAAACATCAATCTTAAATGACTCACTAGATAAGATGGACTTAATTGACATCTTTAGAACATTCCACCCCAAAACTACAGAATATATATTCTTCTCAAGTGCACATGGGACATTTTCAAAGATAGGTCACATATTGGGACACAGGCAAAGTCTCTCCAAATTCAAGAGGATTGAAATAATATCAAGCATCTTCTCAGATCACAATGGCATAAAATTAGAAATCAATTACAGTAAAAACAATCACAAAAATTCAAACACTTGGAGGCTGAATAGCACACTATTAAACAATGAGTGGGTTACCAAAGAGATCAAAGAAGAAATAAAACACATCCTGGAAACAAATGACAATGAAAACACAACAATCCAAGATCTTTGGGACACAGTGAAAGCAGTCCTGAGAGGGAAGTTCATTGCATTACAGGCCTACCTCAAAAAACTAACAAGAAAACCTGGTAATAAACCATCTAACTCGGCAACTTGAAGAATTAGAAAGAGAGCAACAAGAAAAGCCCAATATGATCAGAAAGAAGGAAATAATAAAGATCAGAGTGGAAATAAATGACAGAGCAAAAACAAAACAAAACAAAACAAAAACAATACAAAAGATCAATGAAAGCAAGAGCTGGTTAGTTGAAAGGATAAAAAAGATTGATGAACCTCTAGCCAGGCTCACCATGAGGCAAAGAGAGAGAACCCAAATAAACAAAATCAGAAAAGAAAGAGGTGAAACAACTACAGACCCCCCCGCCCCCGAAATACGAAGAATCATAAAAAAATACTATGAGCAACTCTATTCCAACAAACTGGCCAACCTAGAACAAATGGACATATTCCTAAAAAAATACAACCTTCCAAAACTCAACCAGAAGGAATCAAAAAATCTGAATAGGCCAATACCTATGGAATAAATTGAAGCAGTAATAAAAAAAAAACTTCCAACAAACAAAAGCCCTGGACCAGATGGCTTCACAAGGGAGTTTTATCAAACATTCAAAGAAGAAATAAAACCTATCTTCCTCAGACTATTCAAAAAAATTCAAGAGGAAGTAGCACTTCCAAGCTCTTTCTACGAAGCCAGCATTACCCTAATCCCAAAACCAGATAAAGACAATAGAAAGAAAGAGAATTACAGGCCAATATCCCTCATGAACATAGATGTCAAAATCCTCAACAAAATTCTAGCAAATCAATCCAGCATTACATTAGAAAGATCATACACCATGACCAAGTGGGATTTATCCCAGGGATGCAAGGATGGTACAACATCCATAAAACAATAAATGTGATACATCACATAAACAAACTGAGAGATAAAAACCATATAATCATATCAATTGATGCAGAAAAAGCATTTGACAAAATCCAACACCCTTTCTTGATAAAAACTCTCAACACGGTGGGAACAGAAGGATGATGCCTCAACATAATAAAAGCCATATATCATACTCAATGGGCAAAAACTAAAACCATTTCCCCTAAGAACAGGAAAAACATCATACTCAATGGGCAAAAACTAAAACCATTTCCCCTAAGAACAGGAACAAGACAAGGATGCCCACTCTCACCACTCCTATTCAACATAGTACTGGAAGTACTAGCCATGGTGATCAGACAAGAAAAAGAAATAAAAGGCATCCAAATTGGAAAAGAAGAAGTAAAACTGTCCTTATTTGCAGATGACATGATATTGTACATAGAAAACCCCAAAGACTCCATCAAAAAACTACTAGACTTAATAAATGAATTCAGCAATGTAGCAGGATACAAAATTAACACCCAGAAGTCTATGGCTTTTCTATACACCAATAATGAACTCACAGAAAGAGAAACTTAAAAAGCAATCCCATTTACCATTGCAATAAAAAAACTTCAGATACCTAGAAATAAACTTAACCAAGGAGACAAAGGATCTATACCCAGAAAATTTCATGACACTAAAAAAAAAAAAAGAGATAGAGGAAGACATGATCAAATGGAAGAATATACCATGTTCATGGGTTGGTAGAATAAACATCATTAAAATGTCCATACTACCCGCCGAGACCGGTTTGGCTCAGTGGATAGAGCGTCGGTCTGTGGACTGGAAGGTCCCAGGTTCGATTCCGGTCGAGGGCATGTACATTGGTTGTGGGCACATCCCCGGTAGGGGGCGTGTAGGAGGCAGCTGGTCGATGTTTCTCTCTCATCGATGTTTCTAGCTCTCTATCCCTCTCCCTTCCTCTCTGTGAAAAATCAATAAAATATATATAAAAAAATATCTGTGATTTCTATAAAAAATAAAAAATAAAAAAAAAAATAAAATGTCCATACTACCCAAAGCAATCTATAAATTCAATGCAATCCCCATTAAAATACCAACAGCATACTTCAAAGATCTAAAACAAACTCTCCAAAAATTCATCTGGAATAAAAAAAGACCCCAAAGAGCTGCAGCAATCTTGAGAAAGAAGAACAATGTTGGAGGGATCACAATACAAGATATCAAGCTATACTACAAAGCCACTGTTCTCAAAACTGCCTGGTACTGCCACAAGAACAGACATATAGACCAGTGGAACAGAACAGAGAACCCAGAGATTGACACAAGCCAGTATGCTCAATTAATATTTGACAAAGGAGGCAAGAGCATACAATGGAGACAAGACAATCTCTTCAATAAATGGTGTTGGGAAAACTGGACAGATACTTGCAAAAAAATGAAACTAGACCACAACCTTACACCATACACAAAAGTAAACTCAAAATGGATAAAGGACTTAAACATAAGATGGAAAACCATAAAAATCTTAGAAGAAGCCATAGGCAACAAAATAGCAGACATTTGTCGTAGCAATATCTTTACCAATACAGCTCCTAGGGCAATAGAAACTAAAGAAAAAATAAACAAATGGGACTAAATCAAAATAAAAAGCTTTTGTACAGCAAAAGAAACCATCAACAAAACAACAAGAAAGCTCACTGCATGGAAGAACATATTTGCCAATGTTATCTCTGATAACAGTTTAATCTCCAACATTTACAAGGAACTCATACAACTTAACAAAAGGAATACAAACAATCCAATCAAAAAATGGGCAAAAGACCTAAATAGACCCTTTTTGAAAGAGGACATTCAGAAAGCCAAGAGACATATAAAAACATGCTCCAAGTCACCAATCATCTGAGAGATACAAATCAAAACAACAATGAGGTACCGTCTCACACTTGTCAGAATGGCTATCATCAACAAATCAACAAATGAAGTACTGGAGGGGATGGGGAGAAAAAGGAACCCTTCTTCACTGCTGGTGGGAATGCAGACTGGTGCAGCCACTGTGGAAAACAGTATTGCATTTCCTCAAAAAATTAAAAATGGAACTGTCGTTTGACCCAGTAATACCAGTTCTAGGAATATATCCCAAGAAAACAGAAACAACAATCAGAAAGGATGTATGCACCCCTATGTTCATAGCAGCACAATTTACAATAGCTAAAATTTGGAAACAGCCTAAATTCATCAGCAGATGAATGGATTAGAAAACTGTGGTACATCTACACAATGGAATACTACTGCTGCTGTAAAAAAGAAGGAATTCTTACCATTTGCAACAGCATGGATGGATCTGGAGAGCATTATGCTAAGTGAAATAAGCCAGTCAGTGAAAGATAAATACCACATGATCTCACTCATCCTATCTAATAAAAGAGTAATATGCAAATTAACCATCACTCTGCTACACCCACAAGCCACGCCCACCAGCCATGCCCACCAGCTAATCAGGAGTGATTATGCAAATTATCCCAACCAAGATGGCTGCAGCCATGGAGAGAGCAGGAGGGAGGCTTGGGTTTCCCTGGCGATGGAGGAAGCCAAGCTTTCTGCACACCCTGGCTGGCCCAGGCCTCCGCTTAAGGTTACAAAGTTTCAATTATAGAAGATAAATTCCAAGAAAAATGGCGGCAGCCACAGAGCTGGAGAGAGCAGGCTAGGGTTGCCCCCGGCAATAGAGGAAGCCAAGCTTTCCACCTGCCCTGGCCAGCCTAGGCCTCCACTCCAGGCTACAAAGTTTCAATTATAGAAGGTGAACAAATCCAAACAGAAATGGCTGCCACCACAGAGCGAGCAGAATGCTTGGCTCCACTCCAGGCTACAAAGTTTCAATTGTAGAAGATAAATATATCCCAGATACCAGGGCCTCCATTTGGTCGCTGAGGGGCATGGCTGGCCTGCAAACCACCACAGGCCCCTCGCCCAGGCTGCCCCAATCCCCAAGGGAACACCCACCCTGATCTGGGACACCCTTCAGGGAAAACCAGCTGGTCCCCACCCATGCACCAGGCCTCTATCCTATCTAATAAAAGAGTAATATGCTGATTGACCATCACTCCAACACATAAGATCAAGATAGCTGCCCCCATGTGGTCAAAGATCCTACCCCCATGTGGACAGAAGATGGCCACCACAAGATGGCCAGCAGGAGAGGGCAGTTGGGAGGGACCAGGCCTACAAGGGAGGGCAGTTGGGGGCAATAAAGCCTGCAGTGGAGGGCAGTTAGGGGTGACCAGGCCGGCAGAGGAGGGAAGTTGGGGGCAAACAGGCTGGCAGGGGAGCAGTTAGACATCAATCAGGCTGGCAGGGCAGTGGTTAGAGGGTGATCAGGCTGGCAGGCAAAAGTGGTTCGGGGCAATCAGGAAGGCAGGCAGGTGAGCAGATGGGAGCCAGCAGTCCTGGATTGTGAGAGGGATGTCCAACTGCCCTGGGCAGTTGGACATCCCTCAAGGGCTCCCAGATTGGAGAGGGTGCAGGCTGGGCTGAGGGACAGCACCCCTCCCCCGTGCATGAATTTCTTGCACCGGGCCTCTAGTTTATGCATAATAAAGAGCATTACAAACTGTTGAACAAAAATAGACAGAGACAAAGAAGCATCAAACAGACTGTCAAACTACATCAGGAAGGTAAGGAAGGGTGGGGGGGGTAAGAGATCTACTGAGGGACTTTTATGCATGCATATAAGCACAACCAACAGTGGGGGTGGGGGGACAAGGGCAAGTGCCAGGGGTTGGAGAGGCAGGGTGGGGACTGGGGGACAAGGGCAAGTGCCGGGGGTTGGGGAGGCAGGGTGAGGAGGTCATTGGGGAGAAAAAGAGAGAGACATATGTACTACTATTTGTAATACCTTAAATAATAAAATTTTTAAAAAGAAACAAAAAATCTGAACAGGCTGATTACAACTAATGAACTCATAGCAGTAATCAAAAGATGTGCCTTATCAGAATTTAATGAATAAAATGGCAATAAATATGTATGTATCAAGGAATTTAGGGGAGGACTGGATGGACTCAGAAAATTTAATATCAGAAAGAAAACAACCCAATTAAACAGTGGGCAGAAGACCTGAATAAACATTTCTCCAAGAAAGACTTACAGATGACCAATAGACATATGAAAAGTTGCTCAACATCGCTAATCATCAAAGAAATGCAAATCAAAACTACAATGACATACCATTTCACAGCTGTCAGAATGGCTATCATCAATAAATCAACAAACAACAAGTTTTGAGGAAAATATGGAGAAAAGGGAACCCTACTGCACTATTGATAGGAATGAAAATTGGTGTGACCATTATGCAAAAACAGTGTGGGGGGTTCCCAAAAAATTAAAGAGGGAATTTCCAAATACCCAGCCATTTCATTTCTGGCAATACATAAGAAGAAAAAAAACTGCTCAAAAGAATATATGCACCCCTATGTTCATTGCAACATTATTTATAATAGCCAAGATATGGAGGCAACCCTAGTGCCCACCAATAGATGAGTGAATAAAAAAGCTATAGTAGATATAAACAATGGAATACTAGTTGGCTGTAAAAAAGAATGAAATTCTACCTTTTGAGACAATATGGTGAGGGTATTATACTCAGTGAAGTTAGAGAAAGACAAATACCACATAATTTCACTTGTATGTGGAATCTAATGAACAAAATAAACAAATAACCCTGGCCTGTGTGGCTCAGTGGCAGAGTGTTGGCCCACAGACCAAAGGGTCATGGGTTTGATTCCCAGTCAAGGGTGCGTACCTCGGTTGCAGATTCGATCCACAGCCCTTTCTCTCTCTCTCTCTCTCTCTCTCTCTCTCTCTCTCTCTCTCTCAGTCTTTCTCTCTCTCTCTCTCTCCACTTCCTCTCCACTCTCTAAAAAAAATGGAAAAAGTATTCTCAGATGGGGATTAACCAAAAATAAATAAAATAAAAATAAACAAACAAAATAGAAATAGACTCATAGTTACAGAGAACAGAATGACAGTTCTAGAGGAGAGTGTGTGGAGGCTGAGAGAAAAAGGTGATGGAATTAAGCAGTACAAATTGGTAGTTACACAATAGCCACAGAGCTGTAGATTAGAGCAAAAGGGATATAGTCAATAATATTGTGGTAAAAATGTATGGGGACAAATAGGTACTTGAAGTAGTGGGGGGACCACTCTGTAAAGTACATGATTTTATAACCACTTTACTATACATCTGAAACTAATCCTATCTAATAAAGAGGAAATATGCTAATTGACCCTCACACCATCACAAAGATGACAGCACCCACAGCCAATAAGGAGGGAATATGCTAATTGACTGCCCTGTCCTCAAAGATGTTGGAGCCCACAGCCAATAAGGAGGGAATGTGCTAATTGACTACCCTTCCCTCAAAGATGGCAGCACCCATAGCCAATAATGATGGAATATGTTAATTGACTGCCCCGCCCTCAAAAATGGTGGCACCCACAGCCAATAAGGAGGAAATATGCTAACTGACTGCCCCGCCCTCAAAGATGGCACCGTCCACAGCCACAAGATGGCAGTGCCCAGTCCCCTCAGCACCGCTGGGCGGAAGGTGTGTGACAAGGCTGGGCCCACCCCCAGGCAGGCCCGGCCGCTCTGTGCACCTGCCTCCGGAGTCCCCCAGTCCCCTCAGCCCCCCAGCCTCCCAGGGCCGGCCTAAGGTGCAGGCAAGCCTCGGATGGAGGCTGCCCAGCTACCCAGGGCGCCCTAAGGTTCAGGTAACCAGGGTTGGCTGAGGCTTGTGCTGCCGGCAGTGGCAGCAGCAGAGGTGTGATGGGGTGTCACCCTCCCCTGATCACCAGGTAGCCTCCTGCCCCTGAGGGCTCCCGGACTGTGAGAGGGGGAAGGCCGAGCTGAGGGACACCCCCTCCAGTGCATGAATTTTCATGTACGGGGCCTCTAGTACATAATAATATTGAATGTAAACTATAATGGACAAATTTAAAATTTTTCCAATTAAATAAAAAAACTACCTAAAAAACAAAAGTCCTGGACCAGATGGCTTCACAGGTGAATTTTATCAAAGGTTAAAAGAAAAGCTAACACCTATCTTTTTCAAACTATTCAAAAAAAATCATGAATAGGGAAGTCTCCAAGCTCATATTACAAGTCCATCATTATCCTAAATTCAAAATCAGATAGAGACACTACAAAGAAAGAAAATTATAGGCCAGTATCACTGATGGACATAGATACAAAAATTCTCTACAAAATATTAGCAAACCAAATTCAGCAATACATTAAACGATTTTGCACTATGATCAAGTGGGATTTATTCCGGGATGCAAGGTTGGTACAGTATTCTCACAGCAATAAATATGATACATCACATTAAGAAAATGAAGGATAAAAATCATATGATCATATCAATAGACTCAGAAAAAGCATTCAACAAAATACAGCACCCATCTTTGATAAAAACTCTCAGCAAAATGGGAATAGAAGGATCATACCTCAACATAATAAAGGCCATATATGACAAATCCACGCTAATATCATATTCAACTGGGAAAACTAAGAGCTTAAGGTTATAATCAATAATATTGGATAAATATGTATGGTGCCAGGTGGGTACTTAAAATATAAGGGGGAACACTTTTTAAAGTACATAATTGTCTAACCACTACTTTATACACCTGACACCAATACAAAATAATAGTGAAAGTAAACTATAATAGAAAAATAAAATAATTTTTCTTAAGATCAGGAACAAGACAGGGATGTCCACTTAGCTACTCTTATTCAACACAGTATTGGACATTTTTTGCAATGATAATCAGACAAGAAGAAGAAATAAAAGGCATCCAGCCCTAGCTGGTTTGGCTCAGTGGATAGAACATCGGCCTGCAGACTGAAGGGTCCCAGGTGCAATTCCAGTCAAGGGCACATGCCCGGGTTGCAGGCTCGATCCCCAGTATGGGGTGTACAGGAGGCAGCCAATCAATGATTCTCTCTCATCATTGATGTCTCTCTCTCTCTCTCTCTCTGTCTCTCTCTCTCTCTTCCTCTCTGAAATCAATAAAAATGTATTTTTAAAAAAGAAATAAAAGGCATCCAAATTAAAAAGAAAGAAAACTGTCAATACTTGTAGATGACATGATACTGCATATAGAGAACCTTAAAGATTCCACCAAAAAAACTACTAAAACTGATTAAGGAATTCAGTAAAGTAGCAGGATATAAAATTAAAATTCAGAAATCAATTACATTTTTATACATCAATAATAAACTATCAGAAAGGAAAAGTGATAAAACAATCCCATTTATAATTGTATAAAGAATAAAGTACCCAGAAATAAATTTAACCAAGGTAAAAGACTTGTACTCAGAAAATTAAAAGACAGTGAGGAAGAAATTGAAGAATGTGCAAGTAAAGGTAAGCATATACCATTCTTATGGATAGGAAGAGTTAACATCATTAAAATGTTCATATTACACAAAGAAAGATATAGATTCAATACAATTCTTATTTATAATACCAATGGTATATTTCACAGAACTAGAACAACTAATGCAAAAATTTATATGGAACCACAAAAGACACTGAATAGCCACAGAAATCCTGAGAAAGAAGAACAAAATTGAAGGTATTACCCTCCTTAATATAAAACCATATTACAAGGCTATAATAATCAAAAGATCATGTTACTGACATAAAAATACACATATAGATCAATGGAACAGAATTGAGAGCCCAGAAATAAACCCACATGTTTATAGTCAATTAATATTTGACAAAGGAGGCAAGAACATAAAATGGGATAAAGACAGTCTATTCAATAAATGGTATTGGAAAAAATAAAACTACAAAACCTTCTTATCCATATACAAGAATAATCTGAAAACAAATTAAAGATTTAAATGAAAGACTTGATGAGAAACCAAGATGGCGGCATAGGTAAACACCTGAACTTGCTGCCTCGCACAACCACTTCAAAACTACAACTAAAAGACAAAATGGGTATCATCCAGAAACATGGGAAGGCTGGCTGAGTGGAAATTCTACAACTAGAAGGAAAGAGAAAAGCACACTGAGACTCAGAGGAGGGGCAGAGGTGCAGAAGTGAAGTGTGGAGGTACGGAGGCGCGTGCGCGGAAAGGGCTGGCAACTGAGTACACTGTTGTCTTTTTCAATCAGAAGGGAGATACAAGCTCCTGACTTCTCTGAACTCCAGTTCTGGGAGAGACTCTGGGGATCCAGACTCATATGGGGAGAAACTGGACTGATTGGCATCAGGTGGAACTCGAGGGCAGCTTTTTCTCAGAGGTGCTTGCAGTGATCATTGTTCCTGCATGGTGCCGTGGGACACAGAGACACAGGACCTATTTCAGGCAGGGCTGATGGTCAGCCATTGCTGTTTGCTCCACCCTGGGGATTCCCTGAGACCCTGCCCCACCCAATTTACAATCCCACCCAAGCTGTGCGCAGAGGCTTTTGCATATGAATGGCCTGGCCCTTTGCAATCTGAAACCTAACGTACTGCAGCTGGGTCAAAGAGCCCCAGAGCCTCCAAAAGAAGACCCAAGGCTCAACAGCAGCTTGCATTGCTTCACAGCTGGGCCCCATCTGGGCACCTCCAAACCCCAAACAAAGAGAAGGAATCTGAAGATCTCTCTGTAGCTCCTGCTGGGTGGCCTCTCTCCTTGGAGATCCAAGAGCCAATGTACCCAGTGGTCAGAGAGAGACCATCCAGACTACAGCTCTTCAGATCCATAAGAGACACACTCAGGGGGCAGATTCAGTGAGTGCCAAAGCACCACTGAAGCAAGTCTTGCCCCATAAGGGTGTCTCCAGCACAAAAGTTCTCCCATCATAGACACAACTGATCCTCACAGCCAATTGGCCTGGAGGTCAATTCCTCCCAGTGATACCAACAGCAATCAAGACTTAACTACAACAAGACTGTGCACACAGCCCACAAAGGGGTGCACCAAGAGTGTCCACCTCAGGTGACTGGAGAAGGCTGAGCCACGGGGCCCTATAGGATACCTAGCACACAAAGCCACCCTATCAACACAGGGAAGCAGCCAAAATGCAGAGACAAAGAAACAGGTCACAAATGAAAGAAATGGAGGAAAGCAAACTAATGGATATAGAGTTCAAAACCATGGTTATAAGGTTACTCAAGAATCTTCTAGAAACCGCCAATAAATTTAGTGAGGATATGAAAAAGGACAAACTAGAAATTAAGCATACACTGACTGAAATAAAGAATAATGTACAGAGATCTAACAGTAGACTAGAGGATCGCAAGAATCAAGTCAAAGATTTGAAATACGAAGAAGCAAAAAACACCCAACTGGAAAAACAAAAAGAAAAAATAATCCAAAAATATGAAGATATTGTAAGGAGCCTCTGGGAAAACTTTAAGTGTACCAACATCCGAATTATGGAGTTGCCAGAAGAGAGAGAGCAAAATATTGAAAACCTATTTGAAGAAATAATGACTGGAAACTTCCCCTACCTGGTGAAAGAAATAGACTTACAAGTCCAGGAAGTGCAGAGAACCCCAAACAAGAGGAATCCAAAGAGGACCACACCAAGACACATCATAAGTAAAATGCCACGGGCAAAAGACAAAGAGAGAATCTTAAAAGCAGCAAGAGAAAAACAGTTAGTTACTTACAAGGGAGCACCCATACGATTGTCATCTGATTTCTCAACAGAAACTATGCAGGCTAGAAGGGAGTGGCAAGAAATATTCAAAGTGATAAACAGCAAGAACCTACAACCAAAATTACTCTACCCAGCAAAGCTATCATTCAGAATTGAAGGCCAGACAAAGAGCTTCACAGACAAGGAAAAGCTAAAGGAGTTCATCACCACCAAACCAGGATTACATGAAATGCTGAAGGGTATTCTTTAAGAAGAGGAAGAAGAAGAAAAAAGTAAAGATAAAAATTATGAACAACAAATACATATCTATCAACAAGTGAATCCAAAAAACAAGTGAATAAAAAATCTGATGAACAGAATAACTAATTCTGTTAATAGAATTAGGGGCATAGAAAGGGAGTGGACTGACAATTCTCAGGGGGAAGGGGGTATGGGGGGTGCGGGCAGAGACTGGACAAAAATCGTACACCTATGGATGAGGACAGTGCGGGGAGGGGGGGTAAGCGCAGAGGGTGGGGTGGGAACCGGGTGGAGGGGAGCTATGGGGGGGAAAAAGAAGAACAACTGTAATAATCTGAACAATAAAGATTTATTAGTAAAAATAAATAAATAAATGTAAGACTCAAAACCATAAAAATTCCTAGAAGAAAACCTATGCAGTAAAAGCTCAAACATTTCTCTAAGCAATATTTTTTTCTATAGATCTCTTCAGGTAAAGGGGGAAAAAAGAAAAATAAACAAATAAGAATATATTAAACTATAATTTTTTGCACAACAAAGGAAACCATCAACAAAATGAAAGATAACGTACTGAATGAAAAAAGATATTTGCCAATGATATACCTGATCAGGGGTTAATACCCAAAATTTATGAATAGCTCATACACTTCAACACCAAAAAAATCCAACCCTAGCTGGTTTGGCTCAGTGGATAGAGCATCAGCCCACACACTGAAGGGTCCCAAGTTCAATTCTGGTCAAGGGCACATACCTCGGTTGCAGGCTCAATCCCCAGCCCTGGTTGGGACATGTTTGGAAGGCAACCAATCAATGTGTCTCTCTCACATCAATGTTTCTCTCTGTGTGTCTCGTCCCCTCCTTTCAACACTCTCTAAAAAAAATCAATGGAAAAAAATATCGTTGGGTAAGGATTAACAACAACAACCAAAATCCCAGTTAAAATATGTGCAGATGACCTGAATAGTCACTTCTCTAAATATAGTAAATAGACAGATGAAAAGATTCTCAACATCATTAATCATCAGAGAAATGCAAATTAAAATCATAATGAGAGGAGGAACCAAGATGGCAGTGTAGGTAAACGCCTGTACTTACAGCCTCCCACAACCACATCAAAATTACAACTAAAATACAGAACAACCATCATCCAGAACCACTGGAAAACTGGCTGAATGTAAGTCATAAATCCTACAACTAGAGAAGTAACTAAGAAAGCACACTGAGAGTGGTAGAGGTGTGGAGGCAAGGAACAGGCTGGTCCTACACCCATATGTGCCACTTTTTTATTGTTAAGGAGATGGTCTCTGTGGAGGCTGCCTGGCCCATGAAAAGCAAGGGGTCCCAGCTCCACACCAGAAGCCCAGCCCAGGGTCCCAGAGCTGAGAAAAGATGTCCCCATAACTATGGGCTGTAAAAACCAGTGCAGATTGGGGCTCAGTGACACAGAAGCTGCTGGAGACCCAGCTGTTTCTCTTAAAAGGTTGGCACCACAAACTGAACTTACAAGGTCCCCCTTCCTCTGAGTTCTAGCACCAGGGCAAGGCTCTGGGGGACACAGATGAGGAGAAACTAGATAGGGCAGGAACTAGGGGGCAGCTTTCTCCCAGATGGAGGTGCTTGCAGGGATAAATTTTTCTATGCTTGGACCTCCCCATCACAAGGCTGATTGGCAGCTATTTCTGTTAACTCTGCTCTGGTAATTCCCTAACACCCTGCCTCATCCAATTTACAACCCCACCCAAGCTGCATGCAGTGGCTTTTGCATAGGAATGTCCTGTCCTTGCTCATGCTAAAATCTCTCAAACAAGCTGCATCTGGGTCAGGGATCTCCAAACATATCAATAAAAGGCCTAAGACCTGGCACCAGTCTGCCTTGCCTCATAGCTGGGCCTCCTCTGAGCACTTCTAAACTACAAAAAGGAGTAATCTGAAGATCTCTCTGTAGCTCCTGCTGGGTGGCCCCAGTCAGTTGCTAACTTTGCACCTCCCTGGAGACCCAAGAGCCAGTGTACCTTGTGGTCAGTGTCAGACCATACCAGATTACAACTCTACATATCTATAAGAGACACACTCAAGGGGAAGACTCAGTCAGCACCAAAGCCCCATGAAACAAGTCCTGTTCCATAGGAGTGTCTCCTGCATAGCAGCTCTTCCACTGTAGTCACAGCTGGTCCTCACAGCCAATTGGCCTGGAGGTCAATTTCTCCCAGTGACACCAACAGCAATTGAGCCTCAACTACAAGACTGTGCTCAAATCCCCCAAAGGGATGCACCTAGAGTTTCCAGCTCAGAACCTACTACACAAGGCCACTCTACCAACTCAATGAGACATAGCAGCTCTACCCAATACATAGAAACAAACACAGGGAAGCAACCAAAATCCAGAGACAAAGAAACATGTCACAAATGAAAGAAAGCAAACTACTGGAAAAGCAGACTCTGGTGCACATCTTGGTCCTTTCCAAAGGCACCTAGCCCCAGCAGAGGGGGCTACAAGCTGTGGATTGATGATAGCTCCAAAAATGTACTCAGGGCCAGTCACAAAGAGTGTCTACATTGTGCTACACTAGAGCTTGGGATTTGTAATAGGTCTACCTAATACAGGAACACAAGCCCAAACAGGTGACCAAAATGGGGAGACTTAAAAGCAAGTCACAAATGAAAGAAAAAGAGAATTCTCCAGAAGAGGAGCTTAAAAAATGGAGAGAAGAAATTAATCTGATATAGAGTTCAGAATAATGATGGCAAAAATTCTCAACAGTATGAGAAAAGATATAGTAACTGTGAAGAATGACATAGCACTAATAAAAAACACAGTGAAAGAAATACACAGCAGATTAGGGGAAGCCTAGGATCAGATAAGTGAATTAGAAGACAGGGTAGAAAAAGTCACTCAATCAGAGATCCAAAAAGAAAAAAAAAATTTTTTTAATGTGAGGACAGCTTAAGGGAGCTGTGGGACAACATGAAACATAACAATATTCTCATAATAGGAGTACCAGAAGGGGAATAAAGTGATCAAGGGATAGAGAACCTGTTTGAATAAATATTTTCAGAAAACTTCCCTAACTTGGTGAAAGAAAAAATTACACAAGTTCAGGAAGCACAGAGATTACCAAGCACAAAGAACCCACATAGCCCCACACCTCATACAACAACAACCAAAATCCACACAAATTATAATTAAAATGCCAAAAATTAAAGACAAAGAGAGGATCTTAAAGGCAGCAAGAGAAAAGCAATTTGTTACCTACAAAGGAGCTCCCATAAGGCTGTCAGCTGATTTCTCATCAGAAACTCTATAGGCCAAAAAGGAATGGCATGACATATTCAAGGTAATGAAAAGCAAGAATCTGAAACCAAGATTACTATATCCAGGGAAATTATTGTTCAAAATAGATGTTGAAATAAAGAGCTTCTGAGACCAAAAGAAAGCACGGAGGGTGGGGGGCTAAAGGAGATTATCACCATCAAACAAGAACTGAAATAAATGCTAAAGGTATTGCTGTAATGAAAACGGAAGAGAGAGAGAGAGAGAGAGAGAGAGTGAGAGAGAGAGGGGATAATAATAGGCATAAAAAATCAAAATGGCAATAAATAAGTACCTATCAATAATAATCTTAAATGTAAATGTATTAAATGCTCCAATCAAAATACAAAGGGCAGCTGAATGGATACAAAATCATGACTCGGACTGCAAAAAAATGGCAGCGGAATAGACAGATGTGTCCCGAACCTTGTTCCGGAGCAGAAAAAAAGAACAGCTGAGGATTGCATGGGGAGTGTTTGTTGGCAAGTTAAGGGACATCTATACTCCAGGAGAAGGTGCGGGATTGCTGGACAGGGTTCCCCTGACCAGGCAGCCCCCACTGCTGCTGGGTTCCCTCCTGGAGCAAACTGCTCAGAGACGGAGACCGCGCCATCTTGAAGGGGAAAGTGGATCTTATCAGAAGCCTGAAAACCTACAACTGCAGCACCCACTGAACAGCTGAGAACCCCAGAACACTGGTCCCCAATTGGCGCAAACACATGGATTGAAAGGAGCTCTACACTCACCACAGAAAGGTCATATTTCGCCTGGGATAAGGTGAGGTCTCTAGTCCCGGCAGGTCAGAGAAACGCGCGCACTGTAGGACCTGGAGGACCCGGGGAAGTCTGCGCCTTGAAAAATCCATGGCTGTTGGGGCTGGTGTGATCCATGAACATGGAAGGGGGTCCTCAGAGCTGCTAACAGAAGGGATCTCTAAAAAGCAACCCATTTTGATCTGATGCAAAAGGACAGCCTAAAAATTTTAAGTGTGCCGGCTGCTTAGACCCAAGGGGGAGTGGGGGAATGCGCAGACTTAGGCACAGCCCCATTTTTCACACACTTGGGTTCTTTCCTCTTCAAATCCCTGCTTCTGATTACTAAGCCCAATACATAGGATCACCCAGTTGGGGACACCCTTGGTGACTGCAGGGGAAAGTTGTTTTTCTGGAACCTGGGGATTGGAGCAGGCCAGCTCTGGGGCAGCCACAAACCAGTATTGAGTGCCACAGGGAAAGCAGGATCTAAGCACAGGCTAAAGAGGACATATATAGACATAGGTCAATCCAGAAACACTGCCACCCAGGGGTTGAATCACAAATTGACTCTTGCGTAAACAAATAAAGGAATATAAGGAATTAAGACACTGCCTGCTTAAAAATCAGGACTGGCTTACAACACTGAGGAGCAGTGGAACACAGGGAACTTCAATACTGTCCTGACTGGGAAACAGGTGTGCCAAACAGAACAGGAGAGGAAGTGAATGACCTTCACTACTGCACATTTTATTTATTTTTTTTTTTATTTTTTTCACCTTTTACTTAAGAAACTATTTTTTTTTCTTTTTTCCTCACTTGATTTTACCTTTTTAATTATTACATTTTTATTTTCAATCAGTATTATTACTACTACTATTTTACCTTTTTTTAAAAAAAGTGTCATTTTATTTTCTCTTTATTTTACTTTGGGATTAGTGTTCTACATACTATTTTCATCTTTCCTTTAGCATCATTTTACTCTATCTCAACTCTACCTTTATGCCATCACTCTCTTCCTAAATTTTCCCCTTTTGGTGTCCTGTTTCTCTTACTCTTTTCCTGATTTAGATTTTCCCTCTGTCCTTTTGCTGTTTTTGCTTGAATGTTGATTACATTGATTTTTTATGCTTTTTTGTGAGATTGTTTTGCTTATTCTTTTTTTGTTTTGTTTGTTTGTTTGTTTTGTTTTCTTTGTTTTTTTCCTTCTGTTTTCCCTCGCCTCACTTGATATTAGATGTTGTTTGTAGTTTGTATTAATGTCCAGATACTTGTTGCTGGCATTTGCTGGGATTAGTGGCTGCTCTCTTGGAGTTTTCTCCCCATATATATAGTTAGTTCCCCTTCTCTTTCTTATTCTCTTTCTTTTCTCTTTTACATTTTTTTCTCCTTTTCCCAACTTCATTTTGGCACTCCTTTTTTTCCCCTCTTCTTCTTTCTTTCCTATCCACTAATTTGCCTTTTTCTAGTGGTCACCTTTATTTGTGCTTATTAATATTGTGAACACATCTCTGTTCAGTGCCTTGTGTGTTGTACCTGGTTGTGTTGTATTTTGTGCCTTTAAATCAACGCAGGAGAGAGAGAACTACATAACCAGACATCGGAGAAGAAAGACCTTGGGGAGACAAAGAAACAGGATGCATCTGAAAGAAAAGCAGGCATCACCAGAAAAGGAAGTAAACAAATTGGAGGCAAGCAACCTGTCAGAGAAAGAATACAGAGAAATGGTCATAAGGTGGATGAAAAGAATGGAAGACAAATTCAACAATATGAGTAAGAACCAAGAGGAAATGAAGAAAAACCAAAAAGAAATGAAAAATGACATCACTGCTATAAAGAACTCAATAGAAAGCACCAACAGTAGACTAGAAGAAGCAGAGGACCGCATCAGTGAGCTAGAAGACAAGGAGGAAAAAAATTCCCAAGTAGAGCAGCTTCTAGAAAAAAAAATTTAAAAAGCAGGTGGAGCGCCTAAGGGAATTTTGGGACAACATGAAAAACAACAACATCCGCATAATAGTGGTGCCAGAAGGAGAGGAAACTGAGCAAGGAATAGAAAACCTGTTTGAAGAAATAATGACAGAAAACTTCCCTGATATAGGAAAGAAAAAACCAACACAAATCCAAGAAGCTCACAGAGTCTCAAGCAAAATGAACCCCAAAAAACTGATGCCAAGGCACATTATATTTAAATTGGCAAACACCAACAACAAAGTAAGAATCTTAAAAGCAGCCAGAGAGAGACAGAAAGTTACCTACAAAGGAACCCCCATCAGAATAGCAACTGATTTCTCAACAGGAACTCATCAGGCCAGAAGGGAATGGGATGAAATATACAAAGTCATGCAAAGGAAGGGTCTGAATCCAAGAATACTGTACCCAGCAAGGCTATCAATCAAAATTGAAGGTGAAATCAGGAGCTTCACAGACAAAAAAGGACTAAGGGAATTTATTACTACCAAACCAGCAATGCAAGAAATGCTAAAAGGTCTGCTGTAAAAAAAAAGAAGAAGAAGAAGAAGAAGAAGAAGAAGAAGAAGAAGAAGAAGAAGAAGAAGAAGAAGGAGAAAGAAAGAAAGAAAGAAAGAAAGAAAGAAAGAAAGAAAGAAAGAAAGAAAGAAAGAAAGAAAGAAAGAAAGAGGCAGCGGAGAAAGAACACAGGGGTAAAGAATAAAAATGGTGACAAATAAGTACCCATCAATAATAACTTAAATGTAAATGGATTAAATGCCCCAATCAAAAGACATAGAGTAACGGATTGGATAAGAAAATAAGACTCATATATCTGCTGTCCACAAGAAACCCACCTCAGAAAAAAAGATGCACACAGACTGAGGGTGAAGGCATGGAATAAGTTCTTCCAAGCGAATGGAAATGAAAAAAAGCTGGGGTAGCAATACTTAATTCTGACAAATTAGATCTCAAAGTGAAGGACATAACAAGAGATAAGGAAGGCCACTTCATAATACTAAAGGGAGCAATCCAACAAGAAGAAATAACTCTGGTAAACATATAGGCACCCAATACAGGAGAACCCAAAATACATTAAAAAAATTGCTGGAGAATATCAAGGGAGAGACTGACAGCAAGACAAACATAGTATGAGACTTTAATACCCCACTATCACCATTGGACAAAACCTCTAAACAAAAAATCAGCAAAGAAATATCAATCCTAAAAGACTCACGAGACCAGATGGAATTAATTAACATCTTCAGAACATTTCACCCCAAAGCCACAGAATATACATTCTTTTCAAGTGCAAAGGGGTCATTCTCAAAGATAGACCATATTTTGGGTCATAGGCAAAGTCTCTTCAAATTCAAGAAGATAGAAATCATACCAAGCATATTCTCAGATCACAGTGGCATAAAACTGGAAATCAACTACAATACAAACAATCCAAAGAAATCAAACACCTGGAGACTAAACAGCATGCTATTAAACAATGACTGGGCAATCAGATAGATCAAAGAAGAAATAAAACACATCATGGCAACAAATGACAATGAAAACACAACAATCCAAAATCTATGGGACACAGCCAAAGCAGTCTTGAGAAGGAAGTTCATAGCTCTACAAGCCTACTGCAAAAAACAAGAAACAATGGTAATAAATTACCTAACCCTACAACTCAAAGAGTTAGAAAGAAAGCAACAAGAAGCCGAGTGTAAGCAGAAGGAAAGAAATAATAAACATCAGAGCGGAGATAAAAAACATAGAGACCAAAGAAACAATACAAAAGATCAACAAAACCAAGAGCTGGTTCTTGGAAAGGATAAACAAGATTGATGAAACTCTAGCCAGGCTCACCAAGAAGCAAAGAGAGAGGACCCAAATAAACAAAATCAGAAATGAAAGAGGTGAAATAACAACAGACCCCACAGAAATACAAAGGATTGTTAAAAAATACTATGAACAACTTTATTCCAACAAACTGGACAACCTGGAGGAAATAGACATATTCCTAGAAAAATATAACCTTCCAAAACTCAATCAGGAAGAATCTAAACATCTCAATAGGCCAATAACTATGGAAGAAATTGAAGCAGTCATCAAAAAGCTTCTGGCAAACAAAAGCCCGGGGCCAGACAGCTTCACAGGAGAGTTCTACTAAACATTCAAGGTAGAACTAAAACCTATCCTCCTCAGACTATTCCAAAAAACGCAAGAGGAGGGAACACTTCCAAGCTCCTTCTATGAAGCCAGCATCACCCTAATACCAAAACCAGATAGACAAGACAATGAAAGAGAATTATAGGCCAATATCCCTCATGAACATAGATGCCAATATCCTCAACAAAATTCTAGCAAATCGGATCCAGTAGTACATTAGAAAGATCATACACCATGACCAAGTAAGATTTATCCCAGGAGTGCAAGGATAGTACAATATCCACAAATCAATAAACGTGATACATCACATAAGCCAATTGAGAGATAAAAATCACATAGTCATATCAATTGATGCAGAAAAAGCATTTGACAAAATCCAACACCCTTTCTTGATAAAAACTCTCAACAAGGTGGGAATAGAAGGATCATACCTCAACATAATAAAAGCTATATATGATAAACCCACAGCTAACATCATACTCAATGGGTAAAAACTAAAACCATTTCCCCTAAGAACAGGAACAAGACAGGGATGCCCACTCTCACCACTCCTGTTTGACATAGTACTGGAAGTATTAGCCATTGCAATTAGACAAGAAGAAGAAATAAAAGGCATCCAAATTGGAAAAGAACAAGTAAAGCGGTCCTTATTTGCAGATGACATGATATTGTACATAAAAAACCCGAAAGACTCCATCAAAAAAATTAATAGACCTAATAAATGAATTCGGCAATGTAGAAGGATACAAAATTAATGCCAAGGAATCTATGGCATTTTTATACACCAATAGTGAACTTACAGAAAGAGAGACTAAAAAAGCAATCCCATTTACCATCACACCAAAAAAGTTAAGATACATAGGAATAAACTTAACTAAGAAGGTAAAAGACCTATACGCGGAAAACTACAGGACACTGATAAAAGAGATAGAAGAAGACATAAACAGATGGAAGAACATACCATGTTCATGGATTGGTAGAATCAACATCATTAAAATGTCCATACTACCCAAAGCAATCTATAGATTCAATGCACTCCCCATTAAAATACCAACGGCATATTTCACAGACCTTGAAAGAACTCTCCAAAAATTCATCTGGAAGAAAAAAAAGACCCTGAATAGCCACAGCAATTCTGAGAAAGAAGAATAAAGTAGGTGGGATCTCAATACCAGATTTCAAGCTGTATTACAAAGCCACTGTTCTCAAAACAGCTTGGTACTGGCACAAGAACAGACATATAAACCAATGGAATAGAATAGAGAATCCAGATATCGACCCAAACCACTATGCTCAATTAATATTTGACAAAGGTGGCATGAACATACAATGGAGTCAAGACAGTCTCTTCAATAAATGGTGTTGGGAAAATTGGACAGATACATGCAAAAAATGAAACTAGATCACCAACTTACACCATACACAAAAATAAACTCAAAATGGATACAGGACTTAAACATAAGACGGGAAACCATAAAAATACTAGAGGAATCCACAGGTAGCAAAATCTCAGACATATGCCGAAAGAACTTCTTCACTGATACTGCTCCTAGGGCAATGGAAGCTAAAGAGAAAATTAACAAATGGGACTACATCAAAATAAAAACCTTTTTCATAGTAAAAGAAACCATCAACAAAACAACAAGAAAGCCCACTGCATGGGGAACATATTTGCAAATGGTATCACTGATAAAGGTTTAATCTCCAACATCTACAGGCAACTTATACAATTTAATAAAAGGAAGATAAATGATCCAATAAAAAAAATGGGCAACGGACCTAAATAGAATCTTTTGAAAGAAGACAGAAGGAAGGCCAAGAGACACATGAAAACATGCTCAAACTCACTAATTATATTTTGATAATTTCAAAACGACAATGCGGTACCATCTTACACCTGTCAGAATGGCTATCATCAACAAATTGACAAACGACAAGTGTTGGCGAGGATGCGTAGAAAAAGGAACCCTTGTATACTGCTTGTGGGAATGCAGACAGGTGCAGCCACTGTGGAGAACAGTATGGAGTTTCCTCAGAAAACTAAAAATGGAACTCCCATTTGTCCCAGTAATCCCTCTCCTAGGAGTATATCCCAAGAAACTAGAAACACCAATAAGAAAGGATATATGCACCCCTATGTTCATAGCTGCACAATTTACAATAGCTAAGATTTGGAAACAGCCTAGGTGCCCATCAGCAGATGACTGGATCAGAAAACTATGGTACATCTACACAATGGAATACAATGCTGCCATAAAAAAGAAGGAATTCTTACCATTTGCAGCAACCTGGATGAAACTGGAGAGCATTATGCTAAGGGAAATAAGCCAGTCAATGAAAGAAAAATACCACATGATCTCACTCATTTATGGATAATAAAGAACATTATAAACTAATGAACAAAAAGATAGATACAGAGGCAGTAAAGCATCAAACAGACTCTCATATTATAGCGGAAAGGTTAGGGAGATGTGGGGGAGATAAGAGATCAACTGAAGGACTTGTATGCCTGCATATAAGCATAACCAATGAATGCAAAACACTGGGGGGTGAGAGCATGTATGGGAGTGGGAGGGCATTGGTAAGATATGTACACATATAATACCTTAACAAAGAAAAAAATGTAATAAAAATTAAAAAATAAAAATAAATCATGATGCAACTATATGCTGTCTACAAGAGACCCACCCCAGAACAACAGACTCACACAGGATGAGAGTGAATAGATGGAAAAAAGTTTTCCATGCAAATGGAAACCAAAAAAGCTGGGGTAGCAATATTCATATCCGACAAAGTAGACTTCAAAATGAAGGCCATCATAAGAGACAATAAAGGTCACTACATACTACTAAAAGAATCAATCCATCAAATTGATATAACCCTGGTTAACATATATGCATACAATATAGGAGCACCTAAAATTCTAAAGGACTTTAAGGGAGAGATTGACAGCACTACAGTCATAGTAGGGGACTTTAACACCCCACTTATTTCACTGGATAGATCTTCCATACAAAAAAAATTAACAAGGAAACAGACTCTAAATGACACACTGGATCAGATTAATTTAATTGATATTTATAGAAGAGTTCACCTAGAAGGTGCAAAATATACATTCTTCTCTCAAGTGCACATGGGTCATTCTCAAAGACAGATCACATATTAGGACAAAAAACCAGTCTCTACAAGTTCAAGAATATTGAAATCATAGCAAGCATCTTCTCATATTACAATGAAATGAAATTAGAAATCAACTATAGTAAAAAAAAACACCTCAAAAACATTCAAACACATGGAGGAGGCTAAATAGCATGTTATTAAACAATTAGTAGCCCGTTTGCACGAAGATTCGTGCAATAGACCTTCATTCACCTGGCTGCCTGCACCAGTTTTCTGCCGGCACCGGGGACCCAGGCCTTGGCTGTGGCCACCACCTTCTACCTTCTTTCAGGGTCCCGGCTTGGCCCTGGGCGGTGGCCTTGGGCTCGGCTGCACCCAGCGTCCCTGCGACCCGATCTCAGGAGCAAGCCGACCCCCCAGGTCAGCTCGCTCCTGCCATCGGAGAAGGCACCCCGCTGGCGCCCAAGGCCGGGAAAGCCCCGGGCGGCTTTCCGGGCCTTGGGCTCCGCCGCACCCCAGCGTCCCTGCGAAGGACCCCCCAGGTCGGCTCACTCCTGCCATCGGAGCAGGCACCCCGCTGGCGCCCAAGGCCGGGAAAGCCTCAGGCGGCTTTCCCAGCCTTGGGCTCCGCCGCACCCCAGCTTCCCTGCAACGGTTTCCTGGTGGGTGTGGTTTATGGGCGTGGCTTGGTTGGTGGGCGTGGCTTGGGCATAGCAAAGGTGCAGTCAATTTGCATATTTGTCTATTATAAGGTAAGACTAGAGGCCCAGTGCACGGAATTCATACACGGGGTGTGTGTGTCCCTCAGCCCAGCTTGCACCCTCTCCAATCTGGGACATCCCTCTCACAATCCAGGACTGCTGGCTCCCAACTGCTCGCCTGCCTGCCTTCCTGATTGCCCCTAACCGCTTCTGCCTGCCAGCCTTATCACCCCCTAACCACTCCCCTGCCAGCCTGATTGCCCCTAATTGCCCTTCCCTGCAGGCCTGGTTCCCCCCCAACTGCCCTTCCCTGCAGGCCTGGTCGCCCCCAACTTCCCTCCTCTGCTGGCCTGGTCACCCCTAACTGCCCTCTCCTGCAGGCTTGATCGCCCCCAACTGCCTGCCCTTGCAGGCCTGGTCCCTCCCAACTGCCCTCCCCTGCTGGCCTGATCGCCCACAACTTCCTTCCCTTGCAGACCTGGTCCCTCCCAACTGCCCTCTCCTGCTGGCCATCTTGTGGCGGCCATCTGGTGTCCAGATGGGGGCAGTCATCTTTGACCACATGGGGGCAGCCATCTTGTGTGTTGGAGTGATGGTCAATTTGCACATTATACTTTGATTAGATGGGATTAGATAGGATAGAGGCCTGGTGCACGGGTCGGGGCTGGCTGATTTGCCCTGAAGGGTGTCCCGAATCAGGGTGGGGGTTCTCTTGGGGTGTGGGGTGGCCTGGGTGAGGGGTCTGTGGTGGTTTTCAGGCTGGCCACACCCCCCGGCGACCCAAGCAGAGGCCCTGGTATCTGGGATTTATTTATCTTCTATAATTGAAACTTTGGGCCGGCCAGGGCAGATGGAAAGCTTGGCTTCCTCCATTGCTGGGGAAACCCAAGCCTCCTGCTCTCTCCGTGGATGCAGCCATCTTGGTTGGGCTTAATTTGCATACTTGCTTCTGATTGGCTGGTGGGCATGGCTTGTGGGTGTAGCGGAGGTACGGTCAATTTGCATATTACTCTTTTATTAGATAGGATGAATGGATTACCAATGAGATCAGGAAAGAAAAAGAAAAACTCCCTAGTAAGAAATGAAAATGAACAAACAACAACTCCAAATCTATGGGACACAGCAAAAGCAGTTTTGAAAGGGAAGTTCATACCACCACAGGCCTACCTCAAAAAAAAATAAAAATAAAATAAAAACAAGAAAATTTAATAATAAACTAGTTATCCTTACAACTTAGAGAATTATAAAGAGAACAACAAGAAAGGCCCAGAGTAAGTAGAAGGAAGGAAATAATAAGAATTAGAGCAGGATAAATGACATAGAGGCTAAAAACAATACAAAAAGAACAATGAAACCAAGAGCTGGTTCTTTGAAAAGATAAACAAGATTGATAAACCGTTAGCCAGACTCGTTAAGAAACAAAGAGGACCCAAATAAATAAAATCATAAATGAAATCAGGGAAGTAACAACTGACACCACAGAAATACAAAGGATTGTAAGAAAATACTATGAACTACTATAGGCCAACAAGCTGGACAGTGTGAATGAAATGGACAAATTCCTAAAATAAAATACAACCTTCCAAAACTGAATCAGGAAGAATCAGAAAACTTGAACAAGACAATAAGAACTGATGAAATAGAAGCAGTAATAAAAAAAAATCCCAGCAAACAAAAGCCTTGGTCTGGGCGGCTTCTCAGGGGAGTTTTACCAAACTTTAAAGAAGAACTAACACCTATCCTCCTCAAACTATTCCAAAAAATCCAAGAGGAAGGAACACTTCCAAGCTATTTCTATGAGGCCAGCATTATCCTAATTGTAAAACCAGATAAAGACACTACAAAGAAAGAGAATTACAGGCCAATATCCCTGATGAACAAATATGCTAAGATCCTAAACACAATATTAGCAAATCAGATCCAGCAATATATTAAAAAGATCATACACATAACCAAAGTAAGATTTATTTCAGGAATGCAAGAGTGGTACAATATTCACAGATCAATTAATGTGATAGGTCACATAAACAGATTGTAAGACAAAAATCACATGATTTTATCAATTGATGCAGAAAAAACATTTGACAAAATACAACACCCTTTTTTGATAAAAACTCTCAGCAAAGTGGGAATGGAGGGATCATACCTCAACATAATAAATTCCATATATGACAAACCTACAGAAAACATTATACTCAATGAGTAAAAACTAAAACCACTTCCCCTAAGAACAGGAGCAAGACAGGGATGTGTGCTTTCACCACTCTTATTCAACACTAGAGGCCCGATGCACGAAATTTGTGCAAGAGTAGGCTTTCTTTCCCCTGGCTGCTGGCACCAGCTTCCCTCTGGCACCTGGGACCCAGGCTTCCCTCCAGCTGGCCTCTGCCACCTGGGACCTGGGCTTCCCTCACAGAGGGATGCCCTGCCCACCCACCGCACCCCACTGGTTGGTGGCTTTGGCCTCCCTCTTTGGGGACATCATGGAGTCCCCCACAATTGATCTACCCCCTGGCCAGTGGCCTGGGCCTCCCTCTGCAGGATGATCATGGGGCAATGGCCAGGCCCCTGACAAATTGCATCGCACCCGCCTTGGTTTGCCTGGCACCAGTGAGTGTCATAGTGTGGTCCCAGATGATCGTCTGGATGGTCATTCTTCTGTTTGGCAATTTGGTCAACTTGCATATTATGCTTTTATTATATAGGATAGTACTGGAAGTCTTAGACACAATGATCAGACAAGAAGAAATAAAAGAAATCCAAATTGGAAAGGAGGAAGTAAAACTGTCATTGTTCGCAGATGTCATGATATTGTACATAGAATACCCGCCCCCCCCCACCAAAAAACTACTAGATTTAATAAATTAATTTGGCACTGTAGCAGGATACAAAATAAACAGCCAGAAATCAATGGCATTTTTATACACCAGTAATGAATTCTCAGAAAGTGAAATTAAACAATCCCATTTACCATTGCAACAAACAATTTAAGGTACTTAGGAATAAACTTAACCAAGGAGGTAAAAGACCTCAACTTTCAAAACTACAGGATAAAAAGAGAGCCAGAGGATGATCTAAACAAGTGGAAAAATATATCATGCTCATGTACTGGTAGAATCAACATCATTAAAATGTCCATACTACCCAAAGCAATGTACAGATTCAATGCAATCCCAATTAAAATACCAATGGCATATTTCACAGTTCTAGAACAAATAATCCAAAAATTCATATGGAACCAAGAAATACCCCAAATAGCTGCCCCAGTCTTGAGAAAGAAGAACAAGGTTGGAGGGATCACAATACCATTTATCAAGTTATCCTACATCTCAAGCAGCGTGAATATGCGGACTCCAATGAGCTCTGCAACTTCTCATGGAAAGGTCAGATTTTTGCCTAGGAAAATGAGAGAGAGAGCTACATAACCAGATAGCTGGAGAAGAGAGATCATGGGGAGACAAAGAAACAGCCCGCATATGAAAAAAAAAAAAAGAGGCATCACCAGAAAAGGAAGTAAACAAAATGGAGGCAAGCAATATGTAGGAGAAAGAATTCAGAGAAATGGTCATAAGGTGGATGAAAAGAATGGAAGACAAATTAAACAACATGTGTAAGAACCAAGAGGAAATGAAGAAGAACCAAGAAGAAATGAAAAATGACATTGGTGCTATAAAGAACTCAATAGAAAACATCAACAGTAGACTAGAAGAAGCAGAGGACTGCATCAGTGAGCTAGAAGACAAGGTAGAAAGAAATACCCAAGCAGAGCAGCATCTAGAAAAAAAACTTAAAAAACAGGAGGAGAGCCTAAGGTAACAGTGGGACAAGACAAAACAAAACAATATCCGCATAATAGTGGTGCCAGATGGAGAGGAAACTGAGCAAGGAATAGAAAACCTGTTTGAAGAAATGACAGAAAACTTCCCTGATATAGGGAAGAAAAAACCCACGCAAATCCAAGAAGCTCACAGAGTCCAAAGCAAAATGAACCCCAAAAGACTGACGCCAAGGCACATTATAATTAAATTGGCAAACACCAACGACAAAGTAAGAATATTAAAAGTGGCCAGAGAGAGACAGAAAGTTACCTACAAAGGATCCCCCATCAGACTAGCAACTGATTTCTCAACAGAAACACATCAGGCCAGAAGGGAATGGAATGAAATATACAAAGTCATGCAAAGGAAGGGTCTGAATCCAAAAATACTGTACCCAGCAAGGCTATCAATCAAAATTGAGGGTGAAATCAGGAGCTTCACAGACAAAAAAAGGACTAAGGGAGTTTATTACCACCAAACCAGCAATGCAAGAAATACTAAAGGGTCTGCTGTAAAAAGAAGAAATAGGAATTGAAGAAAGAACACAGGCATAAAGAATAAAAATGGTGATAAACAAGTACCTATCAATTATAACTTTAAATGTAAGTGGATTAAATGCCCCAATCAAAAGACATAGGGAAGCTGAGTGAATAAGAAAACATGACCCATATAGCTGCTGTCTATAGGAAACCCACCTCAGAAAGAAGGACTCACACAGACTGATGGTAAAGGGATGGTAAAAAATTTTTCAGGCGAATGGAAATGAAAAAATAAAAGCTGGCGTAGCAATACTTATATCTGACAAATTAGATCTCAAAGTGAAGGACATAACAAGAGATAAGGAAGGCCACTTCATAATACTAAAGGGAGAAATCCAACAAGAAGAAAAAACTCGGGTAAACATATACACACCCAATACAGGAGCACCCAAATACATAAAAATCTTCTGGAAGATATCAAGGAAGAGATTGAAAGCAACACAATCATAATAGCAGACTTTAATACCCCACTAACACCATTGGACAAATCCTCTAAACAAAAACAAAAAAAATAGCAAAGAAACATCAATCCTAAATGACTCACTAGATCAGATGGAATTAATTGACATCTTTAGAACATTTCACCCCAAAACCACAAAATATACATTCTTCTCAAATTCACATGGGTCATTTTCAAAGATGGACCATATATTGGGTCACAGGCAACGTCTCTTCACATTCAAGAACATAGAAATCATATCAAGCATCTTCTCAGATCACAATGGCATAAAACTAGTAATCAAATACAATTTAAAAAATCAAACACCTGGAGGCTAAATAGCAAGCTATTAAACAATGACTGGGTTACCAGAGAGAACAAAGAAGAAATAAAAAGCATCATGGCAACAAACAACAATGAAAATACAACAATCCAAAATTTATGGAACACAATGAAAGCAGTCTTGAGAGGGAAGTTCATAGTTCTGCATGCCTACCGCAAAAAACAAACAAACAAAAAAAACGAGAAACAATCGTAATAAATTAACTAACCCTACAACTGAAAGAGTTAGAAAGAGAGCAACAAGAAAAGCCCACCATAAGCATAAGGAAGGAAATAATAAAGATCAGAGTGGAGATAAATAAAATGGAGACCCCCCCAAAAAAAAAAATACAAAGATCAACAAAACCATGAGCTGGTTCTTTGAAAGGATAAACATGATTGATGAACCTCTAGCCAGGCTCACCAAGAAGCAAAGAGAGAGGATCCAAATAAACAAAGTCAGAAATGAAAGAGGTGCCAAAACCGGTTTGGCTCAGTGGATAGAGCATCGGCCTGTGGACTGAAAAGTCCCAGGTTCGATTCCGGTCAAGGGCATGTACCTTGGTTGTGGGCACATCCCAGTAGGGGTTGTGCAAGAGGCAGCTGATCGATGTTTCTCTACCATCGATGTTTCTAACTCTCTATCCCTCTCTCTTCCTCTCTGTAAAAAAATCAATAAAATATATTTTTTAAAAAAAGAAAAGAAATGAAAGAGGTGAAATAACAACCGATCCCACAGAAATACATGATTATAAAAAAAATAGTGTGAACAATTCTATTCCAACAAAAAGGAAAACCAAGGTGAAATAGACATATTCTTAGAAAAATACAAGCTCCCAAATCTCAACCAAGAAGAATAAAAAAACCTGAATAGGCTGATAACTACTGAAGAAACTAAAACAGCGATCAAAATCTTCCAGCAAACAAAAGCCCTGGTCCAGATGATGTTACAGGGGAGTTCTACCAAGAATTCAAAGAAGAACTAAAACCTATCCTCCTCAGACTATTCCAAAAAATTCAAGAGGAAAGAACACTTCCAAGTTCTTTCTATGAAGTCAGCATTACCTTAATCCCAAAACCAGATAAAGATACCACAAAAAAAGAGAACTACAGGCCAATATCCTTGATGAACATACATGCTAAAATCCTCAACAAAATTCTAGCAAATTGGATTCAGAATTACAGTAGAAAGATCATACACCATGACCAAGTGATATTTATTTCAGGGATGCAAGCATGGTACAATATCCACAAATCAATAAATGTGATACATCACATAAACAACCTGAGAGACAAAAATCACATAATCATATCAATTGATGCAGAAAAAGCATTTGACAAAATCCAACACCCTTTCTTGATAAAAACTCTCAACAAGGTGGGAATAGAAGGATCATACCTCAATATAATAAGCCCTATATGACAAACCTACAGCCAACATCATACCCAATGGGCAAAACCTAAACCCATTTCCCCTAAGAACAGGAACAAAATAAGGATGCCCACTTTCACCACTCCTGTTTGACATAGTACTAGAAGTACTAGCCATAGCTAACAGACAAGAAGAAGATATAAAAGGCATCCAAATTGAAAAAGAAGAAGTAAAACTGTCCTTATTTGCAGATGACATGATATTATACATAGAAACCCCCAAAGACAGCATCAAAATACTACTAGACCTAATAAATGAATTTGGCATTGTAGCCAGATACAAAATTAACAACCTGAAATCTATGGCCTTTTTAAAAAATATATTTTTATTGATTTCAGAAAGGAAGGGAGAGGGAGAGAGAGAGAGAGAATAATCAATGATGAGAAAGAATCATTGATAGGGTGCCTCCTGCACACCCACTGGAGATCAAGCCCACAACATGGGCATATGCCATGACCGGGAATCGAACCAGTGACCTCTTGGTTCCTGGGTCGACCCTCAACCACTGAGCTACACCCGGCTGGGCATCTATGTCCTTTTTATATACCAATAATGAACTCACAGAAAGACAAATGAAAAAAAAACAATCCCATTTACCATAGCACCAAAAAAAAAAAAAAATTAAGATACTTAAAAATAAACTTAACCAAGGATATAAAAGACCTGTACTTAGAAAACTACAGGACATTGAAAAAAGAGATAGAGGAAGATATAAACAAATGGAGGAACATACCATGTTCATGGATTGGTAGAATCAACATCATTAAAATGTCCATACTACCTAAAGCAATCTATAGATTCAATGCAATACCTATTAAAATACCAATTGCATATTTCAAAAATCTAGAACAAACTCTCCAAAAATTCATCTGGAATAAAAAAAAAGACCCCGAATAGCCACAGCTGCCCAGAGAAAAAAGAACAAAGTTGGAGGGATCACAATAGCAGACATCAAATTATATTACCAAGCCACGGTTCTCAAAACTGCCTGGTACTGGCACAAGAACAGACATATAGACCAATGCAACAGAATAGAGGACCCAGAAATTGGCCCAAGCCATTATGCTCAATTAATATTTGACAAAGGAGGCAAGAGCATACAATGGAGTCAAAACAGTCTCCTTAATAAATGGTGCTGGGAAATTTGGTCAGAGACATGCAAAAAAAATGAAACTAGATCACCAACTTACACCGTACACAAAAACAAACTCAAAATAGCTAAAGGACTTGAATGTAAGACAGGAAACCATAAAAATCCGACAAACTCCATAGGCAGCAAAATTGCAGACATATGTCGTAGCAATATCTTTACAGGCACGGATCCTAGGGCAAGAGAGACTAAGGAGAAAATAAACAAATGGGACTACATCAAAACAAAAAGCTTCTTCACAGCAAAAGAAACCATCAACAAAACAACAAAAAAAGCCCACTGCATGGGAGAACATATTTGCCAATGTCATCACAGATAAGGGTTTAATCTACAACATTTACAGGGAACTCAAACAACTTAACAAAAGGAAGAAAAACAACCCAATCAAAAAAGGGGCAAAGGACCTAAATAGACACTTTTTGAAAGAGGACATTCAGAAAGCCAAGAGACATATGAAAACCTGCTCAAAGTCACTAATCATCTGAGAGATGCAAATCAAAACGACAATGCGGTACCATCTCACACCTGTCAGAATGGCTATCATCAACAAATCAACAAATGACAAGTGCTGGAGAGGATGCGGAGAAACAGGAACACTCCTTCACTGCTGGTGGGAATGCAGGCTATGCAGCCACTGTGTAAATCAGTATGGTGTTTCCTCAAAAATTTAAAAATGGAACTGCCATTTAACTCAGCAATACCACTTCTAGGAATGTATCCCAAGAAAACAGAAACACCAATCAGAGATGATATATGCACCCCTATGTTCATAGCAGCACAATTTACAATAGCTAGGATTTGGAAACAGCCTAAATGCCCATCAGCAGATGAGTGGATTAGAAAACTGTAGTACATCTACACAATGGAATAGTACTCTGCTGTAAAAAAGAAGGAATTCTTGCCATTTGCAGCAGCATGGATGGAACTGGAGAGCATTATGCTAAATGAAATAAGCCAAGCAGTGAAAGAAAAATACCACGTGATCTCACTCATTGATGGATAATAAATAACATTATAACCTGATGAACAAAAAGATAGATACAAAGGCAGAGAAGCATTGAACAGACTGTCAAATTATATTGGGAAGACTGGGGAGTGTTGTGGGGTCGGGAAAGAGATCACCCGAAGGACTTGTATGCATGCATATAAACATAACCAATGGACACAAGACATTGGGGTGGTGGAGTGAAGGCATGTACCAGGGGGTAGGGGAGGCCAGGGGAAGGTCAATGGAGAAAAAAAGGAGATATATGTACTACTATTTGTAATACTTTAAACAATAAAATAAAATTTCAAAAAAGTTATCCTACAATCCCATTGTAATCAAAAGATCCTGGTACTATTACAAGAGTAGGCATATAGATCAATGGAACAGAACTGAGACCCCAGAAATCAACCCAAGCCATTACGCTCAATTAATATTTGACAAAGGAGGCAAGAACATACCATGGAGTCAATACAGTCTCTTCAATAAGTGGTGTTGGGAAAATTGGACAGATGCATTGGAAAAAATTAAACTAGACCACTAATTTACACCACACACAAGAATAAACTCAAGAGAGGAGGAGCCAAGATGACGGCGGAGTTGAATGGCTGATCTGTTGCCTCGCATGGCAGGTTTGGAAATACAACTAAAAGATGGACTGGTGAGCGTGGCGACTCCTGCTCGCGTCTCCCCAGACCGGGCGGCTGCTCCTCTCAGTCAGCACCGCAGCCGGGGCCATGAGCTTGTGGGCGGCCACGGAAGCTTCTGTGGCGGCGGCCACGGACTCGGCACAGTGGCTCTCGGTGAAGGAAGAGACCATCTTTCTGCAGGAGGGGCCCATCCGAGTCACGGACCTGGCTGAGCTGCCCAGTGAGATCCTCGGGGCCCTGGAGGCCGCCGACACCGACTTGGAGGATTTTTAGGATTTCCCGTCTTACATTCAAGTCCTTTAGCCATTTTGAGAGAGGAGAACCAAGAAGGCAGCAAAGTTAAACAAATGAACTGCGCTGCGCACAGCAATTTCAAAAATACAACTGGAGGACAGAGCGTCTGCCACCCAGAACCACAGGAGAGCTGGCTGAATGGTGGATTTACAGCTAAGAGGGAAGAGGAAAGAGCGAACTCGGAGGGGATAAGGTGCGGAGGCGCGTGGGTCGGGCTGGTGGCGGGGGAAGGGTCGTGCGGCTTTTTTTCCAACCCTAGGGGAGATTAGCTCCCCATCACCCTGAAATCCAGCTTCTGGGGACTCGCGGGAGACCCAGACGCCTGCAGGGAGAGGCTGGACTCTCGGCCTTCGTGTAGGAGAGTGGGAATAACTTCCTTGCGGAGGTGCGCCCAGCAATCAGTGTTTGCTGCACTGGAGTGTGGAACGAGGGGGCTTAGAAACGTGGAAAGCAGAAAAAGCAGACTTGCAGCCATTGCGGTTCGCCACGCCATGGCCTGGTGGCACCCTGAGACCCTGCCCAGCCCTGAGACCCGCCCTGCCCTGGGACCCGCCCCACACGTTTTGCAGGCCCACCTGGGCTCCAAGCAGCGGCTTTTGCATGTGGGTGGCCTGCCCTGTGGCAGCTTGACCAGATAAACTGCGGTTCTAGTCGGACTGCTCCAGGGCCGCTCAGACAGGAGGAGGAAACTGCAGTTTTTGCTGTAATCCCTGCTGAGTGGCCTCAGGCAGTAGCTGACCTACACTCCATTGGAGACCCAGAAACAAGGGCATCTAGTGGTCGGTGTGAGATGACACCAGATTTCAACCACTCACATAAGGGACACATTCAAGAGGCAGACTCAGTGAGCGCCAAAGCATTGCTGCACCAAGACCCGGCCCATAAACATGTCTCCTGCACAGCAACTCTTCCTTTATAGACATAGAGGGTCCTCACGGCCAATTGGCCTGGAGGACAATTCCTCCCAGTGACACCAACAACAATCAAGACTTAACTATACAAAGGGAGACCAAAATGGAGGCATAGGGCGGAAGCCTGATTGTTGCCTACCACAACAATTTTGAGACTACGATGGGAGAGCAGAGCAGACACCATCCAGAACCACCGGAGGGCTGGCTGAGCAGATGCTCTACAACTAGAATAAAAGAGAGGGGTACGCGGGATGATGCTGATGCCGGTGACCCAAAGACCACACTTTAAGAACTACAGCTCAGGCGACACAATGGCGGCCTGGAACGTGCTCGGCGCAGTTCCCCCGGCGGTCTCCGGCTGAGGGGATGGCTCCACTCGCTGCTGAGCACGGACAGACGAGCCCCTGGGAGACAGGGGGTGGGAGACTCCGCGCTTGCTGACCTCCGAGTCCTTCAAGAATTTCAAGGCCCCGAAAGCGGCCAGGTGCGCATGCTTGGCGACCGGCCACCACTGCAGACCCAAGGGCTGACGCAGCGACACCGGACCAGCCCGCTGCCATGCACCGGGCACACCGGAGCTTCGCCAAGCCCGCCGCCCAACGAGTTCTGCGGCAGCCACCCTGGAGCTCTGAGAAAATGGCCGAAGGAATTGCTGAGAGGGAATTGACCAACAGGAATTGGGATCAAGAAGACGAAACCCCGCTGGGTCCTGGGTCCGGGTGAGGCCATGAGCCCCTGGGTCCAGGTGAGGCTGGGAACTGGGTCAGGGTGAGGCTGGGTCCCAGGTCCGGGCGAGGCCACATGCCCCTGGGTCCGGGTGAGGCTGGGTCCAGGGTCTGGGTGGGGCCGCCCCCCTGGGTCCGGGTGAGGCTATGCGCCCCTAGGTTCGGGTGAGGCTGGATCCTGGGTCTGGGTGGGGCCGTGCGCCCCTGGACCTGGGTGAGGCCATGTGACCCTGGGTCTGGGAGAGGCCACGCACCCCTGGGTCCGGGTGAGGCCTCACGCCCCTGGGTCCGGGTGAAGGTGGATCCCTGGTCCGGGTGAGGCCATACGTCCCTGAGTCCGGGAGAGGCTGGGTCCCAGGTCCAGGTGAGGCTGCGCGCCCCTGGGCTTGGGTGTGGTCACACACCCCTGAGTCTAGGTGAGGCCTCACGCCCCTGGGTCTGGGTAAGGCTGGGTCCCGGGTCCAGATGAGGCTGCGCCCCTGGGTCTGGGAGAGGCCATATGCCCCTGGGTCCGGGTCAAGCTGTATCCTGGGCCCGGGTGAGGCCGTGCGCCCCTGGATCTGGGTGAGGCCATGCGCCCCTGGGTCCGGGTGAGGCCATGCGCCCCTGGGTCTGGGTGAAGCCTGATCCTGGGTCCAGGTGAGGCCGTGTGCCCCTGGATCCCGGTGAGGCTGGGTCCCGGGTCCAGGTGAGGCCACGTGCACCTGGGTCTGGGAGAGGCCACACGCCCCTGGGTCCAGGTTAGGCCACGCGCCCCTGGGTCCGGGTGAGGCCATGCGCCCCTGGGTCTGGGTGAAGCTGGATCCCGGGTCCGGGTGAGGCCGTGTGTCCCTGGATCCGGGTGAGGCTGGGTCCCGGGTCCGGGTGAGGCTGCGCGCACCTGAGTCCAGGTGAAGCCGTGCCCCTGGGTCCGGCCGAGACCAAACCCGAGGGAGTCGGACCTGCATTACCACCATTTGTCCACCATCCAGAGCTGAGGGGTCAGTGCTGACATGTACACATAAGGAACTGGTGGACATTGATATTGGGTCTCAAAAGAACTGTTGGTCCAGAAAGAAACTCACTACAAACTGATTCATTTGCCTGTCAGCATAACTATTATTGCTCGTCTCACATTCAGTTCTTATAAGTATATCTCTAGTAACACATGATCTCGCTCATCTAGGGGAAATGATGAACAACATAGACTGATGAACAAGAACAGAACCAGAAACAAGGAGGCATCGATCGGACTATCGGGCCTCAGAGGGAAGATAGGGGAGGTTGGGGGGAGGGGAGAGAGATCAACCAAAGGACCTGTGTGCTTGCATATGAGCCTAACCAACGGTTAAGTTCAACAGGGGGTTGGGGCATCCGTGGGGAGGGGTGTGGGATGGGAATGGGGGGATGAGGACAAATATGTGACACCTTGATCAATAAAGAAATTAAAAAAAAGAATAAACTCAAAATGGATCAAAGACTTAAATGTAAGATGTCAAACTAAAAAAATCCTAGAAGAAACCACAGGCAGCAAAATTTCAAAAATATCTTATAGCAATATGTTTATGGATACATATCTGAGGGCAAGGCAAACTACGGAGAAATGCACAGATGAGACTATATCAAAATAAAAAGCTTCTGCACAGCCAAAGAAACCATCAACAAAATGAAAAGGGCTTAATCTATGGAAGAACATATTTGGTAATGATACATATGATAAAGAGTTAATATCCAAAATATATAAGGAAGTCATACAACTTAACAAAAGGAAAATAATCCGATTTAAAAATGGGCAAAGGACCAAAATAGACACTTCTCCAAAGAGGACATACAGATGGCCAAGAGACATATGCAAAAATGCTCAAAGTCACTGATCATCAGAGTGATACAAATTAAAACAACAATGAGGTATCACCTCCCACCTGTCATAATGGCTACTATCAACAAATGAGAAGTGCTGGTGAGGATGTGGAGAAAAAGGAACCCTAGTACACCACTGGTGGGAATGCAGACTGGTGCAGCCATTATGGAAAACAGTATGGAGTTTCCTCAATAAATTAAGAATGGAATTGCCAGCAGAAACCAGTTTGGCTCAGTGGATAGAGCATCAGCCTGCAGACTCAAGGGTCCCAGGTTCAATTCCGGTCAAGGGCATGTCCCTTGGTTGCGGGCACGTCCCCAGTAGGGGGTGTGCAAGAGGCAGCTGATCGCTGTTTCTCTCTCATAGATGTTTCTAACTCTCTATCCCTCTCTCTTCCTCTCTGTAAAAAATCAATAAAATATATTATTTAAAAAAAAGAATGGAATTGCCATTTGACCCAGTGATCCCACTTCTAGGAATATATCCTAAGAGACCTGAATCAACAATCAGAAAGAATGTATGCACCCCTATGTTCACAGCAGCACAATTTACAATAGCTAAAGTGCCCATCAGTAGATGAGTGGATAAAAAGCTGATGAAATTGGAATCCTATGCAGCAGTAAAAAGAAAAAAGAAGAAGAAGGCTCTCTTACCCTTTGAGACAGCATGGAGAGACCTGGAGAGTATTGTGCTAAGTGAAATAAGCCAGGCAGAGAAAGACAAGTATTACATGATCTCACTCAAATGTGCACTCTAATGAACAAAATAAACTGATGAACAAAATAGATCCAGAGACATATAATCATGGAACAGACTGTGCAATCTGAAATGGAAGGCACTGGAGGGTGGTTGGATGGGAATAGATTAACCAAAAAACTTGTATGCATATATGCATAACCCATGGATACAGACAATAGGGTGATGAAAACCTGGTGTGGGGGATGGAGGCATCTAAAAGAGGTCAAGGGGGGGGGAGGGGACATATGTAATACTTTCAACCATAAAGATTTTTTAAAACCACATTGCAATGTATTTTTTCTCATTCTTTTAAAATGTCTATGGTGGAGTATTTTTGTGTGTATGTATTACAATCTAATCTAATAATAGACAAATATGCAAATTGACAGCACCTTCGCTACACCTAAGCCACGCCCACCAGCCAAGCCACGCCCACCAACCAATCAGGACGAGTATGCAAATTACCCCAGCAAAGATGGCGGCTAATTTGCATATCAAGACAGCGTGGAAAGAAGCCAAGAGCTGCAGAAGGGAGTAAAGCTTTGAAGAAGCAAGCAAGCTGGCAGCGGCGGCGGCGGGTGGGGGGGGGGTGGGGAGGAGAAGGGAGGAGTGAAGTCAGGGCCGGGGGTGAAGGGAAAAGCAGGCGGGCTGGTGGAGAAGGCGGGGCGGGCGACAAGGGAGGAACGGAGGCGGGGTAGAGTGCAACAGGAAATCCTATTGCAGGATTTTTCCTGCAACGGGAACGCTAGTCCTATATAATAAAAGCCTAATATGCTAAGTGTCTGGTCGACAGGTCGGCCGTTCAACCAATCAAAGCGTAACATGCTAATGATATGCTAAGGCCACTCAACTGCTCACTATAATGTGCATTGACCACTAGGGGCAGACTGTCGACCTGTAAACCAGTTGCTATGATGTGCACTGACCATGAGAGGGCAGACATTCTGACCAGTAGGTTAGCTTGCTGCTGAGGTCTGGCCAATTGGGACTGAGCAAGATGGGCCAGACATGCCCTGGAACCCTCCTGCCATCTCTCTCTGCTGGCCAACCTCCCATGTCCCTCCCTGTCCCCAATTGTGCACCAGTGGGGTCCCTCAGCCAGGCCTGCACCCTCTCCCAATCCGGGACCCCTCAGGGGATGTCAGAGAGCTGGTTTTGGCCTGATCCCACAGCCCAGGCCAAGGGACCTCACTGGTGCACGATTTCGTGCACTGAGCCTCTAGTATATGTATAATGTAATATATAAAGTATACTAGTATATGCACAGTAGTACATGTATATAATCTATAAACACACACACACACACACACACACACACACACACACACACATACATATATTGAGGCCTGTGCTCAAAAGTGTCCTGTTATTACAGATACAAATGTGGGAGTAAAAAATTGATATTGAAGACTGTATATCTTCCCCTCCATCAGAAGAGAGTTTTAGTGTGTTTAGAGGAGAGGGGAGGGAGTTTTTTAAGTAGGAACACAAAGGATTAAGTTAGATCTCTTCATTTTATTTTTAGAGAACAATACTTATTGATGATATGATAAGCATTCATATTCAACAAATATTTTCTGAGCATGTCCTATGTAACAAGCATTGCCCTAGGCCCTGTGGATATGATGGTGAATCTAGACAGTCCCAACCCTTGACTTTATAGTGCAATATAGTTTAGTGGAGGAAGGCCGGTGTCAATCAAAATAATCATATATTTAAATATCTAATCATTAACAGATAAGTATTATGAAGAAAAAGCACAGCAGTCTACAGGAGTCTGCAAGAGAATAAAATCAAGACAGTCTCTCCATTCTGGGGTTATTGAGAAAGGTTACTCTGAGGAAGTGACATTTTAACTGGGCCATGTGGGATTGACTAGTTCACTTGTGAAGAAGTAGAGTGAGACTGGCCTAGATGGAGGGAGGTTATTGTGAGGACCTTCAGGGGGCACATGGTGAGTGAGGGGCAGTGCCATAGAGGCACAGGTTCTCAGACATCAGAGAAGACTCACAGGTGGATCTACCTAACAGAGAGATGGAGTATGGGCTAAATAACCCCAGGAGCTCATAACAGGAAAGAATGAATCACAAAGTTGGAGGTACCAGAAGGCCAGAGGAGACAACAAAAAGAAGCTGGGCACAACTGGAATATTTCATTCTACCTCAGCAACATTTCCAGAAACTTCTAGCAATGCTTTCTGTATGTCCCTCTAGAACAGTGGTTCTCAACCTTTCTAATGCTGCGACCCTTTAATACAATTCCTCATGTTGTGGTGACCCCCAAGCATAAAATCATTTTCGTTGCTACTTCATAACTGTAATTTTGCTACTGTTATGAATCGTAATGTAAAAATATCTGTGTTTTCCAATGGTCTTAGAGTCTACAGCAGCGGCTCTCACAGGTTGAGAACCGCTAACAGGGTCGCCTAAGACGATCAGAAAACACAGATATTTACATTACAATTCATAACAGTAGCAAAATTACAGTTATGAAGTAGCAACGAAAATAATTTTATGCTTGGGGGTCACCACAACATGAGGAACTGTATTAAAGGATTTCGGCATTAGAAAGGTTGAGAACCACTGCTCTAGAATGCTAACTGGTAAGGGTAAAGGATGGTGTGCCTTCTATGCCTGAGCTACAGATGTGAATCTTTCTTTTTTGGATTGCCATGAGAATTTCATGAGCAGTAGCCAGCTAGAGGACCTAGTAATGTGTTGTGTAATGTATTTCCTAGTAATATATTTTCCTGCGCTGTTTGAAACAGGAGAATATATGTGCTATCCTTTTGGCAAAAGTAGAGGGTTTAGCGGTAAGGTAAATGAGGTAGGTTGAAGGGTAATTGCGGGAAATGGGGTTGTGGAACCCGGCTGCAGAGGAGCCAAGTGGGAGAGCAATATTTGACGGTCCATTGTCGCTGTGCCTACTGAGGGGAGGGGAGGAGGACAAGGGAGACCTGGGTTAGACACTGAGCACGAAAGAAAACTGAGCGAGACAGGGTGCACTCTGGACCTGCGAGGGCCAGAGGCAGCCAGGTCCCCAGCAACAAGAAAGGGGCCCGAGGAGGCGGCGCGGGCCCCGCCCCCTCCCCTCTCAGGCGCGGGCTCGAGACGCTGCGCGGCGGTAACGGCGGGCGGGCGCGAGCAGCAGCTGTCAGGCCACCGAGGTCCAAGCTGCACTTGCTGCCCCACTGAGGACCGGGAGGCAGTAGGAGCAGTGACAGTGTCGCTGAGGACCCGGGCGGCCGGCTCCCAGAGCTGACTGCCTGGTGCCCGTGGCTCTCTTCTATCTTTGTCCCATTGTGTCGGGTAAGGTGACTGTGCGTGGGCAGGGAGCAAGGCCAACAGCCGGGACCCCAGAGGCCCGGAGGTGGGGTGTGTGGGGAAAGATGGATAAAGGGAGGTCTAGGTGATTTCTGAGGGCACTCGCACCTTGGGAAAGGGACCTCGGCAGTGCAGGGGTCGCAGTTGGGGGATAGGTGACTGTTTGGGGAGGGGGGCTCGTTGCTGAGTAATCCAAGCGGCTGCCAGAGCCGGGCAGGGAGGGGTAGGACTCCGTGGGGAACGGGTGTGGCTCAGTGCGCATGCGCCACGGCCTCTGGTTCTAAGAGCTGGGGGTGAGATGAGAGGACCTGGGTCCGAGGTAGCTGAAATTATGCGTGGCATCTCACTTTTTAGATCCCCAATGCTAACAATGCCCCTGTCATAGAGATGACAACATTCCCGGTCTCCTAAAGAAGCTTCTCGCAGTACATTGATCACTTACCCAAACCTTACCTATTTGTCTCTAGCTAGTCTACTTGGGAAGAAGTGGCCTGGGGACAGTGCCAAATTGCTATCTAGTGTGCCTTCAGGCTCATAGCCACGGAGCTGTCATCCTGAGGAATGAAAGGTTAGAGGTGAAATTCCACATTGTTCCCTTCTAGATGCATATAAGATCTAAATATGGACATAAATGTGAGAATAGCATTTCAGCGGCATGACAGCTGTGACTCTGGGACTCAGTGCATGGATGTAGCTGATAACTTGTTAGCTCTACAAAATGAATCCAGTGTACACGTCAGAGGGCTTACCTGCTAGGAACCCCACCACCACCACTAAGCATCAGGTTGAATTGGAAATAACCTACACCATTTGAGGTGGAGGAACTCAAAGATTTTGTCATTTCTTATTTGTATTGATTTTCACATAGATTACAGAAAGCCTCTCCCAGTTCTCCAGTGCAGTATTAACAAATACTGTGCCAGGAATCAACAGTGAGTTGAGTAGCCTCAACCAGTATGTCACCACAAGATGGGCTTTCCCTACAGCCCCAACTATGGCTCCTCCCCTGTGCAGATTGCAGCCAGTGCCACTCTCACCCACTGCTTAGCTCTCCCCTGCTGCTCTCCCCCCACCCCCCAGCCACGCAGCACAATCCCTCTCAAGACTTGCTCCCAATCTGCACTATGGATTTGAGCATCATTCTACCCGTGGCAACTGAATTGACTTGCCAATTTGCATTTCTGTCACTCTTCTCTCCATCATCACACTAAAATGCACTATTTTCAAAGCTTCAACCTCTTTCTCATGATTGTACTGCCTCCTCCCTCACCTCCGTTCCCACCCCCAACTAAATGCAATCAGTGGGTGCCAGCACAGCAGATTTAAAAGGTTTCAAGTATGTTGAAGAGCAAAGAAAGCTGGCAAGTATCTGTTATATGAATTCCTAATTCACCTTACTGTCTAAGTCGTAGACTCTAAGATGTATACCCTGATTGAAAAAAAAAAGTGAATAAGTTAAGTTATCCTTAGAGAATGCTTGTTAATCTATTTGGGGCCGTGGGATAGGAAAGGAGAATTGCATCTCTAGGATAGTTGGTCTGTTAAAGCCAGATCTTTCTCTCAATAGGACCAAAATCAGAATAAACATTTTAGCCCAAATCCTCATCTGATATGGGATCCATAAACAATGTAGAAGGGATTTGACTTACCTATTAAATGTACTTAGAGTTATCAAAGGGTTCTTTTGCCTACATTGTTATCTATTTTCAAGGTTTGATTTAAATTTGGCATATTCTGGGGGAGCAAATCAATTTTTTCCTCCCCGCGAATATGCCAAATTTAAATCAAACCTTGAAAAAAGATAACAATGTACTAAAGAAGATCACACTCATTTTCAGTGTGATGATGATGATAGTGGGGATGCCAGCAACCACTGAAAACACGAAATGAAGATAATTATTCTCCTCTTGTTTTTTATGGGAATGGAGAGATCTGTATGCTTGTTTTTAAAATGGGAGGGGAGGGGAGGGAAACTTGAGTATTTCAAACAACTTTCAACAGGTGGAATGCCTGTTAAATTCCATTTAGAAAGTGACCCATATAAGACCATAACTTCTGCTCTTTAGTCACCTTATAAATAATAGTATTTGCATTTCTTACAGAACTGTGGCTCTATTGTACCTTGGCATAAAGTTAGAGGCATTAGTTTTTGGCACCTACTTAAACAGTTATTTAATGAACAAATATTTATTGATTAGCCATATGGGGACCCTGGTGCTGCATGTTCAAGTGTCTTCAAAGACATATACAAACAAGGGCCTTACTATCTGGGAATTTAAAATTCGGTTGTGTCAGAAAGACATACTTGTAAAAAAGGGTTTGGTAACAAAATAAGGTGGTATAATGCTACTGTTTCAACTGTAAACCATGAGATCTAAAGCTTATATGTTAATTTGTAAACTCCTTGAGGGTAAGACCTCACCTAAAACATGTATGCATGTCCAACAATGAGTGCTCAAGTGATTAAGCTTTGCAAACTAGATTAGGTAAGGAGAAACCAGAGGCAAGGGAGAGAACAGCCGGGAAGCTTTCATAATAGATTAGATGCAAGGAGATGTGGGCCAAAATGAGGATGATAGCAGAGGATCAGACAAGAATATTCCAAGGAAAAATCAGCAGGATTTAGTGACTGACGTCAAGGAGACAAGCCTTAACTGTACAGTATTCATCTCTACAAACAAACAAGAGTTGGAGACAGCAGAGGTAAATAGAGGGTCACCTTAGTAAGGAAACAGCACCCAATAGGCATTCAAATGTTTTCTCAAGCAGCAGTAGCAGGATTGGACCAGAAGACCCTTAAGGTCCCTCCACACTGAGATTCTGTGGTATATGCAGATGCTCAAAATTATTGGGAAACAAGGCATTCTCAAATATGGAAGACAAAGAAAAGGAAGAATTGTTATATTCCTACTGGCAGGCCCTTTTGAGAAGGGTTAATACTGAGTCATAAGACTCCCAGAAGTGAGTGAAAGGAGGTGGAGGAGCAAGTGGAACAAACACCTCAAACCAAAAATTTCAATAAATGCCTACATATCTTTGCAGGCTTCATAAGTTATTCATCTCCCCCCGCCCCCCGAATCCTATGAGTTAAGTAGGACAGGTATTATCAGTTCTATTTTTATATAGGACAATATTGAAACACAGCAAGATTAAGTGACCTGTCCAATTTCATAAAATAAATTAATGGGAAAGCAGCGATGAAGACTCTTATCTCCTGATTGCTGCTAGCCCAGGGCACTTGACATTGAACCACATTGCTTTTCCTCCCTATGTACCCAGAAGTTATGTGTGCACATGACCAAATAGGGAATGCACAAGCAACTGCAACATTATCTCAGATAGTTATTAATACTTCATCATTATTCCTGGAGCTGAGTATTTGGTTTCCATATGCACTCAGTCCTTCATCTGCTGTATCCACAGTCAGGAAAGTAGTTAGTAAGTCATTGAATGATATGAACACCTGTTTGCTAGACACTTAAAGAAGCTCATTTGGCACAAGCCCTTAATACTACCAGTATTGTGCCCAAGTTTTCTCTTCCTTCTGTTACTTTTTTAAGTGAGAGTTCAAGAGTTCTGTTCTGAAAGTTATCCCACAGACAAGTATTAAAAATAAAGAGGTGTACTAACACTTATTTCATCACCATTTAAAGAAATGGTTGTTACTTGAGCTAGTGCCAAAGACAGCAGTTTGAGAACAGAAAAAAAGAGGACAAAAATAAAGAATTGTGGGAAACTTGAGAATTCTTTAGAATAGATATAGACCAAGAAGGAGGACAAAGCCTATCAATTTAAAAGACATTATTTAAATTCATAATTACTAATTTATATTTCTAATAAATCACTTATAATATTCTTTATTTATATTTGAAGAAAATAGCATGATGAACAAAATAGGTCCAGAGACCTGGAAGCATGGAACAGATTTACAGATCTTAGAAGGAAGGGAGGGCAGGAAGAGAACTTATATGCATATATGCGTAGCCCATGGACACAGATAATAGTGCATTGAAGGCCTGGGGTATGGGAGGAAGCCGGGTGGCGGGGAGCAAAGGGAGGGGGAGAATGGAGCAAAGGGAGGGGGAGAATGAGGGACATCTATAATACTCTCAACAATAAAAATAAATTTTAAAAATTACATGAGATTATTAAGCAAGAGAGATTGTTTTTTAAAGTTTCTTTATTCCTCACTATGAAAGAATACTCAATAAATCTAAGGACTGTTTTTCTTTTTAGACCAGTATACTTTTTTAAATATATATATTTTCATTGATTTCAGAGAGGAAGGGAGAGGGAGAGAGAGAGAGAAACATCAATGGTAAGAGAGAATCATTGATTGGCTACCTCCTGCATACTCCACACTGGGGGTCAAGCCCACAACCTGGGCATGTGCCCTGACCAGGAATTGAACTATGACCTCCTGGTCATTGCTCAACCACTAAACTATGCTGGCTGGGTGACCAGTATTCTCTTTTTTAACTTTATTTTTATTGTTGACACTTTTACAGATGTCCCCCATTCCCCCCCCCTCTGCCTTTGCCCACCTCCACCCAGCCCCCACCCCTCCCCCTCTGGCCATCCCATGCTGTTCAGACCAGTATTCTTGATGATGATTAAATAAGATTTTGCCATAATTAACTAAAATGTTAAATGAAGTTGCATTTGAATTTAATAAAGCCAGTTAAATACTAAAACTTGTGTTCAAGACAGATGATCAAAATTAATGAGTAAAATAATTAGCCAATAGAATATATTATAAATAGGGAATCCCCAAACATAAATTTTTCTTCTCTGATCTTGTGAAATCAAATGCAGAGACAAACTCAAGGAAGATTGCTGAGTGTGCTAGAAAGTTCTTGGAGATGGGAACATTGATAGGTATAAAGGGAAGTTGTTTCATCTCTGACATAGAATCTCAGCGTATCTTAGCTTTCTCTGTGCTTTCCCTTTCCCGAATATCACTTACTTTCTTTGATTTGCTTTGAATGGAGAGTTCAATAGAGAGACAATATAAAAGTTTAAAAATTACATAAAGTACACTCAAGTTAAGACAAGTTTAAGTTCTTGCAATAAAATTATTTGTCCATATTAAACATTTATAGCATTTTAAACTCAAGTATATTTATGAAAAGCATTCTCTGTAGGTAACTTGAGGTTGGTCTGTTGTTTTCCTGACTTGAGTATAATATATATTTTTATTATAGATTTTTTTAAAATAATGTTTCCCAATTTGTTTTTTAGAATCCTAGAACAGAAAAAAAACAAAACAAGAAAAAAGACAAGATTGTGACAAAGACCCAACTGGGTAGGTTTATATTTTATACTCAACTGGATAGATATATATTTTATATGTTTTTCATTGGATCTTCTAAAAATGACTGTTTAGAAAAATATACGATTAGTATACATGCACACCAATATAATTTTAAGGACTAATGAGGGTTTTTTTAACTTACATTTCAAATGTATTTTACTCCAGAAACACTTTTGCATGTGCTGTTTGATTACTGATTACTTTTCATCTCTTTGGGTCTCATGCATAAATAACACCCAATTAACATCATCATTGTTGAGTTTCCACAATGGAGCTGATGTGAAAGAACCTAACAGAATCTAGTACAAGGTAGTTGTTCAGTAAGCATTTGACCTTTTATCTTTTTTTTTTTTACATACATTTTATTAATTTTTTTTTTTTTTTACAGAGAGGAAGGGAGAGGGAGAGAGAGTTAGAAACATCGATGAGAGAGAAGCATCAATCAGCTGCCTCCTGCACACCCCCTACTGGGGATGTGCCTGCAACCAAGGTACATGCCCTTGACTGGAATTGAACCTGGGACCCTTCAATCCCCAGGCCAATGCTCTATCCACTGAGCCAAACCAGTTAGGGCTGATCTTTTTATCTTAAGATGCATTCTAGGTATTTCATGTATAGACATGTTATGGAGGTAACAAAAGGGTTCAGTATAATTATTAGTACTTTAGAGGTTAAAATATGTTTCTTTAGTGCTAGTATGGAATTAGAACCTACTAGTAAAACTAAAAATTAATAAGCTATTCTAGATATTCTTCCTGAGTGGCAGCTATTATATTGGTACCAGTCAACTGTCATCAACTTAACTGCTATTGTTCCATGAAGAAAATATTATGGATGATCCTTTACTTATGAGGGCATCCATATTAATGCAAGTATAATGAGGCAAATGCCAGAAGAAACTTGACCTTTTTCTCTCTTCCAAGTTTGGTCTAATTCTAACCTAAACCTCTACTGACAGAATTCTAACTTATGCAGCCTTCTCTCCTCAGTACATCATGAACAGACTTCAAACTCCAATTCAATTTCATACTATTTGCCTGTTTAGAACTGTCAGAATCTGAAGCTAATATGGTTACACATTTGAGTGGCATTCCTGTTCTAGGTTTTCTCATCTAAGAGAAAACAGGGTCAGAACTGAACCAAATTGCAGCACCATTTGCTAGTCCACTTACCCATGGCATTCAGCCATTCCTGGCAGAGACAATAGACCTCAGACTAGCAAGACCTATTTTCTTACTCATGCAAAAAGAGTTTTATTCCTTCTGCTATACTATATCAGTTAATGAGCATGAATTGAGAGAAGTTAAATTAGAAGGCTCCATAATTCAGAGAAATTTATTATGAAGTTGATTTCCATTTCAAGTTTAACTGTCTTCCCTCTTATTTTTTATTTTATTTTCAGGTTATCTTGGTTAGAAACTCTTCCCCATCTGGTGCTGCAACAATGAGTGGTAAATCCCTGCTCTTAAAGGTCATTCTCTTGGGTGATGGTGGAGTTGGGAAAAGCTCGCTTATGAACCGTTATGTAACGAATAAATTTGACTCCCAGGCTTTTCACACCATAGGGGTAGAGTTCTTAAATCGAGATCTGGAGGTAGATGGACGTTTTGTAACTCTCCAGATCTGGGACACTGCAGGGCAGGAACGTTTCAAGAGCCTTAGAACACCCTTCTACAGGGGAGCAGACTGCTGCCTCTTGACCTTCAGTGTGGATGACCGACAGAGCTTTGAGAACCTTGGTAACTGGCAGAAAGAATTCATCTACTATGCAGATGTGAAAGATCCTGAGCACTTCCCCTTTGTAGTTCTGGGTAACAAGGTAGACAAAGAGGATAGGCAAGTGACTACTGAGGAGGCACAAGCCTGGTGCATAGAGAATGGAGATTACCCTTATCTAGAGACAAGTGCCAAAGATGATACTAATGTGACAGTGGCCTTTGAAGAAGCTGTCAGGCAGGTGCTGGCTGTAGAGGAACAGTTGGAGCATTGCATGTTAGGTCACACTATTGACTTGAACAGTGGTTCCAAAGCAGGATCTTCATGTTGTTAAAAGTAAGAAGCCTTTTAAAGGTGTACCCCAAATTGGTCAGTCGATAGTGTAAGAATAACTGTGCCCCTCTAAAACTGTGCACACACAAAAAAGAAAGGGTGACAGATAAGGTTGTAATTGTTAATTAGAGCCTTTCACGCTGAAGTTGTAGAGCAACTTTTTAAAAAGTGCTTTATCAAGCCAAGTGTATTTTGCGTGATTTCTGCTATTTCCTTCTTGTGTGCATCAGGACATTTCAGAAAACTTTAGTCCTGAGAGATTTAAGTATTTTCTTCAAATCACAGTTTAAACTTAGAACCCAGCTGCATGAAGGAATTAAAGAGTTATAGCTATTCCTTAAAGTGTTCCATTAATCAGCTAACAAATGTCACCACCAACTCTTGCCAAGCAGTTTCTGATATGTCTGCCAAAGGGGGAAAATAATACTCTGAGCTTTATTACAATAAAATAATAATGCAAACAAGGATTTCCTAAGCTTGAATTATAAAGACATTGTAATGATTAGGAATACAAAAGTATAATGATGTATACTGCCTTGTTTAAACCTTTATGTATGCTTCGCTGCCATCTGAGCTTTTCAAAATATACCATCTCAATAAGAGATACACTGATGACACTGGAAATTGCTTATACTCCTTGTGTTTGAAGTAACAGGGTACTAGAGAATGTATTATGCTTAAATATGCCAACCACCCTTGCAAATAAATGGTTGGTCTGCTTTTACTTCATAAGTCTACTTTTGCTGCCTAGGGATGTTTCTTCTCTGACAACCTCTTATCAATTTAGCGATGCTGCTTAGTATATGGCTTTGGATGCAGTGCTCTCTGCTCATAATTTTGATGGTCATTTGGTCCATCATGCTGTGCTCTCAGAGAAGCCTTCAGAAAAGAGTGGGGGATAATGGGCTTTTCTCACAAGGTTCCTTAACTCCAATATTTATTGTATAAGAAGAAACTGGGTGTTTTGTTTTTGTTTTTTATATGTTGTACTGTATGTTCAGCTGGCCAAACTAGGATATTAAAAGTGACAAGAGAGCAGACTTTAACCCAGCATTAGAATTAATTTCTCATAATTAGAATTGTCCAACAGTGGAATGGACTGCCTTAATAGTAAACTTTCCAGTAAAAATATTCAAGTAGATGCTGGATGACCATCTGTTAAAATACCATTAAAAGGACTTCTGTACTGGCTGAATGTTTCTTTTCAGGTCCCTTCCAGCTTTAAGTTCTATAAATCTATAAGCTACAAACTACATTTCAGTGCCATGTTATAATTAGATGTATCTTAAGACAATAGCTAAGACTATGGAGAGGGACTTTTAAAATGCTCAAACTATTCTGGGATCAGCATTTAACAGTAACTACATAGCTCTATCTATTGCTTTTGTAATATGGCAGGAAAAATTCTTGAAATCTGAGTAATCATTGTGTGCCCAGATATAAATGTCCTAAAGATAAGATATTAAAATACAAAAGTGGTTGTCAAAATTTGATTACTATGACTGCCAGCTATCTATATGCATTCTGGTTCTTGTTGGTTGACTTGTTTGTCCTGCATAGCTTTTTATCTGTACTTTTTAAACATCTATGATAAAAATAGTAACCCAAGTTAGCGAGGAACGGTTATAAATGACCCCCAAAAGAGACCTGGGCCAAGGAGGGGGTGGGAGCTTTCACAAGAATACAGCTTAGAACTCTCCATTGTAGTCACATATGGAATCAGCCTTACACATAAGACCTTATGTGCTTTAAGAGCTCTGGGACTTTTTGGCCACCTAGACAAATTGAAGATGGCATTTCAACCCAGTTATACTCAATATTTCCAATATAGTCCTGACCCCATTAGCAAACTAACTTTTATGCCAGAAGTCAAAGACAGAACTGGGACCCTGTAGCTCATAAGAATTGGTCCCTATCCTGCCTATGCCTATAGCCAGCCACACTGGTTTCCAAATTCTATGATCATTTTGCTACAATCATGTTAGGGTGAAAATCTGTACGTCAGAACTGTTAAATGCTAACTCTTTTAAAGTGCATGAGACCTGGGGCCTTCTCTTTCTACTTGCACTCTGCTTAAAATAGTTTCTATTTGTAGATCTCAGGCCTTCATAAAGATCTCCATTCACTCACAAAAGTACTTGTCTCTATCAGAATGGCATGTGGTCATTTAAGTAAAAAAAAATAATTGCGTGGATATCCCATTCATAGGTCTCCTGTCCATTCAACACAAGTGTTAATTTTATTGGCAGGTTAGCTGAAGCCCCTTTCCTCATAGCCATGCCAACTTTTTTTCTGCCAAATCACTACACAATATGTTTAAAAAGCATTTAACATAAAGTGACAAAAAACAGTGGCATTTTAGTGAGCAATACTCAGTGAGGTGTTGATGTATAATTTGAATAAGATTTAAAAACACCAAAAGCTGAGATCTGTGAGTCCTGGGAACTGTGCATATAGGCTTAGAAATTGTGTACCTAGAATGTGCAGTGCAGTATTTTCAGTAGTTTTTTTCATGAACACTAAGTTTTTGAATAAGCTATTTCTAATTGAAACTATACTGTTTTTCAATGGTTCATTAGAATGTCATACAGAATATTTCTTTTGTATTTTCATGTATTGGGCTAATATCAGGGGGCCTCAGATTCCATATGTCTTCAGTGGATTGATAAATTTCAGGTTAATTTGTGCCTGCCTCAGCCATCTCTACTTTATCCTGAGGTATTCCACAATCCTCTTGTTGCAGGTGCTGCTAAAAACTCAAAATTGTGTATCAGATCTTTTGTTTCAACTGTAAAAAGTCATCTGTGTTAAAGTAAATAAAAAGTGCTTTTTGAATAACCTGTATACAATGCTTGTGCTTCTTTCCTTTTTCTCTTTTTGAGTGACTGGTGAGTATGACAGACAGTACTTATTAATCAAGTCACTCTTTCAGGCTGTATTGCATGTGACCTCTGGATCATTTTTTCACGTGGTACTCCAAGCAGCTACTACTTAGTGATCATACAGATACTTTTCTATTGATTGGAAAATAAACTAAAAGTATTAAGGTGGGAAATTCCTTTTATTTTATGCCACTTTTTAATGCATGAAGAGTGTTGGGACTGGAAGTTGGATCTTGACTCTCCACTTTATGTCTTCATTATAATTTAAACCAAATGCTAAAGAACCACAGAATATAAACAGAATATACATATTCCTTTTATTTTCTTGACTGGTATACTGTCCAGATTTTAGGAAACATGAAAATATAGGTGAAACATATCAGAAAACAGGATAATTTTGTTAACTATTCTGTTCTCTTGTTTCCATATATTGGAATTTAAAGATCAGCATCAACTGGTTTGAATGTATATGGTGGCAACTTTAAAATTATGGACTCAAGTACCTCCACAGCACATAATTTCATTTTATTTATTCCATCTGTCTCAGCTTTAGCCGTCTTTTCTCCTTGTTCTACTTTTGCCTGTGGGAACAGATTTTTTTTTTTTTGCCACCTGTAGTGTTTTTATCTCTGAGTATAATTATTTTACAGATTATCAGACTTTGCTTCAAATAAAGCACCTGAAATCTTTTTTATTAGGTTACTAGAGGCCCAGTGCATGAAAATTCATGCACTGGAGGGGGTGTCCCTCAGCCCGGCCTGCCCCCTCTCACAGTCTGGGAGCCCTCAGGGGCGGGAGGCAACCTGGCAATCAGGGGAAGGTGACACCCCCATCACACCTCTGCTGCTGCCACTGCCAGCAGCACAAGCCTCAGCTGGCCCTGGTTACCTGAGCCTTGGGCGGCCCTGGAAGGCTGGGAAGCCGCCATCCAAGGTTTGCCTGCGCCTTGGACTGGCCCTGGGCAGCTGGGGGGCTGAGGGCAGGTCCAGCTGTGCCATGCACCTGCCACCCTCCCTGTCCCCCATCCCCCCACCCCAGCTGGGCTGAAAGGACTGTGGGACTCTGGTGGGGCTGAGGGAACTGGGCACCACCATCTTGTGGCTATGGGCGCCACCATCTTTGTCACGGCATGATTTTAAATTGGCATATTTCCTCTGTATTAGGATAATGATGTAACTTTTAATCTATAGAAGATCATATAGTTATAAGCCTCTTAAAAAAGGATTTGCTCATTCCAAACTGATATTTTAAAATTAGAAAACTAGCTTTCTATCTTTGCTATTTTTCTGCCTGATTGATAGCCCAGTGGGAAATCTCCTTCTCTTGATGTCTTAAGACAGTGGTCGGTAAACTCATTAGTCAACAGAGCCAAATATCAACAGTACAACGATTGAAATTTCTTTTGAGAGTCAATTTTTTTAAAGTTAAACTTTTTCTAACGCCACTTCTTCAAAATAGACTCGCCCAGGCCATGGTATTTTGTGGAAGAGCCACACACAAGGGGCCAAAGAGCCGCATGTGGCTCACGAGCCTCAGTTTGCAGACCACGGTCTTGAGAAATAGAATAGATCCTCATTTTTTTGGAAATAGTTTGCCTATGATTCTTCCAGAAACTGGAGGGTGAGGAATAGATGGTTTTCCTTCAATTCTGTAATTGAAATTTTCAATTTCAATATAGGAGTTGGTATGAGCATCTCTACTTCCATTTTAACTACCTGCAGTAGTTCTAACTGCAACAATTTTTTTTTTTTACTCCAGTGATCCAGGTAATAATTTCACTTTTTGCTATAGAGATGTAGGATTTATTACAGTAGAGTGCTTCTCTTAATCTTGATTATAGGGCAGATAAAACTGTGATATACCTTTTGATAAAATGTTAACATATATGCATGAGTTTTTCCATATTAGTCTCTTTCTTCCTTTTGCCTTTATTGAGCTATAATTGACAAATAAAACTGAATTTATTTAAGGTGTTCAACTTGATGATTTGATATATGTAAATACTGTGAAATAATTCACAATCAAGCTAATTAACATAGCCATCACCTCACAGAGTTACCTTTCTTCTGTCTTTAATTTCCTCAAGTTGCCATCACAAATAAAGCCCTCGTTCTTTATTCCTTTCTCTTTAATAAAAGAAAGGGATAATAATAGAAACTAGGCATATGTAAAGAAAGGGTATTAAATATCCCCTTATTTATGTATTTATAAAAACTGTTAAGCAAGGATCTGCCTTTTATTTTGCTAGAGGAGGTGGTAATGTTTGTATGAGGTTTTGTTTTGTTTTTGACGGGTGAGGGGTTACTTAGTGCTTTCCCAGTGAGAATAAATGTCTTAACAGTTTAAGATGTGAAGGAATTGTCACCTTTAGTCATATTAAAACTACTGCAGTGAACTGTGTGTCTTTGCAAATTTCTTTGTCTTCTCCAAGGCAACATGGAGAATTTTGGTTCAGCCATATTTAAGTGCCTTTTTTTTTATTGAGGTATTATATGTGTACATATCTTACCATTGCCTCCCCCCTCCCCACACCCATACATGCCCTCACCCCCCAGAGTTTTGCGTCCATTGGTTATGCTTATATGCATGCATACAAGTCCTTCGTTTGATTTCTTATCTCCCCCACCTCTCCCTAACCTTCCCCCTCTAATTTGACAGTCTGTTTGATGCTTTACCATCTCTGTATCTATCTTTTTGTTCATTAGTTAATAATGTTCCTTATTATCCATAAATGAGTGAGATCATGTGGTATTTTTCTTTCATTGACTGGCTTATTTCACTTAGCATAATGTTCTCCAATTCCATCCAGGTTGCTGCAAATGATGAGAATTCCTTCTTTTTTATGGCAGCATAGTATTCCATTGTGTAGATGTACCACAGTTTTCTGATACAGTCATCTGCTGACGGGCACCTAGGCTGTTTCCAAATCTTAGCTATTGTAAATTGTGCTGCTATGAACATAGGGGTGCATATATCCTTTCTGATTGGTGTTTCTAGTTTCTTCAGATATATTCCCAGGAGTGGGATCACTGGGTAAAATGGGAGTTCCATTTTCAGTTTTTTGAGGAAACTCCATACTGTTCTCCACAGTGGCTGCACCAGTCTGCATTCCCACCAGCAGTGCATGAGGGTTCCTTTTTCTCCGCATCCTCGCCAACACTTGTTGTTTGTTGACTTGTTGATGATAGCCATTCTGACAGGTGTGAGATGGTACCGCATTGTTGTTTTGATTTGCATCTCTCGGATAATAAGTGACTTTGAGCATGTTTTCATGTGTCTCTTGGCCTTCCTTCTGTCTTCTTTTGAAAATATTCTGTTTAGGTCCATTGCCCATTTTTTTATTGGATCATTTATCTTCCTTTTATTAAGTTGCATAAGCTACCTGTAGATGTTGGAGATTAAACCTTTATCAGTGATAGCATTTGCAAATATGTTCTCCCATAGAGTGGGCTTTCTTGTTGCTTTGTTGATGGTTTCTTTTGCTGGAAAAAAGCTTTTTTATTTTGATGTAGTCCCATTTGTTAATTTTCTCTTTAGCTTCCATTGCCCTAGGGGCAGTGTCAGTGAAGAAGTTCTTTTGGCATATGTCTGAGATTTTGCTGCCTGTGGATTCCTCTAGTATTTTTATGGTTTCCCATCTTATGTTTAAGTCCTGTATCCATTTTGAGTTTATATTTGTGTATGGTGTAAGTTGGTGGTCTAGCTTCATTTTTTTGCATGTATCTGTCCAATTTTCCCAACACCATTTATTGAAGAGACTGTCCTGACTCCATTGTATGTTCATGCCTCCTTTGTCAAATATTAATTGAGCCTAGTGGTTTGGGTCGATATCTGGATTCTCTATTCTGTTCCATTGACCTATATGTCTGTTCTTGTGCCAGTACCAGCCTGTTTTGAGAACAGTGGCTTTGTAATACAGCTTGAAATCTGGTATTGAGATCCCGCCTACTTTATTCTTCTTTCTCAGAATTGCTGAGATCAGTTTATCTCTTCTCATTTCTCCTTCACTTTTCTTGGCTGCCTTAGAAACAACACATACAAGGGTGTGTTCCTTAACATGTTGCTCAGTATAGAATCTGCTAATAGGTGAAAAGTGTTGGTATAACATTTGAATCATCTATTTTTCTATTTTTTTCCAACAGGAAAACTGTGTCACCTGTAAATACTTTAAAACTTTGTCTTTATTTTTTTCTGATTACAAAAGTTATACACACACATGGTAAAAAAAAAAATGAGGAACAAAAGAAACAGAAAAGCAAGATAAAGAAAATAAAAGTCATCTGTAACTCTATTATCCTGAGGTAGCCAAATTTTATATTACTTTTTAATGTGTATTTTTTATATTTACATAACAAAATTTATATCATATTGCACACATTGACATTAATCTTTTCACTTGATAATATAGGACTTTTAGCTGTCATCATATATTCTTCTAGGAATTATATTTAATGCTTGCATAATATTCTATTGAAAAATTTATATGTAATCAAAGAGTTATTGCTAGACATTTGTTTTCCAATGGTCTCCTTTTTATAAAATAAAACTCTGGTGAACATCCCTAATATTAATCTTAATTCACATCTCTGTTTATTTCAAACTAGAGGCCCGGTGCACGAAATTCATGCACTGGGGGGGGGGAGGGTAGGGGAGTGTCCCTTAGGCCAGCCTGCACCCTCTCCAATCTGGGACCCCTCGAGGGATGTCCGACTGCCTGTTTAGGCCTGATCCTGGTGGGATTGGGCCTAAATGGGCAGTTGGACATCCCTCTCACAATCCAGGACTGGTGGCTCCCAAATGCCCGCCTGCCTGCCTTCCTGATTGCCCCTAACCGCTTCTGCCTGCCAGCCTGATCACCCCCTAACCACTCCCCTGCCAGCCTGATTGATGCTTAACTGCTCCCCTGCCAGCGTGTTTGCCCCTAACTGCCCTCCCCTTTAGGCCTGGTCACCCCTAACTGCCCGCCCCTGCAGGCCTGGGTCCCACCCAACTGCCCTTCCCTGCAGGCCTGGTCACTCCCAACTTCCCTCCTCTGCTGGCCTGGTCAGCCCTAACTGCCCTCCCCTGCAGGCTTGATTGCCCCCAACTGCCCTCCCTTGCAGGCCTGGTCACCCCTAACTGCCCTACCCTGCAGGCCTGGTCCCCCCCCAACTGCTCTCCCCTGCAGGCCTGGGTCCCACCCAACTGCCCTTCCCTGCAGGCCTGGTCACCCCCAACTTCCCTCCTCTGCCGGCCTGGTCACCCCTAACTGCCCTCTCCTGCAGGGTTGATCACCTCCAACTGCCCTCCCTTGCAGGCCTGGTCCTTCTCAACTGCCCTCCCTTGCAGGCCGGGTGCCTCCCAACTGCCCTCTCCTGCTGGCCATCTTGTGGGGCCATCTTGTGTCCACATGGGGGCAGGATCTTTGACCATATGGGGGCAGCTATATTGTGTGTTGGATTGATAGTCAATCTGCATATTACTCTTTTATTAGATAAGATAGAGGCCTGGTGCACAGGTGGGGACCAGCTAGTTTGCCCTGAAGGGTGTCCCGGATCAGGGTGGGGGTTCCCTTGGGGCGTGGGGCAGCCTGGATGAAGGGCCTATGGTGGTTTGCAGGCCAGCCATGCCCCCTGGTAACCCAAGCAGAGACCCTGGTATCTGGAATTTATTTACCTTCTACAATTGAAACTTTGTAGCCTGGAGCGGAGCCAAGCCTCCTGCTCGCTCCATGGCTGGCAGCCATTTCTTTTGGGGTTTGTGTTCTTCTATAATTGAAACTTTGTAGCCTGGAGTGGAGGCCTAGGCCAGCCAGGGCTGCAGAAGCTTTGCTTCCTCCATTGTGGGAGGAAACCCAAGCCTCCCACTCTTTCCAGCTCAGTGGCTGCTGCCATTTCTGTTTGGATTTGTTTACCTTTTATAATTGAAACTTTGTGGCCTTGAGTGGAGGCTGAGGCCTGCAACAGCATGCGGAAAGCTTGGCTTCCTTTGTTACCGGGGAAACCCAAGCCTCCCTCCTGCTCTCTGTGGCTGTAGCCATCTTGGTTGGGTTTATTTGTATACTCGCTCTGATTAGCTTGTGGGTGTGGCTTGTGGGTGCAGCGGAGTTAGGGTCAATTTGCATATTACGCTTTTATTAGGTAGGATAAGTAAGATTTATGGGTCAAAGGATATGGATTTTAATATATAATTGGCAAATTTCCCTCTAGAAAGTTGTTCCAAATTATATCAATACCAGTAGAATAAGAGGAGACCTATCAGTCACTCATAAAATATTAGCTTACTTTTTAACAACATTTGCCCAATTGGATGGGTGAAAAATGAGCTCATGTTTTTATTTGCATTTCTTTTACTCTGAGAGTGAATAGTTGTGCATATATTTATTAACCTTTTGTTTCCTGAGTTGAATAGCCCATTCTAGTCCTTAGCCCATTTGTGATGGGAAACTTTTTGTTTCTTATTGAGTGCTAGAAATTCTTTTTATATTATGGGTATTAACCTTTGATCTTATTCATATTGCTGGTTTTCTGAAATTTTATTCCATATCTCTTCCCTTTTAACTGTGTTTATGCTACTTTAAAAAAAATACTGACACTTAGGCTGTTTTCAAATCTTAGCTATTGTAAGTTGTGCTGCTATGAACATAGAGGTGCACATATCTTTCTGATTTGAGTTTCTAATTTCTTGGGAGATATTCTTAGAAGTGGGATTACTGGGTCAAATGAGAGTTCCATTTTTAATTTTTTGAGGTAATTCCATACTGTTTTTTACAGTGGCTGCACCAGTCTGCATTCCCACCAGCAGTGCACGAGGGTTCCTTTTTCTCCACATCCTCTCCAGCACTTGTCCTTTGTTGATTTGTTGATGATAGCCATTCTGACAGGTGTGAAATGGTACCATATTGTCATTTTGATTTGCATCTCTTGGATGATTAGTGACTTTGAGCATGTTTTCATATGTCTCTTAGCCTTCTGTATGTCCTCTTTAGAAAAGTGTCTATTTATGTTCTTTGCCCCTTTTTTGATTGGGTTGTTTATCTTCCTTTTGTTAAGTTGAATTAATTCTCTAAAAATTTTGGAGATTAAAGCCTTATCAGATAAGCAGATGAGTGGATTAAAAACTGTGGTACATCTACACAATGGAATACTACGCCGCTGTAAAAAAAGAAGGAACTCTTACCATTTGCAACAGCATGGATCAACCTGGAGAGAATTATACTAAGTGAAATAAGCCAGTTGGAGAAAGATAAATATCACATGATCTCACTCATTTGTGGAATGCAATGAACAACATAAACTGATGAACAAAATTAGATCCAGAGACAGAGAAGCATTGAACAGACTGTCCAACCTCAGAGGGAAGGCAGCGGAGGGGGAAAGGGTAAAGGATCAACTGAAGGACTTGTATGCATGCATATAAGCATAACCTATGGACACAGACAGTAGTGGGGTGAGGGCATGTGCAGGGGGTTGGGAATGTCTGGGGAGAGGTCAATGGGGGGAAAGGAGACATACATATGTAATACCATAAACAATAAAGAATTTAAAATTTAATAATAAATAAATAAATAAATAAATAAATACTGACAGATTATTGAAAGGGTTGTGTTCTAATAAAATAGAAAACTAGGGTCAGGGGAGAGAGAAATGCCTACTTGGCCTGTTTTTTGTTCCTCACCACATCTGAGACTATGTATTTTTTTTTTTTTAGAGAAATTATGTCTAAGTTTGTGTCAGCATGATAAAAAAAATTGGTAGAAAGCAAAATATTTATTCATCCAGGTTCTTTTCCTGCATGATGTCAAATAAATAATTTGATTTGTGTTTATTGTTATTTTTAATAAACCAATTATTCAGAAATCTTGTACAAATACAATGATTGTAATAGTTCAGTTTCCCACAAGAGGGCAATAAAGACCACTGAGTGTTCTGCCGTAGAAGAAACAAAGAGATCACAGACCTTTAGAGCTGAAGGGGCACTTAGAAATCATCCATTTAGTCTAGCCCCACCCCCGTTTTTTGTATATATAGGAAAATGGATATTTGGAGGTGTGAGCTGACTTGTTCAAGGTCATGGAGCTGACTAGTCAGAGAGCTGAGTCCTAAGTACTTTCCAGTGTACCATACTGTGATTAGTGAAATTGACACAAATTATAAACACATTCTTTTTTTCTGATTTTTTTATTTTGTTTTGCCTTTGGAGAAAAAAATTCACATAATAACATTAACCATTTTAAAGTGTACAATTTGGTGGCATTTAGTATATTCACAATGTTATAAACACATACATTTTATTTTTATTTATGTTTAAAAAATTATTATTTTTTAATTTTATTTCAAAGAGATATACAAATGATATTGCTAAACTTAGGGAGAAATTAGAATTAATAAATCTAAAAATTAACCCACAGCTATTCAATATATTTTTATATGTAAAATTAACATAAGATATATGTTTTTATTATGAAAACTAGAGGCCCGGTGCACAAGTTGCCAGTGCCTGCTTTCCCACAGGACTGAGCCCCCGATTAGCCAGGGATGAGCTGGTGATTCCCACAGCCTGATAGCCAGCCCGGTCCTCTCTCCACCCACCCCGATTCCCCCATTCACCATCGCTGATCCATTGGAGCCTGCAGGGCGGGGGCAGAGACCAAGAGGTCAGCCTTCAGCCCACTCACCAGTCCTCAGTCCCACCCAGCCCCGCCCTGCTTGTGGGCCATGGGGCAGGGGGAGGGATCAAGAGGTGCTCAATGCACCTCATGGTGACCGGTCATTTGGTCATCCTGGTCATCACGGACACTGGCTTTATATATATATAGAGAGAGACTAGAAGCCCAGTGCATGAAATTCATGCACAGGGTGGGGTGTCCCTCAGCCCAGCCTGAACCCTCTCCAATCTGGGGCCCCTAGAGGGATGTCCGACTACTAGGTAGGATCGGGCCTAAAAGGGCAGTCGGACATCCCTCTCACAATCCAGGACTGCTGGCTCCCAAGTGCTCACCTGCCTGCCTTCCTGATTGCCCCTAACTGCTTCTGCCTGCCAGCCTGATCACCCCCTAACCACTCCCCTGCCAGCCTGATTGATGCCAAACTGCTCCCCTGCCAGCCTGTTTTCCCCTAACTGCCCTCCCCTTGAGGCCTGGTCACCCCTAAATGCCCTCTCCTGCAGGCCTGGTCACCCCTAACTGCCCTCCCCTGTAGGCCTGGGTCCTCCCCCCCAACTGCACTTCCCTGCAGACCCGGTTGCCCCCAACTTCCCTCCTCTGCCAGCCTGGTCACCCCTAACTGCCCTCCCCTGCAGGCTTGATCACCCTCAACAGCACTCCCTTGCAGGCCTGGTCCCTCCCAACTGCCCTCCCCTGCTGGCCATCTTTGACCACAATCCATCTTGTGTGTTGGAGTGACGGTCAATTTGCATATTACTCTTTTATTAGATAGGATAGAGGCCTGGTGCATGGGTGGTGGCCAGTTGGTTTGCCCTGAAGGGTGTCCCGGATCAAAGTGGGGGTTCCCTTAGGGCATGGGACAGCCTGGGTGAGGGGCCTGTGGTGGTTTGCAGGCTGGCCACGCTCCTCAGCGACCCAAGCAGAGGCCCTGGTATCTGGGATTTATTTATCTTCTATAATTGAAATTTTGTAGCCTTGAGCGGAGGCCAGGGCAGGCGGAAAGCTTGGCTTCCTCCATCGCCGGGGAAACCCAAGCCTCCTGCTCGCTCCGTGGCTGCAGCCATTTTTGTTGGGATTTATTTATCTTCTATAATTGAAACTTCGTAGCCTTGAGCGGAGGCCAAGGCAGGCCAGGAAGCTTGGCTTCCTCCATCACTGGGGGAAACCCAAGCCTCCTGCTCTCTCCAGCTCCATGGCTGCCGCCATTTCTTTTGGGATTTATTTATCTTCTATAATTGAAACTTTGTAGCCTTGAGTGGAGTCTGGGGCTGGCCAGGGTGTGCAGGAAACTTGGCCTCCTCCATTGCCGGGGAAACCCAAGCCTCCTGCTTGCTCCATGGGCACAGCCATCTTGATTGGGTTAATTTGCATACTCGCTCCTGATTGGCTGGTGGGTCTGGTTTGTGGGTGTGGCATAGGTACAGTCAATTTGCATATTACTCTTTTATTAGATAAGATAAGCTAATAATGAAGGCAAAGTATCTAGCAAAACCTTTTTTTTTCATTTTTTACTCAACAAACCAAAATTCAACCCATTTTTATTTTATTTTATTTTTTTATTGTCTAAAGTTTTACATATGTCTCCTTTTTCCCCAACTGAACCCCTCCCCCATCCCTTCCCAGCCTGGGCAAGTCCCCACTGCCCCAGTGTTTGTGTCCATTGGTTATGCTTATATGCATGCATGTAAGTCCTTTGGTTGCTCTTGAAACCCTACCATTTGTCTCTAGATCGATCTATTTTTGTTCATCAAATTATGTTGATCATTATATCCCACATATGAGTGAGATCTTGTGATATTTATCTTTCTCCAACTGGCTTATTTCACTTAGCATAATGTTCTCCAGTTCCATCCATGCTGTTGTAAATGGTAAAAGTTCCTTCTTTTTTATAGTGGCATAGTATTCCATTGTGTAGATGTACCACAGTTTTTTAATCCACTCATCTGCTGATGGGCACTTAGGTTGAATGATGTGTTTCTTAACAGATTGTTGTGAAGATTACCAGAAATAATATGCACAAGAGCCTAGCAATGTGCTTTGAGTAGAGTAGATGAGAAATAAACTCTTTCTTTCCTTCATGATATTAATCAGCTTATTCCCCATCTAGTATTAGTGTATTCATTTCACAGTAAGATAAAAATAGATTCTAGAGTAGATTTTTTTCTCTTCTCATGACTATTACTGCAATACTTATATTGAATGTGTTCAGAGGTTAATAAATATTTAAAAAGAACTTCACAACACAGGTTGTTGAGACATAGTTGGAAAAGAATTGCAGTATTTAATAGATGCAAAGACCCTCTTTAAAACAAACATGCTTCTTAAAGGAATTTTGAAAAATGGAAGATGATCCCAGTCTAGAGGTGAGGTGCAGAAAGCATGCTCATGTGTGTGATACTTTAGATCAAATTTTGGAACCAACACTAAGAATATGATCCCATCCCCTCTTTTTATAGATAATAAAACTGGGGAAAAGAGAAGTTAAGCAAATTCCTGAAGGACACACAACTAGCCAGCGATAGATCAGGCCTTAGAACTCTCATCTCCTGCTTCTCAGTCCAGTGTTGTTTTCAACACACTTCACCGTCTGAGGCCAAGACTTGTTTTTTTCTTCAAAAAATTTCCAGCTTCCTTGAGATATAATTGGCATATAACATTGTGTAAATTTAAGGTGTGATGATTTGATACACATATATATTGCCAAGTAATTACTACAATAAGGTTAGTCGATACATCATTCACCTCACATAATTACTATTTTGTTGTTGTTGTTGTTATGGTGAGAACATTAAAGCTATACCCTCTTAGCAACTTTTACATATACAACACAGTACTGTTAACCCTAGTCATCATGTTGTACAATAGATCCCCAAAGTCTATTTATGTTATTTAGTTTGGGAAATGCAGAAGACAGGGATGAGGAGGAAATGAAATCAGAAGCACAAAGAGGAAAAGTAAGGTTCTAAGCAGAGCAGGGTTTATGTTTCAGACAGTGGAATGGAAAGAAGCAAATAGTTCTTGCCTGAGAGAAATTTCTTTAAAATCAGTGATGCCCTTATTATTCCTCCCAAGGAAGTAACCCCAGAAACTGCTGAGAAAGTGTGTCTCCCCAATAGTCTATGCCTTATTGAATTTTTAAAGAAATCTACTGAAGCCCTAGCTGGTTTGGCTCAGTGGATAGAGTGTTGGCATGCAGACTGAAGGGTCCTGGGTTTGATTCCAGTCAAGAGCACCTGCCCAGGTTGTGGGCTCAATCCCCTGTAGGGGGCATATAGGAGGCAGCCAATCAATGATTCCCTTTCAACATTGATGTTTCTATCTCTCTCTCCTCCCTTCTTCTCTGAAATCAATAAAAATATATATTAAAAAATAAATAAAATTTTAAAAGCTACTGAAAAGTGTTGTTGAAATCACAGCTGTTGGTTTTTATCAGCACCCAAGTCTTTAAGTCTGATTAAAATTTACCCAAATGACTAAAATCTAAGTGTCTTAATAAACAGAATAAGGAAAGAGATACCTGACAATTTTTAAAAAATCCTATTCATCAGTTCCACATTATCCTCCTTTCTTTTATATAGTGATACAATAAGAAACATAGTTATTTGCAATTATGAAAATTGCTGTTTATTTAGCAGTTGTTAGCTTTTGTTATTAGCTATATATGAGCCAAATGAGCTTTCTGATCTGTAGTGTTATTCTTTAGATTGTCAAGGCTATTTGTTTTAATGAAAAAAAAATTGTAACATACTAAATTGAGCTGGAGAATTATTATATCTCTGCATGATACTTTTTTTGTCAATCCTCACCCAAGAATATTTTTTCATTGATATTTAGAGAGAGTGGGATGGAGGGGAGAGAGCGAGAGAAGCATCGATGGGCCCCACCTGCAACCCAGGTACATGCCCTTGACTGGGAATCAAGCCCAAGACCCTTCAGTGCCTGGGCGGAAACACTAGCTAGGGCATGATACACTTTTTAAGTTGATGAGAGAGAGAGAGAGAGAGAGAGAGAGAGAGAGAGAGAGAGAGAGAGATGTGTTTTATTGTTTTTCCCCCTAGAATACTTCTTTACAGTAATAAAAGCTGATTTGCCTAACATTCTGGCAGAGATTTTTCTTAACTGGCATTTCTACACTTCAAAATTGTAATGAGAATTCATGTTTGTAATGATAACCCATAGACATTGTAAGAAGCTAAATTACTTACCAGGTCATCAAAGAAGAAAAAATCAGGGATATTATTTTTGGTCTATTCTATGGTATTGAAAACAGGTATTCCATGTATGATGTAGATGAACCTGGTATATATGGTAAGATAAACCACAATACTCTACTTCCCTGGGATGCAGAGTTCATTTTCTTTACTTTTCCCATTCACTTTTATTTCTCCAAAGAATCCAATTTCAATAATGGTAGGTAGTTATTTCTTCCAAATTCTACCCCATGTTTGAGTACTTTTACCAAATGCCTGCCAAGTGGTGATGGAATCAATGTTGGAGGTGACAGGGAACTTACCATTTTACAATATAGATGATTACATCTTTGAAATGATGGTACATGCTTCCTTATATGGAATCAAATTCTGACTTCTTGTGACTTCCATTGATGGGTCATGGGGCCATTCAGAACACGTTTCATATGACACAGACCTTCCAATATTTGAAGATAGCTCTGTCTCTCATAGATGCTATTTTCGTGACTAGTAATATCCCATGGTCCATCAGTGAAATATGAAATATTTAAGCCCCTCGTTTTCACAGTAACAAATATCTGCCCAGTGTCTACACTGTACCAGGCACTAATTGAGGTGTGGAGATGAGGAGGGTAAATGGGAAACAACAGGCACTGAAACTGAGGCAGAATCAAAAGCACAAAGAACTAGCTAATTCCAACTAAGGAATCTAAATGTATTTTAAAAGTAATAGACAATAAAAAATGGGTTTTCAGCAAAGGAATGGAAGCTCAGGTTTTTGTTATAGAATGATTACTCACTCTAGTTATGTAGAGGATGGGATTGTGGTGAGTGGGGCATGGGCAGCATATAGGCAGGTGACCAGTGGCTATAACAATAAAAATGGCAATTATGCCAATATATTTAGACTTTATGCTGCCAATGCTTTCAAAGAAGGACCCATAAGCAGCATACCAACCATAGTAGAACCAACTGGGAACCTTGTTAAAAATGAAAATTCTTGCTATTATCAACAAGACAAGTAATGAGTGTTGGAGTGGTTGTTGAGAGAAAGGAACCCTCATTCACTGCTGGTGGGAATGTAAATTGGTACAGTCACTATGGAAAACAGTATGCCAGTTCCTCAAAAAAAATTAAGAATAGAGTTACCATATGACCCAGAAACCCCTCTCCTGGGTATCTACTGGAAAATTTTGAAAACATTTATTCGCAAAGATGTATGCACCCCTATCTATGTTCATTGCAGCATTATTCATGGTGGCCAAGACATGGAAACAACCAAAGTGTCCTTTGGTTAAAGAAGATGTGGTATATGTATACTATGGAATATAATTCAGCCATAAGAAAAGATGAAATACTGCCATTTGCAACAACATAGGTGGGCCTTGGAATTATGCTAAGCAAAATCAGTCAGTCAGAAAAAGCTAAGAATCATATCATTTTACTCATATATGAGATATAAAACTGAAACTCAATAGACACAAAGTATGGTAGTTACCAGAGGGAAAGAGTGTGAGGGGGTAATAAAGGGTAAAAGGGGAATATATATATATATATATATATATATATATATATATATGTGTGTGTGTGTGTGTGTGTGTGTGTGTGTGTGTGTGTGTGTATGGAGAGAGAGAGAGAGAGAGAGAGAGAGAGAAGATTATTTGACTTTGGATGGTTGGCACACAAAGCTATATACAGATCATGTACCATAGAAATCTACACTTAAAATCTGTATAGTCTTATTAATCAACATCTCCCCAATAATTAAAAAATAAAATTTAAAAAGTAAAAATAAATAAATAAAAATCTTGGGTTCCATCCTAACTTGTTTAATCCAAGTCACCAGGGGATGGTGCAGCCCAGGCATCTACATTTTATCTAGCTTTCTAGCCAACTCTGATGTATGTGGTCTGAGGGTTGTACATGGAACAATCTGGGTGGCAGCAGTCAGAGTTTGACAAGTAGAAGCCAACAGGCATTCAAAGCTCAGAGAACCTGACTCTGCCAATGAAAGGGATCTTGGAAATGACCTTGCCTCAGGGTAGGGATACACCTTGACTTCCTGCACCCAACTCTCTGGCTGATGCCTTCTATTCCTCAGGGTCAGGATTTAACATTTCCTCAGAGTTCTTTCCTAGCCTCCTACTCTATCTTAGAGGTGTTCACAATATCCTGACTTTTATTTTCTTCTGTTTATCACATCTGTGTGTATGTTTCTTCATAAATGCCTCCCCTTCAACCTGCTCACTAGACTGTAAGCTGCTGAGGTCAAGGCCCTTGCCTGTTTTTCCCTTTGCTGAGCACCCTACAGCACCTAGTGCATGGCCAGGCACAGGATAAGTGCATGGATGAATAAATAAAAAAATGGATGGGGAAGCCCACTGGTGGCAGCCCCAGATTAGATGACATTACAAAGTGGCAATCCTCCATGGGGCCAAGGTTGCTTGCAACACCATCAGTGGCCTTGAAAGGTGACAAACCAGGGCCCCCTTTTCACAGGTTCCCATGTAAAGCAAGCAGAGAAGCCAAGGCCACCAGGTCTGTGGTAAGAGACCAGTGGATGTGCTACATTTCCTGTTGACTGGTGGGACGCCCGGAGGCTGGGGTTGGGAAGGCACTGGGACTTGCTGCCCTCTTGCCTTGGCCCTGGCTCATCTTGTCTCTGGCTCCCTGGGGGTGGCCATAGAAATGTAGCAGAATTTGCCACGCTAAAATACAGGGTGGGCAAAAGTAGGTTTACAGTTGTGAGTACATGAAACAGTTTATTCTTGTATTATTATTTATTAATTATTGTATTTTCCATATGAACAACTGCAAACCTACTTTTCCCCACCCCTTTATTCCTGTTTGGAATAAGGATTACTTCAGGTTGATTCTTTAAAAAACAAAAACAAAAACAAAACAGCAGACATAGGTAAAGCTCCAAAAACTGAGTAGAAGTTACTCTTTTGCAAGAGACGTTTACACTAATTAGGGGAAATTTCCATTTATAAGAGTGTCTCCCTCTGCATCATAAAGAGAAAGATGAGTAAATCTCAAGAGACTCATAATGGAATAGGCAAGGATTTAAACCTACATAACAGCCTTACCCTGTTCACTGTGCTTTGCCTGGTAACTTACCATAATTGCACCTCCAAGCATCTTATTTTTATCTCAGTTACTGGAGATGATATTTAAAGTGGTGGCTTGGGTCACTTTGGGGAGTTACTCAGTTTTCCTGGGTCTCTTCCCAGTATACAGGAGGTATACATGTTATTACATTTGTTTGGTTTTCTTCTGTTAACTGTCTTTTATTACAGAGAATCTCAACCAAGAACCTAGAAAGATAGAGGGAAATTATTTTTCCACCCGCCCCCCCCCCCACCACCACCATAGTCCTTACTCTGCTGTATGCAGAATTATGGGCAGGTAGCCTCAGGAGCCAGGGAACATCGGTCTCTATGGCAGTGTTCCCAAGGGTGCTTGAAAATGAAGAGGGCATTTGCATGGAATCACACATGACGTGCATTTATCTGCATGTATTCTGAAGGGCTGTCTCAGGCAACCTGCAAACCACATCTTCTCATCCTCAGAATGACATGCTTCCTCTGGAGTGAAAAGCCAGGTTTCAGGGACTTGAACACTGGGACCAATGATAGACGTGAAAGGTTACACTGTTCAACAGGTCAAACTCTGCAGAATGAGCATCTGTGATGAGATGCAAATAGCTAGCGTTTATGGATGTTTCCTAAGGTTGCATGCTGACTGCTGTACAAGTGTTTGCAGCAAGCCTTTGAGGTGGGCACTGCTGCTGCCCCTAGTTTACAGAGGAGGAAAGTGAGGTTTTGTCGAGCTAAATGATTTTCACAGCCACTTACTCAGAAGAGGCAGAGAGAGCCTATGCCCTAAATCTCCGCTTCCCGTGTACAAGTGAAGACTCAGACACAGAGAAGCCAAGGGCTGCGCCCACAGTAGTCGCACAGCCAGCTAATACTAGAGCTGCAACCAGAAATTCAGTCCCCTCTCCCCTACTGTGGCTCTATTTCCCCCGTGGCCCCAACTCTGCAGGTACAATGGGAATCATGTGTCCTATTTTAACCAGCCAAATAGACTCCTAATGGCCTAGACAAAGGCTGAGATTTCTTCAGACCCTTGGCTGGATTTTCTTTGCTTAATACTGGCTGGTAAGCATGGTGGCATCAGGCCTTTTTTGTTTGTCCAAAGCTTTTGAGCAGGTTGAGACAGCTGACCACCACTGTGGTCACCCTGCAGTGAAGAGCCTCCACATGCCCCGTCACTCTCCTGCCACCTGGCTCTCAGGGATTCCCTCCCATAGGCCCTTCAGGGAGACTACCCACCCCTGCTGCTATATCTCTTTCTCCCCTTGGCTTTCTCTCTGGCTAGCTGTGGGTGCTGGGACTGGGTAGGTCACTCTCACCCAGGGCTTTTAATGAGAAGTTGTGTCATTCCCATGCAGTGAAGGAAGCCTAGGAAATGTTATTCTTTCAGAGAAGAGTCCCTTGACAATTGGAGAGGCAGAAAAAGACAGAATCTTATTTTGGGAGGAATGGGGGGTGAGGTGTCAGCGGTACAGGAGAAGAGGAGGAGAAAGGCTACACAGGAGTCACTAACAGTAACAGTATGGGCTTTCAGTAAAGAGTTTTAAACAAAAAAGTTACTGGAAATAGAATTGCTTTTTTAAAAGAGTCCTCTGACTATAGTCAGGAGGATGGATTAGATTCAGGGCTAGAACAGAGGCAAAGAAGAGCAGAGATGAGGCTATTGCAATCATTCAAACTGTAATTGTAATGAGAGGGAAAAGGTGGTATGAACGGGACTAGTGTGGATCATGAAAGAAGGGTCCAGTATGATTCTTTCATTTTTGAGCACTGACCTCAGAGCAAACTCTTTGTTCATTTCTCTCTTAAAACATGTGTTATTTTAGGTGTGTTTGGAGGATCACAGAGTAAATTTTTTACCATCAGCAGCTTGCCCCACCAGCATTGATTCTAGTGACATCCTATGCCCTGGAACAAAGAGGGAAAGTGTGGCAAGCTTTGGACCACAAGGAGTTCCCCACCTTCCAACTACTTTTCCCACCCCCAGGAACTTCATTGCTGTGGATTTTTCTTGAGAAAATCAACTCATATTAATTCAACATAAATTACATTAGCTGTCTTCACAGCTACACCAATCTTTCTTCCTTTTCTCCTTCCCTTTCTTTTTCCCTTCTTCCACTAGTTATTGCCAGGCACTAGGTTAGGCACAACAAGCTCATTATTAATTATGACTCCTAGATGTTCAATCTCGTACCCCTATCTTGTACTAATGCAATTTATTAGAGGAGAAAAGGATAGGAGGCTATTACTGTATTCAATATGGCACTTAATGCTGAGTGAATACACCTAGCCCTTGTAAATTGCATCTTGTTAGAACCAGCCCATGTTCACAAATTTTAAAGATGGTTTCTTACCCTAATTCTGGCAGCCACTATATTTTCTATCAGTCTCAGTTCTTGTCATCTACAGATTTAATATGCAAACCTTTTATATATTTACCTAAGTCATCGATTAAAAATTTGAACAGGGTGAGCTGAAGAACAGAGACCTTCAGATTGACATAAACCCACTAATTAGCACATTTATAGCATAATCATTCAACTTATTACAAACCCACAGAATTATATAATCCAATAATCAGTATTGTTTCCATGTTGTTCTCAAGACTATATGAAGAGACCTGGTTAGATCTCTTCCTGAGGTTTGAATACATTATCTTATTACCTTGGCATAGATGGGAGCTGAGCAACCTTCAAGAGTATATCCCATATATGTATCTAACAACAGAGCCCTAAAATATATGATGCAAAAAAAACCCCAGACAGAATTGAAAGAAGAAATAAACAATTCAACAATAATCACTGGAGACTTTAATACCCAACTTTTAGTAAAAGATAGAACAACTAGACAGATGATCCACAAGGAAAATAGAAGACTATTTCATTCTATACAAATTCAACCTAAAAGTCATCTATAGAAAACTCTATCCCCAAACAGCAAAAGATATATTTTCCTCCAGGACAAGAGGAACATTCTATAGGATAGATCACATGTTATGCCTTAACACAAGTCTCAAATGAATTTAAAGGATTAAAGTTATATAAAGATCACAGTATTATGACCACAGACAGTGGTTCTCTGACCACAATAGAATGAAAATAGAAGAAAATTTGGGAAATTTATAACTAGGTGGAAATTTAAAAAAATACTTACCTAAATAATCAATACATAAAAGGAGAAATACAGGAAAATTAGAAAATAGTTTAAGATAATGAAAATGAATGTACAACATGGCTAAACTTAGAGGATGGAGTAAAAGCAGTGCTTAGAGGGATAGTTATAGCTGTAAACATCTATATTGAAGAAGAAAAAAGATTTCAAATCAATAAATTAACCTTTCATTTTAAGAAATTAGAAGAAAAGACTAAATTAAACCCTAAACAAGCAGAAAGAAAGAAATAACAAATATTAGAGTGGTGATAAATGGAATAGATAATAGGAAAACAATAAAGTAAATCAATAAAACCAAAAGTTGGTTTGTTGAAAAGATCAATGAAGCTAACAAAACTTTTCTAGACCAATCAAAAAAAAAAAGAGAGAGAGAGAAGACTCACTTTATCAAGAATGAAAGATCATCTTACAAAAATTTAAAAAAGATCACAGAAGAAACGATGAACAATTTTGGGTCAATAATTTAGATGAAATAAACATTTCTAGAAAGGCATACACTATTGAAACTGACTCAAGAAGAAAAAGAAAATCTGAATAGGTAAAGAGATTGAATTTACAGTAAAAAAAAAAAAAAACTTTCCACAAAGAAAAAGGCAGGACCAGATGGCTTGACTAATTAATTTCACCAAACTTTTATTTTATTAATTTTTTAAATATTGTATTAATTTTTAAAGATAGAGGAAAAAAGAGGGAGAGAGAGAAACATCAATGTGAGAGAGAAATGTAGATCAGTTGCCTCCTGCATGCCACCTACTGAGAATCAGTCCACAACCCCGGCATGTACCCTGACCAGGAATCGAATGGGCAACTTTTAAGTGCATGAGACAATGCCCAACTAAGTGAGCCACACCAGCCAGGGCTCACCAAATTTTTTAAAAATGATTAACACCAATTCTTCACAAATTCTCCCAAACATAAAGGAGAAGGAAACACTTCTCAATTCTTTCTATGAAGCCAGTACTATTATTCTGATACCAAAATCAGAGAAAGATATCATGAGAAAAGGAAAATACAGACTAATAATCCTTATAAATGTATATGCAAACATTTGCAACAAAATACTAGCAAACTGAATGAGGCAACATATAAAAAGGATTATACACCATGACCAAGTGGGAATATAAGACTGGTTCAACATATGAAAATCAAACAGTGTAATACACTATATTAATAGACTAAAGGGGGGGAAAACATGATCATCTTAATAGATGGCAAAAATGAACACTGTTTCATGATTTTAAAAAAACAACACTCAACAAACTAGGGACCTTTCTCAATCTGATAAAGATTATATATAGTTAACATCGTACATAATGGGAAAAAAACTAAATGCTTTCCTCCTATAATCAGGAACAAGACAGAATGTTCACTCTTTTCACTTTTATTCATTATTGTAATTGAAGTTCTAACCAAGGCAATTAGGCAAGAACAAGAAACAAATGGGGTATTTCCCGAGCTTCCAGTCAAGATAGCGGCATAGATAAACACAGTACTCAGAACCTCCCACAACCACATCAAAATTACAACTCAACTACAGAACAACCATTATTCAGGATCACCTAAAATCTAGCCAAACAGAAGTCCAGCAACTAAGGATGCAAAAAAGAAGCCACATTGAGATGGCTAAAGGGGTGGAGATGTAAAAGGGGCTAGTCACACACCCACATGTGGTGGATAAAAATCAGGAGGGCTATCTTGGCTGCAGAGGTCCACCCTGTGGAGCAAGGGGTCCCAGCCCAACACCAATACTCTTCTCCCCACTCCCACCCCCAGCCTAGGGTTCCAGTGCCAGGAAGTGAACTTTCCATAACTTCTGACTGGAAAAAACAGCAAGGATTGTGCCTGGATGAGATAAAGGGTTGCTGGAGTCCCAGGCATTAATCTTAAAGGGCCCAAACATGGACTTATTCAGACTCACTTGCTCTGAGCTCCAGCACTGATACAACAGCTCAAAAGGCACCAAGAACACATGGGAGGATCTGAATTGTGGGACATCAGGGTGAGAGCTGGAGGGGCAGCTTTCTCCCAGACAGAAGTGCTGGCAGAGGCCATTGTTTATTTTCTTAGACCCCCCCACCCACCCACACAGCCAGCAGGTGGGCATCATATTTAAGTTCCCATCAACTTGGCTAACACTGTTAACCCCACCCTAGTGATTCCCTGAGATGTGGTCCCACCCAACTTGCAGGCCCACCCATGTCCTTTTCAGTGGCTTTTCCCTACAGATGGCCCATCTTGGCTCATGCTGCTGACTTTCCTAAAATCTCTCAAACAAGCAGTATCTGGCTTTTGAATACCCTGTACCTCTTGCTAAGTGACCCACTAGTGCCAGGCACCCTCTGTTCCCAGCTTGGACTATCCCTGGGCACCTCAAGGCAAAAATAATTATCAACCATCTCAAATAACTTGGTAGCTCATGCCAGGAGGCCACAGGTAGAGCACAGGCAGTGGCTGACCTTGCACCTCCCAGGAATCCCCAGAGCTAGTGCACCTAGTGGTCAGCTTCAGACCATAATGGATTACAACCCAACCACCTCCACCAGTAATATTTTCAAGGGGCAGACTTGGCAGGCACTGAAGCAAGTCCTGCTCTAAGGAGTTGGCTCCTGAACAGCAGATCCTCCACTGTAGTCACAGCCAGTCTTCACAGCCTATTGGCCTAGGGGTAAATCCCTCCCATTGATATGCCAACAGCAATCAAGGCTCAATGATAACAGGAGGGTGAACACAGCCTACATGGGGTTTGCACCTGGAGCATCCAGCTTGTGTGATTGGGGAGGCTGCACCACTGACTTCTACAGGACACTTACTACATAAGGCCATTCTACCAAGACTAGAAGATATAGGAGCTCTATCTATTACATAGAAACAAACACAGGGAGGCAACCAATGTAAGGAGACAAATAAACATGTCCCAAATGAAAGAACAGAATAAAAATCCAGAAAAAGAACAAAATAAAATGAAGACAAACACTCTACTAGATGCAGAGTTCAAAACACTGGTTATAAGAATGCTCGATGGAGATGGCTGCCAACAGGAAGGCAGACTGCAAGATAGTGTGTGAGTGAGAGAACAAAGGGAGAGTGTGTGGTCGCACGGGGAGTGTTTGTTGGTGAGTTGAGGGACAGCTATACTCCAGGAGACAGCGGTGGACTGCTGGATGGGGCTCCCTTGACCAGGCAGCCCCCACTGCTGTTGGGTTCCCTCCTGGAGCGACCGGATCGGACGCAGAGACTGTGCCATCTTGAAGGGGAAAGTGGATGTTATCAGAAGCCTGAAAATCTACAACTATGGCATCCACTGAACAGCTGCAAACCCAAGAACATTGGTCCCTGAGTGGAGCAAGCATGCAGATTCAGAGGAGCTCTACACTCCACCATGGAAAGGTCAGATTTCACCTGGGATAAGGTGAGGTACTGTGGTCCCGGCAGGAGAGAGAAACATGCACTCGGGAGCTGGAGGACTGGGAGAAGTCTGCGCTTAGGAAAATCCATGGCTGTTGGGGCTGGCGTGATCCGTGAATGTGGAAGGGGGTCCGCAGAGCTGCTAATGAAGGGAACTCTAAAAAGCAACCCACTTTGAGCTGGGCACAAAAGGACAGCCTAAAAATTTTAAAAGTGTGCCGGCTGCTTAGACCCAAGGGGAAAAAAGACTGCACCGACTTGCGCGCAGCCCTGGAGTTTGCACACTTACTCTGGCTCCCCCCCCGCCCCTTTAAATCCTTGCTTCTGATTACTAAGCCCAATACATAGGATCACCCAATTGGGGTCGCTCTAAGAGACTGCAGGGAAAAGCTGTTTTTCTGGAATCTGGGGACAGAGCAGGGAATAACCATCAGAGAACCAGCTCTGGGGCAACTCACTCCACCAAACCGGTATTAAGTGCCACAGGGAAAACAAATCTAAACACTAGCTAGAGAGGACCTATAGACCCGGAGGTCAATCCGGAAACACTGCCACCCAGGGGTTGAATCACAAATTGACTCTTGTGTAAAAACAAATAAAGGAAAATATGAAATAGAGACATACTGCCTGCTTAAAAATCAGGACTGACTTACAACACTGAGGAGCAGTGGAACGCAGGGAACTTCAAAACTGTACTGACTAGGAAACAGGCGTGCCTAACAGAACAGTAGAGGAAGTGAATGACCTTCACTACTGCACATTTCTATTTTTTTTTCATCTTCTACTTAAGAAACTAATTTTTTTTCTTTTTTCCTCACTTGATTTTACATTTTTAATTATTACATTTTTATTTTCAATTAGTATTATTACTACCACTATTTTACCTTTTTTTAAAAGTGTCATTTTATTTTCTCTTGATTTTACTTTGGGATTAGTGTTCTACATTATATTTTCATCTTTCCTTTAGCATCATTTTACTCTATCTCAACTTTACCTTTATGCCAAAACTCTCTTCCTCACTTTCCCCCTTTTGTTGTCCTGTTTCTCTTACCCTGTTCCTGCTTTAGATTTTCCCTATTCCGTCTTTTTACCCCCTGTTAAAATTACACCCTACTTATATATCTAATTTCCAATCCCCTGCTCCAAGTCCATATACACCTCTCTCTTCTCTTTCTTCACTATCCAAAAATTTTTTTCTCTCTGTCCTTTTGTTGTTGTTTGCTTGATTGTTATTGTATCCATTTTTCATGCTTGTTTGTGAGATTGTTTTGCTTTTCTTTTTGTTTTGTGTTTGTTTGTTTTTTCTTCTGTTTTCCCTCACCTTGCTTGATATTAGTTATTGTTTGTACTTTGCATTCACCTCCAGGTACTTGTTGCTGGCATTTTTTGGGATTAGTGCCTGTTCTATAGGAGTTTTCTCCCAATATATATAGTTTTTTCCCCTTATCTTTCTTATTCTCTGTCTCTTTTCTCTCTTACTTTTTTTTCCTTTTCCCAATTACATTTTTGCACTCCTTTTTCTTTCTTTCTTTCTCTTCCTCTTTCTCTCCTATCCTCTAATTTGCCTTTCTCTGGTGGTCACCTTTATTTGGGGTTATTAATATCATGAATACATTTGTGTTCAGTGCCTAGTGTGTTGTACCTGGTTGTGTTGTATTTTGCACCTTTAAATCAACGCAGGAGAGAGAGAACTACATAACCAGACACCCAGAAAAGAGAGATCATGGGGAGACAAAGAAATATCCCACATATGAAAGAAAAGCAGGCATCACCAGAAAAGGAAGTAAACAAAATGGAGGCAAGCAACTTATCAAAGAAAGAGTTCAGAGAAATGGTCATAAGGTGGATGAAAAGAATGGAAGACAAATTCGACAATATGAGTAAGAACCAAGAGGAAATGAGGAAGAACCAAGAAGAAATGAAAAATGATATCACTGCTGTAAAGAACTCAATAGAAAGCATCAACAGTAGACTAGAATAAGCAGAGGACCACATCAGTGAGCTAGAAGACATGGTAGGAAAAAATACCCAAATACAGCAGCTTCTAGGGGAAAAAAAACTTAAAAGCAGGAGAAGAGCCTAAGGAAACTTTGGGACAACATGAAAGACAACAACATCCGCATAATAGGGGTGCCAGAAGGAGAGGAAACTGAGCAAAGAATAGAAAACCTGTTTGAAGAAATAATGACAGAAAACTTCCCTGATATAGGGAAGAAAAAACCCACACAGATCCAAGAAGCTCACAGAGTCCCAAGCAAAAGGAGCCCCAAAAGACTGACGCCAAGGCACATTATAATTAAATTGGCAAACACCAATGACAAAGTAAGAATATTAAAAGTGGCCAGAGAGAGACAGAAAGTTACCTACAAAGGATCCCCATCAGGCTAGCGACTGATTTATCAGCAGAAACACATCAGGCCAGAAGGGAATGAAATGAATTATACAAAGTCATGCAAAGGAAGGGTCTGAATCCAAGAATACTGTACCCAGCAAGGCTATCAATCAAAATTGAAGGTGAAATCAGGAGCTTCACAGACAAAAAGGACTAAGGGAGTTTATTGTCACCAAACCAGCAATGCAAGAAATGCTAAAGTGTCTGCTATAAAAAAAAAGAAAGAAAGAAAGAAAGAAAGAAAGAAAGAAAGAAAGAAAGAAAGAAAAAGAAGAAAGAAAGAAAGAAAGAAAGAAAGAAAGAAAGAAAGAAAGAAAGAAATAGGAAGCGAAGAAGGAACACAGAGGTAAAGAATAAAAATGGTGACAAACAAGTACCTATCAATAATAACTTAAAATGTAAATGGATTAAATGTCCCAATCAAAAGACATAGGGTAACAGATTGGATAAGAAAACATGACCCATATATCTGCTGTCTACAAGAAACCAACTTCAGAAAAAAGATGCACACAGACTGAGGGTGAAGGGATGGAAAAAGGTTTTTTAGGCAAATGGAAATGAAAAAAAAAAAAAGCTGGGATAGCAATACTTATTTCTAATGAATTAGATCTCAAAATGAAGGACATAACAAGAGATAAGGAAGGCCACTTCATAATACTAAAGGGAGCAATCCAACAAGAAGAAATGACTCTGGTAAACATATATGCACCCAATACAGGAAAACCCAAATAAATAAAAAAAACTCCTGGAGGATATCAAGGGAGAGATTGACAGAAATACAATCATAGTAGAAGACTTTAATACCCCACTATCACCATTGGACAAATCCTCTAAACAAAAAATCAGCAAAGAAACATCAATCCTAAATGACTCACTAGACCAGATGGAATTAACATCTTCAGAACATTTCACCCCAAAGCCATAAAATATACATTCTTCTCAATTGCAAAGGGGTCATTCTCAAAGATAGACCATATTTTGGGTCATAGGCAAAGTCTCTTCAAATTCAAGAAGATAGAAATCATACCAAGCATATTCTCAGATCACAGTGGCATAAAACTGGAAATCAACTACAATACAAACAATCCAAAGAAATCAAACACATGGAGACTAAAAAGCATGCTATTAAACAAGGACTGGGTAACCAGATAGATCAAGGAAGAAATAAAACACATCATGGCAACAAATGACAATGAAAATACAACAATCCAAAATCTATAGGACACAGCGAAAGCCTTCTTGAGAAGGAAGTTCATAGTTTTACAAGCCTACTGCAAAAAAAACAAGAAACAATGGTAATAAATTACCTAACCCTACAACTCAAAGAGTTAGAAAGAGAGCAACAAGAAAAGCCCAGTGTAAGCAGAAGGAAGGAAATAATAAAGATCAGAGTGGAGATAAATGACATAGAGACCAAAAAAAAAAAAAAAAAGAAAACAATATAAAAGATCAACAACACCAAGAGCTGGTTCTTTGAAAGGATAAACAAGATTGATGAACCTCTAGCCAGGCTCACCAAGAAACAAAGAGAGAGGACCCAAATAAACCAAATCAGAAATGAAAGAGGAGAAATAACAAGAGACCCCAACAAAATACAAAGGATTGTTAAAAAATACTATCAATAACTCTATTTCCAACCTGGAGGAAATGGACATATTCCTAGAAAAATACAACCTTCCAAAACTCAATCTGGAAGAATCTAAACACCTCATTAGGCCAATAACTATGGAACAAATTGAAGCAGTCATCAAAAAACTTCCAGCAAACAAAAGCCCGGGGCCAGATGGTTTCACAGGGGAGTTCTACCAAACATTCAAGGAAGAACTAAAACCTATCCTCCTCAGACTATTTCAAAAAATTCAAGATGAAGGAACACTTCCAAGGTCCTTCTATGAAGCCAGCATCACCCTAATACCAAAACCAGATAAAGACAAGACAATGAAAGAGAATTATAGGCCAATATCCCTCATGAACATAGCTGCCAAAATACTCAACAAAATTCTAGCAAATCAGATCCAGCAGTACATCAGAAAGATAATACACCATGACCAAGTAGGATTTATCCCAGGGATGCAAGGATGGTACAATATCTGCAAATCAATAAACATGATACATCACATAAACAAAGTGAGAGATAAAAATCAGATAGTCATATCAATTGATGCAGAAAAAGCATTTGACAAAATCCAATACCCTGTCTTGATAAAAACTCTCAGCAAGGTGGGAATAGAAGGATCATACCTCAACATAATAAAAGCCATATATGATAAACCCACAGCCAACATCAGACTCAATGGGCAAAAACTAAAACCATTTTCTCTAAGAACAGGAACAAGACAGGGATGCCCACTCTCACCACTCCTGTTCGACATAGGACTGGAAGTATTAGCCATTGCAATTAGACAAGAAGAATAAATAAAAGGCATCCAAATTGGAAAAGAAGAAGTAAAGCTGTCCTTATTTGCAGATGACATGATATATTTTTTTAAATTTCTTTATTGATTAAGGTGTCACATATTTGTCCTCATCCCCCCATTCCCATCCCACGCCCCTCCCCACGGATGCCCCAAACCCCTGTTGAACTTAACCATTGGTTAGGCTCATATGCATGCACACAAGTCCTTTGGTTGATCTCTCCCCCCTCCCCCCACCTTCCCCTATCCTTCTCTGAGGCCCGATAGTCCAATCGATGCCTCCTTGTTTCTGGTTCTGTGCTTGTTCATCAGTCTATGTTGTTCATCATTTCCCCTAGATGAGCGAGATCATGTGTCACTAGAGATATACTTATAAGAACTGAATGTGAGACGAGCAATAATAGTTATGCTGACAGGCAAATGAATCAGTCTGTAGTGAGTTTCTTTCTGGACCAACAGTTCTTTTGAGACCCAATTTCAATGTCCACCAGTTCCTTATGTGTACATGTCGGCACTGACCCCTCAGCACTGGATGGTGGACAAATGGTGGTAACTGAGGTCCGACTCCCTCTGGTTTGGTCTCGGCCGGACCCAGGGGCACGGCTTCACCCGGACTCAGGGGCACGTGGCCTCACCTGGACCCAGGTGCATGCGGCCTCACCCAGACCCAGGACCCAGCCTCACCCGTATCCAGGGGCACACAGCCTCACCCAGACCCGGGATCCAGCTTCACCCGGACCCAGGGGCGCGTGGCCTCACCCAGACCCAGGTGCGCGTGGCCTCACCCAAACCCGGGACCCAGCCTCACCCAGATCCAGGGGCACACGGCCTCAACCGGACCCGGGATCCAGCTTCACCCGGACCCAGGGGCGCGAGGCCTCACTTGGACCCAGGGGCGCGTGACCTCTCCCAGACCCAGCGGCGCGTGGCCTCACCCAGGCCCGGGACCCAGCCTCACCCGGACCCAGGGGCACACGGCCTCACCCGGACCTGGGATCTGGCTTCACCCAGACCCAGGGGCGCGTGGCCTCACCTGGACCCAGGCACGCGTGGCCTCTCCTAGACCCAGGGTCGTGTGGCCTCACCCGGATCCAGGGGCGCACGGCCTCACCCGGACCCGGGACCCAGCCTCACCCGGACCCAGGGGCACACGGCCTCACCCGGACCCAGGATCTGGCTTCACCCGGACCCAGGGGCGCGTGGCCTCACCTGGACCCAGGCACGCGTGGCCTCTCCTAGACCCAGGGGCGCGAGGCCTCACCCGGACCCAGGGGCGAATGGCCTCTCCCAGACCCGGGACCCAGCCTCACCCGAATCCAGGGGCACAAGGCCTCGCCTGGACCCAGGATTCAGCTTCACCCGGACCCAGGGGTGCATGGCCTCACCCGGACCAAGGGGTGCTTGGCCTCTCCCAGAGCCAGCGGTGTGCGGCCTCACCTGGGCCTAGGACCCAGCCTCACCCGGATCCAGGGGCACACGGCCTCACCCAGACTAAGGGGCGCGTGGCCTCACCCGGGCCCGGGACCCAGCCTCACCCAGATCCAGGGGCACACGGCCTCACCCGGACCCAGGATCCAGCTTCACCCGGACCCAGGGGCGCGTGGCCTCACCCGGACCCAGGCGTGCATGGTCTCACCCGGACCTAGGTGCACACGGCCTCACCCAGACCCGGGATCCAGCCTCACCCTGACCCAGGGGCACATGGCCTCACCCGGACCCGGGACCCAGCCTCACCCGGATCCAGGGGCACATGGCTTCACCCGGACCCGGGATCCGGCTTCACCCGGACCAAGAGGCACGTGGCCTCTCCCGGACCCAGGGGCATGTAACCTCACATGGGTCCAGGGGCACACGGCCTCACCCGGACCCGGGAACCAGCTTCACCCGGACCCAGGGGCACGTGGCCTCACCCGGGCCCGGGACCCAGCCTCACCCGGATCCAGGGGCACACGGCCTCACCTGGACCCAGGATCTGGCTTCACCCGGACCCAGAGGCGCGTGGCCTCACCCGGACCCAGGGGCGCGTGGCCTCTCCTAGACCCAGGGTCGCGTGGCCTCATCCGGATCCAGGGGCGCACGGCCTCACCTGGACCCGGGACCCAGCCTCACCCGAATCCAGGGGCACACGGCCTCGCCCGGACCCAGGATTTAGCTTCACCCGGACCCAGGGGCGCATGGCCTCACCCGGACCCAGGGGTGCGTGGTCTCTCCCAGACCCAGGGGCGCGTGGCCTCACCCGGGCCCGGGACCCAGCCTCACCCGGATCCAGGGGCACACGGCCTCACCCGGACACGGGATCTGGCTTCACCCAGACCCAGGGCGCATGGCCTCTCCTAGACCCATGGTCGCGTGGCCTTATCCGGATCCAGGGGCGCACGGCCTCACCCAGACGCGGGACCCAGCCTCACCCAAATCCAGGGGCACACGGCCTCGCCCGGACCCAGATTCAGCTTCACCCGGACCCAGGGGTGCATGGCCTCACCCGGACCCAGGGGCGCGTGGCCTCACCCAGACCCAGGGGCGTGTGGCCTCACCCGGGCCCGGGACCCAGCCTCACCCAGATCCAGGGGCACACGGCGTCACCCGGTCCCGGGATCCAGCTTCACCCGGACCCAGGGGCGCGTGGCCTCACCAGGTCCAGGGGCGCACGGCCCCACTCGGACCCAGGATCCAGCCTCATCTGGACCTAGGGGCGCATAGCCTCACCCTGACCCAGGGGGGCGGCCCCACCTGGGCCCTGGACCCAGCCTCACCCGGACCCAGGAGCGTGTGGCCTTACCTGGATCCAGGGGCATGTGGCCTCGCCCGGACCCAGAACCCAGCCTCACCCGGACCCAGGGGCGCGCAGCCTCACCCAGACCCGGGTCCCAGCGGGGTTTCGTCTTCTTGATCCCAATTCCTGTTGGTCAATTCCCTCTCAGCAATTCCTTTGGCCATTTTCTCAGAGCTCCAGGGCGGCTGCTGCAGAACTCGTTGGGCGGCGGGCTCGGCGAAGCTCCAGTGTGCCTGGTGCGCGGCGGTGGGCTGGTCCGGTGTCGCTGCATCGGCCCTTGGGTCTGCAGCGGTGGCCGGTCGCCGAGCGTGCGCACCTGGCCACTTCCGGGGCCTTGAGATTCTTGAAGGACTCGGAGGTCAGCAAGCACGGAGTCTCCCACCCCATGTCTCCCAGGGGCTCATCTGTCCGTGCTCGGCAGCGAGTGGAGCCGTCCCCTCAGCCGGAGACCGCCAGGGGAACTGCGCCGAGCACGTTCCAGGCTGCCATTGTGTCGCCTGAGCTGTAGTTCTTAAAGTGTGGTCTTTGGGTCACCGGCATCAGCATCATCCCGCATACCCCTCTCTTTTATTCTAGTTGTAGAGCATCTGCTCAGCCAGCCCTCAGGTGGTTCTGGATGGTGTCTGCTCTGCTCTCCCATCGTAGTCTCAAAATTGTTGTGGTAGGCAACAATCAGGCTTCCACCCTATGCCTCCATCTTGGTCCTCCTTTGTATAGTTAAGTCTTGATTGTTGTTGGTGTCACTGGTAGGAATTGTCCTCCAGGCCAATTGGCCGTGAGGACCCTCTTTGTCTATAAAGGAAGAGTTGCTGTGCAGCAGACACGTTTATGGGCCGGGTCTTGGTGCAGCAAGGCTTTGGCGCTCACTGAGTCTGCCTCTTGAATGTGTCCCTTATGCAAGTGGTTGAAATCTGGTGTCATCTCACACCGACCACTAGATGCCCTCGTTTCTGGGTCTCCAATGGAGTGTAGGTCAGCTACTGCCTGAGGCCACTCAGCAGGGATTACAGCAAAAACTGCAGTTTCCTCCTCCTGTCTGAGTGGCCCTGGAGCAGTCCGACTAGAACCTCAGTTTATCTGGTCAAGCTGCCACAGGGCAGGCCACCCACATGCAAAAGCCTCTGCTTGGAGCCCAGGTGGGCCTGCAAGACTTGCGGGGTGGGTCTGCACAAAGTGCGGGGCGGGTCCCAGGGCAGGGCGGGTCTCAGGCCGGGGCGGGGTCTCAGGGCACCACCAGGCCATGGTGTGGGGAACCACAATGGCTGCAAGTCTGCTTTTTCTGCTTTCCACGTTTCTAAGCCTCCTCGTTCCGCACTCCAGTGCAGCAAACACTGATTGCTGGGCGCACCTCCGCAAGGAAGTTATTCCCACTGTCCGACATGAAGGCCAAGAGTCCAGCCTCTCCCCGCAGGTGTCTGGGTCTCCTGCACGTCCCCAGAAGCTGGATTTCAGGGTGATGGGGAGCTAATCTCCCCTAGGGTTGGAAAAAAAGCCGCACGACCCTTCCCCCACCACCAGCCCGACCCACGCACCTCCACACCTCATCCCCTCCGAGTTCGCTCTTTCCTCTTCCCTCTTAGCTGTAAATCCACCATTCAGCCAGCTCTCCTGTGGATCTGGGTGGCAGACGATCTATCCTCCAGTTGTAGTTTTGAAATTGCTGTGCGCGGCGCAGTTCATTTGTTTAACTTTGCCGCCTTCTTGGTTCTCCTCTGTCAAAATGGCTAAAGGACTTGAATGTAAGATGGGAAATCCTAAGAATCCTCCAAGTCAGTGTCGGCGGCCTCCGGGGCCCTGAGGATCTCACTGGGCAGCTCGGCCAGGTCGGTGACGCAGATGGGCCCGTCCTGCAGAAAGATGGTCTCTTCCTTCACCGAGAGCCACTGCGCCGAGTCCGTGGTCGCCGCCACAGCGGCTGCCGTGGCGCCCACGAGCTCATAGCCCCGGCTGCGGTGCTGACTGAGAGGAGCAGCCGCCAGGTCTGGAGAGATGCGAGCAGGAGTCCCTGCGCTCACCAGTCCATCTTTTAGTTGTATTTCCGAAACTTCCATGCGAGGCAACAGATCAGCTGTTCACCTCTGCTGCCATCTTGGCTCCTCCCAGATGACATGATATTGTACATAAAAAACCTGTAAGACTCCATCAAGAAAAACTGTTAGACTTAATAAATGAATTTGGCAATGTAGCAGGATACAAAATTAACGCCAATAAATCTATGGCCTTTCTATACACCAATAGTGAACTTACAGAAAGAGAGACTAAAAAAGGAATCCCATTTACCATCGCACCAAAAAAATTAAGATACCTAGGAATAAACTTAACTAAGGAGGTAAAAGACCTATACGCAGAAAACTACAGGACACTTAAAAAGAGATAGAGGAGGATGTAAACAGATGGAAGAACATACCGTGTTCATGGATGGGTAAAATCAACATCATTAAAATGTCCATACTACCCAAAGCAATCTATAGATTCAATGCACTTCCCATTAAAATACCAATGGCATATTTCACAGACCTAGAAAGAACTCTCCAAAAATTCATCTGGAATAAAAAAAGACCCTGAATAGCCACAGCTATCCTGAGAAAGAAGAACAAAGTAGGTTGGATCTCAATACCAGATTTCAAGCTGTATTACAAAGCCACTGTTCTCAAAACAGCCTGGTACTGGCACAAGAACAGATATATAGACCAATGGACTAGAATAGAGAACCCAGATATCAACCCAAACCACTACGCTCAATTAATATTTGACAAAGGAGGCAAGAGTATACAATGGAGTCAAGACAGTCTCTTCAATAAATGGTGTTAGGAAAATTGGACAGATACATGCAAAAAAAAATGAAACTAGACCATCAACTTACACCATACACAAAAATAAACTCAAAATGGATAAAGGACTTAAACATAAGACGGGAAACCATAAAAATACTAGAAGAATCCACAGGCAGAGAAATCTCAGACATATGCTGAAGCAATTTCTTCACCGATACTGCTCCTAGGGTAATGGAAACTAAAGAGAAAATTAACAAATGGGACTACATCAAAATAAAAAGCATTTGTACAGCAAAGGAAACCATCAACAAAACAACAAGAAAGCCCACTCTATGGGAGAACATATTTGCAAATGCTATCACTGATAAAGGTTTAATCTCCAACATCTACAGGCAGCTTATGCAACTTAATAAAAGGAAGATAAATGATCCAATAAAAAAATGGGCAACGGGCCTAAATAGAATCTTTTCCAAAGAAGACAGAAGGAAGGCCAAGAGACACATGAAAATATGCTCAAAGTCACTAATTATCTGAGAGATACAAATCAAAACAACAATGCGGTACCATCTCACACCTTTCAGAATGGCAATCATCAACAAATCAACAAACGACAAGTGCTGGTGAGGATGCGGAGAGAAAGGAACCCTCGTGCACTGCTGGTGGGAATGCAGACTGGTGCAGCCACTGTGGAGAACAGTATGGAGTTTACTCAAAAAAACTAAAAATGAAACTCCCATTTTACCCAGTGATTCCACTTCTAGGAATATATCCCAAGAAACTAGAAACACCAATCAGAAAGGATATATGCACCCCTATGTTCACAGCAGCACAATTCACCATAGCTAAGATTTGGAAACAGCCTAAATGCCCATCAGCAAATGAGTGGATTAGAAAACTATGGTACATCTACACAATGGAATACTACGCTGCTATAAAAAAGAAGGAACTTTTACCATTTGCAGCATCATGGATGGACCTGGAGAGCATTATGCTAAGTGAACTAAGCCAGGCAAAGAAAGAAAAATACCACATGATCTCACTTATTTATGAAAAATAAAGAACATTATAACCTGATGAACAAAAAGATAGATAAAGAGGCAGTAAAGCACCGAACAGACTGTCAAATTACAGCGATAAGGCTCGGGAGTGTTGGGGAGGTGGGGGAAAGAGATCAACCAAAGGACTTGTATGCATGCATATAAGCACACCAATGGACACAAGACAGTAGAGGGGGATTGGGATGAGGGCATGCGACAGGGGGTATGGGAGGCTGGGGGAAGGTCAATGGGGAAAAAAAGGAGACATATGTACTAATATATGTAACAGTTTAAACAATAAAACTAAATCAATCAATCAACAAATGACAAGTGCTGGCAAGGATGTGGAGAAAAAGCAGCCCTCATGCACTGCTGGTGGGAATGCAGACTGGTGCAGCCACTGTGGAGAACAGTATGGAGTTTCCTCAAAAAACTAAAAATGGAACTCTCATTTGACCCAGTAATCCCACTTCTAGGACTATATCTCAAGAAACTAGAAACACCAATCAGAAAGGATATATGCACTCCAATGTTCATAGCAGCACAATTTACAATAGCTAAGATTTGAAAACAACCTAAGTGCCCATCAGAAGATGAGTGGTTTAAAAAACTGTGATACATCTACACAAGGGAATACTACACCTCTATAAAAAAAGGAACTTTTACCATTTGCAACAGCATGGATGGAACTAGAGAGCACTATGCTAAGTGAAATAAGCCAGTCAGAGAAAGATAAATATCACATGATCTCACTCATATGTGGAATATAATGATCAACATAATTTGATGAACAAGAATAGATCCAGAGAATAATGGCAAGGGAGTGGGGATTAGAGAGCAACCAAACGACTTGTATGCATGCATATTAGCATAACCAATAGACACAGACACTGGGGTGGTGGGGGCTTGCCCGGGGTGGAAATGGCTGGCGGGGGGGGGGAGTCAATTGGGGAAAAAGGAGACATATGTAAACTTTAGACAATAAATTTTAACAAAATTCCTTTTGAGTTTTTCATTGCTAGTGTATAGAAATAAAACTATTTTTTCTGTGCTGATCTTATAGCCTGTAATGTTATTGAACTTGCTTATAAGCTCTAATAGTTTTAGAGATTTCTTTAAATTTTAAAACATAGTTGTGTAATGTCTCCTATTAGTAGAGATAATGTTAAATCCTCTTTTCTGATGTAGATGCTATTTGTTTCTTTTTGAAACTACTTTTTATTCTTAAATTACAGTTGATGTACAATATCATATTAGTTTCATGTGCACAACCCCATGACCAGACATTGTTATCACTCTGATAAATCTAGTACCCATCTGATACTATATATTGTTATTACAATATTATTTGATCATTTACATCCCCATGACCATTCTTCACTATCAATTTGTACTTCTAAATCCCTTTACCTTTTCCACCCATTCTCCCAACCCCCCTTCCATCTGGCAATCATTAAAATGTTCTTTGCATCTCTGAGTCTGTTTCTGTTCTACTTGTCCATTTATTTATTTTTTTAGATTTCACATGTAAGTGAAATAATCTGGCATTTGTCTTTTTCTGTTTGACTTATTTTACTAAGCACAATAACCTCTAGGTCCAATCCATGCTGTTGCAGATGGCAATATTTCATTGTTGTTTTTTTTGTGGATGAATCATGTTTTCTTGTATATATGTACCACTTCTTCTTTATCCATTTATCTACCGATGGACACATAGGTTGTTGCTTCCATATCTTGGCTATTGTAAGTAATGCTGCAATAAACGTATGAATGTGTATGTCTTTTAGATTTAGTGTTTTGAGTTTCTTCAGATAAATACCCAGAAGAAGAATTGTGGGTCCTTCTTTGTCTCTTGTTATAGCCTTTGTTTTAAAGTCTATTTTGTCTGTATAAGTATTGCTACACCAGTTTTCCCCCCCATTTTCATGAAATATCTTTTCCCATCACTTTGCTTTCAGTCTGTGTGTCTTTCAATTGGAAGTGAGTCTCTTGTAGACAGCATATATAAAGGTCTTGTTTTTTTATCCATTCAGCCACTGTATGTTTTTTATTGGAGCATTTGACATTTGCATTTAAAGTAATTGTTTTTTAATCTCTTCTCTCATTGTTAAATATCTTTTAAAATTATTTTTTATTTTTCAATTACAGTTGACATACAATATTATTTCATTTTCATGTATATAACATAATGTTTAGACATTTATGTAGCTTAAGAAGTGATCGCCCCAATAAATCTAGTACCTATCTGACACCATACATAATTACAACATTATTGACAATATTTCCTATGCTATACTTTACACCCCCATGACTATTTTGTAACTATCAACTTGTACTTCTTAATTCTTTCACCTTCCCTCCCCCCCCCATTCCTCGAATCCCCTCCCATCTGGCTATCATCATATGTTCTTTGTATCTCTGAGTCTGTTTGTTTGGTTTATTCGTTTATTTTGTTTTTTAGATTCCACATATAAGTAAAATCATATGACATTTGTCTTTCTCTTGTCTGGCCTATTTCATTCAGAACAATACCCTCTATGTCAATCCATGTTGTTGCAGATGGCAGGATTTCATTTTTTTGTATGGCTGAGTTATATTGCATTGTATGTATGTACCACATCTTCTTTATCCATTCATTTACTGATGAACAACACTTCAGTGGTTTCCATATCTTGGCTATTATAAATAATCCTGCAATGAACATAAGGATGCATTTGTCTTTTCAAATTAGTGTTCTGAATTTCTTTGGATAAATACCCAGAAGTGGAATTACTGGATTCTTCTTTGTTACTTGTTAAAGCTTTTGTTTTAAAGTCTGTTTTGTCTGGTTTAAGTCTATTTTGCCATTTTTTGTGTGTGTTTTTCTATTGTCATGACATTTCTTTTTTCAGACCTTTACTTTCAGTCTATCTGTGTCTTTTGTTCTGAAGTCTCTTATAGACAGCATATGTAAGAACTGTGTTCTCATCCATTTAGCCACCTGTCTTTTGATTGGAGCACTTAATTATTAAAATTTTAAGTAATTGTTGATAGAGACCTGGCTGGGTAGCTCAGTTGGTTGGAGTGTCATCATGATATGCCAAGGTTGGGATTAGATCTCCTGTTGGGGCACATAAAAGAGGTAACCAATAGATGCATAAATAAGTATAGCAGCAAATCAAAGTTTCTCTCTTTCTCTCTCTCTCCCCATCTTCCCTTCTCTCAACAAATTAGTGTTCTGAATTTCTTTGGATAAATACCCAGAAGTGGAATTACTGGATTCTTCTTTGTTATTTGTTACAGCTTTTGTTTTAAAGTCTGTTTTGTCTAGTTTAAGTCTATTTTGCCCTTTTTTGTGTGTTTTTCTATTGTCATGAAATTTCTTTTTTTTAGATCTTTACTTCCAGTTCCATCCTAGCTGTTACAAATGGTAAAAGTTCCTTCTTTTTAATAGCAGTATAGTAATCCAATGTGTAGATGTACCACAGTTTTTTAATCCACTCATCTGCTGATGGGCACGTAGGCTGTTTCCAAATCCTAACTATTGTAAATTGTGCTGCTATGAACATAGGGGTGCATATATCCTTTCTGATAGGTATTTCTGTTTTCTTGGGATATAGTCCTAGAAGTGGGATCACTGGGTAAAATGGGAGTTCCATTTTTAACTTTTTCAGGAAACTCCATACTGTTCTCCACAGTGGCTGCACCAGTCTGCATTCCCACCAGCAGTGCAGGAGGGTTCTTTTTCTCCGCATCCTCGCCAGCGCTTGTCATTTGTTGATTTGTTGATGATAGCCATTCTGACAGGTGTGAGATGGTATCTCGTTGTTTTGATTCGCATCTCTCAGATGATTAGTGACTTTGAGCATGTTTTCATATGTCTCTGGGCTTCTGTATGTCCTCTTTTGAAAAGTGTCTATTTAGATCCTTTGACCATTTTTTGATTGGATCATTTATCTTCATTTTATTAAGTTGTATGAGTAAATTTTGGAGATTAAACCTTATCTGAAACATCATTGGCAAATATGTTCTCCCATCCAGTGGGCTTTCTTGTGTTGTTTTGTTTGTTTGTTTGTTTGTTTTGTTTGTTTGTTGTGGTTTTTTTTTTTTGGTGGTTTCTTTTGCTGTGCAGAAGCTTTTTATTTTGATGTAGTCCCATTTGTTTATTTTCTCCTTAGTCTCCATTGCCCTAGGATCTGTGTCTGTAAAGATATTGCTACGACATATGTCTGCTATTTTGCTGCCTATGGAGTCTTGTAGGATTTTTATGGTTTCCTGTCTTACATTCAAGTCCTTTAGCCATTTTGAGTTTGTTTTTGTTTTTTGTGTATGGTGTAAGTTAGTGATCTAGTTTTTGTGTTTTTTTTCATGTATCTGACCAAATTTCCCAGCACCAGTTATTAAAAAGACTGTTTTGACTCCATTGTATGCTCTTGCCTCCTTTGTCAAATATTAATTGAGCATAATGGCATGGGTCAATTTCTGGGTTCTCTGTTTTGTTCCATTGGTCTATATGTCTGTTCTTGTGCCAGTACCAGGCAGTTTTGAAAACCATGGCTTGGTAATATAGCTTGATATCTGGTGTTGTGATCCCTCCAACTTTGTTCTTTTTTCTCAGGATTTCTGTGGCTATTCAGGGTATTTTTTTTATTCCAGATTAATTTTTGAAGAGTTTGATCTAGATCTTTGAAATATGCCATTGGTACTTTAATGGGTATTGCATTGAATCTGTAGATTGCTTTGGGTAGTATGGACATTTTAATAATGTTGATTCTACCAATCCATGAACATGGTATGTTCTTCCATTTGTTTATGTCTTCCTCTATCTCTTTTTTCAATGTCCCACAGTTTTCCAAGTATAGGTCTTTTATGTCCTTAGTTAAGTTTATTCCTATGTATCTTAATTTTTTGGTGCAATGGTAAATGGGATTGCTTTTTTGTTTGTTTCTCTTTCTGAAAGAAAGGGTGTTGGATTTTGTCAAATGCTTTTTCTGCATCGATTGATATGATTATGTGATTTTTGCCTCTCAATTTGTTTATGTAATGTATCACATTTATTGATTTGTGGATATTGTACCATCCTTGCATCCCTGGGATAAATACCACTTGGTCATATATATAAAGGCAGTGACCATAATGACTGAAGGCTCAACCGAACACCAGAAGTCAGTCCTGTAGTCAGCACGGTGGCCCAGCACTTACTGTTGAGGGGGCTGCAGATCAGGCCTGGAGAGAGAAGCAGGTTCTGATCTGCAGCCTCTGTGGCAGCTATTGATCATCCCTTGCCTCTCTCTTTCTCTCCGGGCCTCCGCAGAGGTTGCTGATCAGCCCCGCCTCTCTGATCAGGTCTGGAGATAGGTCCGGATACACTGACTGGCATAGGAACTGACCAATCAGAACCAAATCTGGGTGAACTGCGAGGGGCCAATGGCTGCCTAGGAGGCGGGGCTTTTGATGCTGACTGGCATAAAAACTGAAAAATCAGAACCTAATCTGGGTGAACTGCAAAAGCGAAACCTAAGGTGGGGTCTGAGGAGGTGTTGTAAGGCAGTTTGGGGTGAGATCAGGCAGGCAGGGGAGGGCAGTTTGGGGAAAGATCAGGACAGCAGGGGAGGGCCATTGGGGGCAAGATCAGGCCAGCAGGGAAGGGCAGTTGCGGGCAAACGGGCCGGCAGGGGAGGGGAGTTGGGGGGAGAGATTAGGCTGGCAGGGGAGGGCATTTAGGGGTGATCAGAAAGGCAGAGGCAGTTAGGGGCAATTTGGCAGGCAGTCAGAGGGGTTAGGGGCAATCAAGCAGGCAGGCAGAGGCATTTAGGGGTGATCAGGCAGGCAGGCAGGTGAGTGGTTAGGAGCCAGTGCTCCTAGATTGCGAGAGGGATGTCGACTGCCAGTTTAGGCCCAATACTTGTGGGATTGGTCTAAACCGGCAGTCAGACATCTCCCAAGGGGTCCCCAATTGGATAGGGTGCAGGCTGGGCTGAGGGAATCCCCCAATGCACGAAAATTGTGCACTGGGCCACTAGTTGGTGTATAAATAGGCTGTAGATTTCTTGAGGTTCATTTTGTATCCTGCTACATTGCCAAATTCATTTATTAGGTCTAGTAGTTTTTTTATGGAGTCTTTGGGGTTTTCTATGTGTAGTATCATGTCATCTGCGAAAAAGGACAGTTTTACTTCTTCTTTTCCAATTTGGATGCCTTTTCTTTCTTCTTCTTGTCTGATCGCTATGGCTAGCACTTCCAATACTATATTGAACAGGAGTGGTAAAAGTGGACATCCCTGTCTTGTTCCCGTTCTTAAGAGAAATGAGTTTAGTTTTTGCCCATTAAGTATGATATGGGTTTGTCGTAGAAGGCTTTCATTACGTTGAGGTATGATCCCTCTATTCCCACTTTGCTGAGTGTTTTTATTAAGAAAGGGTGTTGGGCCCTGGCCGGTTTGGCTAAGTGGATGGAGCATCAGCCTGCGGACTCAGGGGTCCCAGGTTCGGTTCCGGTCAAGGGCATGTGCCTTGGTTGCGGGCACATGCCCAGTGGGGAGTGTGCAGGAGGCAGCTGATCAATGTCTCTCTCTCATCGATGTTTCTGGCTCTCTCTCCCTCTCCTTTCCTCTGTAAAAAATCAATAAATACATTTTTTTAAAAAAGAAAGGGTGTTGGATTTTGTCAAATGCTTTTTCTGCATCGATTGATATGATTATGTGATTTTTGCCTCTCAATTTGTTTATGTAATGTATCACATTTATTGATTTGTGGATATTGTACCATCCTTGCATCCCTGGGATAAATACCACTTGGTCATGGTGTATGATCTTTCTAATGTAATGCTGAATCCAATTTTCTAGAATTTTGTTGTGGATTTTAGCATCTATGTTCACCAAGGATCTTGGCCTGTAGTTCTCTTTTTTTGTGGTGTCTTTATCTGGTTTTGGAATTAGGGTACATCTGGCTTCATAGAAAGAGCTTGGAAGTATTCCTTCCTCTTCAATTTTTTGGAATAGTCTGAGGAGTATACGTTTTAGTTCTTTGAATGCTTGGTAGAACTCCCCTGTAAAGCCATCTAGACCAGGGCTTTTGTTTGCTGAAGATTTTTGATCACTGCTTCAATTTCTTTGGTAGTTATCAGCCAAAAGGAAATTTAAAAGACAATTTTATTTATAACTAGTGGCCCAGTGCATGAAATTCGTGCATGGGAGGGGGTTGTCCCTCAGCCCAGCCTGCACCCTCTCCAATCTGGGACCCCTCGAAGGATGTTCTACTGCCGGTTTACAGGGATCGGGCCTAAACCGGCAGTCGGACATCCCTCTCACAATCCAGGACTGCTGGCTCCTAACCACTCACCTGCCTGCCTGCCTGATTGCCCCTAACCACTATGCCTGCTGGCCTGCTCTCCCCCAACTGCCCCCACCGCCAGCCTGCTTGCCCCCAAATGCCCCCCCTGCCGGCCTGCTTGCCTTCAACTGCCCCCCCTGTCAGCCTGCTTGCCCCCAACTGCCCCCCCTGCCAGCCTGCTTACCCCAAACTGCCCCCCCTGCTGGCCTGCTTGCCCCCAACTGCCCACCCCTGCTGGCCTGCTTGCCCCCAACTGGCCCCCCCCCACCGGCCTGATCACCACCAATGGCAGCCCCACCTGCCTGATCACCCACAACTGCTGTCCCATCCTGGCCTGATCACCCACAACTGCCCTCCCTTCTTGGCCTCTAACCGCCTCTACCTCGGCCCCGCCACCATGGCTTTGTCCAGAAGAATGTCCAGAAGGTATCCTGGAAGGTCTTCAGTCTAAGTAGCATATTACCCTTTTATTAGTGTAGATAGAGGCCTGGCATATGGGTGGAGGCCAGCTGATCTGCCCTGAAGGGTGTCCGGATCAGGGTGGGGGTTCCCTTGGGGCATGGGGCAGCCTGGGTGAGGGGCTTGTGGTGGTTTGCAGGCTGGCTATGCCCCCATGGGGTGAGGGTCCCCGCTGGTAGGGCGTGGCCAGCCTGGGTGAGGGACTGATGGCTGTTTGAAGGCTGGCCATGCCCCCCAGTGGGGACCCTCACCCCATGGGGGCATGGCTAGCCTGGGTGAGAGGCTGAGGGCTGTTTTCAGGCTGGCCATACCTCCTTCAGGGTGAGGGTCCCCGCTGGGGTGCCTGGCCAGCCTAGGTGAGGGGCTGATGGCTGTTTGCAGGCTGGTCATGCCCTCCAGCTGGGACTCTTACTCCATGGGGTGTGACCAGCCTGGGTAAGGGGCTGAGTGCCGTTTTCAGGCTGGCCACATCCCCCGGCGACCCAGGCTCCCAGCCCCTCCTTTTTTTTCCAGTCCCTCTTTGAATGGAGGCCAGGGCGGGCTGGAAGCCTGAATTGCCCCCAGTGACCCAGGCCTCCAGCCACTCCTTCAGCAGTGGCCAGGGTGGGCTGGAAGCTTGGCTTCCTCCATCGCTGGGGGCAACAGCCTCCTGCTCGCTCCAGCTCCATGGCCACCTCCATCTTTGTTGGGTTAATGTGCATACTCACTCCTGATTGGCTGGTGGGCATAGCAGAGGGACAGTCAATTTGCATGTTTCTCTTTTATTAGTGTAAATAATATCAAGACAAAAAAATTCCATTAAGCAATGTCACCTCAATAAATTTATTTTAAAAAATATATAATACTTAGAAACAGATTTAACAAAAACGTAAAAGACTTGGACATTGAAAACTAAAAACTTCACTGACCAAAATTAAAAACCTAAAAAATGGTAAGTTATCCTGTGTTCATAAATTGGAAGACTTAATATTGTCAAGATGGCAATACTCCCCTAACTGGTCTACAATATTAGCACAATCCCAGAAAAATCCCTGCTGGCTTCTTTGCAAAAATTGACAACTGATACAGAAGTGCAAGGGACCTAAAATAGCTTTAAAAAATCTTGAAAAAGAAAAACAAATTTGGATGACTCATATATCCCAATTTCAAAACTTACTACAAAGGAAGATCCAAGATGGCTGCTGATGGGATGGCAGGCTGCAAGATAGTGTGTGAGTGAGAGAGTGAAAGGAGAGTGCATGGTTGTGCAGGGAGTGTCTGTATTTGTGAGTGAGGGACAGCTATATTCCATGGGACTGTTGGTGACTGGCAGACCAGGCTCCCCTGGCTGGGCAACCTCTACTGTTGCTGAAATCTCTCCTGGAGCAGCCAGCTCTGCCGTAAGGACCACGCCATTTTGAAGGGGAGACCGGCTGTGATCAGAGGCTTACCTTCAACCGGGGAGACCTCGGATACCTCCTGGGACCCTACAACCACAATGCCCAGGGACCAGATGCCTTAGCTACGAAGCCACGAACACCGAGACTCCAGCCTCCCTGGCTGTGGGCACCTAAAAAGTCTGTCCAGGGAGACAAAATGGTGGTGGAATAGATGGACGTGTCCTGAGCCTTTTCCTGGAACAGATAGAATGAGCAACTAAATCGAATAACATCCACCCTGAATTGGCGAAGTAGACTCAGCTGGTCAGACAATTCACAGCCAGGAAGGGCAGAGGACAAGTTGGAGAATGGCAAAATCAGGGATCTGGGCTGGGGAGAACTATGAGACCTCTGAGCCCAGAGGGTCAGAGGGAAACCGCACAGCACCGAGCCGTGTGCCTTGGGACAGGCACAGCGTCTGACTGTGGAAAGGAGGTCTGCAGGACTGCTGGTAGCAGGGGATTCTAGATCTAGGTCCACAGTCACGAAAGACTGAGGCCAGAGGGGGCAGTCAGGATGGCTGCCCAGACCGCACGGTGCTGGGAAGAGAGGGCCTTGCAGAGGCACAACTCTTTCACCTCTTTGTGGTCTTTGCTTTTGTTCGCTGAACCTAGTTCATAGGACCTTTTGGATACAGACACTCACCCGTGCCTGAGGTGCAGACTTCTGGAGTCTGGGGAGAGGCTGCGGCGAGTAGAGTGCCTGGGAGAGGTGGTCGCAAGTCTGGCGCTGAGTCATACCTGATGCATGGGACCTAGGTAGCCATTTTCTACTGAAGAGATAGCACCTCCCTGCAGTCTCCAGGCAAATAATACAGCCACCCCCAGACTATGCCCTGAGTGGTACAAAGGGAAAAAAATCTGAATAGTACCTAAGAGTCTACAGGGACTGGCCCAAACAGAGGCCTTCAGTCCCAGCAACAGGAAACAGGAACCACAGACAGTACAGAAGAATGGGATCTTAAACCAGCCAAAGGAATGACACTTCACTTTTTCATTTTTATTTTTATTTATTTTTTATTATTTTGTTATCTCTTGTTTTCTTTATTTTCTTTTTTTCGTTTCTTTCTTTATTTTCTATTTCTTTTAGTATTATTTTTCTATCATTCTAATTTATTTTATTTTTTAAATCCTATTTTTAAATCAATTTTTTAAATATTTTTATTATTATTACTAGAGGCCCGGTGCATGAAAATCCATGCACTGGAGAGGGTTTCCTCAGCCAGGCCTGCCCCCTCTCACAGTCTGGGAGTCATCAGGAGTGGGAGGTGAACTGGAGATCAGGGGAAGGCAATGTCCCCATCATACCTCTGCTGCTGCCACTGCAGGCAGGGCAAGCCTCAGCGGGCCCTGGTTACCTGAGACTCGGGCCGGCCCTGGGTGGCTGGGCAGCCGCCCTCCAAGGCTTTCCTGCACCTCGGCCAGCCCTGCTTGCCTGAGCCTCAGTCAGTGGGGGGTGCAGGAGGACCTGAGGCCCCTGGAGAGGCTGAGGGGACTTCAGTGGCAGGCACACAGAGCGGCCGGCCCCAGCTGAGTCTTGGAGGATACTCTCAATAACATGAGTTATAACTTCCAATTTATTGGACACCACAGACAGGCTTCAGCTTTGGTGGAGGGAGGAAGAGAGGGATGGGCAGCTTGTTGGAGGAGCCTGGGCAAGCTGTCAGTCAGTGGAGGGTGCAGGAGGACCCGAGGCCCCCAGCAAGGCTGAGGGGACTCCAGCAACAGGCGCGTGGAGCAGCCAGCCCCACCCTCACTGTGGGCACCGCCATCTTCTGATGGTCAATTTCTATATTACTCTTTATTATATAGGATTATTTTTTTCTCTTTCTCTCTCTTCTTATCCACTCATCCTCTTTCTACTTCCCCTATACTGAACTGAGGTCCTCCCCATATTCATCCAATTCTTAACTTTACTTTCTGGGTGCAGGCTCCTGTGAGTTCCGAAGTGCACTCCCCTCTGACTTGCCCAACGCTTTAGCCTCGGGCACTGTAACCATGGGAGCAGCAGACACATGAGCAGCCCGCTCCCATCCAAGGAGCAGTAGCCCTGTGAGCAGCCCGCCCCAGGGAGAGGAGCAGCAGCCTCACATGGCCTGCCCCCGTCCAAGGAGCTTCAGCTGTGCGAGTGGACCGCCACCCCATCTGAGGAGCAGCACCTGTGTGCACAACCCACCCCCATCCGAGAAGCAGCAGCTGTGTGAGCAGCCCACACTGGTCCAAGGAGTAGCCTGCCCCTGCCCGAGGAGCAGCTTCCACACGAGGCCCCCATCTGAGGAGCAGCAGCTACACAAGCATCCCACCCCCATCTGAGGAGCAGCAGCCGCACACAACCCATACCCATCCAAGGAGCAGCAGTTGCTTGAGTAGCCCACCCCATCTGAGGAGCAGCAACTGCGCCAGCAGCCTGCTCCCATTCAAGGAGCAGCAGCTGTGTAAGCGCCCCCCCTCCACCCCATCTGAGGAGCAGCAGCCCTGCGAGCATCCTGCCCCTGTCCAAGGAGCAGCAGCCTCACGAGCAGCCCATCACCATCCAAGGAGCAGGAGACCCGTGAGCAGCCCACCACTGTCCAAGGAGCAGCAGCCTCACGAGCAGCCCATCCCCGTCCGAGGAACAGCAACCATGTGCAGCCTGCCCCCATCTGAGGAGCAGCATCCCACCCCCATCCGAGGAGCAGCAACTGCGTGAGCAGCCTGCCCCTATCTGAGGAGCAATAGCCTCATGATCAGCCCACCCCAGACCAAGGAGCAGCAGCTGTGTGAGCAGCCTCACACCACCAGCCAGAGGAGCCACCACTGCTGTGAACAGCAACCACCAGAGGAGCTGCTGCCAACTTAGGAGCAGCCACAGCTGCGACCATCTGACGAGCAGCCGCTGCCACCCAAGGAGCAGCCCCTGCACGACTCGACACATAGATCCTTCAGTGAGAACAAAAATGGGTAGACAAAGAAGCCCCCAAAGGAAAGGAAAGGAGGAATTGTCAGAAAAGCAATTAAGTGAAACAGAGACATGCAATATGTCAGAAAAAGAATTCAGACTAAGGGTCATATAGTTCATAAATGGGATGGATGAAAAAAATCAACAACTAATGTAAGAATCAAGAAGAAATAGTGATATAGCTGCAATAAAAAAACACCATGGAATGTTTCAACAGTAGACAAGGAGAAGCAGAGGACCGAATTAGCGAATTAGAAGACAGGGAAGCAAAACACACCCAAACTGAACTATAATTGGAGAAAAAAATTAAAAGACAGGAGAAGAGCCAAAGGGAGCTTTGGGACAGAATGAACTGAAGCAATATACTAATAATAGGGGTTCCAGAACAACAGGAAGAGGAACAAGGGTGAGAAAACCTATTTGAAGAAATAATATCAGAAAACTTCCCTGATGTGGGGAAGAAAAATGTCACACAAGCACAGAGAGTCCCAAGACAAATGAATCCCAAAAGACCCACACAAACACACGTAATAATTACAATGGCAAATGTTAACAACAAAGAGAATCTTAAGGACTGCAAGAGAGAGACAGAAAGTTACATACAAGGGCTCTCCCATTAGACTATCAAGTGATTTCTCTACAGAAACACATCAGGCCAGAAAAGAATGGAAGGAAATTTACAAAGTGATGCAAAGCAGGGAACTAAAACCAAGAATACTCTATCCAGCAAGGCTATCATTCAAAATTAAAGGGGAAATCAGGAGCTTCACAGACAAAGAAAGGCTAAGGGAGTTTATCACTACCAAGCCAGCAATGAAAGAAATGCTAAAGTGACTGGTATAAAATGAAGAAATAAAAATGGAAGAAGGAACACATGCACAAAAAATAAAAATGGCTACAAACAAGTACCTATCGATAATAACTTTAAATGTAAATGGACTAAATGCTCCAATCAAAAGACATCCAGTGGCTGAATGGATAAAAAAAACATGACCCATATATATGCTGTCTACAAGAGATGCACCTCAGAACAAGGGACTCACACGGACTGAAAGTGAAGGGATGGAAAAATATCTTTCAGGCAAATGGAAATGAATAAAAGCTGGGATAGCAATACTTATATCTGACAAAATAGACCTCAAAATGAAGGCCATAACAAGAGATAAAGAAGGCCACTTCATAATACTAAAGGGAACAATTCAACAAGAAGATATAACTTTGGTAAACATATATGCACCCAATGCAGGAGCACACAAATACATTAAAAAACTCCTGGAAGATATCAAGGGAGAGATCAACAATAATACAATCATAGTAGGGGACTTTAATACACCACTGACATCACTGGATAAATCCTCTAGACAAAAAAAATCAGCAAAGAAACAGCAATCCTAAATGACTCACTAGATCAGATGGAATTAATTTACATCTTCAGAACATTTTACAAAGCCACAGAATATTCATTGTTCTCAAGTACACATGTGTCATTTTCAAAGATAGACCACATATTGTGGCACAAGCAAAGTCTCTTCAAATTCAAGAACATAGAAATCATCAAGCATCTTCTCAGATCACAAGGGCATAAAACTAGAAATCAACTACAATAAAAAAAAAAATCAAACACCTGGAGGCTAAATAGCATGCTTTTAAACAATGACTGGGTTACAAAAGGGATCAAAGAAGAAATAAAAAGCATCATAGCAACAAATGACAATGAAAATACAACAATCCAAAATCTATGGGACACAGTGAAAGCAGTCATGAGAGGGAAGTTCATAGCTCTGCAGGTCTGCCGCATAAAAAAAAAAAAAGGAAAAGATGGTAATAAATTATCTAACCCTACAACTCAAAGAGTTAGAAAGAGAGCAACAAGAAAAGACCAGCAAAAGCAGAAGGAAGGAAATAATAAAGATCAGAGCAGAGATAAATGACATAGAGACCAAAAAAAAAATAAAATAAAAAAGATCAAGAGAACCAAGAGCTGGTTCTTTGAACGGATGAACAAGATTGATGAACCTCTAGCCAGGCTCACCAAGAAGCAAAGAGAGAGGACCCAAACAAACAAAATCAGAAATGAAAGAGGTGAAGTAACAACCGATCCCACAGAAATACAAAGGATTGTTAAAAACATATTATGAACAACTCTATTCCAACAAAATGCACAACCTAGATGAAATGGACATATTCTTAGGAAAATACAGGCTCCCAAAACTCAATCAAGAAGAATTAAAAAAAAAAAAGCCTGAATAGGTCGATAACTATCGAAGAAATTCAAGCAGCGATCAAAAATCTTCCAGAAAACAAAAGCCCTGTTCCGGATGGCTTTACAGGAGAGTTCTACCAAGCATGCAAAGAACTAAAACCTATCCTCCTCAGACTATTCCAAAAAATTCAAGAGGAAGACATACTTCCAAGCTCTTTCTATGAAGCCAGCATTTCCCTAATTCCAAAACCAGATAATGACAGTACAAAGAAAGAGAACTACAGGCCAATATCCTTGATGAACATAGATGCTAAAATCCTCAACAAAATTCTAGCAAATTAAATTCAGCATCTATATATATAAAATGCTAATATGCTAAGTGTCCGTCTGGGTAATGACCTCACATAGCAACGCCTGGCTTCCTCTCCTTAGAGACTAGCCTCCTTGCTGTTTCTTCAGCCTAGGAATATGACTTGCTTTATAGCCAGGTGGAAACATTTTATACTTTAACCAATGTCTGTGAAGCGTTTTCCCATGCCTCATCTCATTTGATCCTCACAGAAGTCCTGGAGTAGGTAGATAGGAGACTTGGTGAAATTCTATTTTCTTTTAATTAACCAGAAAATGGAGACTTAGAAAGCTTAGAAACTTGACTCAACTGAAAAGAAGTAAGAAATGGGGACCTTGAAAATGACTTCAGGTTTTCTCACTGCACAGAATATAGTGAAGCACTGCTGCAGTTAAATATTTTACCCTTTATTCTCCCTGTGTGATCTACAATAATAATCTGCTTCGTGTTGATATTTACTTCTGTGTTGCTGACAATTATCTGAAAGAGAAGTTGGGGTGCTTCACTGGGCTGGAAAAAGTTTAGCTAAATCAGAAAGCAGGTCTAATTAAGAAAATTTATCTATATATGTAAAGCTCTCACTGGTGCCAATCACACGTGCGTGTTCCATCTCTCAATTTGATCATGAAATTGGTTGACACTTCTATTATAGAGGAAGGGCAAATAGCAATATTAAAATATTTCTCCTAATTAATTTCCTTTCAATGGGCATGAATCTATGCACCGGGCCACTAGTTACAATAGAAAGATCATATACCATGACAAAGTGTGATTTATTCCGGGATGCAAGAGTGGTACAATATCCACAAATCAATAAATATGATACATCACATAAACAAAATGAGAGACAAAAATCACGTAATCATATCAATCGATGCAGAAAAAGCATTTGACAAAATCCAACACCCTTTCTTGATAAAAAAAAAAAAAAACTCTTAGCAAAGTGGGAATAGAGGGATCATACCTCAACATAATAAAAGCCTTATACGACAAACCTACAGCCCACATCATACTCAATGGGCAAAAACTAAATTCATTTCCCCTAAGAATGGGAACAAGACAGGGATGCCCACTTTCATCACTCCTGTTCAATATAGTACTGGAAGTGCTAGCCATAGCAATCAGACAAGAAGAAGAAAGAAAAGGCATCCAAATTGGAAAGAAGAAGTAAAACTGTCTTTATTCACAGATGACATGATATTATACATATAAAACCCCAAAGACTCCATCAAAAAACTACTGGACCTAATAATTGAATTTGGCAAAGTAGCAGGATATAAAATCAACACCCAGGAATCTATGGCCTTTTTATACACTAATAATTACCTCACAGAAACAGAAGTGAAAAAAAAAAAAACAATCCCATTTACCATTGCATCAAAAAAATTAAGTTACCTAGCAATAACCTTAACTAAGGACATAAAAGACCTATAATCAGAAAACTACACGACACTAAAAAAAGAGATAGAGGAAGACATGATCAAATGGAAGAATATACCATGTTCATTGTTTGGTAGAATCAACATCATTAAAATATCCATACTACCCAAAGCAATCTATAAATTCAACGCAATCCCCATTAAAATACCAATGGCATACTTCAAAGACCTAGAACAAATTCTCCAAAAGTTAATCTGGAATAAAAGAAGACCCTGAATAGCTGCAGCAATCTTGAGAAAGGAGAACAATGTAGGAGGGATCGCAATACCAGATATCAAGCTATACTACAAAGCCACTGTTCTCAAAATTGCCTGGTATTGGCACCAGAACAGACATATAGACCAGTATAATAGAATAGAGAATCCGGAAATTGACCCAAGCCATTATTCTCAATTAATATTTGAAAAAGGAGGCAAGAGCATACAATGGAGACAAGACAGTCTCTTCAATAAATGGTGTCAGGAAAACTGGACAGATACTTGCAAAAAATGAAACTAGACCACCAACTTACACTATACACAAAAATAAACTCAAAATGGATAAAGGACTTAAATGTAAGATGGGAAACCATAAAAATCTTAGAAATAGACATAAGCAGCAAAATAGCAGACATTTGTCGTAGCAATATTTTTACTGATACAGTTCCTAGGGCAATGGAAACTAAAGAGAAAATAAACAAATGGGACTACATCAAAATAAAAAGCTTCTGCACAGCAAAAGAAACCATCAACAAAACAACAAGAAAACCCACTGCATGAGAGAACATATTTTCCAGTGTTATCTCCAATAAGGGTTTAATCTCCAACATTTACAGGGAACTCATACAATTTAACAAAAGGAAGATAAACAATCCAATCAAAAAAGGGGCAAAGGATCTAAATAAACACTTTTCGAAAGAGGTCATTCAGAAAGCCAAGAGACATATAAAAACATGCTCAAAGTCACTAATCATCAGAGAAATGCAAATCAAAACAACAATGAGGTACCATTTCACACCTGTCAGAATGGCTATCATCAACAAATCAACAAATGACAAGTGCTGGGGAGGATGCAGAGAAAACGGAACCCTCGTGCACTGCTGGTGGGAATGCAGACTAGTGCAGCCACTGTGGAGAACAGTATGAAGTTTCCTCAAAAAACTAAAAATGGAACTCCCATTTGACCCAATGATCCCACTTCTAGGAATATATCCCAAAAAACTAGAAACACCAATCAGAAAAGACATATGCACCCCTGTGTTCATAGCAGCACAATTTACCATAGTTAAGTTTTAGAAACAGCCTAAGTGCCCATCAGCAGATGAGTGGATTAAAAAACTGTGGAACATCTACACAATGGAACACTATGCTGCAGTAAAAATGAAGGAATTCTTGCCATTTGCAACAGCATGGATGGAACTGGAGAGCATTATGCTAAGTGAAATAAGCCAGTCAGAGAAAGATAAATATCACATGATCTCACTCATTTATGGAATATAATGAACAACATAAACTGATGAACAAAAACAGATCCAGAGACAGAGAAGCATCGATCAGACCATCAAACCTCAGAGGGAAGATAGGGGAAGGTGGGGGTAAGAGGGAGAGATCAACCAAAGGACTTCTTTGCATGCATATTAGCCTAACCAATGGACACAGAAAACAGGGGGTTTAGGGCATGAGTTGAAGGGGGGCAATGGGGCAATAAGGACACATATGCAATACCTTAATCAATGAAGAAAAAAAAATTACTACAAAGCTACAGTAATCAAGAGAATGTGGTATTTACATAACAATAGATGCATGGATCAATGGACTAGAGCTGAGAACCTAGAAATAAATCCTTATACTTATGGTGAATTGATTTTCAATAAGGGTGCTTGGATAATTTAATGGGGAAAGAATGGTCTTTTTAATAAATGGTGCTGGTATAACTGGATACCTACATGAAAAATAATAAAATTGTACCCCTGCCTCACAGAATACACAAAAATTAACTCAAAATGGATCATAGATCTAAATGTAAGTTAAAACTAAAAACTCTTAGTAGAAAGCATAAGGGAAAATCTGTAACCTTGGATTATGGAATGGTTTCTTAGCTGTGCTAATAAAAGCAAGAGCAATAAAAGAACAATAGATACATTAGACTTCTTCAAAATTTAAGACTTTTTTTTTTGCTTCAAAGCTACCATCAAGATAGTGAAAAGGCAATCCACAGAATGGGAGAGAATATTTGAAAATCATGTATCTGATAAGGGACTTATAGCAAAAATATATAAAGTAATCTTACAGTACAATAATAAAAAGACAAATAAACCCCCTAAAATGGGCAAAGAATCCAAATAGATATTTCTCTAAAGATATATAAATAGCCAACGAGTACAAGAGAAGTTGTTCAATATCACTAGTCATCAGGAAAGTGCAAATCAAACCCATAATGAACTATCACTTCATACCTATTAGGATGGCTGTAATAAAAAAGTCAGATAATAAATGTTGAGGAGGAAGTGAAGAAATAAGAACCTTCATACAGTGCTGTTGGGAATGTAGAGTACTGCATCCAGTGTGGGAAACAGTCTGGCAGTTCCTCAAAAAGTTAAACAGAATTAGCAAATGACTCACCAGTTCTACGCTTAGGTATATACCCAAGATAATTGCAGACATGTTCTCACAAAAACTTGTACAGGAATGTTTATTGCAGCAATATTCATAATAGCCAAAAAATGAAAAACAAACAAACAAATGTCTATGACTGAAGAATAGCTAAAATGTGGTATATTCAAACAAAGGAATACAGGGTAGGGCAAAAGTACATTTACAGTTGGTCATATAGAAAATAATACAATAATCTACCTAGTAAAAGAGTAACATGCTAATTGACCATACCTTCACGACACCCACCAGCTAATCAGGAGTGAGTATGCAAATTAACCCAACAAAGATGGCAGGTTAATTTGCATACTCAGGTGCTGAGTGGCCAGGGACAGGGCGGGATGCTTGCGTCATCTCCATGGCGATGATGCAGGCGTTCTGCACCACCTCAGCCGCTCAGACCTCCAGGCAGCGTGGGAAAGCAGAAAGGCGGCTCTGGGCCAGAGTGGAAAGGCTGCTCTGGCCCAGAGCAAAGGCGGTGCCAGCAGCCAGGGGAAGGAAGGCCCATTCTTGCACGAATCTTCATGCATTGGGCCTCTAGTTAATAAATAATAATACAAGAATAAACTCTGTTTTTTGAACTCACAACTATAAGCCTACTTTAGCCCCACCCTATATATATTATTTGATAGTTGGATATATTGTTTAGCAATTGGAAGATATATTTTTGTCAATAAAAAGAAACAAAGTACTTATATATGTTACAACATGGATCAAACTTAAAAATGTTTTGCTAAGGGAAAGAAGCCAATCACAAAATACCACATATTTCATGATGCTGTTTATATGAACAGTTCAGAACAGATAATTCTTAGAAGCAGAAAGTAGATTAGTGGTTGCCTGGGGCTGGGAGGGAGAGAGTGAGAGAATGGGGAGTGACTGCTAATGGATATGGGGTTTCTTGTGGGGGTGATGAAAATGTTTTAATATTTATTGTGGAGATGGTTGCAGAACTCTGGTTATAATGATGTTTAAGGAAATTTATGAAAGCTTCAAGGAATTTAGTGGGAGTGTCAAGGAACTTAGTGAGAATTTCAAGGAAATTAGTGAGAACATCAAAGACATGAAAAAGGACCAGTCAGAAATAAAGGAAGCACTAATTGAAATGAAGAATAATTTACAGTAGAGTAGAGAATGCCAATAATTAAGTTATTTGGAATATGAGGAAGGAAAAGACTCCCAATCAGAAGAGCAAAAAGGAAAAAGAATCCAAAAATCTGAAGATAGTGTAAGGAGCCTCTGGTACAACTTCAAGCGTACCAACATCTGAATTATGGGGGGCCAGAATGAGAAGAGAGGGAGCAAGAAATTGCAAGCCTATTTGAAGAAATAATGACAGAAAACTTCCCCTAGCTAGTGAAGGAAATAGACTTACAAGTCCAGGAAGCACAGAGTCCCAGACAAGATGAACACTAAGACACCTCATAATTAAAATGCCAAGGGTTAAAAACAAAGAAAGAATCTTAAAAGTTACCTACAAGGGAGCACTGATATGACTGTCAACTGATTTCTCAACAGAAACTGTGCAGGCCAGCAGAAAGTAGCCAGAAATATTCCAAGTGATGAATAGCAAGAACCTACAACCAATATTACTCTACCTAGAAAATCTACCATTTAGAATTGAAGGTCAGATACAGAGCTTCCCAGACAAGAAAAAGCTAAAGGAGTTTATTAGCACCAAACCAGTTTTATATGAAATGTTGAAGGGTCTTCTTTAAGAATAAGAATAAGAATAAGAATAAGGAAAAAAAGATTAAAAATATGAACAATAAAATGGCAATAAATACATATCTATCAACAACTGAATCTAAAAATCAAAATAAAAGAACAAAGAATCTAATGAACAAAGTAAACTGATGAATACAATAGAACCAGAGGCATGGAAACATGGAACAGACTGAGGAATCTCAGGGAAATGGGGGCGGGAAGAGACTAACCAAAGAATTTATATGTGCATTACCCATGGGCACAGACAATAAGGGTGGTGAAAGCCTGGGGTGGGGCAGGATCTGGGTGAAGGAGGCAATGTGGGGGTGAGGGAGAAGGTGAAACAGCTGTAATACTCTCAACAATAAAGATTTTAAAAAATAAAAATAAATTTATTGGGGTGACACCAACTGAATGGGAGAAGATACTTGCAAACAACAGCTCCGACAAGGGGTTAATATCCAAAATATATTTTAAAAAACTCATACAACTCAACACTAAATAAACAATCCAATTAAAAAATGGACAGATAACCTGAACAGACACTTCCCCCAAGAAGACATACAAATGGCCAGCAGATAGATGAAAAAATGCTCAACTTCACTAGCTATTAGGAAAATGCAAATCAAAGCTGTTGATTTTTTTGATAAAATTTGTTCTGCACTTTGTGGCTACATAACTTGCACATTTATCATTATATGATAAAATTTATGCTGTAGGAATCTTCCTCGTATTGAGGACTGGGTGTTTCAAATTCTGATTAGCCGGTTCTGATCCTCAGCATCCTGTTCTTAACTATTCTCATTTTGTCCTCAACATACCTTCCTCCCAGGACAAACAGGACAGTTTTGTTATATAAAACTAGTAGCCCGTTTGCACGAAGATTCCTGCAATAGACCTTCATTCACCTGCTGCCTGCACCAGTTTTCTGCCGGCACCGGGGACCCAGGCCTTGGCTGTGGCCACTGCCTTCTACCTTCTTTCAGGGTCCCGGCTTGGCCCTGGGCGGTGGCCTTGGGCTCAGCTGCACCCAGCGTCCCTGCGACCCGATTGCAGGAGCAGACCCCCAGGTCGGCTCGCTCCTGCCATCGGAGCAGGCACCTGGCTGGCGCCCAAGGCTTTCCGGGCCTTGGGCTCCGCCGCACCCCAGCGTCCCTGCAACGGTTTCCTGGTGGGCGTGGTTGATGGGCGTGGCTTGGTTGGTGGGCGTGGTTGGGCGTAGCGAAGGTGCGGTCAATTTGCATATTTGTCTATTATAAGATTTTCTTAATTTAAAGTCCTGCTGCCTTGTGATAGATTATGTCCCTTTAATGGGAGGAATATAGAGCAGTGGTTAAGTGCAGAGATTCTGGAATATGACTACCTAGTTTTAAATCTTGCCAGGGGTTAAGGGGAGGAAGAGATGGAGAGTGTTGGTCAAAGGCATAGAGTTTCAGTTATGTAAAACACATTCTGGAGATTTGTTTTACAACAAAGGGCCTATGATTAGCAATACTGCATTGCGTACTTAAAATTTTGCTAAGAAGGTACATCTTATGTTGTTTTCTTACCACAAAAGGGAAAATAAACAAAGGATGCAGGAGAAAACTTTTGGAAGTAATGGCTAAGTTTATGACATTGTTAGTGATTACAGCTTCACAATGTATACTTATTTTCAAACACATGAAGTTGTAATATATTAAACTAGGGTCCCAGTGCATGAATTCGTGCACCTTGAAAGGAACTGTGGGCCACGAGGCTGCAGTGGGCACAGGGGCAGGTCTTGGCCCATCCTCCGCGCCCTCAACTGACTCCTCCCGCTGCAGCCCCTGGTCCCCTGTCTGCCAGCAGCTCCACTCCCGCTGCAGCTGCTCCCAAGTGCTGACGGTGATGGCCCTGCTTGCACCCGCTGACAGCGTGGAGCAATTGGGGCCAGCGCCAGCAGCGGGTGCAAGCAGGGCCAGCACTGGCAGTGGGTGCAAGTGGCAGCTGCCAGGCCCAATCGTCCCTCAGGAGCAGTGGGAGGTGGAGAAGCCATGAGGGGCGATTGGGGTCAGCAGCCACTGCTCGCACCCACTGATGGCGCCAAGTGATCAGGGTCAGTGCCAGGCACTGGCAGCAGGTGCAAGTGGTGGCTCCAGTGCCGGCAGCAGGTGCGAGTGTCCAGCAGGACCGCGGCACATGGGAACAAAGAATTTTCAGTAACCACTAGAGGCTCACCGCAATGACAGTGACCGGCACCCTGCTTTGGTCTGGCACTCCTGCTCACCTGTTCCACCATCCCACTGCGGCCGATGCCTGCCATGTTCTGTGCACTGCAGCCTGCTGCCAACACCCACCATGTTCCGCATGTGCCCCCTGGTGGTCAGCACACATCATGGCGACTGGTTGTTTGGTTGTTCAGTTGTTCGGTTGTTCCGCCTTTCTGCCTACTAGTATTAGCATATTAGGGTTTTATATACCGTATGTTCCGGCATATAAGAAGACCTTTTAACCCAGGAAAATCTTCTCAAAAGTCGGGGGTCTTATATGCCGGAAAATACGGTAACCCACCCATCATTTGGCAATAACTCACTTTAATTCTAAATTGTAAATAACGTATTTTCCAGCATATAAGACCCCCGACTTTTGAGAAGATTTTCCTGGGTTAAAAGGCAGTCTTATACGCCGGAACATATGGTATATAGATATGTACTGCTTTTTGTATGACAATAATGCCTCAATAAATTGTTTTTAAAGTCTTAGTTTTGCCACCTTTTAACTTGTAACTTTGGGCAATATTTTTAACCTATCTTTACCTCAGTTTCTTTGACTTTAAAATCAGAATAATGATAATGATAATACTGACCTCTGAAGTATTATAAGGTTTACATGAGTTAATATATGCAAAGCACTAAGAACAATGCTGGCACACAGTAGAACTTATATGTATTTGCTGTTATTATATTTCTAGGTTGTTAGTCATATTTCAGGATTCTCTGGTGAAACAAGTAACTTATTTATATGCCAGTACGATGAGCAGAGTGTAGAAGGTGGGCCCAACAGTAAACAAATCTTTTAGAGGGTTTAAGCCACCATTAGAAGGCCTGTCACCATTTAACAAAAACAGGGTACCTAGAAAGTGGTGGGACCAAGTGGTAAGAGCAATTCTGAGCCATACTACTAGAAGGAGACTAGTGTAATAAGTGACTGCTGTGGTGATTTTAAATGAGGACAATACTACTATAAATGGTGTACAAGGTGAGTACTCAGGTTGGAAGAACACTATGGAGGAGGGGCCATTAGTATCAGGATAGTATCAGTAAAGCCCAGTCCTAAGGACATAATTGTACCCAACTATAATCCCAGGGAAGGCAGGGACAGAGGGAATGAGGCAGAGCCTACAATGTATCCCCTCTTTTGCAAACCGTGTTTTAATAATCCCCAGATAGTTTAGAATTGAACACTATTTGTTCATTTATTTTAGTTTATCTCATTCTCTTTTCCTAAAAATGTATAGCATATGCCTTTACAATTGGAATTGCATCAAAATCTTATTTGTATCATTTTTCTAATACTCCTTGAAATAATTGGAGAACTGCAAGCGGTGGAAACAGCCCTGGGAATTAGCTCCCCTGTAGCTTTTATTATAGGAAGGAGATAATGAACACTATAAAAGCCTCCTAACCTGTGAAAGTAAAAGCTTTGGGCATGGACCCATTTTAATTCAAATTTATATTTATTTTTAGAAGTGTCTTTCACACAGGATATCTTCCAGGCTGATGTATCAAAATGACAAAGAGCCTGGAGTCCTTATTAAGGTTGCAATATTAAGTATGCCCAGGTCTGGTTGAGAGAAGATGCTAATTCACCATATTTGAATCAATACATTAACTCACTGGAAAAAACAAACAAACACCACATCTAAGCCCAGTGTTTTAAAGGTTCCTGAATTCTGGAGTTTGAAGTGAGGGCTGGGGAAAAACAGACCTAGAATTGTTTTCTTTCTTTGTCTCTCATTCCTGGCCACCCTGACCACTTCCATATATATGAGAGGGGAAAGAGGAAAGAAAAAAACCAGCAAAGCAAAAGGTTGTTTTGGAATGGTTTCAACAACTGAAAAATAGGTTACATTACTAAAGTAATGAATGTGTTCCAGAAAAAAATCCAAACACAACATCAGCAATCATAATGACAGTCTGCCTTATTCCACTACCCAAATAAAGCACAACTATTTTTGATATTGAAACTACAGAAAAATGTCTCCACTGCAACATTCTGGATAAATATAATATAATGAATGACACCCACAAAAATATGTCCATACTAAACACAGTCACTGTTGCATAGGACTGCTTTTTTAACATGCCCATTAATCTAGGACACTGATATCACAAAGCAGAGAAATTCATTAGAAATAATTTCACAGGGGCCAATATGAAGCAATTCAAATATGTTGCCACCTATTGGTCTGACTTAAATTATGAAGCAATTTTACACTCTAAAATGGATCGATTCTCAAAGATTTGCTCCTCTGTCTGCTTTGAGATGAGGTAGAAAATGAAGGCATTTGCCCTAACCAGTTTGGCTCAGTGGCTAGAGCGTCAGCCTGTGGACTGAAAGGTCCCAGGTTCGATTCTGGTCAAGGGCATGTACCTTGGTTGCAGGCACATCCCCAGTAGGAGGTGTGCAGGAGGCAGCTGATCGATGTTTCTCTCTCATCGATGTTTCTGTAAAAAATCAATAAAATATATATATATTTTTTAAAAGAAAATGAAGGCATTTCTGCAAGGAGTCACCATATTTATCTGAACATCAAGGATTGTAATTAGAATGAATGAATGATGTATCTTCATGTGTGTAGAAAATGACTTAAAATAAAGTCATTTTAAAGTGTCATTGAATATTAATTATTGTTGAAGTTGACTGATGAGTACATGGAGTTGATTACGCCATTCTCACTTGACTTTTGTATATATTTGAAACTTTCTATAAGAAAACGTTTTAAGCCCTAGCTGGTCTGGCTCAGTGGATAGAGCATCGGCCTGTGGACTAAAGGGTCCCAGGTTCTATTCCAGTCACGGGCAAATGCCTGGGTTGCAGGCTCCATCTCCCCTTCAATGATTTTCTCTTATCATTGATGTTTCTATCTCTCTCTCCCTCTCCCTTCCTCTCTGAAATCAATAAAAATATATTTTTTAGAAAGTTTTAAAAGAATTTTACTGAATTAATAGTAGATTTTAAATGTTTCTCAACCAATGGATTAAAAAAGTACAGTAACTGTCATGGTGGAGACCTAATAACAGTTTTGACCTTAGAAAGAGATTTTCATACTCAGAATGGTTTAGAAAAACTGCTACAGCATTTTTATGGTCTCTAACTGTAGGGGGTGTTTATTCTATGAGACTGCAACATGATTCATTAGAACTAGTATTTATATCAATTTTTAATTGTAAAATAAGAAAAATGTTTGATAGATCCTCCCTTCCCCCAACTGATGGACGGAGTATGACGTAAACTCCACCTGCAGCCGGACATTCCTGAACACCTTATATGGACTGTCCATTGAACCACCAATCAGCACCTGCCAAATACCCTAAGCCCCCGATTCCTAAGTCCCTAGGTCCCTAATCATATACCTTATATGAAACCACCGATCAGCGTGTGCTGAGTGCCCTAAGCCCCGTCTCCTCCTTTCCTCCCCTCAAATGGCGCTTCCACCCCTGCACGCCCTCTTCTTTTCCCTCTGGAAGGTGGCCAGCAGGGTAATCTCCAATAAAGCCTGTGTCCTGGTCGCTGGTCTCTGGCCCTCTGTTTCATCTTTCAATGTTTATTAATATCCTATCTAATAATAGACAAATATGCAAATTGACCATACCTCCGACACACCCACAAGCCACGCCCACAAGCCACGCCCACCATCCAATCAGGAGCAAGTATGCAAATTAATCCAAACCAAGAAGGCTACAGCCACAGAGAGCAAGGTTGCCTAGGTAACAGAGGAAGCAAAGCTTTCTGCCAGCCGTTGCAGGCCTAAGCCTCCCCTCCAGGCTACAAAGTTTCAATTATAGAAGGAAAATAAATTCCAGATACCAGGGCCTCCACTTGGGTTGCCAGGGGGCATGGCCCGCCTGCCAACCACCACAGGCCCCTCGCTCAGGCAGCCCCACGCCCCAAGGGAACTCCACCCTGATCAGGGACACCCTTCAGGGCAAACCAGCTGGCCCCCACCCCTGTACCAGGCCTCTATCCTATCTAATAAAAGAGTACTATACAGATTGATCATCACTGCAACACACAAAATAGCTGCCCCCATGTGGTCAAAGATCCTGCCCCCCATGTGGACACAAGATGGCCACCACAAGATGGCCAGCAGGAGAGGGCAGTTGGGAGGCACCTGGCCTGCAAGGGAGGGCAGTTGAGAGGGACCAAGCCTGCAAGGGAGGGCAGTTGGAGGTGATCAACCCTGCAGGAGAGGGCAGTTAGGGGTGACCAGGCCGGCAGAGTAGGGAAGTTGGGGGCAAACAGGCTGGCAGCAGAGTGGTTAGGTGGTGATCAGGCTGTGATCAGGCTGGCAGGCAGAAGCAGTTAGGGGCAATCAGGAAGGCAGGCAGGCAAGCAGTTGGGAGCCAGCAGTCCTGGATTGTGAGAGGGATGTCCCAGGGATCGGGCCTAAACGAGCAGTCGGACATCCCTTGAGGGGTCCCAGATTAGAGAGGGTACAGGCTGGGCTGAGGGACAATCCCCCTCTGTGCACAAATTTCGTGCACCGAGCCTCTAGTTTAATATAAAGATGGACTCTGGTGTTATAACTCAGTCTATTTGTCAAGAAAATATTTCTTTTTAACAATGGGTGAGAAAGTAAGTACTTTTTTAAAAAAATGCTATAGAGCAATTTGAAAACAGATATTTGAAAATGTTTTCATCTTGTGATTTTGTTGCTGAGAACTATGTGTGTCACTTATTTGCCTAACTAGTCGTAAAAAAAAGTAACAGGACATTTTAAACTTGCCTAAAATAATTCTTGAACTCATTTGTAAAGATACTTTAATTTGCAAGAGCCACTGATTGACGTCAGGGAAAGTGGAAATTGAATAACTGAATTTTAACAAAAATCTTTGTGTAACTGCAGAGTGAGAATGAAAAATTAGTAACATGATTTATACAGCACAACTAATGTTGTGCCATAGCCATTTAGCTGTGTAATCTTGGCAAGGTATTGTTTTCAGCTATGATATCCATTGGAGCCAAGTGTGAGCTGCAACTGAACTCAGTAGTATTCCAAAATGTTAAATCATCATTTTAAAATTAATGAGGCATATTTAATTACATTGTTCTCACTGAGATATTAATAATATGTATCAAATAAATAAATCTATATATAAATCAAAATTTAAAATGTATTTAAAAACATGATTTCATAGTTATCTCATGCTTTTAAATGTTCTATTATGCATGCTTTATAATGTATATCTTAGTATAGCAGTACATGATTATAACATTAATATTTTAAACACAAGTCTATTATATATTTAATACATTTTTACATAATTACATACAATAAATCTACTTAAATTTTATTGTGTGCATACATCAACCTGGGATCTTGTTAAAATGCAGTGTCTGATTCAGTAGTTCTAGAGCTAAGCCTGAGATTCTACATTTCTAACTAGCTTTCCTGGGGAATCCTGATGCTGCTTGTTCTTAGACCACACTTTGAGCAGCAAGGTCATGGGGTAGGGAGGCAGGGCTCCAACATAGTATTTAACTGATAGGATTGCACATTGAAAATGTTTGGCTATGACTAGTGAATGAAAGGACTACACTCCATTCAGGTTATCCTCCATAGCCACTGCTTCTCTCAGTGGAGTTTCTGGTAAGGAGTGAGCTACAATGGCTGAGGTTCTGCCCACCCTCCCTAACAAACATCTGGATGTAGCTCCTCTCTGCCACCTTAGCAGTCATCTGAACTGAAACAGGATTGACATCTTCAAATTCAAACTGATGTGATCAACAATGGCATGTGTTCCAGCCTGGAACTGAGGGATAATAGTTGCTTCTACTTCAAAGGACTGACATGAGGGTTAAATGAAAAAAGACATCTAAAGTACTTTGTAGAGGGCTCAATAAGGTGTAGCTATTATTGTTGGAGGTATGGCTGCCTGTGGACTGGGCCAATTTTTTTTTCAGACAGTTATTTTAGGTCTTCTTTAACATTGAGACAAACAGGTGATCAAAACCCCACATCGTAAACCATGGCTGCTGGAAACCAAGATCAACAGTAATTAATATAAATGTGAGAAGTCTGTCAGAAGGCTGACCTGAGCTCCTTTGATAATCATAGGGTGAATTTGCATTTTATTTGCTGACTCAATGGCCTAAAGCAAACTCCCCCTTAACCTGATAATCTTACTGTTTACTAAACAATCACCTTTGATATGTCTGTTTGCATTCCTAAAAGGCAATTGTATATTCTAGTAAATAAAAGCAGACGGGAACTGAGACTCAGTGGAACTTGACTACTACGGTTAACTTTTCCCTGGCTTCCCCCCATAATTTCTAAATTATTATTTCTTGTCTTGTGTTTTAATTTGCACGTCAGCTCTTTCTCCAAGCCTTTGAACCCAAAAGCCATGATGGCTGTGGCTTTTCACACACGGCATTAAAATATTTTTAACCTGGAAGTATTTCAAAGTAGCTATAACCGTCTTAGCTACTAAAACAAACAAGATAAACAGACAATAACAGCAAACACACACACACACACACACACACACACACACACACACACACACACACACAAATTCAGTAAGCCCCATAAAAACCTGGCTTTGAGAGTTGGAACTTACTTTTGTCTTCCCAGATACACTAGCTGCAGAATATATCCTGTGGTATGTGCCCTACAAAATAATTTCTGCTATTTTCCAATAAGAAGCTGGGGACAGCTACTGAAAATTACAAATTTGTTTTTAGAAAATTTGATATATAGGCATTTTTCCTAGCAATAATTAGTTGAGACATTGGTTTACTAAGACCACTCCTACCTTGTTATAATATCATCTGCATACAGAACAATGATTATGTTTCTGTTAACATTTTTTTGTTAATTGGGTTGATTTCAGCTTTTAAATCAAATGAGAGTCCATACAATTGATATCTGGCACATTCGAGCAAATGGAAGAGAGCTTTGATTGCAAGGGCCACATTTCCCTTCTGTATTTTAAGTATCTCTACACGTGAGCTCAAGTCATCACATAAAATTAGACCATCTACACATTTTCAAATATCAGCTGGCTTGTTTGGCTTTAACTGTAACCCTCACAAAATGGATAAATTACTGGAAATATACAATATCCCAAAACTGAATCAGGAAGAATCAGAAAACCTGAATAGACCTATAACAACTAATGAAATTGAAGCAATAATAATAATTTTAAAAACTCCCAGCAGCCCTGACAAGATGGCTCAGATGGTTAGAACATCATCCTGTACATCAAAATGGTTGTGGGTTCAATTCCAGATCAGGGCACATACCTAGGTTTTGGGTTCAATCCCCTGTCTGGGTGTGTACGTGAGGCAACTAATCTTTGTTTCTCTCTCACATTGATGTTTCTCTCTCTCCTCTCCTCTCTCTCTAAAATCAATAAACATGTCCATGAGTGAGAGTTTAATAAAAAAAAACAACTCTCAACAAACAAAAGCCCTGAACCAAATGGTTTTACAGGCAACTTTTACCAAACATTCAAAGAACTAACACCTATATTTCTCAAAGGATCCAAAAAAAATTCAAGAGGAGGGAAGATTTCTAACCTCTTTTTATGAGGCCAACATTATCCTAATTCCAAAACCAGATAAAGACACTAAAAAGAAAGAAAATAATAGGCCAATATCCCCGATGAACAAAGATGCTAAAATCTTCAACAAAATATTAGCATACTAGATCCAAAAATACATTAAAAAGATCATATTCCATTATCAAGTTGGATTATTCCAGGGATGCAAGGTTAATACAATATTCACAAACCAATAAACATGATACATCACATAAACAAAATAAGGATAAAAATCACATAATCATATCAATAGACACTGAAAAAGTATTTGATAAAATTCAGCGCCTATTTATGATGAAAACTCGAAGCAAAATGGGAATAGAGGGATCATACCTCAACATAATAAAGGCTACATATGACAAACCCACAGCCAACATCATACTCAATGGGCAGAAACTAAAACCATTTCCCTTAAGAACAAGAACAAGACAGGGATGTCTGCTTCCACCACTCTTATTCAACATAGTGCTGTAAGACCTAGCCACAGCAATCAGATAAGAAGAAATCAGAAAAGAGAAAGTAAAACTGTCATTATTTGCATGATAACATGATATTGTACATAGAAACCCTAAAGACTCCACCAAAAAACTACTAGATCTAATAAATGAATTCGGCAAAGGAGGATACAAAATTAATATTCAGAAATTGGTGACATTTTTGTATACCAATAATGAACTCTCAAAAAGAGAAACTAAAAAAAAAAAACAGCAATCCCTTTTACATTGCAACAACAAAAATAAGATACCTAAGGATTAACTTAACCAAGGAGGTAAAAGACCTGTATTTGGAAAACTACAAGATATTGAACAAAGAAAGAGTGGACAATACAAACAAGTAGAAGAATATACTGTGTTCATGGACTGGAAGAATTAACATAATTAAAATGTCCATACTACCCAATGCAATCTACAGATTCAACACAATTCACATTAAAATACCAATGGCATATTTCACAGATCTAGAACAAATACTCCAAAAATGTATATGGAACCACAAAAGACCCCAAATAGTCACAGCAACCTTGAGAAACAACAAAGTAGAAGGGAATCATAATATCGGTTATCAAATTATATTATAGTTATTGTAGTCAAAACAACTTGGTACTGGCACAAGAACAGGCATATAGATCAATGTTACAGAACAAAGAACCTGGAAATTGGCCCAAGCCATTATGCTCAATTAGTACTTGCCAAAGGAGGCAAGGGCATACAGTGGATTGAAGACAGTCTCTTCATGTGTCCCTGGATCCGGGTGAGGCCGGGTCCCGGGTCGGGTGAGGCCGCGCGCACCTAGCTCCGGGTGAGGCCACGCGCCCCTGGGTCTGGGAGAGGCCACGTGCCCCTGGGTCCGGGTGAGGCCATGTGTCCCTGGATCCGGGTGAGGCCTCGCACACCTAGGTCCGGGTGAGGCCACGCGCCCCTGGGTCTGGGAGAGGCCACGCGCCCCCGGGTCCAGGTGAGGCCATGTGTCCCTGGATCTGGGTGAGGCCGGGTCCCGGGTCCGGGTGAGGCCGGGTCCCGGGTCCGGGTGAGGCCGCGCGCACCTAGCTCCGGGTGAGGCCACGCGCCCCTAGGTCTGGGAGAGGCCACGCGCCCACGGGTCCGGGTGAGGCCATGTGTCCCTGGATCCGGGTGAGGCTGGGTCCCGGGTCTGGGTGAGGCCACGCGCCCCTGGGTCTGGGAGAGGCCACGCGCCCCTGGGTCCGGGTGAGGCCATGTGTCCCTGGATCCGGGTGAGGCCTCGCGCATCTAGGTCCGGGTGAGGCCACGTGCCCCTGGGTCTGGGAGAGGCCACGCGCCCCCGGGTCCAGGTGAGGCCATGTGTCCCTGGATCCGGGTGAGGCTGGGTCCCGGGTCTGGGTGAGGCCGCGTGCACCTAGCTCCGGGTGAGGCCACGCGCCCCTGGGTCTGGATGAGGCCACATGCCCCTGAGTCCGGGTGAAGCCGTGCCCCTGGGTCTGGCCGAGACCAAACCAGGGGGAGTCGGACCTCCGTTACCACCATTTGTCCACCATCCAGAGCTGAGGGGTCAGTGCTGACATGTACACATAAGGAACTGGTGGACATTGAAATTGGGTCTCTAAAGAACTGTTGGTCCAGAAAGAAACTCACTTCAGACTGATTCATTTGCCTGTCAGCATAACTATTATTGCTCGTCTCACATTCAGTTCTTATAAGTATATCTCTAGTGACACATGATCTCGCTCATCTAGGGGAAATGATGAACAACATAGACTGATGAACAAGAACAGAACCAGAAACAAGGAGGCATCGATCGGACTATCGGGCCTCAGAGGGAGGATAGGGGAGGTTGGGGGGAGGGGGGAGAGATCAACCAAAGGACTTGTGTGCATGCATATGAGCTTATCCAACGGTTAAGTTCAACAGGGGGTTGGGGCATCTGTGGGGAGGGGTGTGGAATGGGAATGGGGGGATGAGGACAAATATGTGACACCTTAATCAATAAAGAAATTAAAAATAAATAAATAAATAAAGACAGTCTCTTCAATAGATGGTATTGGGAAAATTAGGTACATGCAAAAAAATGAAAATTACACCATACATAAGAATAAATTCAAAATGGATAAAAGACTTAAATGTAAGTCATGAAACCATAAAAATTCTAGAAGAAACCATAGGCAACAAAATCTCAAACATAACTTGTAGCAATATTTTTGCCGACATATCACCTCAAGCAAGGGAAACAAAGGAAAATATAAACAAATGGGACTACATCAAACTAAAAAGAAACCATCAACAAAATGAGAAGGAAACCTACTGAATGGGAGAACATATTTGCCAATGATACATCTCATAAAGGGTTAATTTTGAAAATATATAAACAACATATACAACTCAATACCAGGAAGACAAACAAACCAATTAAAAAATAGGCAAAGGAGATGAATAGACATATCTCCAAAGAGGACATACAGATAGCCAATAGACATATGAAAAAATGCTCATTGTCACTAATCATCGGAGAGATGCAAATTAAAACCACGATGAGATATCACCTCACAACTGCCGGAATGGCTATCATCAATAAATCAACAAACAAATGCTGGAGAGGATGTGGAGAAAAGGGAACCCTTATGCCCTGTTGATGGGAATGCAGACTGTGCAGCCACTATGAAAAGCAGTATGAAGTTTTCTCAAAAATTAAAAGTAGAGCTGCCTTTTGACCCAGCGATTCCACTTCTGGGAATATATTTTAAGAAACACAAAACACTAATTTGAAAGAATATATGCACCCCTATGTTTATAGCAGCATTATTTACAATAGCCAAGATCTAAAAACAGTCCAAATATCCATCAATAGATGGCTGGAAAAAAAAGCTGTGGTACATTTACACAATGGAATACTACGTGGCTGGAATAAAAAGAAGGAAATCTTACCTTTTGTGACAACATGGATTGGCCTGGAGAGTATTATGCTAAGTGAAATAAGCCACTCAGAGTAAGACAAATATACAGTCTCACTTATATATGGAATCTAATGAACAACATACACTAACCAGCAAAAATAGTAACAAACACATGGATATATAAAACAGACTGACAGCTGTCAGAGGGGAGGGGGTTTTGGAAACTGGATGAAATAAGGTGAAGGGATTAACCAAATATATATATATATATATATATATATATATATATATATATATATATATATATAATGATAGGGGCAGAAATAGCATGTTGAGGAACCAGCTAAAATTGTAAAAAATATATATTAATCATGCCCTGTTAACTGTGATTGATTTATTCTGATTAAGAAGGCACATTCTAACCCGGCTGACAGCTGCACCGGGGACTTGGGAGCTCACCTGGAAATGCAGCCCATCCTTCTACATCAGGGAGCTCCCTATTATCGTGGAAATATTAACAACTTTGTTGCAGAAACCAGAATCGCCAGCCCTTTGAAGATCCCCAACCCTTGCATATCACTAGCTCTGTGAAGATCCCCAGCCCTCTGCTTACCTGTTAACTGCCCATTTGGCATACTTTTTGGCTACTTCCCATGTAATCTTTGTAATTCTACCCAATATAAGCTTATGGTGGGTGCAGAGCAGATGTTTGTGGATGACCTGCTGCTCTCCCATATTGCTGGCAGTATTGGAATAAATGCTCATATATGAGTCAATGCTGTCTCTGCTTAATTGGCTCAAGTAGTGACAGGCAGCACAGACCCATTGATTGTCCATTTACAATAATACATAGATACAGACAACAGTGCGGTGATACCCAGAGGGAAAGGGGGTTGGCGGCTAAGTGAAAAGGGGTAGAGCGGGAGAAAGGGGGACAGAAAGGCTTTGGGTGGGACACATGATGCAGTGTGCAGATGGTGTTTTATTGCGTTGTATACTTGAAACCTGAATGGTTTTGCAAACTAAAGTCACCCCAATAAATTTAATTTAAAAAAAAGTAAAACAAAAATTAAAATAAATTGTAGCCCTTCGATTCAGCTTTGTGGTTTTCCCTTTCATGTTTGAAAGGTAGAGTTTCACATAGTACATGGACTATCAATGAAGCTCATTCTTTTGAAGCCCAGAGTTGGCTTACTGTCCACACTGGTGAGCAAAAGAGTAAGAGGCCATTTTTAACATCTTTTTACCCTAAATACCATAGCATGTCAGGCATCTTTCTCTGGATATAGAATTTCATGCCTACATCTTCTTTTACTTGACCCTTTGTTTTTCATGGAACTGTACAAGTTTCTCCCCAATTCTATCTTTTCTAACTTTCCACTCAAAGGATGTTAGTCTCATTCTTCACTACACTTCCTATCTCCCTCCCTAACCCTTTTTGTGTCTAGTTGAGTTCTATGAGAGCAGAGACTGTGTTTTGTTTTATTCACTGTTGTATTACTAGCACCTAGCATAATACTTGGCACAGAGGATTTATTAAATAAATATTTGTTGGAGGTTTGAATAAAATGTTAAGGTTGGATTTCCTTTGGTTATTTCATAATCTGGAAAATATTTATTCCTTTAGCTAATTTTTCTTTCCTTTGGAATAAAGTAGATCAGTTCAAGGAGTATCAGAGCAGGAACACAGACAACAAACTTTGCAGGACAACAAAAATTGTGAAAAGCATGGTTGCTTATTTCAATGCAAGTGAGTGAACAAGGAAAATCTTTCCCAATTTATAGATATTGACTTGAATTTCTTACCTGCTATTGATACAGGAAAAGGCCAAGTTTTCATTTGATTTTGTTTATATAAGAATCAATTCTTGTTCCATTTGTTACTTAATATTCAAAAGTTAATGTCAAAATAGACACACTCTGTGTGCTCACAGTAAGAAAATTCAGAGAGAAGTACCTTTTATCGTTATCACATACCTTTCCACAGCTTCTCATATTTAGCCTTGATGGAGAGAAAAAGCAATGATAAATAGCCCATGTTTGTGTAAATCCTGATCCATTTGCCCTCTGACTCCTCAAATGACTGAGTGGGTGGAAGCATGCGCATGCATTGTGACAGTGTGTGCATAAATACTGTCACATGTAAGGCTAGAAGCAGGGTTACATAGAGAAGGCAAGTCACAAGTTGTCAGGACTCTAAATTGAAGTTTTGTTTTTATCAGGGCCCAAGAGAATCAGACCCACGTGAAGTCATGGCCCTTAACCACCCCTCTCCCACATACTGAGAAGAGAATTCAGATGCCCATTGCAGTCTGCTGGTCAGATTGCTTCTTGCATGCTTCTTGCCTCCACTTCGCTCTACCCTAGTAGACCTCTCAGTTCTGGTTGAGGCTGAGTGAAATCCTTGAATGTAAGATCATATCTTTATCGCCTTTCTACCCACACCACCCCCAAACTTGAGACTCCCAGGGTTTAGTACAAAGCTTAGTACATTCTCCATAAATGTTTGTAGACTGAATTAATGAATGAACCAATGTTGCTCTGGCCAAACCTGCAGCTTCCACACCCTGCATAATTGCATGCAGTACCGACCCTGAAGATAGGAAAAGCAACATAACTGATGCTGTAAGAAAATGTTTCTTGTTTATACGGCTGCATCTCGATCTTTGGCTGATCTAAGCACAAAGAGAGCTCTTTCAGTTTAGAGAAAGGAGGTTTATGATGTGTGGGAGAGCTAAGAACAATGGGCTCAATTGATACACTGGAGATGCTCTCAGCTTCTGAGAGCCTGGAAACTTCATCTATAGATTGGTCCCAGAGGGCAGAGCCAAATAAGGGCAGACAAACACAGCTTTCTTGGGAACTGGCTTTCTGCTGTTCTGAGGCAAAAATACATTCACTCTATAGCATTCTGAATCAATTCTTTAAAATACAGTGCTGTGTCCTTGTTTGCCAGTGTCTAAAAATAAGTCCTTGTCATATCTTTATTCTTTTAGTCTTAAAGTCATCCAACCAGACTTGCTTGCAGAATATTAATTGTAGTGAAGCAGAAATCAGGAGATTAAATTGAAACTATTTTTGAACGGAGCTCCTTAGGTGATGATTGACTTGTTGCCCCCAGCTGAAGTCTCCTTTCTCTCTAGTCATGTTCCTTGCCAGCTGCAACTATGAGACAATGAATCTATAATGAATTTTAAGCAAGTTTTCTTTAGGCTGGTCATTAGAGTACTATCCAAGAGTACCAAATGCTAGCTGGGCATTTAATGCTGTGTCCCAACGACTAGTGGGTTGGCCAATCATAGTAGTAGATGTCACTAATGATTTTTTTCATTTTTTAAAATATATTTTATTGATTTTTTACAGAGAGGAAGGGAGAGGGATAGAGAGTTGGAAACATCGATGAGCGAGAAACATCAATCAGCTGCCTCCTACACACCTCCTACTGGGGATGTGCCCGCAACCAAGGTACATGCCCTTGCCGGAAATCGAACCTGGGACCCTTCAGTCTGCAGGCCGACGCTCTATCCACTGAGCCAAACTGGTTAGGGTGGATATCACTAATCATTTTAATACTGTCCTGCCACAAACTAAATTTATATTGCCCTTATCATATTTGCTCTGCTTTGACATTAAACCTTTCATCCAGTACTTTCCAGATACATGAGAATTACTCATGTATGAAACATTAAGGGCTCATTATTGGAAAATTCAAAGAGCTAACAATAACGTAATTCTAAAGACACCGGAGATGGGCACCATTATTCTATTAAAGTAACCATGTTTGACTCTGAATTAGCAGACCACTCTGAAACCCAACTTAGGAGAAAAGAAACCCTAAAACAGGCAATGAATTGGTATCAAGATCTTAATTCTAGTCCAAGCTCAGAAATGTATTTTTTGGGTTAATTTATTTTTCCTCTATTTCTTAGTGTCACCAGCTATAAAAACAGAAGTAATTTATCAACTCTATTTTAGAGAATTGTGAGAATGACTTGGATGAACTGAAAAAATGAATGAAGTCCTTGAACAAAGCACGATAAAGATACAATTATTCAAATTCAATTGTGGGTTAAACAGAACAATTCACTCAGAGAACACAATGTTTGATTGAGAACATTCTTAATTTTATTTTCTTTAATTTTATAAAATACATTTTGTAAGATAAGTTTCTAAAAGTTTATCCTTTATGTGTGTTAAAATTGAAATACTATATCAGAAATGAAGGAAACTCTTGCAGTTGATTAACCCTCTTTGTGTGTGTATATGTGTGTATGTATGCTTGGGAGGTTTTCAGGAAAGAGTTGGTTATTTGTTATGCTATTAAATCAAAACAAAACACAAGGTATGGATTACTTCACTTTCCTTCATCTTGATTGGTTTCTTACAGAACTTTTTCCATCTCCTCCCTCTATGCAGCCTGGAAGCTTATCTGGTATACTGGTCTAAAAACAAATATCAAGTGTCTTTTTGTAAAGAACTTACACCTCCTTAAACATTGCTGAAACCACTTTGGGAGAAAAATATGCAACTCTTTACAACAAAAGAGCTGCCTACAGTCATACCCATAAAACCTTTCCTTCAATAATGACCAATCAGCCTTTTATATTTTAACCCAAAGTTAATAAACAAGAAAAAGAAGACCGAAGCCTGGGAGCTATTCAGGTTTCAAAATCTTTCCACCTTTCCCTTTCTGTGGAAGCTTGCCAACTGAATAGCTGACAGCTGGTGTATTCCGTTTAGTGATCTATATCAGGAGAGAATAACCTGTATGTTAAATCTGACTCTTTAACACACCAAGGTAACATCATTAAATTAAATCATCCCCCACTAGCTAGAAAGAACAATCAACTAATTATTAAAATAAAAGGTTATTCAAATTGAGATTAAAATTCACCAGATCTGTTTCTGCAAAAGGCAGAATAATTTATAGAAAATTCCAGTAGATGTATGGAACTAGCCAATTTTACATATTATTTGTGATGTTTAATGTCCAATTTTCATTAAAGAGTCATATTCAAAGGATCATTCTCCAGACCTTTCTGCTACAGCCCTGACCAAGTGATAAACAAACTGGAAAATGTGAAATGTGCATCAGTCTGAAACAAATCAAGATCTTCAAATCACCTACAATGACTGAATGGATAATACCCTATGAGAAGAGCACCATTGTGAAGGTATGACAGAGGCCAGAGTACACAAGTAATTAACAGAAAATAAGACATGCTATCCAAAGAGTTATCTACCTTGTGTCTATCAGAGGGCTGGCTCCATATACACCATTAGCCACTAGCAACTGCTGTTACTTAAGCCAGTCTTTTTTCATCTGAGCTAGTTTTTCTCTATTCTCAGCTCCTTGGAAACCACAGGGTTGTCATGGTAGCTGTTCTCAAGGAGAAGGGAATGAGAAAATGCTGACAACACCCTGTTTCTCTTCTTTAACGAGGTGTAAGGCAAGGTGCCCCCTCTGTCTACACAGAGACTATGCTCCTTTATGCTGTAAGTAAGGTTGGCTGAGTTAGGGCTTAAATAGTCCTTCGCCATTGGGGTCAGTGCTCTCTTTCTATGGGTGAAAGATCCTTGCTTTGACCCCCTTCTCCCAGCTGCAATAGGTAGATTTGGGCAAATGCTCTTATTGTTTTACTGGCATTCTTTTTTTTTCCTTCTAATTTCAGTGGTAATAGGGAGACAGGACTGAGCTCTCTGTTTTGCACACCAAGGAGAATATATTTGGTCCCTATAGATGATAATGGGGCCAGGTACATTCCTTCTCTCTACTTGAGCATCTTTCTTTCCACTTTGTTTCCATCAGTGGAAGTGCCCTTTGAGAAGAAAACACTCCCTGGTCCTCAGGAGATGCTTGTAAGTTGAAGTAGAGCCTCTGTTTCTTTGTGACTTGTAGTGGTGGAGTCGCCATCTTAAGCATTTCCCAATTCTAGCAGGAAACAGCTGTGAAGCAAAATGACTAAAAGAGGAACATAAGAGGGGAGAGTCCACAGAGAGACATCAATCACCACAAGACTCTCCTTTCTTGTTACACTCATCAAGTAAGAAGAGGGCCAGTCAGTGGTAAAGGCAAAGAGTTAACATGGGAGACGCAGCACTGTAGGCTGTGTGGTTAGAGCCTTGCTGTTAGAAAAAGGGAAGTTTCTACAGGCGATCAGAACTTGGTGCCTCGGCCCATGAGTTTAAGGACAGCAAAGTTGTAAGTGGCAGCAATCATGAAGGTGAGCTGTAAGGAACAGAGAGAGAATATGAGTAAGAGTAGAAAAGGAAACTTTCTCTCTCCTCCAGTCCTTTTGGGAATGAAGAAGTGATGAAACAGCACAGCCATGGTGGCTCAATGGTTGACTGTCAACATATAAACCAGGAGGTCATGGGTTCGATTCCCGGTCAGGGCACATGCCTTAGTTGTGGACTAGATCCCCAGTGGGGGGCGTGCAGGAGTCAGCCGATCAGTGATTCTCTCTTATTATTGATGATTCTCTCTCATTATTGATGTTTCTATCTCTCTCTCCCTCTCCCTTCCTCTCTAAAATCAATTGAAATACATTTTTTAAAAAGAAGTGATGAAATAAAGTCATAGCTAAATAAAGGAAAAATCCCTGTCCTATAAAATGCAGCATGTCCCAGGTTTTTGTCCTATATACCTGACTAGAAGTCCTTTCTGAAACATTTTCTTCCAATGCCCCAGGTCCAGAGAACCAACTCGACCTGATTTATTCCATACTATGCTTGGCCTAGCACTGACTTTTCCTGAGGGAAACGTAAATGATATGTATGTCTGCCATCATCTTACTTTCATGTCTGAGTGACCTGGAATCATAGAGTGCTTGCTGCAGACACACAGCCACACTGTGCAACACAGCCCTCCAGTGCATCACTTTATTTTACAAAATGAGAACCAACTAGACTTTATAAAAACCTCAGCAGTAAGGGCCAGGAGTTCTGTGAGCTTATCGTTGCATATTCACCACTTATTCAATGACTTCAGATAAATTTGCCTCACCCTTCATTGCCCTAGGCTTTTAATGTGAACCATGAATGCACTACATTGACACTGTGTTGTAACACCAACAACGGAACTTGGGACATAGAATCACATTATAGCAATAACAGTTCTCATACTGTTAGGGAGTCCTTCCCATATTTTCAGGAGAGTAACTAAATCCCTTGGAAAGTGTACAAGATAGAGTCATATTTACAGTATATAGAATTCCAAGCTTTGGAATACTATGTTTAGTAATATTTCAGTGTTCTTGAAACTGATCTGACCAGGATGTGTTGGGAATTAACTGTAATGTAGGATTGCAAAGCATTTGGCAATATTACATGCTCTGTAAATGCCAAATATTATCATTCTTGTCTATTAATCTCTTACCTCCTCTTTCCTCATACCACTTTTCTTGTCCCTGCCTAATTTCTGAAGTTTTTATGCCCTGCCAGCCAAAATAGAGGTATACAGTCTCTATACTTTGCTGTCTCTTCCCAGTAGCTTCTCTCCAGAATTTCAAGGTTAGAAGGAGTCTACCTTTTTGCCTTGCAGCATAGCTGAACACCAGCTATCCCAGGACCACTTATTGGCCAAGATAATCCAAAGGCAACTTACCAGTGAAACCAGTGTGGCTGCAGCCCCCACAAATGCAGCAATAAACAGGTGGAAGGTCATTTGGAACTACAATAAAATGCAAAAGGAAGAACTATTTCTTTCAACAGTAAAAATATGCTCTGCTGTATATCATAAACACAGCTTTCTGAATAAATGCTGATATCTTTCTGTGTGCTAATTATGCATCTCTAAGTTGTCACTTCCTTGAGTGTAAGCCTTCCGTTCCTATATGTACATCATAATACTCAGAACACAGAATACTCAAAAAATACACATAAAATATTTTAATCAACTGGTTTCTTATAATTGTGCCCAGGGTCCCAAAATTTAAAATCAATGTCTTGTTTTCAAAGAAATTATTCACCGCCTTCTTCCTCAGGATTACTTTTAATCCTTTGATTCATTTGTGTACAATATCCTGTCTCAATACAATGTTTTCCTTCTTCAAATGCACTGTTTTTACTTCACATTGGAGATTGAGAAATTCCAAACTGAAAGTGTTTTTGTAAAACCCATGAATATTGCTGTGCACAACCCATTTTCTTCATAAGGTTTTTAACTAAAAGAATAAAAATTTCCACTTGGAGGATTTTACCATTAAGCTCTATCTATACCTAAAGCTACAAATTTCTCTTTTAAGGCACGAACTCTTGAAATGAATGGCATTCTATACAGCTCTAGGGAACATACATATTTTACTATCTATGCTCATTGGCTCAGGCACACTAAATCAATATTTTGTAGAAAACCATCTGCCAACTCAAAATCGAGCAAAGAGAAACTGTGGTCCTTAAAATTAAAGGCCATGGGAAGGAACTTGTATGGTACTAGCCATTCCACTGTAAGTAACCCAAATGGCTCACTCACCTCAGCTGTTTTGCAGATGGACAGAAGGTTAGAGCCACACACCTTGCCAGGGAAAGCATTCCATGGGAGAACACCTAAGTAAAATACACAAATCAACTAAGGTGAGCTTCATGGATTTGTAGGGCTACATGGCTACTTTCCTTCGGAGTCTTTCTTACAACTTTAATCATCCTGGCTGAAAATTCGATCCTACTAACAATCAGGATTCTCTTTTCTAAGGATTTACCAAAAAATAGAAGGTGGTATTGAACAATTGTGAAATCTTATATTTGTTATTGAAATGTACTACTGGGAACAGCAGTCAAATAGGGTAGAGCAGTGTGTACAGTCAAGAAATCCCGCCCCCTTCCAAGAAGTTTCTTTCGAAGGGAAGAAATCTCTCCAGTTTGAGTGGCAAGGGCTTAATAAACTAAGGTCTAGGCATCCCTCTTATTTTCCCCCATAACTATCACCCTCCTTACCCCAAATAAAGAACTAAATTAATATGCTTCCATAAGAGGATTGAGAAGCCAAGACACCCATGCACTAACTCACCATACATTCTGGCATCAGCACAGAGACTGCCTATACTGGCAGAGGTCTTGCTGGGGAAGGCAATAGACTGGCAGGTGGTCCAGGTGTTGAAGTAAATGTACACAGGCACAGCAGAACAGGCAAACACCAGTAGCCACACAATGGTCAGGGCATAGGTGATGCCAACAAACTAAAACAATTAACATGGTGTGATTAGAAATGAGCATTAGCCTGTAGACATTGAAACACAAACTGGGAGATCCTGGAGTGGTATGTGCCAGAAATGGAACCAAATTCCAGAGATCTCCACCATATGAAATTAGTAAGCAGGGCATCTTTGCCAAATGTCATTGGCAGTATCTACTAGAGAACTGGCCCTGGGTGTGACAGAGGGTGGCAGGAATGGGTGGGGATTGGAGTGAGAAGGATCCCTGGGTTAGAGAGGTTTCAGGAGATTTGTTGGGCAGATAAGGTGTGAAAAAATCAAAAAAGATCTTGAAAGAAAGTCGTGCCATTTCTTGCCTTAGGCTGAGCTGAGAAAATGTTTCTTGTCACAGAACTTTTGATCCCTAGTCATTAAACAAAGCCAATAGGAGATTTAAATTTCAGATTAAAAAACCGACACCTTTCTAAGCCAACTGCTGGCCATAAAAGACCACCACAACCCACAGATGTTTAGCCCCAAAAGGAACCTTTAACTCTAGAGGCTGAAAACCAATGTGTGCCTCAGTAGAAACATGGATAGCCCCCAGTCAAAGATGAAGCAGTAAATATGTAAATTTGTCCTAGTTCCCCTGGGACCTTCAACAGTATAGGATCCCAGAATATTGTGAATTCCACCTTGGAGTCAATTATTTAATTTCCATGATCCATCCTCCAAGATTAGCTACCTACATTTCAGTCCTATGGGTAGCATTTTAGATTCTTGGGCAGTCAGATCTCTTGTTGTGGTCCCTCCTAGGAGGGGAGTTAAGGGATCAATAGATGGCTTAGAAATGGTCTGATTATACAAAGTATCACACAAAACTCATGCTTTTCATTTTGAGATGAAATTTTCTAGGGAACTTTTCAAAGGTGAAGCTAAGCCAGCTGGGCACCACGTTCTTCCTGACCTCGTTCGGCTGTAGCCATCACTTCCTCACTAAAAGGCTAGGCACCTGGAAAGGGCCCAGTCTTGGGTGAGGGTGAGGCCACAGACTCACGCCCAATTGTCCCCCACCCCTTGTTATTGCCACAAAATCCTGAGGATGATCACCTTGTCGGGATGTCCTAGCCATTTTCCCAAACAATGACACACCCGCTCCAAAGAATGAGCTTGATGTTGGCCTCTGGAACCCCTCCCCTTCTGGCCCCCTGTTACCGTTGCACTGAGGCCCTTGCCGCAGATGGTGGTCTTGTAGTCGCCAAAGATCTGCCTGACTGCGCCGGTGGTGTAGAAGCCCTCAGCCAGCAGGAGGGCCCCATAAAGGAAGAAGAAAGAGGCAGTTCCATAGATGACATACTGGAAGGCATGGATCCTGCATTAACAGATAGATAAATGAGACCAGAAAATCTTATTAATTGAGGAACCAGTTCTCTTCCTGCATAAGTGAGATGGACATTTAAGTGAGCACTTAAACAAGAGTAGGGAGTCTTTAGAGGGATCACAAATCTCCATCTCCATGCTTCCACCTTGTCTGGATTGAAGTAAAGGAAGATAGGGAATGTGCAGCCAAAATCACCTGCTCCTCAATCCACACCTTGCTCACCCTATGACCTGAACAACCAGAGCCCTAGTCTCCTTTGCCTGACCTTTTAAAGATGCTCCTTCAGAGAGAGAAGAGTTGGACAAGAAAAGTGATGAGGGCCCTGGCTGGTTTGGCTCAGTGGACAGAGCGTTGGTCTTCGGACTGAAGGGTCCCGGGTTTGGCTCTGGTTGAGGGCACATGCCCAGGTCACAGGCTTGGTCCCCAGTGGGAGGCATGCAGGAGGCAGCCAATCAATGATTCTCTCTCTTCATTGATGTTTCTATCTCTCTCTCACTCCCTTCCTCTCTGAAATTAATAAACAAATATATATATTTTAAAAAGTGATGAGGAAACAGGAGTCTAACTAGTACTAGGAATAAGAGAAGCTATGACTGGGTATGTGCAGACTCAAGTGGGGTATCAAACCAAGAGCAGTGGCCCTACTTTGTCCAGTCATTTTACCTCCCCCTGAGTTCTCTATATCTACCACTTTGGAGTCTCCAACTCAGTCAATGTTAACCCTACTGAGCAAAATTTAGAATGCATGGAAGAAAACAAGGTGTAGGAGCTGGGCTAGCAGGTAGACCCCTACTTTCTGAACTTGGCACTTTTCCCTTATTTGGGGGCTCAGATGTGGAGTTGTGGCACAGGTGAAATCTGCACACAGAGGAAAGACTCAGGAATCCTTTCCAGTGCCACATCAATCCCCTACTTGTCACTAAGTATGAGTTCTATATCTCCCAGATGGAGAGAAAAAAGAGAGGGGTTTTTATGGAATGACAGGTACTTACACATTGATAAGATACTCATAGTCCTGGTAGTTTTTGGAGAAATAGGTCTCAATTAGTTTTTCTGTACCAGTGAGGGCTTCATGTCCACAACCACAGAACAGTGCCACCCCAAAGAAACACAATCCAGTGGCCACCAGGGAGGCAAAGGGGGCCCCTACGAGACATCTTGCACAGCACTCTAACAAACCTGGGGAAGAAGAAGGGGAAACAATCAGGAATGCACAATAGGAAGGTAATGCCACTCTTACCTCTCTGCCAGACCTGTGCTCGCATGCATGGATGAAGTGTCACCCCAGAGTCCAAAATCAGGAGAGTCTAGAACTTTAGGTTTCTGGAATGTGAGACTGACCCCAGAACCATACTTTGTTCCATTCTTGAAAATAAGTCCTTTCTTTTAATTCCCAGAATTTGTGTGTGTGTGTGTGGGGGGGGGGGTATTAATAATCAATAATTCAAGTAGCAAGCCAGAGAGATTATGCAATCATTCTCTCCTGTCTTATCATTCTTATTTGTTTTAGTCATCCATCGACTCTTATGCAGTACCTACTATGTGCCTAGCACTGTGCTAGGTGTTATGTGAGATGTGAAGACATAACAACAGATTCAGTCATATGGGAATCTTGTTTACTGAGAAGAATGAGTTTGGTAGAGGATGGCTCCCTCTGGCCTCTTGGCCTGATCCCCAAAAGGTACAAGAAATAAAAATGTTAATCTCTTTAGAAAAGAGTTCTTTGTATGTATACATACACAATATACAAATATACCCACAGATTTTATATATATATATATATATATATATATATATATATATATAGTATGTATATGTGATATATGAATTATTTTGCATTTTTATATATGTATATATGAATTATTTGTATATATATACTAGTACATACCCCCAAATAATCAGCAAGTGTGCTGAAAAGTGCTATTTTATAAGAGCATTTTGGAACTTCTTACAAAAAGAAAGTAAATTGTATTAATTTTTAGGTTTGGATTTTCATACAAAGCTCACTTGTCTACACCAAGGTACCGGGAACTAGAGGACTCCTTTGCCCAACCCTATTAATACCAGTACAGCTTCTTTTTATCTCTGAGTACTTAGCCATCTGGTGATTTTCATGGCAGAATTACATCAATGTGAACATTTTCTGAAGGACCAAATTATCTCTATCATGGAAAATTGAGATAGATGCATTTATTTGTTCTCGGAGCCACAAAATGAGTGAGTCCTACACCCACCATCCCCTAAAATGACAGCCCTTCCTTAGTCCTCAAAGAGCCTCTTCCTCAAAGATTCTTATATATCACAGCAGAGATTAAGCATGGAAGCTCAAGCCAAGCAAAGTAAGTAGTTGACATTTGTAGCAGAACTGAATTTTTTTCCAAGAATTGTTGTCAGAAAACTTGGCCTCTATTGGAAGCAATATGTAGCTGTGATGCCATAAGTGAAAGCAGAGTTTACTTAGCGTGAATTTCACAATAGTGCCCGGTAAAAATGTCTCATCAAAGTGAGCCTGTGGCATACACACACACACACACACACACACACACACACACACACACACACACATGCATACATGCAAATATGAAAACATATGCATGTGTATACCAAAAGAAAAAGACGTTTGAAATTGATCATTTTTCTTAGTAAACGTTCAAGAAATTTCACAACAGGTTAAGATACTAGATGCATATTATAAGTCAAGAAAAGGAGCTTGAAAAAAAAAAAAAGAAAAGAAAAGGAGCTTGGAAGTAAACAGTGCTGCCATCTTCCTTCTCTGTCTCTCCAAGTCTTCCCCACCCTCAAACTCTTAGACTCTTCTAGTAAAGAAGTTCTCTGAAGCCTGGGTTTGGGGGAGGGGAAGGTCAGTGACCCCACTGTTCCCTCTCTCCCTAGCACAGGGTCAGGGCTTAGACAGAGCCCTCCATAGCTCCCCCAAACAAAGAAGCCTTGTTTCTCCCAGAGATCTCAGGAGCCTCATTGGTATTCTGTAGGGGCCCACAGGCCTGGGGGTGGGGAGGGGGTCATGCCCAGAGAACAATGGCAGAACTGTTTGTTTAGAGTAAGGAGAGCCATCCACCCTGGCAAGTGGACTATCCTGTGCCCACTCACTCACCCCAGCTTTTTCACCCTGGGAACGGCTAAATGGTGGTGCAGGTATGATCAGGGATGAAAGAACTTGAACTCTTGCTAACCAGAGAATTCCACTCTAAGTTTTAGCTAATGCCCACTCCAGTGTTGTAAAGATGAAGAAAAATCCTTTTCAGTGTGTCTGATCCCTTGATCATCTCCACCTAACCAGAGAGTATCATATATATTGTTCTTATTGGGTGATAAAAGGCTAAATCTTGGGAGCAACTCTGAATCACCAACTGATACTCTTCCTTTTCACGTCCATTTTTCATCTATTTTCTTAGAGCTCAAATAACTTAGTGAGTCCTTTTCTGATCTACTGGCACTCAAAGCAAGGAGCAAGAAGGACATAGGTTTTAATGAGTCTCTAACATGGAGTCAGAAATATAAATGGCCCTAGATAAATCTATCACTGTTGAGCGATAAACAGTTCAACAATATTGGCACAAGCATCAGATGTCCATCTCTTCACAACTGAAATGAAGTGTTTGTTCTGGGGGCATGTAAGTTAATCAGAAGTGAAGAATTTGTCAATCTGTCCAATTGAAAGAAAACCAAATTTTGGGTTCCAAGTTGGAAAAACTCAGAACATGCAAGAAATTGTGTCTTCATCAAAGTAGTTGACAATCAAAATATTCTGAGAAGGGTCCATTGGTACACTTTCATTTTTCACAGCCCAAGAAATGTCCATGGGAATGTGGGAACAAGAGCCTAAAGCCATAGGCTCTCCATTTCAGAATCCTTCATGGTTGGAAGGGTATTGGTGTGATTCAGGAAGGCTGTAAGGAATTCTGGAGAAGTTCCTTATCTCTCTCAAGAGACAGTCTCACATTTTCCAGGCTAAGTACAGTCTGCAACATAGTAGAGTTAGCATAAAAATATATAGTAATAATATTATCCAATGTAACTCAGTTCGATTAAACCAACTAGTTTTGACTAGAGGTCATAGAGAAAAACAATGACCCACACCCAGTGTTTTCCTTTCACTTCTGTTTATGTAGATTCAGTAGAGTCATTAAGCACATTAGCAGTTACCTAGATCCTATGAGACACAAAACGGAATTATAAGGCCCAGTCACTTTCTTCAATATCCTTTCAGTCTTGTTAGAGAAAACAAACATATGTCTGTGAATCAAAGACCAAAGCTACCTATCATCTTATGTTAAAATGTATATAACCAAACCCTGTGGGCAAAATGTAAGCAAAGGGGAAATACTCATTGTTAGCTAGATTTATCTGCAAACTCCCAAAACTAGTATAATCAATCTGTGATAGGACTTCAAGCCCTTTTCACCAATGTTCTTCACAGGAGACTGAAAAAGGTTGACAGCACTATTGTGACTCTTATTCAGGTCCATGTCCATCCAAGAGACTGTGTTGACCCTGATGCTGTCTCTTTAAGCAGGAGCCAAGAGCTCCCAAACCCTCCTTTCTTTCCCATGCCCTGGGCATGCCTCAAGGACCAGCTCCATGATGGTAATTCTGTGTGAATCTGGGAACTCATCAAAGGGAGGAGAGGAAGGGCCTCATCGAAAGGGATGGTAGAAAGAGACCGATTGTGCTTTACACAGGCTCAGCCTGTTCCTTGAATCCAGCTGACAAAGGGAGAGATAGAACCCTATACAATTGAACTAAACAACAGGCAGGCTCATTGAGTAAAAAAATGGCCCTATCTCCCTAGGTCTCTAATCTGCACTTACCCTCCTCCCAGAGCCCACCCCTTAACCTCACTCTGTGAACAGAGGCCTCCTTGATCAGGGTCTATAAGCAGTTGACAGGGCCAAGATGCTAGAGCAGCCGTGACTGGTACTGGGGATGGATGGGGATGGGGGGTGGGTACTAGGAATAAAGCAACAATCAGCAGGAAGTACTAGTGGCAAAGACTTTTGCTTCTGGCCTTATCCTGGTCAGACAAGGCCCTGCCTGTAATCTTGTCTTTCCTACGTGAAATCAGCACTTATACCACATTTAAAGGCTGGAAAAGGGCCCTACAGTCATGGGACATGACAATTCAAGCCTGCTAAATAGACAAGTCATATGGACAGAGTTAAATCAAAAGGAATCTCAGCCTCCTCTTTGAACGGGTATTACTATTACCATGGCAACAGCAACTGGACCACCTTGTTTCCTATACTCCCTGCTCCACACACACACACACACACACACACACACACACACACACACACACACACACAACCCTTTTATATCCAAACTTTGGGAGGCTGGAATAGAAGCTTTATTGTTAAACTCTATCCATGCACTGTCTTCAACTTGCCCACATATGGAAAGGTGAAAAAGAAGCAACTGACACTAAGCTAAGAGACTACAATTTCCATACCTTATTCCTTAGGTCAGTCTCCTACTAATTTCTCCTCTCTTATTGGTTGTATTACAAATCTGATCTGGGGAACTCTGTTGTCTTCCTGGGGATATCACTGACTCTTTTTCAGAGTCCATTCTGGAAGAGAGCTCAGAGGCCAGCACAGAGTAAGAGATCACTCTTAGGACCATTTAAAATAGCCAAGGAGGAATTAATCCATTAGTACTTGCTGAGCTTTTGATGTAAGTTTAGCACTGGCTAGGCCCTGACAGTGGAAAAGGAAGGAAAAGCCGCTCTGTTTGCCTGCCATTACTGATGTGACCTTTCCTGATCATGTCACTATCCTGACTAGATCTTCCCTGGACCTGAATTTCTATAGGCAAGGAGGGTGTTTTTATTGTTGCTTTCTTTCAAGATTAAAACTATACCCTGATGATAGTTTTTAGGGCTTCAGGACATTACACAAAAAAGCAACAAGAGAAAAAAGATGCCACTGTCTGGGGGGTCTGCCTTGATGGGTTTGAAGACCTTATTTCCCCTCCAACCCAATTCCCAGGGGTTTCTGGAGCCTTGTTGTTACTTAGATAGCTTTGAAAGAATAGGTCTAATTGTCAGGCTGTTGAGTAAACTGGCTTTCCTAGTGCAGAGCCAGGATGAAAGCCCCTTGAAGCAGAGCAGATTTTTACATCTGCCTGGCTCTCTAAGAGCTCCTCTGGCTCTGTAGGGCCAAGGTGAGGAGTGGGGTGTGTAAGGCTATCCGTGATCATTTCAGTAAGTGTCTCTAAGAAGAGTAAGTGAATATGCTGGTTTGGATCTGGTTTCTTTTTAGCTCCTGGAATTCTTGTAGCATTCTTGGAATCAGGGTGGGATTCAGTTAGTCTTCAGGCATTTTGTAAAACTGGACCCCTGCTCTGGCTCAACTCTTTTTGCTTGAGCTACACCCACTCACTCTGAGCCAGCCAAAACTACACTGCTCAGCAAACAGCCACCTTTGGAGGGAAACATCACAGTCTGGTTACCAGGGTAACAGCCACTGTTCTCAGACAACAGATGTACAGTAGCCAACGTTTTGCTGTTCAGTAATGGCATTGTATTACTGAGCAGAGAATAATCAGCTACTGCTCTTCGGCTCTTTTCTGGTTCCATTGTTATCTCAAAGATTCATTTGGAACATCCTCCTCCAAAATTGGGACAAGGTTTAAAGAACTACCATTTCCCCCATAAACCTTTTGTGCAGACACTACTGGATTCAGTGTTCCTCTTAATCTTGAAAGAAAGCTTCCAATCCTACAGAATTCTATATGGTTGAGGTAGTGAGGTCACTGTTTCTGGAGGTGATTAAGAAGAGGCTGTGGGAATATTTAATTGGCTGTTGTAAAAGGAACTACTGCATTAAGATTTGGCTCGGACAGCTTCTAAAGTTCCTTCCAACCACAGATTTCATGATATAATTCATCTACTGGCACTGACAAAGTAAATTTAACAATTTACTTTCCAAATTATTAAACAGCCACACACTTTCATCCCCTGAGGAAGTAATATTCAGTACCCTTCTTTACTCCCTCTCCATTTTTAAATCACAACCAACCCAAACAGCTTCCATGATATCAGGTAGGTTTTTCAATATCACCTTGGGCAAGAATTGACCTTCAATATTCACCTTTTACCTGGCCACATTCAATTGATCAAATGATTCTTACTCAACTGCACCAAGAGCAGAAAAAGAAAAATGAACCACTTTGGAAAATATAAGTCATCCTGTACATGAGCTATTGTATAATAATGGGTATCATCATGATTTATAATGGATATACAGCTTGGCCATTTTCAAAGGACTTTCACATCATTATTACTTGATTTTCACAACCTTGAAAGTATACAAAACAGTTATTGTGATCCCCATTTTCCAGATGAAAAAGTGTTAATTCACAATGACCTACCCAAGGTCATGAAGTTTATACATGGCAGATCTGGGATTTAAACTTGATTGTATTGATGTCTAATTCAGTGCTCTGCCCTCTTAATAATCCTACCTGAATACATGCTGAAAAGAGCTCTCTTGATGTTTCAGGATACAATAACTTAAAAGCTGACACAGCTTAATAGAGTTGAAAACCTATCTTCCTGGATGTTGCTGGAATCTTCTGGATACTACATTAGATGGTGAATACACAGAGCAATCGATTCTCATTTTACGCAGGCTGCATTCAAGCTTTTGCCACTTGTAAGCAATGTCTACATGTATCTGTGGCACCTTGTGTCACAATTTGCTCAGAGTAGACACTACCAGAGACAAGACCTCCTAGCTTCTCTCTTTGTTTATGAAACCTGTAGAAGCCCTTGGTACTCAACCAAGTCAACCAGAGCCTTAAGGTCCCAGAAGCCTCCTTTTCATAGAGGAATTTAGAGTTTGGACTATGCCTTCAGGAGGCTAAGGCTGTGATATTTGCTAAACATGGCCAACCATACATGTTCATACATTCACACACACATACACACACACCTATTCATATCCATTTTCCATGGTAAAGTCATTGAAGACTTTATTTTCATTTTCTGAACTTAAGATTTACCTCCTTGGCCATGGCCAATCCTGAATCCATCTTGCCTTGTTCTCCAATTTCCCACTATAGCCAAATTGGTTCAAATTTTGTATGAAGCAAGCAGTTATTTAGTACATCTGAGGGGTACCCAACAATCAGTTGCCTCCAGAAGAGCCAGGATGTCAGCTGACCTGGCCATTAGCAGAGCCCAGAAACCAGGGGAAAAGAGAAGGTAGAAGGAAGTGAGAGGGTAGGAATACACATGACCACATCCAGCCCACTGGGCACTCTCTCTAAGGACCTGTGGAACTGTCCACGTGCTGCTAGAATTATTTGGCAATAAAACATCAATCTCAATACAGCAGAGACAGAGCTCATCTAATTGGGTGCTAAGGAATTAAAAAAAAAAAGTGCCAAAGCACAACTCATTTAAACCATTGAAAACCCCCAAAACCCAAACTCATAAATACTATTGCGTATTCCTGTGCCTGCTTAAATCTTCCATGCTAAAGTTTTTTAAACTCACCCATGACTTTTGGACTCTGACTCCAATTGTAGCCGGCTGGCTAGTCTGCTTTGCGTCTTTGTTCAGTTGGAAGGATCCTGGTCTCTCCAGTCTCCTTCTTCGTTCCTTTACTTTTTCTCTCTGAGTATCTTTGTCCTCTTCTCCAGCAATGAAAAGGGCTTTCTGATTGACAGCCAACCCCCTTAAAGGGACAGGCCCACTTTCCTCCTCCTCTCCTCCTCCCCTTTTCCTCCTCTTGTCCCCACCTCCTCAGGGATACTCCCTTCTTTAAGGGCTCCATCTTCTCTTTTCTGCCTTTCACTTCCTATTTTTTTCTTTCTCTTTTCTTTCTTTTTTTTTCTAAGACTTGCCTATGTGGAATTTTACTTTGCTGCAGAGACATCTGGAAATGTGGTTTGGGGCTGGAAATTAAAAAAAAATAATAAAGAGGTCCTGGAAGCCTCCAACTGATACTTGGATCTATTTGCTATAGGATGTGGCAGCACAAGTGTCAGAAGCCATGGAAGTGGTAGCTTTGGTGAGGGGGTCAAGGTCAAAAACTTAGATGCTATCTTCCAGGGTCCTTCCAACTCTAACCCCAACCGCAACCCTCACATATAGCTGCCCTTGGCCTTGTCCACATTTCCTCTCTCCCCACTCCTTGGCAAATAAGCACCCTCTCCCCTCCACTCAGCTTTAGAAACACAATAGAAAAGAAAATTTGTCTTTTAAATAATATCCTTCAAATCCTCCAGCTGAATGAGGACAAAATACAAGCTATTGATTCCATAAACAGATTGTGACCAAGCAGGGGGAGGCTAGGATTGTATAATTTTATTGAAAGGATAACAGAGACCCAGAGAGCGGACAAGACCAGTGCAGGTTCACAGAATAGACTAAATAAAAGGTCAGAGTTAGGTATGTGGGTGATTTCCAAGGAGGATAATTGACTTTGAGAAAAGTTAGGAACATGATCTGAGAACCAGGTAGTCAATATCCCATCCTGAGAATATAGTATCATCAGAGAGCTGAGACTAGCCTGGTGAGAGGCAGGGAGGGTGTGGGTTGGGTTGAAGCAGCGGATGCCAATGAGGGTGGAGAGAAGATGAAAGGAAATCTCGTGCTTGCCTCAGGGAAAGAAATACTAAGAAAAAAATGGCAAAGCAGCAAAAATATGGGACTAATACATTAAATCTGCCTTATAAAAATAGTTGTTTTTAAGGACTATGAAGATATTTGAGTGCCAAGTTAGATTAGCATAGGGAGGTTTTCTAAATGGGATGAATCTTAACCAGTGTCTATATAGGCTCTTTGTTATTGTTCTTTATCCTTTCAGGAGCCTCAGAAAGGCATAGTTCTCTTGAATTTGAGGCCTACATCCTCCCATGGATGGCCTGTAAGGAAACTAGTTGGCATATATCTGGAGGCGTACCTGTTGGAAGACTCCATGGAAAGAAGGTACAGGCTCCCAGAATTTTTCCTATGGTTTTGCCTTGGAGTCAGAGAGGAGAGGAAGGAGGTGCAGAGCAGAGCCTACCAGTGATGGCGAACCTATGACACGCGTGTCAGCACTGACATGTGTAGCCATTTCTGATGACACGCGGCCGCTGAGGCAGGCCGCATGCCGAGGATGAAACATTTGCTGCTCCTGAGGATGAAACATTTGCAAAATAATGTTTTTTCCTCAAAGTGACACACTACCTGAGTTATGCTCAGTTTTTTGGCGAAGTTTGACACACCAAGCTCAAAAGGTTGCCCATCACTAGCCTAGATTCTTCCTCTGAAGAGAGCAAGGCAAGATTGTGTCTCACAGTTTTCTCTCTGAGCTGTGACCTTGGACTTGTTTCTGGCTTGGGCTCTGCTGTTAGGAGAAGGATGGGTCTTCTACAGATGCCCTTGTGGGTCCACCTGTGTCCTGTGTCCTGTAATGTTTGAGGCTTGTTCAGAATCTTAGAACCCTAGATCCTTTGCTCTTATACCAGTCCCAAGGAGAACGGATCCCTGTAAGTGTTGCTCCTACTACAGAACAGTATAAAAGTAGCTTTCCAGAACAGATGAGACTAAGGTAGAAGGTCCCAGGACCCCTGACCTTACACCAGCCCTACTTTCCAGCCAAAGATTCTGCCTGCTGAGGAAGCTGAGTAATACATAGCATTGTGACAAAGATTACCTTCTGGATGGTTCTTGTCAAAATGACCCTGGAGGAGAGGGAGGACCAAGACCAAGAAGTCTCCAAATGTGTGCCCTCAGCTCCTCAGATGACAGAAGGAAAGGAGTACAAACTTTTGGGCTTCTGATTTAGGGATGAGAGAGATGGTTTTTCACAGCTTGAATAGATGAGATAGCCCTGCATGCAAGAGAGATTGCTCAGGCTGAGCCTTCTCATAAATCTGCCCTGGATTCTCAGCAGCAGCTCTGGGTACTACTCAGAAGAAAAAATGTGTTTCAAATAAACCCAAAGATACCGAATTTTCAACCACATTCACCTAACACACATACTGTATCTCTTTTCTTTTCCTCCATCTCTATTGCCTTATTACACATTTTGTGTTCTTCCCAAGGATCAATCTCTCCATGTCTCTGTTTCTCCATCTCTGTCTATGTTTTTCTCTATGTATTTGTTTCTCTTTCTTTTTTTCTCTCTCTGCACTTCTTTATGGAGCATGTCTTCCTGTTCTTATGGCCAGGGATGAGAAAGGGGCTCGGCCAGGTGATTGTGTCATGCTCACTTCCCCAGTGCCTTAAGATTCCCAGCTCCCCAGAGTCTAGTGTGTTGCAGTCACTCTGTAGTCCTAACACTCTGCCTCAGCACCCACTAATCACCCCTCTCCTGATCCTTTCCCACAACCCTCATAGGGTTTCTTTCCAGGCCCCCAAGGGTATTTTTAATCCACCCACCTCCACAATTTCTGTGATTCTGTTTCCAATGGTTTTGCTGGGTATCCTTAGCAAAATGTTCTTGAGTCCAGCTGGGTCCCTGGCAGTGCCCAGGGATTCCTCAAGAGGTCACTACCAGCTTTCTTGGTGGCAGCCTCCTGCCTGCACTTTGTGCCTTTGGGAACAATGCAGGATTGTATGAAACCAGTAAACAGATTGATGTATGCAATTCTGAGGGTTCTCAGAGGATCTGGGCCCCCTTGATCATAACTTGCTTTAGTTGTACAGTTTTCTTGCAAACAACTCCAAAACACTTAGATATTAACTCCATTCTCTGCTCTGTGATCCCATAGTACCTGATTCGTAAAGGCCACTAGGCAAGGAGACTCTCTTTGCTCCATATATAGACTAAATTCTGAAACTCAAGGAATTCCAGTGAATTTCTCCTAGAAAACTAAATAAGGTCTCAAGTGCCCAATTTGAGCACTTGAGGGCATGGTCTACTTCTCTATGTCCACATAGATCATAAAGGTGAATGGAGAAGATATGGTATCAGTGAAAGCCAGGGGTCACCTGCTAGCATTTGGGCTTCTAGAGCTGAGGCTTTGGTTCTCCTCCACAAGGTAATGTCCTCTCAGAACAAATTTAGGAAGGCAAGTGGCTTCTTCTTACAGCTTTTCTAGCCTGGGCACAGAAGGCTGGTTGGCTGGTAAGCAGGCAATATATTATGCCCTATGTGCTCGCCGATAAAACTTCACACCCAACTTCATTCCAATAGGCTTGACCATGTTTTTCTGGACAAGAAAAGGGCTGAGGGCCAGAGATGTCACATACTTTAAGCTGGTACTAGCAGGGAAAGTGGAGGCTCCTCTTCTTCCTCTACTGAAGATTCAGGGAGAAGTGCAAGGATAGATAGAGGCTAGTTATGAGTTGACTGTTTATTTGAGAGGGGGAGTTGCCCATGGCTTGTGGTAGAGTGAAGGGTAGAGAAGAAAGCAAAATAATCAGATTAATAAACTCAGGAAAGAAGTGCCGGGGGGCGGGTACCAAACAGCTATTAGCAATGTGAAGAAAATAGATGTCCACATAACCTACCTTCACTGACATGAAAGCACAGCTAGGTGTGGCACAGTGGCCCATGAAGAGAGGTGACATGTTTGATATGATCTCTGAGCACAGCAGAAATACTACTATTGCCCTAACCAGTTTGGCTCAGTGGATAGAGCGTCGGCCTACGGACTGAAAGGTCCCAGGTTCGATTCCGGTCAAGGGCATGTACCTTGGTTGCGGGCATATCCCCGGTAGGAGGTGTGCAGGAAGCAGCTGATTGATGTTTCTCTCTCATCGATGTTTCTCACTCTCTATCCCTCTTCCTTCCTCTCTGTAAAAAAATCAATAAAATATATATTTTTAAAAAAAGAAAAAAAAATACTACTACTATCCTTGGCTGTCAAATACTCACTTAACTCCTGAGGACCAAAGTTATATATTCCATTTTCCTGATAGGGTACAGAGTTAGCTTTTCCAGTGCCACCCAGCAGGCAAGGAACAGAGCCACCTCTAGAGAATCTCTTTCCAGATTCGCATTGCTTGGAAGTTGCTTGGAAGCTTGTTCTACTCCAAAAGAACGTTTGAACAGAGAGCCTCTGCCCTGAGCCTGAAGAGCCAGAGGGAGGATGGACAAGCTTCAGACTACTATTGCCTGACTTTCCAACTCTCTGCACTTATCAAACTAAGCAGGAGGCCCAGATTAGAAATCCAGGCAGGGTAGTTGCGTTCAGTATGTAGGATCAATGAAATTCAAAATCAGTCAGTGGAGATCAGATGATACTAAGGACTTTGTTATAATTGCTAAGTATGGTAATAGCATGCTTATTATGGTTTTTAAATTCAATTTATTGGGGTGACAATGGCTAACATGAACATATAGGTTTCAGTTGTGAGTTTCTATGTTACAAGATCTGTATACTAGTACTGTACCATGTGCTCACCACCCAAAGTCAAGTCTTCTCCTGTCACCATATATTAGGACCCAATTTCACCCCCTTCCCTCTGGAAACCACCACACTACTGCTTGTTTTCATGCATTTTATATCCCACAGATGATTGAAATAATATAATTCTTAGCTTTTTCTGACTAACTTCTTTCATTTAGTGTAATGTTCTCAAGATCCATCCATGTTGTTGCAAATGGCAGTATTTAATCCTTTCTTGTGGCTGAATAGTATTCTATTGTGTATATGTACCACATCTTCTTTATCCAGACCTCTACTGCAGGACACTTAGGTTGTTTCCATGTCTTGGCCACCGTGAATAATGCTGCAATGAACATAGGGGTACATATATCTTTGTGAATACATTATTTTGAGGTTTTCAGGTATATACCCAGGAGAGGAATTGCTGGGTTGTATGGTAGCTCTATTCTCAATTTTTTGAGGAATTGCCAGACTGCTTTCCATAGTGATTGTACCAGTCTATATTCCCACCAGCAGTGGATGAAGGTTCCCTTTTTTCTACAACCTCTCCAACACTTGTTATTACTTGTCTTGTTCATAATGGCCACTCTAACAAGTGTGAGGTGGTATCTCAATTGTAGTTTTGATTTGCATTTCCCTAATTGCCAGTGAGGTATAACATCCTTTCATATATCTATTGACTGTTTGTATGTCTTCTGGGGAGAGGTGTATTTTCAGATCCTCTGCCCACTTTTTGATTGGGTTGTTTGTTTGGTGTTGAGTTTTATGAATTCTTTATATACTTTAGAAATTAAACCTTTGTCAAGACTGTCCTGTTGGTTCTCAACCTCACCCTCAGGCTAGCTCTAGAGCCAGCAGAACAGTGCTCTCTGTCTACAGCAAAATCACAGACACGAAGTTTCACTAGGCCACTGGATTCCTGAGTTGTTCAGTCTAGGAGCCACTTCAGACACGATCTAATTATCACACTTTTGTTTTGCTTTTAAAACAAATTTTACTTCCAGGTTTTACAGCAGCCCAAGGAAGTGAACACTGTTACTATGTCCAATCTACAGACAAGCAAACTGAGTATCAGGAAACTCAAGTGACTTGTCCAAGGTCACAAGCTAGTAAGTGGCAGAAGCCAAAAGGCAGGCTCTCTGGCTTCAGGTACTGTCAATGCCTTCAGCCAAAGACTACCATAAATACATATGGCATTTATCAAGTTGGGTTTATTGCTCATTACAGCAAAGGGAGAAACCCTAACACCCAACTGTCCCCAAAGGTGCGTGTTCTCTCTTGCAGCAATGAGCAATAAGCCCAACTTGCTCAACCCCAGGTGTGCTCCTGGTGGTCTTCGGCTGAAGGGCATTGACAGAAATAGAGGTTCACTGAGATTCAGCTGAAGCCCCCAGTGCCTTCAACCCAGATTGGCCACTTAGTAATAGTAACCACATGTGAGACTCCTTATGTCTACCTGTTTGAGATGCCAAATTGCCCATATATGGGAGATAAATTCATGCTGAAGTGAGCTCTGATATTTCATTGTAGTCCTTCCGCTTAGGATTTAGCTTTCCTAGGAATGAGATCCTTTGGGCTAATTTTGGTTATCTGTTCAGATTTGTGTTATTCTTTGATGAAATTGTTTTCCAACCTTTTGACACATGCCCCTATAGTCTGTCTGCTTGTCTAGTGTCTTTAATGTTATTTGTTTATAAGAGGAAAAGTCTTTAGGGAGAAGATGGCATAAATTCAATAAACTTGTTCTTGAGCTGGCCCTGGGGACTGAGTTCAGACAGTTTTCTCAGACAAAATTTATCTCAGGTTATCATTTCAAAACCTTATAAAGACTTCTCAGTCTTGTTTTTCTCCCTGAGACTTGTTTGGCCCCTAATTGTTGATTGCTGGAAACAAATCAGTTTCACTAAAAGAGAGATGTTGACAGGAAGCCAGGAAGGCTGGTCAACAACCTTAATTGCTCTAACCACTCACCCTTTAGTTGAGATATTGTTAGCTGAAGCAGCTTCCACCTTGGTTTGTCCCATTAAGTTTTTGTTATTTCCTGCCTAAGGGCTACATGTATATTTCTGTTTATCTTGACTAAGATGTTTTCCCCAAAGCCTCAATAAAAGGGATGGCAGAGCCAGAGTAGTCAGTAGTTCTCCCACTAGAGGTGGACTACCACCTGGCCCCCCATTTCGCCAAATTGAATTTCTTCAAGTCTCCATTCATTTGTGTGCGGCCCTTCTCCAGAACTCGAACCCTGAACCGGAACCCTGGACCACGCTGGACGTGGAAAGGGATTCCTACATTCTGGCGCCCAACGTGGGGCTTCTGGAGGAGAAGGTATTTTTCGCCTAAGAGCGAAGGAAGGAAAAAGTACACCGAGGAAAGGTGTGGAAAATTCACCGGAAAAAGGTGAGGGAAGTTCACCGCACACAAAAGCCCACTCTCCCAGTATGCTAAGGAATGTGGTAATTTTCATTTGAATGGCTACAAACTTCCTCCAAACTCATTTGCAGCAAAACAATTTTGGGGGGAAGTTTGCTTAATTATATAAATAATAAAGTTAAAGGTTTAGATATTTTGAAATAACAAAATGCTAAATATTTGACTTGCCAGCTTTACAAGTTCAAAGTGCAAATTAAATTAGGAGAAATTATATAGTTGTGGTAATTTAAATGCCTAAAGTATAAGAACTTATTTTTGAGAAAATAAAAATGTTGTGTTTTCTCTAATAATTAGGAATTCAAAATAAGTTGCTTATTATTGGTCTAATTAAAAAAGAGGATTAATTTTGTGATTCCCAACCAAAATTTTTCTATGCAAAAACTAGTTTAAAATCTAATTGATATCTTAAGATAATTATAAAAAATATTATAATCTGTAAATCATATGTGGATATATATATATTTGATGGGTTTTTTTCCATGTTAAAATGTCAAGGTCTTAACAGAGATGATTCTTGGAAAGCTCCAAGGGCCCGGAGTAATACAAGAAATTTATTTTCTCTTCTTAAAGGAAATCTTTTTAAAACAGATCTAATATACTTGAAATTGCATGGAAAGCCTTATCAAATAAAAATTAATATACTTTAAATGTTATGACGTTTTCGGCCTCTTAAAAAGGGCAAAACAAAGTAAATATTTCTTCCAGTTTGAAATTTAATTGCCATGGCCTAGAGCAAAGAAAATCCTTACATGATATTTTTTCTACAATGTCATTATAGTTTTTGATATTTTACAACAGCATATACCAAACAAACTTACAAACTAATTCTTTGAATGTTTGGCAGCAATTTTAAAGTACATGAAAGGATTTAATTCCTTCCACTGTGTGGAAGGCCCCCTGGGAAGGCATTTGAGCATTCTATATTAGCCCTTCTTGCTCTTTTTGCCAAGAGGGACCCTCTTCTCACCATCCAATTGCCCACAGCTGTTGCCTGAGCTCTCTGTTCCTGCTGAGGTTGAAGCCTCACGGTGGCTGGTACCATGGATCTGTCTCTCGCACAATGGCGTGAGCTGGGCCCTCCCTGGAGAAGAAACCTGGGTTCCCCAAGATATGTGATCAATGCCAGGGCCCCGCCAGCAGACAAGGGGATCCCAAGGCAGGTGCTGGGCATGGAGGCCATAGGGGCATAGGCTACCAAGAAGACAAAACTGAACCTCACATCACCCTGCTTGGCCCCAGAGGATGGCTGGTTAGTCAAAGATGGGTAAGATTCCTCAGGGGAGGAACAACCTAAGACAGGCACAGTCACAGAGGGGCCGTCAGGAGAGAACTTGGGGGTCAACAGAGGTGGGGCACAGATCCTCACCCCCTCCCAACATTGCAGGGGCTTGAACACTCACCCCTTCTGAGGGAGGTCTCCTGCCCCATGGCTGCTTCGCGCTTCCCATGTCCAGCTCAGATTGGGACCCAGGTGGCCGACGGAGGCTTATCGGGACCTAGGTGGCCGAAAAAGACTTGTCCAGCTCAGATCAGGACCCAGGCAACAGAGACTTGGCTGACAACAGCTGTCCCATATCTAAATCCAGTCTAATACCAGGAATGCTTAGAGCCTTCTCAAGGATGCAAATAATCCTTTGCATTAATATTTACAGGGTGAACTAAGAATGCTGTTAGAGTATTAAATTTGACAGTAAAATAGTCAAATTTTCAGATTAATTTAAATTAGCTAATTGAAATAAGTAAATATTCAAGAAAAATTATACTGGACAAAAAGCTGTTTCTACAGTATTAACTAAAAATTCTTTTGGTAGTTAATTTCATGGTAACATTGCTTAACATGCAATGAACCTAAAACAGTCATATTTTTGTACAAAAAATTAAAATTTAAAGTGATCAAGACTGCATTATAAAAATTTTCCAAAAACCTCCTAATAATTATATCAAGAAAGGGGGGATAGTGGAAAAATATTATGTAAGGAAAAATATCCAGAAATTTTTTTTTCTTTGAAAACTAATTTTCATTTGTAATACTAAGAGCAGGACACCTGTGAAAAAATACACATGGTGTCAGAATAAGCCAAAGGAAAATCATTTGGGCTCAAATAAAAAGGATCCCAAGTAAAATTTATAGAAAAGATTCCTTTATTAACTTTTGGTTGAGAATATGTTTGTATATTTTCAGAAAACAACTCCAAGACCATGTGGATTTCTGCAACAGAGAGGAATTGACAGGACTGCTCCAGCCATAAAGACAGAAGAGAAGCAGTCCAGAGATGGAAGACACTGATGACACCTTGCCATGCTAGCAGTCAGCAGCTGTGTGTCGCTGCAGGTTGCCCAGGACCAAACCAGAGGTCGGACCTGCATTACCACCATCTGTCCACCATCCAGATACCATTGCTGACATGTTCTCAAAAAACTGTTGGACATTGAAACTGGGATTCAAAAACTGTTGGCCCAGAAAGAAACTTACTGCAGACTGATTTCATTTGAACTCTCAGCATAGCCATTGTTGCTTGTCTCATTTTTTGTTCTTATATGTTTATTTCTAGTCTGCATATGCAAGATTTTTTAAGGAAAGAAAACAGAGGAGATGCCGGAAACAAATCAGTTTCACTAAAAGAGAGATGTTGACAGGAAGCCAGGAAGGCTGGTCAACAACCTTAATTGCTCTAACCACTCACCCTTTAGTTGAGATATTGTTAGCTAAAGCAGCTTCCACCTTGGTTTGTCCCATTAAGTTTCTGTTATTTCCTGCCTAAGGGCTACATGTATATTTCTGTTTATCTTGACTAAGATGTTTTCCCCAAAGCCTCAATAAAAGGGATGGCAGAGCCAGAGTAGTCAGTAGTTCTCCCATTAGAGGTGGACTACCGCCTGGCCCCCCATTTCGCCGAATTGAATTTCTTCAAGTCTCCATTCATTTGTGTGCGGCCCTTCTCCAGAACTCGAACCCTGAACCGGAACCCTGGACCACGCTGGACGTGGAAAGGGATTCCTACAGTTGATGATTGTCCTTTTAGCCAAATTCTGGAGACACAAAGTTTACCATCATCATCTTCCCAGACCATTGAATTCTGATGATGTTTTCTCCATCTAAAAATGCACCTATTTCAGGCTAAACACCTGCTTCTTTCATGTCTTCTCCCCATTATGCTAATTTGTATGTTTATCTCTCTGACTAGAACAGGTCAGCAGAGACTATTTAAAATTGCAGTGGCATTTTTGTCATCATCCATGTAGGTCTTTGTAAACCATACTAAAATCCTTGTATATTATGAGCTTCCTATGTAAAGAAGAAAATTAGTAGAAAAAGACTAAGAGAATATACGAAAATATTAACTATGATTATTTTGGCTAGTAGAATTCTAGGTGATATAATTTCCTTTATACATTTCAGTATTTTCCAAGTTTTCTATAATGTGTATGCTTTCCTTTTAAAATCAGATGTTAATTTTTTAAATATTGATACTTCCATTTTGATATTCCATGTGTTCACAGCTACATTAAAATATATACAGCACTGGCTGGTGTGGCTCATTTGGTTGGAGTGTCATCCTGTGCACCAAAGGGTCACAGATTCAATTCCAGGTCAAGATACAAACTTAGGTTTCAGGTTGGATCCCTGGTTGGGACGAGTTTGGGAGGCAACCGATTGATATCTCTCTCTCTCTCTCTCTCTCTCTCTCTCTCTCTCTCTCTCTCCTTTCCTCTCTCTCTAAAAAAATCAATTTAAAAAAATATCCTTGGGTGAGGATTAAAATTTTTTAAATAAATATATATTTATACACAACAAAAATTAAAATAAAATCGCCATGACCCCTTTGGGGACCTGTGGACTAAACAAGAGAAGTACTTAACAAAAAGCAAAAGAAACATCATGAGATTGTCTTGTTTGTCTAAAAGAGAGATCAGTTTGTTAAACTTAGGAAATATCATTTCCTTGGTTTCCATATTTGGGGGATTAATAAATGCTGGCTTTTTAATTATACAGCTTGAAAGATTTGTCAAGGGCCCATGTTTTGTCAAAACCAGTTAAATGCTACTCTCTTTGTGTGTGTACAGCTTAAAATCTGTATTTCTGCATGTTTACTTTCTTCTTTCTCCTTGCAGAAAAAATAAAGTCCTTTACAGTGATAATTACATATTTGACTGTAACTCTCTCTTTCATTTTTATTTCTCCTGTCCCATTTTCTCTTTTTCCCTCTTTTGTGAAATCTTAAATATTAACTTATTAAGATATAATTTAGTTATTTTGTATACACTCTAGACAAGATGTCAAATTTGTCTAAAATATTTTGTTATTAAACTGTGTTAATTTTTATATGCACTGAAAGTGTATTTACAGAATAGCCTTTTATTATAGCTGTAAGAAAATAAGAGGCTTGCCCAGCTGGTGTGCCTCAGTGGTTGAGCATCGACCCCATGAACCAAGAGGTCACAGTGCAATTCCCCGTCAGGGCACATGCCAGGGTTTCAGGCTCGATCCCCAGTAGGGGTCGTGCAGGAGGCAGCTGATCAATGATTCTCTCTCGTCATTGATGTTTCTCCCTCTCCCTTCCTCTCTCTTGAAAGTAAGTAAAACATATTTTTAAAAAGAATTTGGGTGTGATTCAGTGTCTTTAGCACACTATTTTGTTTTGTTTTAAGACCAGATTTAAATTTCTCATAATTCAAACTTCCTAAATTTCCTACACTTGCTTTATGAATTAAATAAGTTTCCACTTGCCAGAAGCCAATTCCAGCATGTCAGCAGGGCTGAATCATCTGGAGATGGCTGAGGGTATTTCCCAAAACCTGAAAAGGATGCATAAAATGATTGCTTGCTGCTAGACAGCTAAGGGCATTTTAATCTACATGTTATTGCCTCCTACTGGCCAAACACCTGAACAGCCGAAGGCAATTTTCCCCAAACTGACAATGGATTGTGTATACGAAACCCTACCCTTTCATGTGTATATCTACCTCGCCTTAGGACAAATTGTGTTAATAAAAAGCAAGGAGTCCTGAGACAAGGAGAACTTAGTTCCTCTAGCTAAGTCTTCTCTGACTCTCCATGATGCCTTTCAAAATTATGTTTCATCTCTGGACTCTTATTTAATTTATGCACAGCCCCTGCTCCAGATTGCTGAACCCTTCTAGATGCTGGATTAAGACCACAGGCATTAATGGCGCCCAAAATATGGACATTCTGGGGAAGAAGTATTCACCTGAGCAGATAAAACAGCACCAGTGATGGTGATAAGATTAACTATGCATAAAGTCAGCTTCAAAGCCCACAGATCTGTAAGTGTGTGGGGAATACTTTTTGATTAAGTCAGATTATAATGGAGAAGAATTTGATTAATAGGCAAAATTATAAAGAAATTGTTGGAATATTAAAAGGTACTTTTTTAAGTCAGGCTGAAAAAAGAGTGCCATGGTCATATTTAATGTGGTTTCTTGTTCAAATCATAAAATACCTAATTTGTTTTGAGGATTGAAAATCTATAATTTCTAAAAAGCTGCCAGATCCTCCACTTCTGATCTAAAAAGCAGCTGCAGAGGGTGGAGCTATCAGCTCTCCTGCAAAAAGACTACTTAATGCTTCATTTAAAAATTACTGGAGAACATGTTGGGATAAACAAATTTTGGCAAAAATCACCTAAAGTGCTAGTCATTACTTTGGAAAGCAAAATAGGAAAAAAATTTAAAATCTGTCTTTATCTATTAAGCATGCCTTTAATTGGGAAAAAAAATGTGGCCGAATCAGTTGCTGAAGAATTTCCCCCACAAAAGCAAACAGGATGTGTGAGAAGGGAGACATGAGGTGAACCTGTGTAGACGTCCCCTTCCTGAGAAAACTATTTTAAAAGGTTTCATCTTCCCCATGCTTTTTTCCAGTTAGTGACTTAAAAGTTTTACAAAATTTAGAAATGTTTGGGATTTCTGTACACATGTAAAGAGAGAAGCTAGCTTAAAACAAATGTGCACAACTGTCCAATTTTTGGACATTTAGATAGGTTTTGAGCTAAACTCAACTCTCTTTGTGATGGTACAGAATCAAACCCAAAATGTTTTTTCCTCAGAAATATGGCAGATTTGACCCAGGAAAAGATACAAACTGGTTCTAGCAACAAGATTGGTATTTCCATAATAAAAGGTAGTTTATTTAAATAATCATGGACTGGATTCAAAAGTTAACCTTAAAGCCTCCAAGAAAATCAGTAGGGGAGAAACCAAGATGGAGGCATAGGTAAACACCTACACTGCTGCCTCGCACAACAATTTCAAAACTACAACTAAAAGACAAAACGGACATCATCCAGAACTACAGGAAAGCTGGCTGAGTGGAAATTCTACAACTAGAAGGAAAGAGAAAAGCACACTGAGACTCAGGGGAACTGCAGAAAGCAGAGGTCTGTAGGCACGCGCATGCGGAGAGGACTGACTGCTGAGTGAGCAGCTGGCTTTCTCATGCGGGAGGGAGATGGAAGCTCCTGACTGCACTGAACTCCAGTTCCAGGCAAGACTCTGGGAACCCAGACTCATTCGGGGAGAAACTGGACTGTCTGGCAGCGGGCAAAACTCGAGGGCGGCTTTCTCTCAGAGGTGCTTGCAGCGATTACCAAGGGACACTGAGACCCAGGTGCCTCATAGAGCAGGGCTGATGGAAAGCCAAAGCTGTCTGCTCCGCCCTGAGACTCCACCCCATCCAAGCTGATCACAGAGGCTTTTGCAATTTTGCAAGTCTTGTCTCATAAGGTTGTCTCCAGCACAGAAGTTCTCCCAGCGTAGACACAGCGGGTCCTCACAGCCAATTGGCCTGGAGGTCAATTCCTCCCAGTGATACCAGCAACAATCAAGACTTAACTACAACAAAGCTGTGCACACAGTCCACAAAGGGGTGCACCAAGAGTGTCCACCTCAGGTAACTGGGGAGCCTGAGCCACCAAGCCCTATAGGACACCTAGCACACAAAGCTACTCTACCAACTCAGGGAAGCAGCGAAAATGTGGAGACAAAGAAACAGATCACAAATGAAAGAAATGGAGGAAAGCAAACTACTGGATATAGAGTTCAAAACCACAGTTATAAGGTTTTCCAAGAATTTCCTAGAAAAGGCTGATAAATTTAGCGAGACCCTTGAGGATATTAAAAAGGACCAACTAGAAATTAAACATACTCTGACTGAAATAAAAAATATTATACAGAAACCTAACAGCAGACTAGAGGACCGCAAGAATCAAGTCAAAGATCTGAAATACAAAGAAGCAAAAAACACTCAACCAGGAAAGCAAAAAGAAAAAAGAATCCAAAAATTTGAAGATAGTGTAAGGAGCCTCTGGGACAACCTCAACCATACCAACATCCAAATTATGGGGGTGCCAGAAGAAGAGAGAGAGCAAGATATTGAAAACCTATTTGAAGAAATAATGACAGAAAACTTCCCCCACCTGGTGAAAGAAATAAACTTACAAGTCCAGGAAGCACAGAGAACCCCAAACAAAAGGAATCCAAAGAGGACCACACCAAGACACATCATAAGTAAAATGCCAAGGGCAAAAGACAAAGAGAGGATATTAAAAGCAGCAAGAAAAAAACAGTTAATTACCTACAAGGGAGCACCCATATGATTGTCAGCTGATTTCTCAACAAAAACTATGCAGGCCAGATGGGAGTGGCAAGAAATATTCAAAGTGATGAATAGCAAGAACCTACAACCAAGATTACTCTACCCAGCAAAGCTATCATTTAGAATTGAAGGTCAGATAAAGAGCTTCACAGATAAGAAAAAGCTAAAGGAGTTCATCACCGGCAAACCAGTATTATATGAAATGCTGAAAGGTATTCTTTAAGAAGAGGAAGAAGAAAAGGTAAAGATAAAAATTATGAACAACAAATACATATCTATCAACAAGTGAATCTAAAAATCAAGTCAATAAAAAATCTGATGAACAGAATAAACTGGTGAATATAATAGAATCAGGGGCATAGAAGGGAGTGGACTGACAATTCTCAGGGGGAAAGGGGTGTGAGGGGTGCGGGAAGAGACTGGACAAAATTTGTACATCTATGGATGAGGACAGTGGCGGGGAGGTAAGGGCAGAGGATGGGGTGGGAACCGGGTGGAGGGGAGCTGTGGGGGGGAAAAAGAGGAACAATTGTAATAATCTGAACAATTAAGATTTATTAAACTTTAAAAATAGAAAAAAAAAGAAAATCAGTAAATTGTCTCTTAAAAAATTTGCCAAAGAAAATGCCTTAAAATAATTATAATTGGATTTAAATCTCAAATTGTTTAAACATAGATAAATAATATATTAATTATAAAGATCTAAGTAGCCCAGGTGAAGACTGGCTACACCCTTTGTTAATTAAGAAGGCTGGCTTCCCATGGACATCTTAAAAAAAAAAAATGTGTTGCCAAAACCGGTTTGGCTCAGTGGATAGAGCGTCGGCCTGCAGACTCAAGGGTCCCAGGTTCGATTCCGGTCAAGGGCATGTACCTTGGTTGCAGGTACATCCCCTGTAGGAGGTGTGCAGGAGGCAGCTGGTCGATGTTTCTCTCTCATCGATGTTTCTAGCTTTCTATCCCTCTCCCTTCCACTCTGTAAAAAATCAATAAAATATATATTTTTAAAAATGTGGCTCTTTTGAAATTTCCCGCAGCAGCAACCAGCAAAAAGAATGTAACTAATTTGCATTTGAATGGCTGCAAGCTCACTTCCAGAGTAGCTACAGCTTAAAACTTTGGGAGTTTGCTAAATTAAATAAATAATCTAAATATTTGACTTGCCAGCTCTAAAAGTTTAAGGTTCAAATTAAATTAGGAGAAATTATATAGTTGTGGTAACTAAATGCCTAAAGTATAGAAATTTATTTTTGAGAAAATAATTTTTGTGTTTTCTCTGAAATAATTAGGAATTCAAAATATGTTGCTTATTGGTCTAATTGAAAAAGAGGATTAATTCTGTGATTGCAACCAAATTTTTAATACAAAAACCAGTTTAAATTTAATAGATATTCTTTAAGATAATTATATTATAAAAAGTATATAATCTTTAAATCATATATATATATATTTGATGGTCTTTCCAAGTTTTTCAAGGCTATAACTGAGGGATAATTTTGGAGCATTTCACAGGCCCTGAAATGTTTTCAAAGGATTTGTTCTCTCTTCTTAAAGGAGATATTTTATTTATTTATTTTTCAATTTTTTTATTAAGGTATTATATGTGTACATATCTTACCATTGCCACCCCCACCCCACTCCCATATATTCCCTCACCCCCCAGAGTTTTGCATCCATTGGTTATGCTTATATGCATGCATACAAGTCCTTTGATTGATCTCTTATCTCCCCCACCTCTCCCTAACCTTCCCCCTGTAATTTGACAGTCTGTTTGATGCTTTACTGTCTCTGTATCTATCTTTTTGTTCAAGTTTATAATGTTCTTTATTATCCATAAATGAGTGAGATCATGTGGTATTTTTCTTTCATTGACTGGCTTATTTCACTTAACATAATGTTCTCCAATTCCATCCAAGTTGCTGCAAATGATGAGAATTCCTTCCTTTTTATGGCAGCATAGTATTCCATTGTGTACCACAGTTTTCTGATCCAGTCATCTGCTGACGGGCACCTAGGCTGTTTCCAAATCTTAGCTATTGTGAATTGTGCTGCTATGAACATAGGGGTGCATCTATCCTTTCTGATTGGTGTTTCTAGTTTCTTCGGATATATTCCCAGAAGTGGGATTATTGGGTCAAATGGGAGTTCCATTTTCAGTTTTTTGAGGAAACTCCATACTGTTCTCCACAGTGGCTGCACCAGCCTGCATTCCCACCAGCAGTGCACGAGGGTTCCTTTTTCTCCGCATCCTCGCCAACACTTGTCGTTTGTTGCTTTGTTGATGATAGCCATTCTGACAGGTGTGAGATGGTACCACATTGTTGTTTTGATTTGCATCTCTCGGATAATTAGTGACGTTGAGCATGTTTTCATGTGTCTCTTGGCCTTCCTTCTGTCTTCTTTTGAAAAGATTCTATTTAGGTCTGTTGCCCATTTTTTTATTGGATCATTTATCTTCCTTTTATTAAGTTGTATAAGCTGCCTATAGATGTTGGAGATTAAACCTTTATCAGTGATGCCATTTGCAAATATGTTCTCCCATGCAGTAGGCCTTCTTGTTGTTTTGTTGATGGTTTCTTTTGCTGTGAAAAAGCTTTTTATTTTGATGTAGTCCCATTTGTTAATTTTCTCTTTAGCTTCCATTGCCCTAGGGGCAGTGTCAGTGAAGAAGTTCTTTTGGCATATGTCTGAGATTTTGCTGCCTGTGGATTGCTCTAGTATTTTTATGGTTTCCCGTCTTATGTTTAAGTCCTGTATCCATTTTGAGTTTATTTTTGTGTATGGCGTAAGTTGGTGATCAAGCTTCATTTTTTTGCATGTATCTGTCCAATTTTCCCAACACCATTTATTGAAGAGACTGTCTTGACTCCATTGTATGTTCATGCCTCCTTTGTCAAATATTAATTGAGCATAGTGGTTTGGGTCAATATCTGGATTCTCTATTCTGTTCCATTGATCTATATGTCTGTTCTTTTTTTTTTAAATATATTTTATTGATTTTTTACAGAGAGGAAGGGAGAGTTAGAAACATTGATGAGAGAGAAACACTGATCAGTTGCCTCCTGCACACCCCCCACTGGGGATGTGCCTGCAACCAAGGCACATGCCCCTGATCGGAATCGAACCTGGGACCCTTCAGTCCGCAGGCCGACGCTCTATCCACTGAGCCAAACCAGTCAGGGCATATATATATGTCTGTTCTTGTGCCAGTACCAGGCTTTTTTGAGAACAGAGGCTTTGTAATACAGCTTGAAATCTGGTATTGAGATCCCTCCTACTTTATTCTTCTTTCTCAGGATTGCTGTGGCTATTCGGGGTCTTTTTTTATTCCAGATGAATTTTTGGAGAGTTCTTTCAAGGTCTGTAAAATATGCCATTGGTATTTTAATGGGGAGTGCATTGAATCTATAGATTGCTTTGGGTAGTATGGACTTTTTAATGATGTTGATTCTACCAATCCATGAACATGGTATGTTCTTCCATCTGTTTACATCTTCCTCTATCTCTTTTTTCAGTGTCCTGTAGTTTTCCGTGTATAGGTCTTTTACCTCCTTAGTTAAGTTTATTCCTAGGTATCTTAATTTTTTTGGTGCGATGGTAAATGGGATTGCCTTTTTAGTCTCTCTGTCTGTAAGTTCACTATTGGTGTATAAAAATGCCATAGATTTCTTGGCGTTAATTTTGTATCCTGCTACATTGCCGAATTCATTTATTAAGTCTATTAGTTTTTTGACGGAGTCTTTCGGATTTTTTATGTACAATATCATGTCGTCTGCAAATAAAGACAGCTTTACTTGTTCTTTTCCAATTTGGATGCCTTTTATTTCTTCTTCTTGTCTAAGTGCAATGGCTAATACTTCCAGTACTATGTCAAACAGGAGTGGTGAGAGTAGGCATCCCTGTCTTGTTCCTGTTCTTAGGGGAAATGGTTTTAGTTTTTACCCATTGAGTATGATGTTGGCTGTGGGTTTATCATATATGGCTTTTATTATGTTGAGGTATGAGCCTTCTATTCCCACCTTGTTGAGAGTTTTTATCAAGAAAGGGTGTTGGATTTTGTCAAATGCTTTTTCTGCATCAATTGATATGACTATGTGATTTTTATCTCTCAGTTTGTTTATGTGATGTATCACGTTTATTGATTTGCGGATATTGTACCATCCTTGCATTCCTGGGATAAATCCTACTTAGTCATGGTGTATGATCTTTCTGATGTACTGCTGGAGCTGATTTGCTAGAATTTTGTTGAGGATTTTGGCATCTATGTTCATGAGGGATATTGGTCTGTAATTCTCTTTCATTGTGTTGTCTTTATAGGAGATATTTTAAATTTAGCTGATTTAATATACTTGAAATCACATGGAAAGCTTTATCAAATAAAAATTAATCAATATATTTTACTTATATACATATATTTTAAATGTTATGAAGGTTTTGGCCTCTAAGGAGAGCAAAATAAAGTAGCTTAAATATTTCTTAAAATCCAACAGCAGAATTTTAATACGGAATTTTAATAACAAAAGCTTCTAGCCACCTACATTTTAAATAGGCTGGGGGTGGAGGCAGACATATAAGTTTACTAAATTTGCTTGCTTTGCTTTTTCAATAAAAATGCCTACTTTAATTACTTAATAAATTAGCTTTTTAAAATATAATCAAGGTCTCATATAAATTAAGTTATATGAGAAGCCAATATTTTTATAATTGAATCCAAGTAAAGTCTAAGAAAATTACTGAGACCTCCCATAATCCCTCTGTATATGCAAATAAGCTAAAGGGTATACTCTTTAAAAATAAAATTCTAAGCTTAATAAAAAGGGGAAATTTTTAAATTTTGAAATCTCTTCCACTAATATTTACAGGGTAAACTGAAGATTGTTGTTAAAATACTAAGTCTGATCCTTACTAGTAGTCACCATGAACGTAAGGGAAGTAGTTTAATGTGACTACATGGCCTGGCAATATCAGCCAGCATCAAAAAAGCAACCATGTTTATTACATTTGTTGCTTGGTGTAAAAAAGAAAAATGAAAACTTTTAAATGAAACTCTAAGTGTGGCCTAAAAATTATTCTGGAAGTAAATAAAGAGAGGTTTCCTTCAAATGTCTAGAAAACTATAATTAAGAGTACTGTATTTTCCGGCATATAAGATGACTGGGCATATAGAAGATTTTCCTGGGTTAAAAAGTCATCTTATATGCTGGAAAATACGGTATATATATTTGGCCTCAAAAAGAAAAGTAAGTAATTTGTATTTTTGCCTCCCTGATAAGATTTATGTAAACTTACTCAAAAACTATTAGCAGAAATTTAATTAATGTCATTTACTGTCCATAACCTAGGACAAGTAAAGTTTAAAAATAAACTTTATTTCCAATTAATTTAAATTGGCTAATTGAAATAAGTGAATATTCAAGAAAACTTAATTGTACTGGGAAGGCAACTGTTCCTGAAGCATTAACTAATTTTTACTAATGTTTCATCTCATAGTACAAACTACTTAACATGCAATGAATCCAGAGCAGTCATATTACTGTACAAAGATTTAAAATTAAAAGTTATCAAGATTGCATTGCAAGATTTCCAAAAGCCTCTTAATATTATTTAATCAAAAAAGGGGGGATGGTAGAATAATCTCCTGTAAGAAAATTACACCAAGCCTTAATTGCTTTAAATTTTTTACTTTGAAAATTATTTTTCACTTGTAATGCCGATAGCAAGACACCCATGAAGACACACATGGTGTCAAAATAAGCCAAAGGAAAATCATTTGGGCAAAAATAAAAAGGATCCCAAGTCAAATTTATAGAAAAGGATTCCTTTATTAACCTTTGGTAGAGAATATGTTTGTATATTTTCAGAGAACTCCTCCAAGCCAGTGTGGATTCCTGTAACAATGGATCCCAGAGAGGAACTGACGAGATTGCTTGAGCCACAGAATAGCAGTGGCCCAAACAAGAGGAGAAACAGTCCAGAGATGGAGATAGTGAAGACGCCTTGCCATACTAGCAGTCAGCAGCTGTGCATCGCTGCAGGTTTCCCAGGACCAAACTAGAGAGGGTCGGACCCGCATTGCCACCGTTTGTCCACCATCCAGAACTAGAATATCATTGCTTGGCATGTACACTCAAAGAACTGTTGGACATTGAAATTGGGACTCAAAGAACTGTTGGCCCAGAAAGCAACTTACTGCAGGCTGATTCCTTTAATGCCTGACAGCAATTTAAAGGGACTTGATAGAACTCTATCCTTTCCATTGAATTTAAAAATCTTAAAACATACATTCTTGTTAAATTTCTAAAATCAAAAAGGGTGAGATGCTGGAAGCCAATTCCAGCATGTCAGCAGGGCTGAATCATCTGGAGATGGCTGAGGGTATTTCCCCAAACCTGAAAAAAAGAATACATAAAATGATTGCTTACTGCCAGACAGCTAAGGGCATTTTAATCTACATGTTATTGCCTCCTACTGACCAAACACCTGAACAGCCGAAGGCAATTTTCCCCAATCTGACAATGGATTGTGTATACCAAACCCTACCCTTTGATGTGTATATCTACCTCACCTTAGGACAAATTGTGTTAATAAAAAGCAAGGGGTCCTGAGACAAGGAGAACTTAGTTCCTTTAGCTAAGTCTTCTCTGACTCCCCATGATGCCTTTCAAAATTATGTTTCATCTCTGGACTCTTATTTAATTTACGCACAGCCCCTTCTCCGAATTGCTGAACCCTTCTAGATGCTGAATTAAGACCACCGGCAGCCACTGTGCTAAGTGATTTATATGTATTAATCATCATATAATCCTCATTACATAAAGCAGATACTACTGTTCTCTTCCATCTATACATGAAGAAATGGAGGCACAGAGAGGCTAAGTCAAAGTCACAAGCTAGTACTCAACAGAGCTGATATTTTGGTGGATTACACTACAGAGTATGGGATCAGAGTGGCAGAAACTGTACAGATGCTCACTGAACCCATTCCCTCTTCTTACTTCTGTTGGGGAATTTTTCATATCTTATAGAGACCTCAGAGACATCTCAGCCTGCTTTGTAAAAATTGTTTAACTTGACTCAAAAAACTCCGTTAACTTAGAAATACACAAAATGGGCTCACTGCTATTGTCACAAATGATACTTTTGCTCATATGTGCCCCACTAGGGTACTGCTTCATATATAGATATCACACATCAATGTCACACACTAACTTATCTATCACTAGAGGCCCGGTGCATGAAAATTCATGCACTGGAGGGGGGGTCCCTCAGCCCAGCCTGCCCCCTCTCACAGTCCGCGAGCCCTCAGGAGTGGGAGGCAAACCGGCAATCAGGGGAAGGCAACGTCCCATCACACCTCTGCTGCTGCCACTGCTGGTAGCACAAGCCTCAGCCAGCCCTGGTTATCTGAGCCTCAGGCAGCCCTGGGCGGCTGGGCAGCCACCATCCAAGGCTTGTCTGTGCCTCAGGCCTACCATAGGTGGCTGGGGGGCTGAGGGGACGGGGGACTCTGGAGGCAGGTGCGCGGAGTGGCCGGGCACACCTAGGGGCAGACCCGGCCTTGCTGCGAACCTGTTGCCACCGTGAGGCTGAGGGACTGGGCGCCGCCATCTTGTGGTTGTGGGCGCCGCCATCTTTGAGGGCATAGCAGTCAATTAGCATATTCCCTCCTTATTGGCTGTGGGTGCCACCATCTTTGAGGGTGGGGCAGTCAATTAGCATATTCCCTCCTTATTGGCTGTGGGTGCCACCATCTTTGCGATGGCATAAGGGTCAATTAGCATATTCTCTCTTTATTAGATAGGATGTGTGTTCAGGATAATTTTTAGATGTTTAGAATTACTGCTTTACTAGAGGATCATGTTTCTCTGGAAATAATTTTTAAATTACCCCAAAATTACTCAATTACCTCCATAATGATGCATACAGTCCTAACCGGTTTGTCTCAGTGGATAGAGAATTGGCCTGCAGACTCAAGGGTCCCAGGTTCTATTCCAGTCAAGGGCATGTACCTTGGTTGTGGACACATACCCAGTAGGGAGTATGCAGGAGGCAGCTGATCAATATTTCTCTCTCATTGATGTTTCTAACTCTCTATCCCTCTCCCTTCCTCTCTGTAAAAAAAAAAAATCAATAAAATATATTTTTTTAAATGAGGCATACACAAGATACTTTGAAGAACTCCCAGGGGGAATAATTGATTGTCTCTTCATGTATCTATACCATCCAACTGTGATTCCCATGATTAGTCTCCCAGTTCCCTCAGCTGGCAAATATGGTCTAAAACTTGTTTCTGACCCTAGAAAAAGTCATAAATAACATAACCTCTATTCTGAAAGCCTGACAAACTAGTCTAAATTCAGTAACCAGGACCGTTACAGATAATCACATTACCCCTCTCAATTAGTCAAGGGGAATTTATGCTGTAACAAATACTTCCTGCTATGTCTGTATACTACAAGATAAGTAAAATAGTTGGGTTCAGGGGAAGTCACTTGTTTCCTGGACTAATCATTTATTTTGTTTCTGATAATTGTTAGTATTATAGTATCCTGTTTCGTGTTTCAAATGCTGCTGCCCAGCCATTGTTACATCAGAGGATACATCAGAGGACTCAACAACTCATCCTGCAATATAATGAACAGAACAGACTAACCCTAGTCCTACTATAGACTACAACTTCCTAATCAGCAGAATCTTGGCAATGATGAAAATCTGGACATCATTGATTAATGTTCTACAGCCTGACTTCGTCTACCTTTGGCCATAGGGAAGCACTAAGAAAGATACTAGCAGTCAGTGTCTAACAGCTGAAACCTGGCCTGGTATTAAAGTTTCACAGAATGTAACATTAGACAAGGCCACTCTTTGACCATAATGGATCAATACCAAAAAGGACCACTCTGTGGGCTGAAATAGCTCAGCTAGGAGAGTGTCAGACTGAAAAAATCACTATGTAATCAGATCTGAACACAGACAAAACATGAACATTATCTAAACCATAGAAATAACCAAACTTCCTCTATTCTGCCTAATATGAGTGACTACTGTTCCTTTAATTACATCCTTATCTTTGGTCTAATATTCCCTTTTTAGATAAGATGTATTGAGGTACCCAATTATAGAATTATTCCTGGTTTCTGACAACATCCAATTCAATGCAAAGCCCCATTTCATTAAACTCCAAAATCCCTTAAGTTGATATCCAGAAGTGCTCCATGAACCTACATGATGTAAATTACTTCACTTTTATCCCACAAGGAAGAAATTATAATTGTCACCCTTTGCAAATAATAAAACTGAGACTACCCAGCTAGTAAGCAGAGAAACCCACAAGAACCCAGGACTTATTCTTTGGGGTATGTCATGCTGCTTTCAAAAGAGTGCCTTTTAAAGGGAGATTCTATTAGATTCCTGGCAATTCTCCATAGGAAATTCTATTTTCCAATATGTTGCATCTTAGTTGATATGTTGGCATATCATCTCCACCTTGATTATTCTCTCATTAACCTTGCACAGAACCCTTGCTCATAAAAATTTGTGTGTGTCTGTGAGTATGGAGGTGGTTTGGTTGGGAAGCACTCTAAGTAGTGCCCCTTATATGCAGTTTCTCTTTCCACAGTTTCAGTTACCCAAGGCCCAAAATATTAAATGGAAAATTCCAGAAATAAACAATTCATAAGTCCCAATTCAGATATGACAAAGAGAAATCATAAAGTGCTTCCTTTAAGTAAAAAAAAAAAAGTATGTACGTATAGGGAAAAAACAGTATTTATAGATAGATGATAGATAGATAGATGATAGATAGATAGATAGATATATATCCACAATTTCAGTATGGATGTCTTGGAACATATTCCCCACAGATAATGCAGAACAGTAGTATGTTGATGTGTCTTGTGATTTGTTTTGGGGTCTGGACATAGTTACTGGAATCATCCTACCATATCTGCAGGCCCTTTCCAGGATGAGGAGCTGAGGAGACGTAGTGAGGCTGTTAGCTCAGTGCAGGGATCGCTAAGGAGCATGAAGGGAGGAGCTAGGGCTGCCAGCTGCACAGCTTCTGACTATTTAGTGCTGACAGCAAAGAACTGGCCATCAGTCAGCCAGCAAGAATGAAGTGAATTCTTACTGCTGTCAGCCTCCTGCCCACCTTGTGCTGGGCACAGGGTGGAGGAGGGGTTCGGAAGGAGTATAAAATATGGCTTCTGCCCTAAGAAACTTATCTTAGCCTCCTCTGATGAGACTGTCTCCTGCCTCTTCTCTGCCTCCTATTTGGTGCCTTGTGTTGAGATGATAAAGGAAGCACTTTTATGGGGAATGGATGAATGTGCTGGCTAATGTGGGCAAGAGACACAATCCTGAGAACCTTATGATGAATAAGTGGGAGCATTCATTGACCTAAACATGTCTGTTTTCAGATAATTACCAGTCCAGAAAGTCTCAAGAGATGATGAGGAGGGAGAAAAGGGAGGGAGACCAGGAACAAAGTTCCAGACATTTTTATGCAGTAAGGGTTTAGGGACAGTGATCTGAAATGTGTGTTAAAGGAGAAGGGGAGTTTGCCTGAAGGCTGCATCTGCTTAAGGGTACTTTATTTAGATTATTCTTTCATTTAGGGTAGCTTGGTGAGCAGGTGGCAGCTTACAGCAGTAAGGGTAGAGCTAAAGCTGCTTGCAGCCACCTTTGCTTTCCAGGTGTGATGAGTGGGGCTCCTTCCCTGAGCCAAGCAGGCAAGAGAGATGGGACAAAAGAGGAGAGTCTGGAATCTTGAGAAAGGACTGGCAGAGGGCAAACTATTTCAGAAGCCTGTCTATGAATTGCCCAAGATCATATATAGGACCTTCCCACATGGTCACTGTGGCTAGTAGGGGCAGAAGATGTGCTGTATATAGTCCACATGTAAAAGCTATAAGGACCATATATCCTCTCCCCACAAAGCCCTAGCCAGGTGCAGTGCTTTGCTCATGGCTGGCCTTTATTAAATAATCAGAGAACATTTTCCCATCTCTACTCATAGACTTAAGAAGGGAATTAAATCATTGGAATGATCCATGGTATTCTTGAGATTTGATCCTCCCAGCTTTGATCTGGAAAGGAGCTAACTGGACTTCCATTTTTTGTTTATCTCATAGTCACCAGAGCCACCATCCCAGTTTCTACTACTCCTCTTAGAAAGCCTCACCCCCAACAAAGACACAATGACTCTTTTTCTGTTCTCAGCAGTCAGCTGACACAGGCTGGCATTTAAAACAAAAACAAAAAAAACCCACCCCGGTTTGGTTCAGTGCATAGAGCAAGCATGTCAAACTTGCAGCTCAGGGCCACATGTAGCCCACAACGACTATTTTTGTGACCCAGCCAATATAACGGTATGTAAGAAACGTTTTAATAAAAATTTGTAACTTAATTTTACAATATCCTGTTATACATAATCCTATCTAATGATAGACAAATATGCAAATTGACTGTACCTTCGCTATGCCCACAATTGGCCAGGAGGCGCAGGGGGGCGGGACTCGGGTGGCCAGGGTGGCCGATTGGGCCGGCGGGATGCTGAGCTCGCGTTGCCAGCGGCGGCTCGAGCTCAGCGTCTGCGCCATGGCTGTGCTGCGGCACAGGAGGGGCCTCTGGGGCAGCGAGCTCACGTCCAGCCTCGGACCATCAAAAGTGGGGGAGCTGGGTGCCTGTCCGCTCAGGCACCAGGCCTTTCAGAAGCCTTCGCCTCGCCAGAGGCTTCTGAAAGGCCTGGTGCACCAGCGGACAGGCACCCAGCTGCCCCCCTACACGTGCATGATTCAATCATGCACTGGGCCTCTAGTTATTAATAACGAACTACAACGTTCGCTAATGACTGATTACTATAAACGTGTTGCATTCATTTCCCTTACTCGCCGTATGTGCAGGCGCACCATTTCTCTCCACTAATACTAGCAGCAAATATTTTAGCAGCTGATTGCCACGTCATTAGTCTTGGACTGACTTGTTTGGTGTGCGCAACAGGAAATATTTCGCTTTTGGAGAACAAGAAAAATAGGTTTATTTGCATTACTCTTATTAATTTGTGCAGTTATTCAGTGTCTGGTAAATTAATGTTCAAGAAAAAATATTAATTTTTATTAAAATGTTCTATTATTTTATATTAACAATTACTCGTTTATTTCAGCCCTTTGTATTCAGCATGTCTTTATCGAAATAAACCTACATTTCTATGAAAATTGAAGCTTTTGTTTTTTTTGTGGCCCACATAAACTTAAACCTTGTTTATTTGGCCCGTGTTAGCCTTTGGATTTGACATGCTTGGGATAGAGCATCGAACAGAGGACTAAAGGGCCCTGGGTTTGATTCTGGTCAAGGGCACATACCCGGGTTGCAGGCTCAACCCCCAGTGGGGGGCATGAGGGGGCAACTGATCGATGATTCTCTCTCATCATTGATGTTTCAACCTCTCTCTTTCTCACGCTTCCTCTCTGAAATCAATAAAATATATATATTTTAAAAACCGCCCAGCTGGTGTGGCTCAGTGGTTGAGCGTCAATCTATGAACAAGGAGGTGCTGGGTTCAATTCCTGGTCAGAGCATATGCCCAGTTGAGGGCTTGATCCCCAGTGTGGGGTGTGCAGGAGACAGCCGATCAATGATTCCCTCTCATTGATATTTCTATCTCTCCCTCTCCCTTCCTTTCTGAAATCAGTAAAAATATACTTAAAAGAAAAAATAATAATAAACAACTCTCCATCCCTCCTCCAAATAGCAGATAATGAATAGGAAAGAAAGTATTCTTAACATCAATGAAAAAAATCTCCAAGTACAGACACATTTTATTGGAGTTCCTCACTGGAAGGAGAGGGGAGTTTCCCAAAGCATGTTTCAGAGGGTTCCAGTTCCACTGGATGTTGAAAGGGTAATGTAAAAGAGAGGGCTCTATGGAAAACAGTATGGAGTTTCCTCAAAAAAATTAAAAATGGAATTGCTGTTTGACCCAGAAATCCCACTCCTGGGAATATATCCTAGAATCCCGAAACAACAATTAGAAAGAATATATAAATCAACAAACGACAAGTGCTAGCAAGAATGTGGAGAAAAAGGAACCCTCTTGCACTGCTGGTGGGATGCAGATTGGTGCAGCCACTGTGGAGAACAGTATGGAGTTTCCTCAAAAAACTAAAAATGGTATTCCCATTTGACCCAGTGATCACACTTCTAGGAATATATCCCAAGAAACCAGAAACACCAATCAGAAAGGATATATGCACCCCTATGTTCATAGCAGCACAATTCACCATAGCTAAGATTTGGAAATAGCCTAAGTGCCCATCAGCGATGAGTGGATTTAAAAAACTGTGGTACATCTACACAATGGAATACTACGCTGCGGTAAAAAAGAAGGAATTCTTACCATTTGCAACAGCATGGATGGAACTAGAGATTATTATGCTAAGCAAAATAAGCCAGTCAGAGAAAGATAAGTATCATATGATTTCACTCATAGGTGGAATCTAATGAACAAAATAAACTGATGAACAAAATAGAAGCATGGAATAGACTGACAGATCTCAGAGGGAAAGGGGGAGGAAGGGTGGGAAGAGATTAACCAAAAAACGTATATGCATAACCTATGGACAGAGATAATAGTGAGGTGAAGCACTGGGATAGAGCTGCAGCTGGGTGGAGGGGGGCAAAGGAGGGAAAATGGGGACATCTGTAATACTCTCAACAATAAAAATAAATTTAAAAAGAGAGGGCTCTATGGGCAAATATGTTTTGGAAAGGCTGAGTTAACCAAAGTTAAAAATAAAAAGTATTTCTACTTTGAGACTTCTCAGAACTTCCAATATGCTGATGTGTAGTCTCATCTCTAAAAGATGGAGGGAATACTGTTTGTGGCTAGATGCCATTTATCAAACACTTACCACTATCCTAGGCTATGTGCTAAGTGCTTCACCTGTATTAATCTTCATGTAATCCTCATTACATAAGGTAGATGCTACTATTCTCTTTAATCTATACATGAAGAAATGGAGACACAGAGAGGTTAAGTAACTCATCCAACATCACAAGCTAGTACTTAGCAGAGCTGATACTTTGGAAAATTGCACTACAGAGTATGGGATCAGAGTGGCGGAGACTGTACACATGGTCACTGAATGCATTTACTCTTCTTACAGGGCCCAGCACCAAATTACATTTCCCAGACTCCCTTGCAATGCAATGATCAGTTCTTACTTTTGGAATGTGAGCAGAAGTAATGTGGGTCCTCTTGAGGCTGAGGCAGTTAAAAATGGGTGTGTCCCTCTATATTCTCTCTTTTTCTCCTCGCCTATTAGCAGAGGATCCAACAAATGACTTCAAGGACATAAAGGTGGCTAAGCAACACTATGAAATAAGCTTGGGTTCCTGGGTGACTGTAGATCAGAGCCCACCAGCCCAGCCCACCAAATTCTTTCTAAGCTGCACTGGAATACGAAGTGGAAAAAATAATGATTGATTGCATTAAACCACTGAGCGGTGGAAGCTATTTGTTACAATAGTTATCTTACCCTATCCTGATTAATATAATGAAAAAATTATCTTTTCCTAGACCATTTCCTGGGACAAAGATTCTGAGGAGTTTACAATGAGCAATGGCTATGTGGTATGAGCACCAACTTCAAAGTCAGTCAGACTAGATTCAAATCTCAGTTCTGTACCAGCTGTGCAACTTTGGGCTAGTCACTTAACTTTTCTGAGTTTCTGTTGCCAAAGTTAAAAGTGGAGATAATAATGCCAAACTCAGAGAGTAGCTGTATTCTTCAAGTACTGGCCAACATGGTGCTACTGAATTCCATGCCCAGGCCTTGGGAAGACCGAAAGTTGCAACATCTGTGGGAAGAGGGTTGATGGAGGAAAGGGGGTCATCCAGAGGGGTGTGCCCACTGCAAAGATAATTCTGGTGGCAAGGGGATCCTTGATCTGTGGTGTTAGGTGACCACTCTTGGCAGTGATCCAGAAAAGAATTAACATGCACTCACTGGCAGAGCAAATGTTTCTTGCATTCCAGTTCTAGAGCTCTCCTCAATTCCCCCTCAACAGAAGAACAAAAAGCTCAGCTATTTTTTAAAATATATTTGTATTGATTTCAGAGAGGAAGGGAGAGGGAGAGAGAGATAGAAACATCAGTGATGAGAATCATTGATAGGCTGCCTCATGCACACCCTCTACTGGGGATCGAGCCTGTAACCTATCATGTGCCCTTGACCAGAATCAAACCCCAGACTCTTCAGTCTGCAGGCTAATGCTCTATCCACTGAGCCAGACCAGCTAGGACATCAGCTATTTTTAATTCTCTGCTTCTTCAAAGTTGGCCTGGATCTCTCAACTATTTTTTCCTCTTTCATCTGTGCTGGAGTTTTCATTGATTTGAGACTTGATTATTCCATTTGGCTGATTAACCTCCTAAGGAAACCTCTATGGAGCATTGCATTAATGGATGTCAGTGGGGAGAATGCTCTTGTTGGGGACATGGAAGACCTTCCCTCATCCCATACAGGCCATGACCTCCTCCACAGCTCCCTCTGGCATTTTTTGCTCTTCTTGACTAGGATGCTCAGAAGCACCTACCACCAGAATCTAGACAATTTTTCACATATGTGTGAAGTAGACATGTAGGTCTTAAGCCCGCAATGGATGACAATGTTAGAGCTAACCCAAGCAGCACTTCTAGAGGTCTTCAAGGCTTCAGGACTGGTTACCCTTAGCTGAGGCTGAGCCAAGGATCACTGGAAAGAAACTGTCATGGCCACTCATCAGGGCACGCATCTAACAGGGCACATTGGTAGATATGAACAAACTAGAGGCCCAGTGCACAGATTCATGCACCAGTGTGGTCCCTCAGCCTGGCCTGTGCCCTCTCACAATCCAGGACCCCTTGGGAGATGTCAGACTGATGGTTTCAGCCGGTTTGGGCCCGATACCCGGCAGTCCAAAGTCCCCCAAAGTACTCAAAAGTGGCAGGTGGCTGGGGAGGAGCCCAAGTCTAGATCCAATGCTGCGCCACTCCAGCTCATCCTGGCCCTGCTGCGCCTGCCACAGCCATTGGGTAGCACTGCCACAAAGGTGGGAGAGGCTTGGGCCACTGCAGCTGTGCTCGCCAGCTGTGAGCTTGGCATCTGGTGCCCGTCAGTCAGCTGAGCAGTGCTCCCACTGTGGGAGCACACTGACCACCAGGGGGCAGCTCCTGTGTTGAGCGTCTTCCCCCTAGTAATCAGTGCGCATAATAATGACTGGTCAAACAGTTGACCAGTGGAACAGTTGACTGGTCGCTTAGGGTTATATATATATAGACTAGAGGCCCGGTGCACGAAATTCATGCACAGGGGGTGTCCCTCAGCCCAGCCTGCAACCTCTCCAATCTGGGATCCCTCTCACAATCTGGGACTGCTGGCTCCTAACCGCTCGCCTACCTGCCTGCCTGATTGCCCCTAACCGCTTCTGCTTGCCAGCCTGATCGCCCCCTAACTGCTCCCCTGCTGACCTGATTGATGCCTAACTGCTCCCCTGCCGGTCTGATCACCCCCAACTGCCTTCCTCTGCTGGCCCAATGGCCCCCAACTGCCCTCCCCTGCCAGCCTGGTCACCCCCAACTGCCCTCCCCTGCCAGCCTGGTCACCCCTAACTGCCCTCCCCTTCAGGCCTCGTTGCCCCCAACTCCCCTCCCCTGCCAGCCATCTTGTGGCAGCCTTCTTGTGACGACATGGGGGCAGCCATCTTGTGATGATGTGAGGGCATCATGCAAGGGCGCAAGGGCCACCTAGGCTTTTATTAGTATAGATGCTCCTGCCTGTTCCTTAGAAAACAGACTAAACTGACATCAATAGCAATTGGATGTGGGTGAAGTGGATAACACATTCCCAAAGGGCAGACAAACTCCAGCCTTGAAAGAGCATGGCTGTCCAAGGGATAGTTTATGATTCTCATCTTGCCTTGGCTGTTGGTGTAGGATGGAGAAAGGAAAATAGTAAACACAGCTCATAGTTATTGAGTGCTTAGTGTATGTTCAGCACTGATCTAATTTATAGATAATAATATATTGACTTCATAACATACTCCTATAAGGAAGATATTCTTATTATTCTCATTTTAAAGGCAAGACCATTGAGGCACAGAAAAGTTACAAAGCAAGTAAGATACGAACCAAGGTTTGAACCTAGACAGTCTGCCTCCAAATGCCATGCTCCTAACCACTATGCACACAGTCTGGGTAGTGTGCCCATGTGTAGATGAGCCCCCTCCCCTGCCCTCTACCTTCTGATTTAGCCCTCTCTACTCAGGACCTACTTCCCTATGTATGGGGCCTTCATCTACTTCAGAGAAAATTCTAGTGTTTTGCCATAGTAAGGGCCTGGGCCAGGGTGGCCTTAAGGTACAGAGCAGGGAGCCCTTTCTAGGAGTCCTAGGAGCACCAGGAAAGGAAAGGGTGGAATGTAGCTAAATCAGATGTATGGAGGTGGTGGCAGCTATTACTATAACTAGAAGATGGGAGAGAATCACCTCCCCTCCTCAATACAACTGCTCCCTCAGTGCCTCCCCACACACAGAGAGATGCACAAACACACTCAGACACTTCTCTGCTCAATCATTCCAGCAGTAGGGCAGAGCAGGGCTGCTAGAGAAGAGATTGCTTGTTAGTGAGGGAGGTTGGCAGCTTGCCCTCCAACTTCACTTTTGAAAGAGGCCAGAGTACTGGGGGCTACCTGCTGAGCTCTTGGGGCTCACTGAGCACCCCTAGCAAGGGCAGATGCTGAGAAGACACTGTCTGCTCTGCAGGACTGGCTTATTCAAGACTCTGTGAACAAAGCTTTGTGGCTAGCCTCCTGAACTCCCAATCAAATCCTAAGGTTTCATTTTAGAACCTTCCTAAGGCAGACTCAACGGAGATACCCAGAGGCAGCTTCATTTCCTTTTGACTCTACTTACCCTGCAGGACCCCATCCATCTTCTCAACCAGGTGGCTACCTGAAGAGAGCACTCAGGCTCTGACAGTTCCCTAAGCTTTGACACCTCTGCATAAAAGTATAGTCCTGGTGATTGACCCCATAGTTCCCCAAGAATAAACTTGCTTGCTAAACACCAAGCAAAGCCTTCTCACAGTGCTTCTCTCCCAGTGGCTCACCATCCTGTCCTTAGAACCTGTCCACTTCACATCATCATACATCTCTGCAGTTGCCACCTACTCTTCCCCTACTTTTACAGGCACATGATCTCACATGTACTTACATGACTCAGTTTACTCATCTGTAAAATGAAGCTGATACTGCCCTGTGTATATCCTATGTTTTGAGAATCTGATGAGATAAAGTTCTGAATGCTCTTGTAGTGTACACAAAGTGCTGCATGTGCCAGAAGACACATATTTCTCACCCACCAGCCTGATTGCTCCCCTCTTAGTATCCAGGAAAGTATTTTGTGTATAATAATACTCAATTAAATGATGCTTCATAATTCAATATATGAGTGGGAGCATAGCATTTTAAGACTGCAAATGACAGTCAAATCTCTGTTACTGTGAGCTTCTTCACAGCTTAAGCCTGGGACCAGGACCTTCTTGTATCCCCAATAGCAGAATCAAGAAAAGCCAGTGTCATTCTTCAGAGAGGTCCAGTGTGAGTAGGGCTGTGCTAGGCTATAAGGAGATTGAGTCAAGGCACAGTCTTTCTTCCCATTAATGACAAGGAGGTGGGACAGAGAGGGTGATACCTGGGACCAATACTGTGGTGGTATATGGTGAAAGGGGGACAGTGAGAGGCATGGAGACTGGGTTCCATCTCTGTATTAATTCTAAACCATTTCAGACCCAGACAGTGTGAGCACATTGAAGGAAAAGGATTTTGTAGGACTATTTCACTCTAATAGCAGGCAGGTGGCCAAAGACTTGAGAGAGGGGAAATGATCACAGACCCATAGACCTGGATGGGACATTCAAGGGCACCTCCTTTGTTCTACAGTTGAAGCCCAGAAACCTGAAGTAATTTAACCAAGATCATAAAACCAGAAAAGGTCGCAACCATTATTGGAACCCAAACAGCCTGACTCACAGTCCAGTGTTCATTCTATTCTCCATCCTCCCACCATGGGGGAAATGGTTCTTTATTCTTTCATATCCCCAAAGCCATTTGATCTTCATGGCAATCCCAGGAGTTGGGCAGGACAAGGACTGTTATTTCCATTTGTACCAGAGGAAACTGAGCACAGAGAGGTTTTTGCTTTAATAGCCACATATATTGGTGGCACAGCCAGGAGCATAACCTAGTGCTTCTGACAAGGCAAGTGAGTGGTTAAGGGCACCACATCTGGAGTCAGACAAACATGGTTTTGACTCTCAGCTTCACAGGTTACTGTCCATGAGACCATAGAGGGGTTATCTATCTTCTTTGGGCTTCAGTTTTCTTAACTATAAACTGGGAAATGGCAATAGTACTGACATCAAAGGCCCATAGTAAGTATTGCATAACTCTTAGTAAATCTTCCTTTTTCTCTGAACCCTCACCACAACCTCAGAGCCTCTCTCTTTAGAAACAGTCCAGTGGAAGGTGGAGGGAGGGGAAGATGGTAACACAAGCTGAGAAAATGAGGTTTGGAACACATGACCATCAGTGTTCCCCTATCACCTGGCCCCAGCTTCTCCTCCCTCCCTCATCCCCCAAGGACAGTGCACAAAAGAGTTTTCAAAGCTGACTGGAACTCCCCATGCCATTTGTGTTCCTGGGCAGGCAGCCTGCAAAATCTATAAATGCAGTTTAAAAAAAAAACTAATAAATCAGCAAATCCTAATTGCCTGACCTTGGAAGCAAAGAGACAGACAGAGAGACAACAGATGTAAAGGGATGAGCCAGGAGGACCAAGAGCCCCACAGCTTGGGGGTGGGGGAAGTAGTGGAGCTGAAGATAAAATGAAGGCAAGGCAATAAGTATGCATAAATACAAATGCTCACCTCGTGCCTGAGTCCCTTTTCCCCCAGACAGACAGCCAAGCAGCTTTGTGGCTTGGTAGGACTAGACCTGCATATCCCTTAGCACCACAAAAACCAAGGTCAATGTCAAGTCCTGAAACTGTCCCAGTGAGAATCCCATCAAACAGGAGCTTGGTTTAGAAGAGGAGAGTAAATAATACACAATTGCTCTTTCCAGAAGCCCTTCCCCCTTATGCATGTCTACTTGTCTGTTCCTTTCCCTTCTATACCATTCACCTGGTTCTTAAAACACTGGCTTGATTCTGTCATGTGACCTCTATGAGGAAATGTCATCCCTCAACTACAAAATAGGTCAGAGCCAGACTGAGACTTCAGGCGTTTCTCTCTGGCTGCCTCCATTGTCATGACTCAAGTCTCACAGATTGCTCTTCCTTAACCATGCCCTTGAGAGCAAGGCTTTTCCCATTCCTTCTCACTTCTCTTCTTTAGCAGCAGATCCATGAAGGTTATTATCTCCAGAATTGGCCCTGTTCAGGCTGAGCCAGACTACAGGGCTAAACTGATTGACCTTCAGCAAAAATCAAGACAGAGGCAACTAAAAAGCAGGCTTTCTGAGCACCTCCCTGCTAGGGAGCCTTCAGCTCAGTGTGTGAGCTGTCTAATCAACAGTGTCACTGCCTTGGGGTTCATTCTCTGTGTCCCTATAGAGGGAGAACAGTTTCCTTAAACCAGCTGTTAGGTGTCTTGGTCCTTGGGTTCCTGAGCTATGGAGCCCATTTCTCAGAGCAGCCAGGCGGGTGTAGTGTTAGCTCATTCAGGAGAAGAGGTAAAGCTTCTCCACAGCCTTGGGCAGACAAGGAAGCTAGTTTCATTGGATCTAGGACTGCCAATAAACTCTACTGATTGGGGTCCTTAAGTCAAATTTTCAGTACAAAGATGTGGGACTGGGGACATGAGGAGCAAAGGAAGCTCACATTCCAATGAGATGCATTAAGGATATCGAGGCCTCTTGCATGTCTCTAACCATGTGTCCCCATTTCACTTGTGGTGTCTTCCAGCAGAGACACATCCTCCAGGTGGGCTGATTGGCATCCATGGACACATTCAAATGCTTATGCTTTTGGCTTCTGGGCTTTTTGTCCTCCCACCGCTTCCCTCTCAAAGAAGAAAAAATATGAAACAGGACAAAGGAAATTCACATTTGTTGAGTAAGGATGGGTTGCCAGGAACTGTCTTGGGCACTACCTTCTCCCATCTCTTTTATTTATTTATTTATTTTTTGAGGAGGAGGGTGGGGAAGTTGTGGCTCAGATACAAAGAAAGGCATTGATTGGAATTCTGTTAGAGTTACACTATCATTCATTTATGCATTACCTACTTTCTTTTATTTCTATTTTGCATTCATCATATTTTTTTTGCTTTCCCTCTTTCTCTTTTTTTAAAAATTTCTTTATTGATTAAGGTGTCACATATTTGTCCTCATCCCCCCATTCCCATCCCACACCCCTCCCCACACATGCCCCCACCCCTCTGTTGTCCTTAACTGCTGGTTAGGCTCATATGCTTGCACACAAGTCCTTTGGTTGATCTCTCCCCTTTACCCCTACCCTTCCCTACCCTCCCCCTGAGGCCCGACAGTCTGATCCATGCCTCCTTGTTTCTGGGTCTGTTCTTGTTCATCAGTCTATGTTGTTCATTATTTCCCCTAGATGAGTGAGATCATGTGCTATTAGAAATACACTTATAAGAACCGAAAATGAGACAAGCAATAATGGTTATGGTGACAGGGAAATGAATCAGTGTGTAGTGAGTTTCTTTCTGGGCCAACAGTTCTTTTGAGACCCAATTTCCGAGACCATGTGGATTCCAGCAACAGAGAGGAATCGACAGGACTACTCCAGCCATGAAGACAGAAGAGAAGCAGTCCAGAGACGGAAGACGCTGATGTGGCCTTCCCATACTAGCAGTTAGCAGCTGTGCATCAATGCAGATTGCCCAGGACCAAACCAGACAGAGTTGGACCTGCTTTCCCTCTTTAACACAGTTCCCAATCCCATCTCCTTTCCTGATGGATACCCACTCTTGTGTGATTAATGTACATAAATGATGTTATTCTGTACATCTTTTTCTGCAGCATCACAATTATAGAGAGCTAATTATGTTAATGTCTATGGATCTAATGTGTTCACTTTGACTACTGCATAGTAGTATTATTCCATGATTTGCATAATTTTCATTTTATTCATTCCCTTGTTGATAGACATTTATTTTTTTTTATCCTCACCTGAGGATATTTTTCCATTGATTTTTTAGAGAGAATGGAAGAAAGAGGGAAAGAGAGAGAAAAACACTGATGTGTGAGAAACACTTTGATTGGTTGTCTACTGCACGAGCCCCCACCAGGGCCCAGGCCCGAGAGGAGTCTGCAACCAAGATATGTGTCTTTGACCGGAATTGAACCTAGAACCCTTTGGTCCACAGGCCGACACTCTATCCACTGAGCAAAACCAGCTAGGGCTGTTGATAGACATTTAGATTGTTTCCAATTCCTTTCTTGTGCAATAGAGCAATGAGCATTTCCATACAAGCCACTTTGTGGACCTGTGAGAGCAGTTCTTGGAGGATATATACCCAGAAATTGAATTGTTAAATCATAGGGTATGTACTAACTTAAATTTCTAAATATTTCCAAGTTCCTCTCTCCAAAATGCCTGTATCTATTTACATAATTTCTAGTGATGTGTGATGATCCCTGTCTCCCTACATTGTTACCAACACTTGTTATTGCTCTTTTTTAATGTTTCACTAGTCTGATTGGTATAAAAGAGTATCTTCCTGCTGTTTTAATTTGCCTTTTCCTAATTATAAGGAGGTTGAACATTTCTTCAGATAATTGAGTTGCTTATTCAAATATCCCCTTCTGTAAGTTGCTTATCTGTGCATTTGCTGTTTTCTCCATCAGATATTCAGTCTCTTTCTTGCCAAACATCTGCACATTAATCTTTTTGCTCATATACTGTACAAATATTTTCTCCAAGTCTTTTCTACCTCTATTTTTTATTTGCCCATGGTGTCCTCTGTAAAAAATAAATTTTCACTTTTAATAGACTTCAATAAAATCTAACCACTTTTACCCTTACTGGGTATGAGTTGTGCTTTTCACATCTTGAGGAAACCTTCCTACCCCTGTGCTGCAAAGATAGTCTCCTACATTTTCTACTTCGTTGTATAGTTTTGCCTTATGTAAGTTTTTAATAGTTTGTTATGTATATGGTATGAGAAAAGCATTTAGTCTTAGTTTTTCTATATAAGAGCCAATTTTCTCACTATCACTATATTACGCTTGTTTTACATCACATGGACCTTTCTTGTGATCCTCAGTTCTTGAGCAGTAACTCAAGATCTATTTGCCGCCCTAGCTGGTTTGGCTCAGTGGATAGAGTGTCAGCCTGCGGACTGAAGGGTCCCAGGTTTGATTCCGATCAAGAGCACAACTTGGGTTGTGGGCTTGATCCCAGTAGGGGGCGTGCAGGAGGCAGCCAACAATAATTCCCTCTCATCGTTGATGTTTCTATCTCTCTCTCCCTTCCTATCTGAAATCAATAAAAGTATATTTGTTAAAAAATCTATTTACCAAGCTCCTATTGTGATCCAAAGCCCTGAAGAAGGAGTCTAGTGAAGTTTGTGACATAGAACCTGCCTTCAGGAAACATGCCATCTAGCTGGGAAAATAAAACATGGATACAAGGACTTGAGAGTATACACAAAGCAGCACCTAAGTGAGGATAAATAAAGACCTTGGAAGCTGAGAATTTTGAAGTGTTAAAAAGGGAGCAGGGTCTCTATTCCCAGGTTAGAATGAACAAAAAGATTTGACAAGGGGTACAGGGCCACCATTTGATACCTTCACTCTGAGATGTTCATCCAATCAAACTAGCTTTATGCCATTTCCACGGAATGAAAGAGGAGATAGGAGCTACCGAAACATCATCATTTGCCATGATCTGGCCTTGCCGGTACACTCAGGGTTTTCTTCCCATGCACTTCTCCCTTCCTATGGCTTCTCAGCCCCAGGGTGCCAATTAAAAAAGAAGCAAGGTCATTTTTGACAGGAGCCCAAGCACCCAGTCCACAAAATCTCCCTGAATCAGCTGTCTCCCTTTTCAGAGCAATGGATTTAATTGAAGGGAACTATTTATAAAATAATAATAATAACATAATACCCTTACTGCCCTCCTAGAACCCACATTTTCTCCACAAATATGCTCTACTTTGGTCACCAGTGAGAAGAGAGGCAGCTGATGGAGAGAGATTTGTGGAGTGGGTGCCCGGACTCCAGTTAAAAAGTAGCTTGGACCCAGCTGGCGTGGCTCAGTGATTGAGTGTCAACCTATGAACCAGGGAGTCAGGGTTCAATTCCTGGTCAGGGCACATTCCCGAGTTGCAGGGTCAATACCTAGTCTGGGGTGTGCAGAAGGCAGCAGATCAATGATTCTCTCTCATCATTGATGTTTCTATCTCTCTCTCCCTCTTCCTTCCTCTCTGAAATCAATAAAATTTTTAAAGGACCTTGGCGTGTGGGAGACACAGGACAAGAGTTCCCTGACTGCCAGAAAGGGAAAACTATGGAGGCTTCAGAGAGCTTCAGTGAACCCTCCTCTACCATCAGTTCCCCTCTGCCTCAAGATGCTGTGTCACACCACAAAGGTGTAATAGCTTATGTACCAAACTTGACCCTCCCGGGAGTCTGCATTGCTAAGTACATGCCAATTATCCTCAGCAGGACAGTCTGTATTTAGTATATCCCACATCAGGAACTGATTTTGCTCCTAGTAATCACCTTCTGCTTAAGTAGTGAGAGACTACGGAGAGGTGGATGGGAAGGGAACAGAGAGGAAGCTGGATAAAGGAAGAAAAGCAAACAAAACTCATCAAAACAAACAAACAAAACTCAAGCTGTCAGCTCCTTAATCCTCTCAGGACCTACTCCTCACCATGGCAACCAGTAAGCCTCCAGGCTTCCTCAGTCCTCAATCCAGTTGTTAGTGAAGAGTGAAGGTTGGCTGCTTTGCTGAGATGATTTCAATACTGGGCAAATTAACTGGTCCTAGGGAGATGTAGATGTTGAAGGAGGGGGAAGTGTCAGAGAGGAAAAGGAAAGCTGAGGTGAGAAATGGCAGGTTACCATTAGGCAGCATCTCTCAGAAACTCTCTTGGGAAAGTGGGGAGGATGTCCAATGCCAACTTGCATTAACTCTCAAAGGTCCTAGTGAAGGCAAGCCCTCCCACTCTCTTCCCTATTCCCCTCAGGCAAACCTCTGCAGTCCTTCAGTGTGTAGGGGAACTAGTTAGTTCTTTGCAGCCCAAAGTGATATGCTCTTTCTTTGGCCACAGGCAGAAAGAAGAGACAAAGTAAAAGTCAGTAGGACATCCATGTTCACCTCACCCTGGAACCAACTGGTCATTGGTGAGAGTGCAACTCTCTGAAGAAACGGAAGTCATGCTCCTCAGGAAAGGTTCCTCTGACCTCCAACTCTGCCTTGTCAGGCCTCCCAAAGGCACCATTGCCACAGCCCTCATTTCTTTCAGTCTATCTAGTAAAGGGCACTGATCCCCATACATGGACAGCCTACTTGCAAGGTAGACATTCCTTCAAGTCATATGAAAGGCTCTATAACTCCCACTGGTAACTTCTTTGGCCACTATCTTACTTAAGAAACTGAGGCTGGAGCTGGATATGGGCCTGGAACAAATTCACTGATCCACATAATGAGCTGGGCCTTGACTCAGAAATCACACCCAAGGCTGATCCCCAGGCAGCTCACACTGGCTCTGCACCACAATGGTGTGGATTAATTCTCAGGCCCTTTCCTAATGCATGCTTTAACAAGAAAACAGGAGGCAGCACACTGGGGAGAAAGGTCTCAGGGGAGACCTTTGGGAGTTTTGCTCATGTACATGGCTAGTAAAGGGTTACTTGCTCAATTTGTTCTTAGCGAGTTTGGTTTCCCCTATTGAAAAAGTAACTAGATACTCCTTCCTCCTTAAAAACATTACCTCCTGTCCTCTGTATGTTCCTCTTTGCCTGATACCATCTGCACACCCTTCCCATTCCTTTAGTGAGCAACTGAGTCCCAGCGTCTGGAAAAAGAATAATCTCCCCTTCAGCCTCAACTTCCAAGACCTTAATAACTTAGAGTTGTTGATTTCTGAGCCACGATGGAGTCTTGCCTTCACTCATCACTCAACATTTATTGAAAGTTAGTAGACTAAAGTCCATGATGGCAGGTGCATGGGAATGACACAACTTCTCATTAAAAGCCCTGGCTGAGAGTGACCTACCCAGTCCCAGCACCCACAGCTAGCCAGAGAGAAAGCCAAGGGGAGAAAGAGATATAACAGCAGGGGTGGGTAGTCTCCCTGAAGGGCCTATGGGAGGGAATCCCTGAGAGCCAAGTGGCAGGAGAGTGACGGGGCATGTGGAGGCTCTTCACTGCAGGGTGACCACAGTGGTGGTCAGCTGTCTCAACCTGCTCAAAAGCTTTGGACAAACAAAAAAGCCCTGATCCTACCATGCAAAATCATTTAGCCTGACAAAGCCTCACTTTCCTCCTCTGTAAACTAGGGGCAGCAGCAGTGCCCACCTCAAAGGCTTGCTGCAAACACTTGTATGGCAGTCAGCATGAAACCTTAGGAAACATCCATAAACGCTAGCTATTTGCATCTCATCACAGATGCTCATTCTGCAGAGTTTGACCTGTTGAACAGTGTAACCTTTCACGTCTATCATTGGTCCCAGTGTTCAAGTCCCTGAAACCTGGCTTTTCATTCCAGAGGAAGCATGTCATTCTGAGGATGAGAAGATGTGGTTTGCAGGTTGCCTGAGACAGCCCTTCAGAATACATGCAGATAAATGCACGTCATGTGTGATTCCATGCAAATGCCCTCTTCATTTTCAAGCACCCTTGGGAATACTGCCATAGAGACCAATGCTCCCTGGCTCCTGAGGCTACCTGCCCATAATTCTGCATACAGCAGAGTAAGGACTATGGTGGTGGGGGGGGGGGTGGAAAAATAATTTCCCTCTATCCTTCTAAGCTCTTGGCTGAGTTCCCGCAGAGTAAAAGACAAATTAACAGGAGAAAAGCAAACAAAAGTTTCATAACATGTATTATCTCCTGTATACTGGGAAAAGACCTAGAAAAACTGAGCAACTCCCCCAAATTACCCAAGCCACCACCTTAAATATCAACTCCAGTTAGAGACAAAAGAAGATGCTGGCAGCAGAGGGGTGGGGGCGCGGCGCAAATTAAGGAAGGTTACCAGGCAAAGCACCTTGAACAGGGGTAAGGCTGTTATGCAGATTTAAGTCCCTGCCTTCTCCATTGATAAGTTTCTAGAGATTTAGTCAGTCTCCTCTTCCTGGTATGGAGGGAGACACCCTTACAAATGGAGACGTCCTTTATTAATATAAAGGTCTCTAACAAAAGGGTAACCTACTCAGTTTTCAGAGTTTATCCTATGTCTACTGTTTTTTTTTAATAATCAGTCTAAAATAATCCTTATGCTTATGAGGCATATTTTGGGTGGCAAATTCTGCTCCCTTTCTATGCCCACCCGTGAGCCAGAAACAGGGCCAGGGCAAGAGGGCAGCAAGTCCCAGGACCGCCCCACCCACAACCTCCAAGTGTCCAGCCAACAAACAGGAAATGTAGCACATCCACTGGTCTCTTAGCACAGACCTGGCGGCCTTGGCTTCTCTGCTTGCTTTACATGGGAACCTGTGAAAAGGGGGCCCTGGTTTGTCACCTTTCAAGGCCACTGATGGTGTTGCAAGCAACCTTGCCAACAGAGCAACTAGGACTGGCCCCATGGAGGATTGCCATTCTGTAATGTCATCCAATCTGGGGCTGCCACCAGTGGGCTTCCCCATCCATTTTGTTATTTATTCATCCATCATGAATTCCAAAATATTTAGCTGCCACTTATCCTGTGCCTGGCCATGCACTAGGTGCTGTAGGGTGCTCAGCAAAGAGAAAAACAGGCAAGGGCCTTGACCTAAGCAGCTTACAGTCTAGTGGGGGAGGCAGGCGAGTGGCATTTGTGAAGAATCACACACATGAATGTGAGATCCCAAACAGAAGCAAATAAAAGGCAAGATGGTGTGAACCCCTCTACTAGTAAGATCAAGTAAGAGGCCAGGAAAGAACTCTGAGATGTTTAGGCCTGACCCTAAGGAAGAGAAGGCACCAGCCAGGCAAAGAGTACAGAGCGGTGGGTGCAGGAGGTAGAGGTATGACCCCCACCCTGAGGCCAAAGTATTTCCAAGCCCTTTTTCCTTGGCAGAGTCAGGTTCTCTGTGCTCTAAATGACTGTTGGCTTTTACTTGTCAAATAAACTTTCTGACTGCTGCCTCCCAGGTTTTCCATGTCCAGCCCTCAGGCTGCATATATCAGAGTTGGCTAGAAAGCTAGATAAAATGTAGATGCCTGGGCCACACTGTTCCTTGGTGACTTGGATTAAGCAGGTTTGTGTAGGACCCAAGAATTGGCATTTTAACAAGATCCCCAAATGGTTCTGATGTTACTGGAACTTGAAGAACCTCTTTATATTCTGTAGCACGAGAAAGATGTTTTGGTGGCAAAAACCAAGCTATGAAATTATGGCCCATGATCCTGGGTTAAATAGTGGCTATCTCTCAAGAGCCTTCTTGGCCCCTGAATACAATATTTTAATGTCAGGCTCTAAAGAGTGTGGGCTCCTCTCATCTTGAACTCTCTGAGTAGGTTTTTTTTTCCTTAGGGTTACCAACCATCCTGTTTGTCTGGGATTCTGTTCATTGTATAATTGAATGTTCCATGTCCCAGGAAAGCCCTCAGGAGAATTAGTCACCTTCGTTTCTTAAAGTGCCCACCTAGATTCACCCTGAAAAGGAAGGAGTCACTAAAAGATCCCCTGGCATCCAAATCCCTCTGGCTAAAGTGCTTCCTACCAGCTAAACTTGCCTTCTCCTCTATCTGGAAAGAGCTGCACAAAGTGCTTCTCCCTCCAGCAACCCAGCATGCACCCTCTCTCCATTGTCTTTCATATCAAAAAGGAGCCCTGACAATCAGCCAGCAGGTTCTGCAGCATAACCAAAATGCTCGACAAGGAAACACCAAAGCTTCACCAAGGAATAAGCCCTGGATTTAGAAACCAGAGCAGAAAAAAACTATCAGCTGTCAGATTCACAGGGTAATGGGGAAAATGACATATAGCATCACCATGGCAACCAGCGTCGAAGGCCACCAGCACCTGCTCCTTTTTCCATAAGATTTCCCCAAACAGGGATATTTATTAGTTCCTTGATTTTCTTTTCAATAAAGATGTTGATTTTATTTCCCCTCATTTGTGCTTATGTTCCAGTAGCAATTTAGCTTCTCCTCAGCTCTCCAACCCCTCCCTGTCTCTCCCAAACCTTTTCTTCCCATGTCTCCCCATCCTTTCCCTCCCTGCTATCTATCTCCTGTTTATTCTGTCTGTCCCCTAAATTTTCTGCTCCCCACCCCAAAGCAATATTTTAACCATCTCCCTTCTCCCAGAGCTTAACCCTCATCCAAGATGTTTCATCAGCTGCAGTTTTATCAGTCTAGTAAGCATTGGACTTTGCTCTGAGTGAGCTCTATGTGGTATTCTCTCTAAAGCCCACATCCTCCGTTATGGTATCCCCAGCTGGGGGACACACTGCAGTAAAACCACTTTTGGCCACATAGCAGATGAAAGAAAAGAAGGTGCTCCAGAGTTAAGAATAATGAGAGTTTGTCAAGTACTAACTATGTACCTGGTCCTACATTAAAACTTTGTGTCTGTTATCCCATTTAATCTTCATAACCACCCTGATGGCACACGTATTATTTATTATCTCACTAAACAGAGGAAACAGAAGCTTAGACTGATTAAGTTACTTATAAAATGTCACACAGCTAATAAGTGGTGGAGCAAGGATTTAAACCCAGGTAGTCTAGCGCCAAAGCCTTCCCCTTCCACACTACTTTCAGAACAGGTTTGAAAAGGAAGATCTTGTCTTAACTCACTGAATGGGAACAGGGTCCAGGCAAGTCCTTTAATCAGCATTATTTGGAGGGGGTCTGGTCAATAAATAAAAAGGTCTTGGGAACCAAGATGGCGGCATAGGTAAACACTGGTACTCGCTGCCTCCCACAACAGCATCAAAATTACAACTAAAATACAGAACAATCATCATCCAGAACCACTTGAAATCTGGCTGAGTAGAAGACCTACAACTAGAGAAGTAAAGAAGAAAGCACATTGAGGCTGGTAGGAGGGGCAGAGGCACAGAATGGGCTGAACTGACACGCATGTGTGCCACTTTTTTTATCAAGAGGGATAGCTCAGCTGAAGAAGCCCCCCGTTAGGAGAAATGGGTCCCAGGTCCACACCAGACCCCCAGCCCAGGGTTCCAGAACTGGGAAGAGAAGCCTCTGTAACTTCAAGCTGCAAAAACCAGCGGGGGTTGTGACTGAGTGACACAGAGGCTGCTGGAGACCCAGGTGTTCCTCTTAAAGGGCCAGTGCATGAATTTACTCAGACTCAATCCATCTGAACTCCAGCACCAGGCGGTTTTGGAGGACCCAGGGACATACAGGGAGGAAGTGGATTGTCTGGCATTGGGACAGGAACTCAGGGGCAGCTTTTCCCAGATGGGGGTGCTTGCAGGGATCATTGTTCCTGTGAAGGGACCTCCCCCATCACAGGGCTGACTGGCAGCCATATCTGAGTCTCTATCAGCCTGGCTCACACTGTTCCCTCCACCATGGTGATTCCCTGAGACCCCACCCCATCCAATTTACAGCTCAACCCAAACTGTTTGCAGCATCTTTTCCATATGAATGGCCTGTCCTAGCTCAGGCTTCAGATTTTGCTAAAATATTTCAAACAAGCAGCAGCTGGCATCAGTACACCCCAAACCTATCAATAAAATGCCCAAGATCTGGTACTAGCTCCAGCTGCCTTGCTTCACAGCTGGGCCTTGTCTGGTCACTTCTAAGCCCAATACAAATAGTAGCCATCTGTGCCCTCTCTATAGCTCCTGTCAGGTGGCCCCAGGCAGTGGCTGACTTTGCAGTTCCCAAGAAGCCCCAGAACCAGTGCACTCAGTGGAAAGCTTTAGACCATACCAGATTACAACTATACACATCCACAAGCAACACACTCAAGGGGCAGACTCAGTAAGCACCAAAGCCCCAATGAAGCAAGTCCTGCTCTATAGGGATGTCTCCTACACAGCAGCTCTTCCACTGTAGTCGCAGCTGGTCCTCACAGCCAATTGGCCTGGAGGTCAATTCCTTCAAGTTATGCCAACAGCAATCAAGGCTCAACTATAATAAGAGAGTGCAGACAGCCCACACAGGGGAGCACCTAGAATGTCCAGCTCAGGTCACTGGGAAGGCTGAGTCACTGGGCCCTACAGGATAACTACTACACTCTACCAATTCCACAGACAAAGCAGCTCTACCTAATACATAGAAACAAACACAGGGTAAAAATGGAACTCCCATTTGACCCAGTAATCCCACTCCTAGGACTATATCCCAAGAAAACAGAAACACCAATCAGAAAGGATATATGCACCCTATGTTCATAGCAGCACAATTTACGATAGCTAAGATTTGGAAACAGCCTAAGTGTCCATCAGCAGATGAGTGGATTAAAAAATTGTGGTACATCTACACAATGGAATACTATGCTGCTATAAAAAAGAAGGAACTTTTAACATTTGCAACAACATGGAGGGAACTGGAGAACATTATGTTAAGTGAAATAAGCCAGTCGGAGAAAGATAAATATCACATGATCTCACTCCTATGTGGGATATAATGATCAACATAAACTGATGAACAAGAATAGACTGATCTAGAGACAAATGGTAGGGGACGGGGGGTTAGAGAGCAACCAAAGGACTTGTATACATGCATATTAGCATAACCAATGGACACAGACACTGGGGCAGTGGGGGCTTGCCTGGGGTGGGAATTGCTGGATGGGGGGTCAATTGGGGAAAAAGAAGACATATGTAAAACTTTAGACAATAAAAAAATTAAAAAAAAACACAAACACACACACAGGGAAGCAGCCAAAATGTGAGACAAAGAAACGTCACAAATAAAAGAAATGGAAGCAAGCAAACTACTAGATACAGAGTTCAAAATCATGGTTAAAAGGTTACTCAAGGATCTTAATGAGAGCTTCAAGGGACTCAATGAGAGCTTCAAGGGACTTAGTGAGACTTTCAAGGATCTTAGTGACAATGTCAAAGACATGAAAGGGGACCAGTCAGAAATAAAGAATAATTTACAGGGATTCAACAGTTAAGTAGAGGATTCTGAGAATCAAATCAATGATTTAGAATATGAGGAAGCAAAAAACACCCAATCAGAAAAACAAAAAGATAAATGAATCAAAAAATATGAAGATAATGTAAGGAGCCTCTGGGACAACTTCAAACATATCAACATTCACATTATATGGGTACCAGAAGAAGAGAGAGAGCAAGATATTGAAAACCTATTTGAAGAAATAATGACAGAAAACTTCCCCCACCTGGTGAAAGAAGTAGACTTACAAGTCCAGGAAGTGCAGAATCCCAAAGAGGAACCCAAAGAGGCCCACACAAGACACATCATAATTAAAATGCCAAGGGCAAAAGACAAAGAGAGAATCTTAAAAGCAGCAAGAGAAAAGCCGTTAGTTACCTACAAGGGACCGCCCATAAGACTTTCAGCTGATTTCTCAACAGAAATTTTGCAGGCCAGAAGGGAGTGGCAAGAAATATTGAAAGTGATGAATATCAAGGACCTACAACCAAGATTATTCTACTCAGCAAATCTATTATTTAGAATTGTGACAGGACTGACTGGCAGACCCTGAGCAATGGATGAATGGATTACTCTGACACATATTTCTGTGAAAGAAAGGGCTAAGGGACTGCTTGGCTACAGGGACCAAACACCCCCCTTCACATGCCTTCTTAGGCTTTTATTTTAACAATAGCTTGAACTAAAATTAACTATTAGATACTATCAATATGGTAAGCATCCTTGAGAAAACATATGCGTCCTTTAATCAAGGACGTTTTGAAGTCTAAACATAAAGATTCCAGCAAAACACCCAGGGGCTCAGACTTGTTTGGAAAAGTCAAGGCAGGGTCTGCCTTCTTCGGCAAGGTCCCCCTAGAGGCCCCCGACTTTTTGAAGATTCCTCCTTACAGACTTTCCAACCAAGTCCTGTGCTTCCCCACAGAATTGTAGGTCAGATAAAGAGCTTCACAGAGTAAAAAAAAAAGCTAAAGGAGTTCATCACCACCAAACCAGTATTATATGAAATGTTGAAGGGTATTCGAAGAAAAAGGAGGAGGAGGAAGAGGAAGAGGAGGAGGAGGAGGAGGAGGAGAAGGAAATAAATACATATCTATTAACAATTGAATCTAAAAATCAAAATAAATGAACAAGAACTCTAATGAACACAATAAACTGGTGAATAAAATAGAATGAGAGGCATGGAATCATGGAAAAGACTGATGAATCTCAGAGGGAAGGGGGGAGAGGTGGTGGGAAGAGATTAACCAAAGATCTTATATGCATATATGCATTATCTATGGACATAGACAATAGGGTAGTGAAGGCATGGGGTGGGGCAGGGCTGAAATCTGGTGGAGGGAGGCAATGGGGGGGGGGAGGGGAGACATCTGTAATACGTTCAACAGTAAAGATTTAGCCCAGCTGACATTGCTCATATCCCAGTCAGAGCACATGCCCAGGTTGCAGGCTCGAGCCCCAGTGCAGGAGGCAGCCAATCAATGATTCTCTCTCATCATTGATTTTTCTATCTCTCTCTCCCTCTCCCTTCCTCTCTGAAATCAATAAAAATATTTTTTAAAACACAATATTTTAAAAATTAAAAAATAATAATAAGGCATTGGATAACACACACTGTCATTCTGCCTAGGTCCTAGAGTAGAAAGAGGAGCACAGGAGTTGAGGAGCCCTCACTGTGAGCTTCTACTCTTTTAAGATTCTCCATTCCTGATTCACGCATTCTTTCAACACATTTAGCAAATATATCCCATGAGCTAGGCCCCACTCAGCCTATCCACAGGGTTCAGTGTTGTGGAAAGACTGTTGGATGCTGGTAACCCTGCTTATGAGGCCTGGCTCTCCACTTGCCATCTCTGAGCTGATGGAAACCATGACTCTAGAAGAATCTAACATGGTGCCTGACACAGACAGTCAACTTTGTAGAGGCAGAATTACTTCTATGTGGGGAAGTTCTGCCTGAAACAAAGGGGAATGGTGCCAAATTCTCCAAGAGACCAGATAAGTGTATGGGTGCTGGACCCTCTACCAACTTTCTTTCTTGTTTTGACTCTCAAAACAAGAGAACCCAAGGCTCCCGTGGCATGTACCTATTTGCCTCCTGGAGAACACAGCTTCCTCTTCCAGATTGCTTACTTCTTATGGTCAAAGGAAACCTAGCCCTCTGTAGAATACAGCATTTGGTTCTGACACCAATCTTCTATGCTAATAAGGTCTCTGGGGAAAGAAAGACACTGCAGAGGCAATATTATTTTTTTAGCATTATCATTTTTATAATGGGATGATGAGTGCCCAGGGTTGCAAAGGAAGTTGGCACCACAGAACAGGGATTACAGAAATGGGTTGTGTAAGGAGAGGGAGGTGCCAAGAAATTCTAAGGAAATCCATTCATTTATTTTCCCATGTCTTGCTCTCTCAGCTATTATCTTCATTTCTCATTTCTCTTCTCTGTTTCTTTGTTTTTGTTCTTTTTGTTTTTTAGGAGAATGAGTTACTGAGCAAACAGTGGAGGAAGCAGCTAGCATGTGCATAATTTAGCTGACTTGTGGCTTAATATAAAGGGACTCCCTTGGCCCTGCTGCTGAACTTTTATTGCCTGGACCTGTGCTCTGCCAGGAAGAGCTCCTGGCTACCAGGTGCAGTGCGGAGTGTAGATGTGCACATGATGCCTGGTGGAAGGGGGCCTATGAGAAATGTCACAGAACCCAAGGCAGATAATAATGGGGGTAGCAGAGGACCAGTTTGGACTTTTAGTGAAGGCAGTACTGTGATGGGGAGCAGCTGACTGGGGAGCAAATTGTCTGAGATCTACTCCAACCTCTGTACCAAACATCTGAATCACCTTCACCCTGTCATTTCACCCTTTTAATCCTGTATTGGCTTTCAAAAGGAGGGGAGTGGGTTTTATCTGTAAAATAAAACAGATAAATATGTAAAATAAATTTCATAGTCATTTCTAATGTTCTATGCCTTGGTAGTTGTGCATGAAATTAGGTACAGAGCAGGGTTGAAAGGGGTTGGTTATGGTACAGGAAGCAGTGGAGCAGAGCAGAGAAGAATCATACCCTTCAAATAAAATCTATTTCATCTATAATTTATCTGGTGGTTGGAAGGATTCTCTCACTATGATGGAGACAAGTTCACCACTAACCACAGCAAAGTTTGATTTGGAAAGAAGTTTTGAATGTGGACTGACTGTTCACCAATCCTTAATGTTTTAAGGACCCAGTTTGTTCTCACTTGGCTAGAGCAGCCAGTTGGGGGATAGGCCTGCCTGGCTTTGTCTCCTGTCTTCATGGCCAACTTGTTTGACATTTGAGGAAAAGGCTTATTCCATGACCAAGTTCTGTGGAATACAGACTGGAGAACGTGTGATTTCTTCCTACAAAGTCTCCAAAGTGGCCTTTGATTCCTAGGAAAATAGGACACTTGTCCTTTCTCCACTCTCCACTCACCTTCTGAGACCAAGGGGAGCTACATGGTAGAATCAAGTCCCATGATGAATCAATCATTCTATAATTCTTATTGCCCCATTCTTCAAATGAAGAGACCTACCCTGATCCTCACTAGACATCAGTAGACTTCAGTTCATCTTGGGAAGATGATACTCTGAATGTGCAGGTGAGAAGAAATTTGAGTAGGTACAGAGCAGTAGCGAGGCCAGAATCTGAATATGGAATTGGATATGAGACAGACATCTAAACATTTCCTAGACACTAACTATGTAAAGAAGCTTAGTGTCATCTCTGCTTCAGTCTCTCTTATTGGTTGGCTTGATTTTCACCAACTTGTAAACAGGTGGGATGAGAGTGGAGGTACAGGATGTAAGGTAGAAAAGGCAGAGATGAACAGTGTTGTGGTGCTTCATTTTCCCATCTGAAAAATGGATCTAGGAAGGACCAAAAATAATAGATCAGGTTGAAACTAGGAGTTAAAACAAAAACAGTGAAATGTGTCTAATAATTATGAATCCCACCAACTTGGAACAAAAAAACTTCTTTTACTCTGACAGTTGGAAGCAGTTGAATGCCAGAAACTTCTCTTCCACAGTAACAAGAACTCCTTCCCCGTCTCACTGGGACAAGAGAATCCTCTCATAGTAAGAGGAAAAGGAGGCTCCTTTGGTATCATTAGTCTATGGTAGATTCAGTTCTGCCGCAGTATTCAATAGATGCAACTAACATGAGCTAAGACTCCCCAGGCACTGGCCTTTTTAGCATTGATTAACAGCTTTTCCAGGATTTGATCTGTCTGAGACATATCTCTTTAGTTTAGTTTTCTCTGGGAATCTTTTGACTGCTGCTAGTTGCTACTTGACCTTGAATGGAATCTCAACAAACTTTTTGCCAGAACCTGAGCCATCAGAAAAGATCCACTTCAAATGCTATAGCAGCTCAGGATGAGCTGAGCTCCCCTGCCCATGCTTATAGTTTCCTCCTGGGTGCTTCTCTGAGATGTAAAATGTTCTTTCTTACTCAGTGAACTATCTAAATACTCCTCTTCTCCTCCATTGTACCATTTCATAGATCTGGTTCTATGCATGGAAAATAATTTGGTCTCCCAAATACTTTTGCTGAAGATGATGCAACTGAACAGACTTCCCTGGCTCTGTGCCACTGCTTGCCTGAAAATGTCAAGACCTCAGCATCCTATTTGTCTCTCCTGAAACTGGCTTGTAATTGAGGTTGGTTATATTGAGGTTGGTTATACTGGGTTTGCAGTTGTGAAACAGAACCTACCTTTGACTCAGCATTGGGAAGTGAGGGGATTACAGAACATGCGGGATGTAATGCATGGTAAATATGTTACCAGGAAACCCCCAGTTGGGCTCGGGCTGCCTATTGCTGTGTCCAATAATAAAGGCAGGGTTGAATCATATAAGGTGTTTATTGAGAAGGCCAGCCAACCAAGAAGACAGGGCGCTTACATTCAAATCCTATCTCACAGCAAGGTTCAGGGGACAGGATTACAAAGGGGAAGGGGCTAAGGTGAGGCTGGGAATGGAATGCAGCTACATGCAGTCTTGGTGGTCCGCAGACATCAGCTATTGTCTTTAGTCAGCAGGCGATGAGATGATGTTGATGAGATGATGTTTTGACTCCTGGTGGGTTGGTCTGACCATGCTTATCAGTTATGCTTGCTAGATTCACAGCTCAGTCACTTCCTCAATCGCTTCCACAGGCCTTGAAAAGGAAACTTAAACTTAATCCCCTGTTCACATATGAGAAACTTAACCCCCTATTCACAAAAGTATACCAGGTATGTGTTCTAAGATTTAAAATAATATGATTATTTTTTCAGATTAATTCAGGCTCTCTATCTATCAAGTTATTAGCCCCCCTATCAGAAAGGCAATGTGAAGGTTACAGAAATAAACTGACAATGAATGGGCAGGAAAGAGAATTCAGAGTTCTCAAAGTAACACTCTCTTGGTGTTGAAATATGATGTGCGGGAGTGGGGGCAACAAAAGCTGGTATGAGTGGTCTGCTAAGGTTTGGAGTAGCCTGTTGCCTGATTAGCATCTCTTGTGACTCTTTGGGAGCACCTGTCATTGATTAGAATCTATCGCTTTGGGCCAAATACAGCATAACTTTCACAAAATGAATTAACCCACTCTGTGCAAAGAGAAGTGATTCAATTTGGCACCTTACCTAGAGATTCCAATTTTGCTATGCAAGTGACTGTGGCTAAAATGGCTTCATTAGTCCAGTATATGTAGAAGCCACAGCCACAAATCAAAGAACAAGATCTACCTGGACTCAGGATGAAAAGGACTACTCATCACATCCCAACTTCATCACACCGCATAGTCACACTCTTGGATAATAATTACTGGCAGCAGGGGCATCATCTTTAGATCATCAGAAAGAACTCTGTGTTTGTGGGTTTGTCTGCATACACACATATGAGTATACTCAGACGGTGAACACTACAAAATTGCAATATTAAACTAGTACATGTAATGTTAAACTTCTAATTTGTGCCATATAAAATGTGCTGATTTAACTATAACTATATGATTGCTATCATTAATGTAAATTCAGCTTTCTGTGTAATTATATGTAGTCACCAACTAAACTTTTCCTTATTTCAGTGTCTAATGTCCTATTGCAGCAGACATTGAATTCATTCATAGCAAAACCAAAAAAGAAATACAGAAGAGAAGAAGGAAGATAGAGAGGAAAGAAGGGAGTGGGAGAGGGGGAGAGAGAATCTTAAATAACTGGAGATCACTTAGAGAAGCACCATAGCAAGAGGGCTAAGAGTGCCATTAATCTCCCTAACTCTCCTAGTGAGAAAGGTGCTTATTAGCAGTCACAAACATGTATGCAACACCAGAGATACCCATGGGACTTGACCATGTGTATTAAGTTTGGGATTGGATTATTGGAGGATAAGCTTCTTGGGAGGGTATCTAGCAGGTGATGACCTCTGTGTTGTGACTAGCAAACAGGTTCTGGGATGAACGAAATGAAATTCATTCCTGCCTGCTGTAAAGTGGTCTTTTTTATAAGCCATGTAATAAATGCCTAACTTAAATGCTGTAAGAGGTACTGAGACCCTGCAGCACTGCTGATGACCCATGCAGAACCTTCTTTGGGAAGTAATTACAGTTGATTCTTGAACAACATAGTTTGAACTCCGCAGTTCCACTTGTAAATGAATTTTTTCAATAAATATGTACAGTACTATAAATGTATTTTATTTTCCTTATTATTTTCTTAATAATATTTAATTCCTCTAGCTTACTTTATTGTAAGAATATAGTATACAGCATATATACTGGTAGTATACAAAATATGTGTTAAGCTACTCTTCATATTATCAGTAAGGTTTCCAGTCAATAGTAGGCTCTTAGCAGTTAAGTTTTTAGGGTGTCAAAAATTATATGCCAATTACAACTAGTAAAATTGAAGCAGTAATAAAAAATGCTCTGGACAAACAAAAGTTCTAGACCAGATGCCTTCACAAGTGAATTTTGCTAAACATTCAAAGAAAAACTAACACCTATCCTTCTCGAATTATTCCCAAAATTTCAAGAGGAAGGAAAACTCCCAATTTTCATTTTACAAGGTCAGCATTATTCTAATTCCAAAACCAGATAAAAACACGACAAAGAAAGAAAATTATAGGCCAATATCCCTGATGAACATAGATGCTAAAATCTCCAACAAAGGCCTGGGCAGGGAGGCAGGGGGGCAGGGGGGCAGGGTGGAGGGGATCAACGGGGGGGAAATGGGACATCTGTAATACTTTCAACAATAAAGATAAATTTTTTTTTAAATTTAAAAAGACACTATGAATTGCCAGAACTATATCATCCAAGATCATGTCAGGCCTAGGCCTATATGATTTTTTTTAATTTATAATTAAAAAATATATATGTTAGCAAACTGAATACAACAATACATTAAAAAGATTATATACCATGATCAATTAGGATTTATTCTGGGGATGCAAGGTTAGTACAATATCTGAAATCAATAAGTTTGATACATGATATAAACAAAATAAACAATAAGAACCACATGATCATATCAGTAGATGCAAAAAATACATTTTATAAAATCCAGCACCCATATATGGTAAAAAATTTTAGCAAAGTGGGAATAGAGGGAGCATACCTCAACATGACAAAGGCCATATATGACAAACCCCCAGCCAACATCATATTCAATGAGCAAAAACTAAAACCATTTCCCCTAAAAACAGGAATAAGACAGGGATGTCTGCTTCCACCACTCTTATTCAATACTAGAGGTCCGGTGCATGAATTCGTGCACAGGTGGGGTCCCTCAGCATGGCCTGTGGGGATTGGGCCGAAACTGGTAGTCCAACACCGCCTGCCGCTCCTTCCTGCCGCTCCCACTCATCCCGGCCCCACTGCACCTGCCACGGGCTCTCACCCAGTCAGTCCTGATAGAGAGGCTTGCACTGCTGTAGCTGCACTTGCCAACTGTGAGCTGTGCGTCTGGCACCTGTTCCAAAGGGGGTGCGGGGCCCCGGGACGCAACTGGCCTTCTGGGTGAGCGGTGGGATGCCCTTGCCAGCCCGGGATCTGGATCCATCCTGTTGACGTTCACGCCGGTTGTTGGGAGCCACCTGCAGCTGCTTTTATATCATTTCTTCCTTGCAGAGCGTCTAGGGGGGGAAGTGGCCGCTGTGCTGTCAGGATCGTGCCAACATTGGCCAGTCCATTGGTGCTGGCCTGTTCTCTGGAGATTGGACCTGTAGGACTACTGAGGGAGTGAGTGGCTGCCGCCGGGTGGGTGGGCTGCTGGGATGGGTGAGTCAGCTGAGTGGCACTCCTGCTGTGGGAGCACACTGACCACCAGGGGGCAGCTCCTGCATTGAGTGTCTGCCCCTGGTGGTCAGTGTGCATCATAGCAACCGGTCGACCAGTTGTTCAGTCATTCGGTCACTTAGGATTTATATATATAGACTAGAGGCCTGGTGCACAAAATTCATGCACAGGAGGGGGGTGTCCCTCAGCCCAGCCTGCACCCTCTCTAATACAGGACCCCTCAGGGGATGTCCAACTACTGGTTTAGTCCCAATCCCACAGTGATTGGGCCTAAACTGGCAGTCAAACATCCCTCTCGCAATCCAGGACCGCTGGCTCCTAACTGCTTGCCTGCCTGCTGGCCTGATCCCCCTAACTGCTCTCCCCTGCCAGCCTGATCACTCCTAACTGCCTCTGCCTTGGCCCCGCCACCATGGTTTTGTCCGGAAGGACGTCTGGTCTAATTAGCATATTACCCTTTTATTAGTATAGATAGAGGCCTGGTGCACGGTTGGGAGCCAGCTGGTCTGCCCTGAAGGTGGTCCCAGATCAGGGTGGGGGTCCCCTTGGGGGACAGGACCGGCCTGGGTGAGGGTCCTGGAGCAGTTTGCAGGCTGGCCACACCCCCATCTGGGTGGGGGTCACCGCTGGGGGGTGTGGCCAGCCTCAGTGAGGGGCTGAGGGCCATTTGGGGGCAGTTTGCAGGCCTCCCAAGCCCCCAGCTTTGTCCGGAAGGACATCTGGAAGGTCTCCAGAAGGTCTCCCAATCTAATTAGCATATTACTCTTTTATTAGTATAGATAGTACTGGAAATCCTAGCCACAGCAATCAGACAAGAAGAAGAAATAAAAGGTACCCAAATTGCAAAGGAAGAAATAAAACTGTAATTATTTGCAGATGACATGATGCTATATATAGAGAAACCTAAAGATTCCAACAAAAAACTGCTAGAACTGATCAATGAATTCAGTAAAGTAGCAGTATAGAAAATAAACATACAGAAATCAGTTGCATTTATATACACCAATAATGAATATCAGAAAGGGAAACTAAGAAAGCAATCCCAGCCGGGACCCGTTTGGCTCAGTGGATAGAGTGTTGGCCTGCGGACTCAAGGGTCCCAGGTTCGATTCTGGTCAAGGGCATGTACCTTGGTTGCGGGCACATCCCCAGTAGGGGGTGTGCAAGAGGCAGCTGATCGATGTTTCTCTCTCATCGGTGTTTCTAACTCTCTATCCCTCTCTCTTCCTCTCTGTAAAAAATCAATAAAATATATTTTAAAAAAAAGAAAGAAAGCAATCCCATTCACAATTGCTTTAAAAATACCTAGGAATAAATTTAACCAAAATGTAAAAGACTTGTACTAGGAAAATTATGACACTGAAGAAAGAAATTGAAGAAGACACATATAAGTGGAAGCATATACCATGTTCATGGATTGGAAGAATTACTGTATTTTCCGGCGTATAAGACAACTGGGCGTATAAGACAACCCCCAACTTTTCCAGTTAAAATATAGAGTTTGGGATATACTTGCCATATAAGACTACCCCTCTTCCAACGCACACCAAATAAAAATTTAAAAAACATCAGATTTGATTTCAATATGGTAATTTTAATTCAAATGCTTATGACATGCAGGTACTTAACAGGAAAACTGTCACTTATAAACATAAGGCTGTTTGTCATCAAACATGTAAACATAAAACTGTGCAAGTGGATTAAACTTTTCCTAATTCACTCTAAAGGTGAAAGGAAGGATAAGACAATAAACCCATGGGAGCTGCCATGCTGTTTGTTTTCTAAGCTGTCAACCAAACTGGAACTGATGATGATAGGAGGAAGATAAACAACAGAGAGAGAGCAAGTGCCGGGCAAGTCCCTGGCGAGTTAGCAATGCCCATCATAACTGCAAGCTATGGTATTTTTACAGGTTTTGCTGGCGTGACAGTTTCCCTTTAAAAGCCTTCAAAATCCTCCTGTTTGTCATCTGATATCATAAGTACTACATCAATGACATCTTGTGATACATTTGTAAGGCAGTCATCGTATGGATCAAATTCCGTATCAGATGGTGTGGTCTCAGCTTCGGCTTCCTCTTCATCTTGCCACAAGTAGTCGTCCTCCATACCATCTAATGAATTTGATATGCCACACTTCTAGAAAGACTTGATTACTGTTTCTGCATCAATATCATTCCAGGCTTTTATGATAAACTTGCACAAAACATCCAACTGTGGAGCACGCATGTTTCCTCCTTTTGTGAATGACTTTTCGCCGCTAACCATCCATTCATTCCATTGTTCTCAAAAGCGATCTTTAAATGGCTTGTTTAGGCACACATCCAGTGGCTGTGCCAACGATGTCAATCCTGCAGGAATAACTGCCGCATCTGTGTTTAGTCTTGCAAGCCTTTGCTTGGTGCTGGGAGTTAAATGAGCCCTGAACATATCCCACACCAGTAGACTACGTTTTTGAATAAGTCCACCTGGTCGCCTGCTCCATACATTATCAAGCCATAGCTTTACCCCTTCTTCATCCATCCAGCCTTTTTCATTCATATGTACAAAACAACCAACAGGGAACTTGAGTTTCGGCATTATTTTTCTTTTAAAAATAATCATTGGTCTCAGTTTGGCGCCATCAGCTGTGCATCCTAGTACCACTGTAAAACTGGACTTCTCATGTCCTGTTGTTTTAATTAAAATTGTTTTTTCACCTTTTTGATGGACAGTTTTATTTCCAACCATATCAAAATTCATTGGAGTTCCATCCATATTTCCAATACTACTTAACACATAGCCATGTTTAGTGCGCTGTTGTATTACATATCGATGGAAACTATTTACTTTGCTATCAAGATCTGTAGGTAATTTTGGGGCAATTTTCGTCTTTTGCCTCAGTACCAGATTTTGCCTTCCCATGAATCTAGTACACCAGGATACAGTGGCCTTACATCTGTTGCTGTGATCTGGGTTAGATTTGGCCCACTGAACTGCAAACAAATGTACGATAATAGGATACAAGGGCGGGCCAGACGGGTGAAAGAGGCGTGTTTTTCTGGGCACAGCACCTCTCTATCTCTTTTTTCCATACCGCGAACGTCCCGGACACCTGCAGCTTGCTCCACCCTTCACTTACACCTTCCCGGTGAGGTGCCCCCTCACCTTGTCATCGGGACCGCGTTAAGTCACTTCTTTCCACAAATCCTGGTGAGTGGATTTTCTTCTACCGTACTTGTACAGCGCCACCCTTGCTGCTTTCATATGGTCGCCGCATATGGTCGGGGGGGAGCTTAAAAACGGCCATGGCCGCATCCCCGCCGTATGCGGCGAGCACCCAGCCACACTCCATTCATTTCAATGGAGCCGGACGGAGACCGTATGTGGCACAAAAAGGAGCTGACCAGAGACACTTGCGGTCTCCGTCCGGCTCCATTGAAATGAATGGAGTGTGGCTGGCGACTGCAGATTCTCCGATCTGGCTCGGAAGTTTCAGCACCAACCCTATAAGATGACACCTGACTTTTGAGAAGATTTTCCTGGGTTAAAAAGTCGTCTTATACGCCGGAAAATATGGTAATATTATTAAAATGTCTATACTACCCAAAGCAACCTACAGATTTGATGCAATTCCTATCAAGATATCAATGGAGCCTGGCTGGCGTGACTCAGAGTGGTTGAGTGTCGACCTATGAACCAGGAAGTCACAGTTTGATTCCCGGTTGGGGAATATGCCCAGGTTGCAGGCTTGATCACCAGTATGGGGCATGCAGGAGGCAGCTGATCAATGATTCTCTCTCATCATTGATGTTTCTATCTCTTCCTCTCCCTTCCTCTCTAAAATCAATAAAAATATATATTTTAAAAAGATACCAATGTCATATTTCATAGAACTAGAACAAATATTCCAAAAATTTGTATGGAACCACAAAAGACCCTGATTAGCCACAGCAATCTTGAGAAAGAAAAACAAAGTTGGAGGAATCATGCTACCTGATATCAAACTATACTACAAAGCCATAGTAATCAAAACAGCCTGGTACTGGCACAAGAACAGGCAGATAGATCAATGGAACAGAATAGAGACTCCAGAAACTGACCCACACCATTATGGTCAATTAATATTTGACAAAGGAGACAAAAACATACAATGGAGTAGAGACAGTCTCTTCAACAAATGGTGTTGGGAAAACTGGACAGACATATGTAAAAAGATTAAACTAGACCACCAACTTATAGCAAGAAGAAGAAGCTCAAAATGGATAAAAGACTTAAATGTAAGCCATGAAACCACAAAAAATCCTAGAAGAAAACATATGCAGTAAAATCTCAGACATCTCATGTAGCAGAATTTTTGGCAATATATCTCATAGGACAAGAACAACAAAAAAATCAATGGAAAAATATCCTCAAGTGAAGATTAAAAAAAAAACAGACATATAGATCAATGGAACAGAATAGGGAGCCCAGAAATAAACCCACTCCTTTATAGTCAAATAATATTTGACAAAGGAGGGTAAAGACAGTCTCTTCAAAAAATGGTGTTGGGAAAGTTGGACAGATATATGCAAAAAAATGAAATTAGGAAACCTTCTTATACCATACACAAGAATAAACTCAAAATGGATTAAAGACTTAAATTTGAAACTATAAGAATCCTAGAAAAAAAAGGCAGTAAAATATCAAACATTTCTCATAGCAATATTATTTTTCTGACATATCACCTCAGGCAAGGGAATAAAAGAAAAATAAACAAATGGGACTACTTCAAATTAAAAAGTTTTAGCAGAGCAAAAGAAAACATCAACAAAATGACAAGACAACCCACTGAATGGGAGAACATATTGGCCAATGATGCATCTGATAAGGAGTTAATATCCAAAATTTATAAAGAACTTATAGAGAGAAACCAAGATGGCGGCATAAGGTAAACACCTGTACGTGCTGCCTCTCATAACCACACCAAAACTACAACTAAAAGACAAAACGACTATCATCCAGAACCATGGGAAATCTGGCTGAGTAGAAGTTCTACAACTAGAAGGAAAGAAAAAAGCTCATTGAGACTGTGTAGGAGGTGCAGAGCCCCAGAAAAGCAGAGGTACGGAGGCGCACAAATTGGGCTGGCCACTGGGTACACTGTTTTTTTTTCAATCAGGAAGGAGATACAAGTTCCTGACTGCTCTGAACTCCAGTTTCTGGCGAGACTCTGGGGACCCAGACTCCTACGGGGAGAAACTGGACTGTCTGGCATCGAGTTGGAAAGTGAGGGTGGCTTTCTCGCAGAGGTGCATGCAGGAATCATTGTTTACTGCGCTGGGGCGCGGGACGTGGAAACGTGGAGAAGCAGAAACGTGGAGACGCAGAGATGGCTGGCTGGCAGCCATTGCTAGTTGCCATGCCCTAGTGATTCCCTGACACCCTGCCCCACCCAATTTACAAACCCACCTGAGCTGTGCGCAGCGGCTTTTGCATATGAATGGCCTGCCCTTTTGCAGCTTAACCTAACAAACTGCATCTGGGTCAGACAGCTCCAAAACTTTCAAACCCCAAACAAAGAGGATAAATCTGCAGATCTCGCTGTAGTTCCTTCTAGGTGGCCTCAGACAGTAGCTGACCTGCACCCCATTGGAGATCCAGGAACCAGTGTACCTAGTGGTCAGTGTGAGACGACACCAGATTTCAACTCCTCACATCCATAAGTGACAGACTCAAGAAGCAGACTCAGTGAGCACCAAAGCCACACTGAAGCAAGTCCTGCCCCATAAGGGTGTCTCCAGCACAGCAATTCTTCCATTATAGACACAGCTGATCCCCACAGCCAATTGGCCTGGAGGTCAATTCCTCACAGTGTACCAACAGCAATCAAGGCTTATCTACAACAAGACTGTGCACACAGCCCACAAAGGGGTGCACCAAGAGTGTCCACCTCAGGTGATTGGGGAGGCTGAGCCACTGGGCCCTATAGGTCACCTACCACACAAAGCCACTCCATCAACACAGGGAAACAGCCAAAATTCGAAGACAAAGAAACATGTCACAAATGAAAGAAATGGAGGAAAGCAAACTACTGGATATAGAGTTCAAAACCACAGTTATAAGGTTACTCAAGAATCTTCTAGAGACTGCTCCAAACCACTCAAGCAGGAGGAGAAAACTGCAGTTTTTGCTGTAACTCCTGCTGAGTGGCCTCAGACAGTAGCTGACCTGCACCCCATTGGAGACCCAAAAACGAGGGCATCTAGTGGTCGGTGTGAGATGACACCAGATTTCAACCACTCGCATAAGGGACACATTCAAGAGGCAGACTCAGTGAGCGCCAAAGCCCTACTGGAACAAGTCCTGGCCCATAAACGTGTCTCCTGCACAGCAACTCTTCCTTTATAGATACAGCGGGTCCTCACAGCCAATTGGCCTGGAGGAAAATTCCTCCCAGGGACACCAACAACAATCAAGACTTAACTACACAAAGGAGGACCAAGATGGAGGCATAGGGCGGACGCCTGATTGTTGCCTACCACAACAATTTTGAAACTACAACGGGAAAACAGAGCAGACACCATCCAGAACCACTGGAGGGCTGGCTGAGCAGATGCTCTACAACTAGAATAAAAGAGAGGGGTACACAGGATGATGCTGATGCCGGTGAGCCAAAGATCACACTTTAAGAACTACGGCTCTGGCGACACAACGGCGGCCTGGAACGTGCTCGGCGCAGTTCCCCCAGCGGTCACCGGCTGAGGGGACGGCTCCACTCGCTGCCGAGCACGAACAGACGAGCCCCTGGGAGACATGGGGTGGGAGACCCCGTGCTTGCTGACCTCCGAGTCCTTCGAGAATCTCAGCACCCCAGAAGCGGCCAGGTGTGCATGCCCGGCGACCGGCCACCGCTGTAGATCCGAGCGCCGATGCAGCGACCCCGGACTAGCCTGCCACTGCGCACCGGGCGCACTGGAGCTTCGCCAAGCCCGCCGCCCAGCGAGTTCGGCGGCAGCCGTCCCAGAGCTTTGAGAAAATGGCCAGAGGAATTGCTGAGAAGGAATTGACCAATGAGAGTTGGGATCGGGAAGACGAGGCCCCGCTGGGTCCTGGATCCAGGAGCTCTTGCCCAGCGACTGGTCGCCGCTGCAGACCCGAGTGCCGCCGCAACGACCTCAGACCAGCCCGCCGCTGCACACCGGGCGCACCGGAGCTTCGCCGAGCCCACCGCCCAACGAATTCCGCGGCAGCCACCCCGGAGCTTTGAGAAAATGGCCAAAGGAATTGCTGAGAGGGAATTGATCGACAGGAATTGGGATCAAGAAGACGAAGCCCCGCTGGGTCCCGGGTCCGGGCGAGGCCACGCGCCCCTGGGTCCGGGTGAGGCTGAGTCCTGGGTCCAGGCGAGGCTGCGCGTCCATGGGCCCAGGTGAGGCCACACGCCCCTGGGTCTGGGTGAGGCCTCACGCCCCTGGGTCTGGGTAAGGCTGGGTCCCAGGTCCGGGTGAGGCCGTGCCCCTGGGTCTGGGTGAGGAGACGCGCCCCTGGGTCCAGGTGAGGCTGGGTCCCGGGCCCAGGTGAGGTCGCGCCCCTGGGTCCAGGAGAGGCCACGTGCCCCTGGGTCCGGGTGAGGCTGGGTCCCGGGCCCGGGTGCGGCCACACGCCCCCGGGTCTGGGTGAGGCCACGCGACCCTGGGTCCGGGTGAGGCCGCGTGCCCCTGGGTCTGGGTGAGGCCGCGTGCCCCTGGGTCCGGGTGAGGCCACGTGCAACTGGGTCCGAGTGAAGCTGGATCCCGGGTCTGGGTGAGGCCACATGCCCCTGGGTCCGGGTGAGGCTGGGTCCCGGGTCCAGGTGAAGCCACGCCCCTGGGTCCAGGAGAGGCCACACGCTCCTGGGTCCGGGTGAAGCTGGATCCCAGGTGCGGGTGAGGCCGTGCGCCCCTGGATCTGGGTGAGGCTGGGTCCCGGGTCTGGGTGAGGCCATGCGCCCCTGGGTCTGGGTGAGGCCATGCGCCCCTGGGTCCGGGTGATGCCACGTGCCCCTGAGTCTGGGTGAAGCCATGCCCCTGGGTCCGGGCGAGACCAAACCAGAGGGAGTCGGACCTGCATTACCACCATTTGTCCACCATCCAGAGCTGAGGGGTCAGTGCCGACATGTACACATAAGGAACTGGTGGACATTGAAATTGGGTCTCAAAAGAACTGTTGGTCCAGAAAGAAACTCACTACAGACTGATTCATTTGCCTGTCAGCATAACTATTATTGCTCGTCTCACATTCAGTTCTTATATTTCTAGTAACACATGATCTCACTCATCTAGGGGAAATGATGAACAACACAGACTGATGAACAAGAACAGACCCAGAAACAAGGAGGCATCGATCGGACTGTTGGGCCTCAGAGGGAGGGTAGGGGAAGGTGGGGGTAGGAGGGAGAGATCAACCAAAGGACTTGTGTGCATGCATATGAGACTAACCAATGGTTAAGGACAACAGGGGGGTGGGGGCATCCGTGGGGAGGGGTGTGGGATGGGAATGGGAGGATGAGGACAAATATGTGACACCTTAATCAATAAAGAAATTTTAAAAAAAAAGAATCTTCTAGAAACCAGTGAGAAACTTAGTGAGACCTCCAAGGAAGTTAGTGAGACCTTCAAGGATCTTAATGAAAATACCAAAAAAAAAAAAAAAAATGGAAAAGGACTAGTCAGAAATTAAGCATACACTGTCTAAAATAAAGAATAATATACAGAAATCCAACAGTAGACTAGAGGACCCCAAGAATCAAACCAAAGATTTGAAATATGAGGAAGCAAAAAACATCAAACCCGAAATACAAAAAGAAAAAAAAATCCAAAATATGAAGATAGTGTAAGGAGCCTCTGGTACAACTTTAAGCGTACCAACATCCGAACTATGGGGGTGCCAGAAGAAGAGAGAGAGCAAGATACTGAAAACCTATTTGAAGAAATAATGACAGAAAACTTTCCCTACCTGGTGAAAGAAATAGACTTACAAGTCCAGGAAGCGCAGAGAACCCCAAACAAAAGGAATCCAAAGAGGGCCACACCAAGACACATCATAATTAAAATGCCAAGGGCAAAAGACAAAGAGAGAATCTTAAAAACAGCAAGAGAAAAACAGTTACCTACAAGGGAGTACCCATACGACTGTCAGCTGATTTCTCAACAGAAACTATATAGGCCAGAAGGGCATGGCAAGAAATATTCAAAGTGATGAACAGCAAGAACCTACAACCAAGATTACTCTACCCAGCAAAGCTATCATTTAGAATTGAAGGTCAGATAAAGAGCTTCACAGACAAGAAAAAGCTAAAGGAGTTCATCACCACCAAACCAGGATTATATGAAATACTTAAGAGTATATTTAAGAAGAGGAAGAAGAAAAAGGTAAAGATAAAAATTATGAACAACAAAGTGACATCAAATACATATCTATCAACAAGTGAATCTAAAAATCAAGTCAATAAAAAATCTGATGAACAGAATAAACTGGTGAATATAATAGAATCAGGGGCATAGAAAGGGAGTGGACTGATAATTCTCAGGGGGAAGGGGGCGTGAGGGGTGCAGGAAGAGATTGGACAAAAATCTTACACCTATGGATGAGGACAATGGTGGGGGGTAAGGGTTTGGGGTGGGGTGGGAATCAGGTGGAGAGGAGCTATGGGGGCGGAGAGGAACATCTGTAATAATCTGAACAATAAAGATTTATTTTTTAAAAAAGAACTTATAAAGCTCAACACCAAAAATCCAAATATTCTTATTAAATAAATGAGCAAAGGACCTAAATAATCACTTCTCTAAAAAGGATGTACAAATGGCCAATAGTCATATGAATAGATGCTCTATGTCACTAATCTTCAGAGATGCAAATTAAAACCACAATGAGATATCACCTCACACCTGTCAGAATGGCTATCATCAATAAATCAACAAACAAGTGCTGATGAGGATGTAGAGAAAATGAAACCCTTGTGCACTTGTTGGTGGGAATGCAGGTGGGTGCAGCCACTGTGGAAACCATTATGGAGTTACCTCAAAAAATTAAAAAAATAGAACTGCCTTATGACCCAGGAATTCCACTTCTGGAAATATATCTGAAGAAACCTGAAACACTAATTTGAAAGAATATGTGCACCCTTATGTTCATTGCAGCATTATTTATAATAACCAAGATTTGGAAGCAGCCCAAGTGTCCATGATTAGTGGGTAAACAAAACTGTGGTATATTTAAACAATGGAATTCTACTCAGCTGTACAAAAGAAGGAAATCTTACCCTTTTCGACAGCATGAGTAGACATGGAGAACATTATGCTAAGTGAAATAAGCCATCAGAGAAAGAAAAATACCATATGATTTCACTTATATGTGGAATCTAATAACAAAATAAACTAACAAACAAAATAGAAACAGACTCATAGAGAACAGACTGATAGCTGTCAGAGGGGAGTGTTTGTTGCGGGGCTGGGTGATAAAGGTGAAGAGATTAAGAAAAAAACTCATAAGCACAGATAGCAATATGGTGATTACCAGAGGGAAAGGGGAGTCAGGGAAGGCAGAAGAGGGCATAGGTGGGATAAATGGTGATGGAAGGAGACTTGAATTGGGGTGGTAAACACACAATACAATATACAGATTATGTATTATAGAATTGTACACTTGAAACCTATATAGTTTTATTAACCAATGTCACCCCAATAAATTCAATAAAAAGGTAAAAAATTAATTAAGAACTCTAAATACATACATATTCTTCAGCTCAGTCATTCTGACATCCCAGAGTAACTCCTGAGTTATCTTAGTTGAAGAGAACATGGGCTAGTTCATCTTCCAAGACTGATATGAAGTACACATGGGGAGTATGCTACTTCATTTTAATGTGGAGTCTTCCTGTATATCCTTTCTCCCAGAGTTTATTAAAATAGCATTTTTTTCTCATTTTGCTCCTATGTTCTATTTTCTTGTTTTCCTGATTTTTCCTGTATTCTAAACATTGGCATTTTCTTCTATTGATTATCTATCCTACAAACAGGTTATCTTTTGAACACAATTTCGATTGCTCAGGTTGTCTAGCATGCAGAGGCGGTTTGGTTCAGGGAACATTTTCTAGAGCTGACTTTAGCACTTCTTTACCTCTTCTCATTCTCATAGTTACATTCAGTCCTTCACAGTGACATTTATATGATTTCTCAGGCACCTTTTTGCCTGATTTGATTTAATGGGTTTGAACTTAAGGAAAAAAATATTTTATGTGTCTATATCATGATTATTCCATTACTAGAGGCCCGGTGCACAACATTCGTGTGGAGTGGGTGTGTCCCTCAGCCCAGCCTGCACCCTCTCCAATCTGGGACCCCTTGAGGGATCCCGATCGGGCCTAAACGGGCAGTCGGACATCCCTCTCACAATCCAGGACTGCTGGCTCCCAACTGCTCGCCTGCCTGCCTTCCTGATTGCCCCTAACCGCTTCTGCCTGCCAGCCTGATCACCTCCTAACCACTCCCCTGCCAGCCTGATTGATGCCTAACTGCTCACCTGCCAGCCTGTTTGCCCCTAACTGCCCCTCCTGCAGGCCTGGTCACCCCTAACTGCCCTCCCATGCAGGCCTGGTCACCCCTAACTGCCCTCCCCTGCAGGCCTGGTCCCCCCCAACTGCTCTCCCCGCAGGCCTGGGTCCCCTCCAACTCCCCTTCCCTGCAGGCCCGGTCACCCCCAACTTCCCTCCTCTGCCTGCCTAGTCACCCCTAACTGCCCTCCTCTGCAGGCTTGATCACCCCCAATTTCCTTCCTTTGCAGGCCTGGTCCCTCCCAACTGCCCTCCCCTGCTGGCCGTCTTGTGGCATCCATCTTGTGTCCACATGGGGGCAGGATCTTTGACCACATGGGGGCAGCCATCTTGTGTGATGGAGTGGCAGTCAATTTGCATATTATTCTTTTGTGAGATAGGATAGAGGCCTGGTGCACAGGTGGGGGGGCAGCTGGTTTGCCCTGAAGGGTGTCCCGGATCAGGGTGGGGTTCCCTTGGGGTGTGGGGAGGCCTGGGAGAGGGGCCTGTGGTGGTTTGCAGGCTGGCCATGCCCCCCAGCAACCCAAGTGGATGCCCTGGTATCTGGGATTTATTTATCTTCTTTAATTGAAACTTTGTAGCCTTCGCAGAGCCAAGCCTCCTGCTTGCTCCGTGACCGCAGCCATTTTTGTTGAGATTTATTTATCGTCTATAATTGAAACTTTGTAGCCTTAAGCGGAGGCCAAGGCAGACCAGGGCTGCGGAAACTTGGCTTCCTCCATTGCTGGGTGCAACTCAAGCCTCCTGCTCTCTCCAGCTCCATGGCTGCCGCCATTTTTGTTGGGATTTATTTATCTTCTATAATTGAAACTTTGTAGCCTTAAACGGAGGCCAAGGCAGGCCAGGGCAGGCGTAAAGCTTGGCTTCCTCCATTGCAGGAGAAACCCAAGCCTCCTGCTCTCTCTGTGGCTGCAGCCATCTTGGTTGGGTTAATTTGCATACCCACTCCTGATTGGCTGGTGGGCGTGGCTTGTGGGTGTAGTGGAGGTACAGTCAATTTGCATATTACTCTGTTTTTAACACTTTTTCTTTTTTTTAATATATTTTATTGATTTTTTACAGAGAGGAAGAGAGAGGGATAGAGAGTTAGAAACATCAATGATAGAGAAGCATCGATCAGCTGCCTCTTGCACAACCCCTACTGGGGATGTGCCCGCAACCAAGGTACATGCCCTTGACCGGAATTGAACCTGAGACCTTTCAGTCCGCAGGCTGACGCTCTATCCACTGAGCCAAACCTGTTTCGGCCTGCATTTTACTCTTTCATTAGATAGGATATTGGGGGAATAGAAATGATAATGGGAATAGAAATGATAACATCTATTGACTGTCCACTTTATTTTAGTAATTCCAAACGCATTATATATTTTTTCTCCATTATAGCCCTTCAGATAATGAAAAGAATAGATCAGAAACTTAAAAACTTTCCCCAAGTTATCCAGTTAGTAAGAAGCTAAACAAGATGAGTCCAGGTCTGTCTGGCTCCCAGAATGCCAGAATTTTAAATTAATCCAATGTATAACATCATACCACAATTTAAATGACCTACTAGCTTTACACGGAAATCACCCAGTCACAGTATCTTACAGGATGTCAGGAAGGAAGTATGATGGTTATTGTGGGAACAGAGTCAATCCAAACACCAAATCTATACTCATATATTTATAAACTCAGATATAATATCTGTATCAACCTAAAGTTTATGTATTTTCATTTTTAAGGGATAATTTTTATTGTTAGCTAATTAAATATATAAGTATTTATATATTTTAGGATGATTATAAATAATTTTTAAAATTATATGTCAGATTTTTACTCCACTGGGAGGTTGGTACCCTCCCCCCATGTTGTTTAAGGGTCAACTGTACATTGCTACCCCACTAGAGTGTAAGCTACATGAAGGCATGAACTTTATCTGCTTTGTCCACTATTGTATCTCCAGCACCCAGAACTTATTTCATATGATTTGCACTCAATAAATATTTGTTGAGTGCATCCATTAATTACTGGAAAGCAATCCATTCCACACAGTAAATGTTTATTCATCTTTCCAAGTTCTGTCACTTTTATGTTATGTAAAGACTTCATGCCTCTACGTAGCATGAACAATCACAATCACCAGATGAGTGAAATAAGATATTCATGAGCATGATCACAAGCAAAAACCAATTTACATTTGAGAGGTGTGATATGGTCCTATCATCTCCAAAAAACAATGTTTCAGAGTTACAAGAGCCAAGAGACAAAGAGAGTCAAAGCAAACTGTGGAAACCTTAATGAAACTTCTACATATCTAGTGAATTAATTACTCTCAAGTGACTTATGGGATAAATGATGAGTCTGAGGATCCAGTAGGGGAGAAATGGTACATACATGGGTACTAGTCAATACACCTTCCCTGGCTGGAGCCCCACTTCTCTCTTGTGCCCTGACACTAAACAGAGAGCCTAGCACAGAGGTCTCAGGACCAGTGCTCACTGGTACTATCCTGGTGGTGATACCTGGTTTGTCTTTGAGAACTGGAAGGAGTTCAATTAACCTCTCCACAGGCTCCCCCCTCTCTAAGTTTAGATTGCCCCAGGCTTTATCTGCAAAACCCAACTGAAATATTCCATAAAAAGAAAGAAGGCTAATCTTTAAAACATCAGATTTAATTGCTGGAGGCAAATTCCAGCAGGTCATAATTATGCAAGAAGTTCATCAGAAGGCTGATGGACCTTGGGCCTTCAGCAGGGCTGATAATCTGCATATTATTACCTGCTGCTGAACAGCTGTAGGCATTTCCCCTAACCTGATTATCTTTTCCTGTTTACCAAACCTTACCTTTGATATGTATATCTGCTTTTCTAAAAGGCCAATGTGTTTTTCAGCAAATAAAAAGCCGTGGGTCCAGAGATTCGGGGGAGCTTAGTCACTAGAGCTAAGTTTCCATCTGGCTCCCCCAAATGCCTTCCAAATTTATATTTCTTGTCTAGTCTCTATTCATTTATGTGCAGCCCTTTTCCAGATTCCTGAACCCTAGCTGCGGAAAGACTGCAGCATTTAATCAAACTAATCACTCTCCAAAAATCTTAGGAGAGCACTGAACATGTCTAACTCATCTGCCATTTTGCTCTTTCTTCCTCCAGCTGAGTCAAGGACTGTGAAACTCCCACTGTCACTACTACCAACACACAATAAGTATGTCTCCTTGAGTCTGAAGGGCAAAAGGACTTCCTGCCTCAGCCAGCAGTATTCACTCAGCACCAGGGGTTGAGCCCTCACATTCGAGTAAACTGTCACAAATGTGGAGGTTGAAAATGACCCTGAAAAGAAAAATACACACAGCAAAAAGATGCAGCGTTGCTCCTTGGAGATCCTACTGAAACTCCTGGGTCCTCCTCCCTCAGCAGATTTTTTAAAAGTCATCTGCTTTATCTTTAACACACACACACACACACACACACACACACACACACACCCTCTTAACCAAACACTTCTGAAAAGTAGCTAATGCTCTGGGAATTTCCTCAAATTGAGGACACAATCTGCGTCTTTGAGGTACCCCTCAGACCACCTCCTACTTCAATAGTGGTATAGACAATATGGAGTAATTCAGGAAGGTATGCCAAATGATTCTTCTCCAACTTTGCCTCCAAAATTAAGCCCTAGAAGTCACTGAATAATACCCATCCCAATATAGACATACTGCTCTTCAGATTGAGGTTTCAGAAAACCTGCTTGTCAGGAAAGCACAATTGCAATTTGCCTTACATAGGGCTGAAATATGACAGACTCCTAAAATGAAACATTTATGAAAATATGTTTAATCCATTTTTAGCAGCTCAATAGTTTTTTTCATTATGAAATAGTATCTTTCATACTGAAAAAAAAAAAACTTGGCTTATTATAGCTTCTACACAATCTCAGCATCACAATACAGCCAGCCTTTGGACCAACGTGGCAGCCAATTGCAAAACAGGAAAGGGGTGCAATACATTTTGGAACATAGAGATTCATATACACCATAGTTTGATAATAAAATTATTTTTAAAAAAGTCTCAACTGGTGTTGCTCAGTGGTTGAGTGTCGACCCATGAACCAAAAAGTCACCTGGTCAGGGCACATGCCCGGGTTTTGGGCTCAATCCTCAGTGGGGGGGGGGGGGGTGCAGGAGGCAGCCAATCAATGATTCTCTGTCATCATTGATGTTTTTATTTCTCCTTCTCCCTTTCTCTCTCTGAAGTCAATAAAAACATATATTTAAAAAAAAAAAAAAAGACAAAAGGGTATGAGGAAAGGCTGAACACAACTTTGTACTTTTCCCAGACCAGAATGCTGAGGTCATCTTGAGAGAATATGGTTTCCTGTTGGTACAGGGAACTCTTGAATGGGCATCTTCCCTGATGCTTGTCAACTCCTAGGAGTAGTCTACCCAGTTCTTTTTTCTCCCTTCTTCCCTCAAGTGTCTTCTTCCAGCATCCTAGGAAAGCTGTATCCCTTCTTCATGACAGACATTTGGTCATTGCTATAGCCTCTCATAAAAAGGGATCTTTCCTTCCAGCAAGCTGACCATGCTCTGCTCTCAGCACTCAGGGATCCCACAGGCACACAGGAGGTGACACCAAGACAATGGCCCTGCCTTCCATTAGCCAAGAATTCCAGATGATTGAATGTGATGCCATAGGCCTAAGGGACAATGGAAGGAAAACTGCTTCCTCCTTTCTCCTTATTACTATTACTCCATGCTGGACCTCTCTCTGCACATCAAACTTCTCATTCTTGTTTGACAGAGAAAGATACAGAGGCACTGTGCTTGAGGAAGTGTCTCTGGGTGCCCAGGATGCATATTTTAACAAATGTTCACTAATTGCCAATAATGTGCCATGCTATGCCAATAATGCTGGGCCCTGGGGATTTGGCGGATAATTCATCTCTGCCCTTAGGGAGTTCAGGGTATAGCCTTGTGGTATAGTGAGGAAAAAGTGTAAGTAAGCTGGCAACTATAATGGAGTGTGAGGGATGTTGGGAAGGGAGAAGGCAAGGATCCTGTGGGAACACCTTGGAAGGTCTCCTAACCCAGACCTGGGGAGGAGGGGGAGTTCAAGAAGTTCTCCTAGAGAAAGTGACAGCAAAACTTAGTCTAGACGAATGAATAAGAGTGGAGGAAAGAGTACTTTGGTAGAGGGGAACAACATGTGAAAGTACCTAGAAGCTGAAAAGACAGACAAGTCTAGATACATCAGTGGGACAAGCAGAGTGGCCAAATCATGCAGCTCCTTGAACTTTAGCCCTAGAACAACAGGGAACAGTTGAGGCAGCAGAAGGGGCATGATTAGGTTTGTTGGAGGGAGGGAGTTAAACAGAGAAGACGAGTGCTTCCCAACACCTACCACCACCACCACCTGCCCTTAGCTCCCTAGCCTGGAGCCCTTCCCTGGGAGGTGCTGTAAGGCTTGGTTCTTAACTTTGGAGAGAGGATTATTATGATAACAGAAAGCAAGGAGGGAGGAAGAGCAGGCAAAAAGGCTGCTAAAAATGTTTATAGGAAAATTAATACTGTACCTGGTACTTATTGGCCATATAAGCACTATTTGAGGTTTGTAATCCTCCCAGTACCAGTTCCAAAAGCCCAACTTCCCCATCAACATTTCAGTGTGTATTATTTAAAATTGTCCTCTTTCCCTTTCATTTGTGGTTTTAAAATTCCTTCTCTTAATAATTACACAGCCACAAGTCCCACCCATTATTATCTTGTCATCATTAACCCTTCTAAGTGCCCAGTGGGTCCGTAGAAGAGCTTAGAATTCACACAAATCCTTCTCTGGCGAGACTGGAGGCTGCATTAGCTCTGTGATTGACCCCTGTAAAGTGGCACCAACCTGCCCCGCCCCCCTCCCCCTCCCCCCCCCCCCAGCACACACTCAGGACTCAGCAGAACAGGTGTATGAGTTTCTAGTAAAGAAGAAATCAAAACTCTTGGCTTTTCATTGCTATAATTTAGGAGGAGAATGTGAGAGAATGGAGATGACAGGGAGATTGAGAGAGCAATAGGGGTGGAAAGAATGTGAGAGCAAAAGAAGAGGGGCAGGCAGACACAAGTGAGATAGAGAAGAAATAGGGAGGGAAATGGAGATGGAGAAAGGATAGATAAAGGAAAGCTCAGAGAGAGAGGAATGAAGAGAATGGAGGGGAAAAGAGGGAGGGCAAGGTACTTGGATAAGTGCCAGAGCAGTTTAGATTATGCATGAGGGAATTTTGGGAAGGATCCAGCAGAGGACTTGGAGCCGTTGAACCACCTGGATGTTTATAAGCAAATAGGGAGAGGCGAGGGTGGGGAAGGTCCACCCTCCCTGCCTTTCTCCTCTGTCCAGGGCTGCCAACTGCTAGGTCATTGCTCTTGACCTCTTGACTCCTCTAAAGCTTACAAAGCCTGCTGTGTGTCAGTCCTGCCCTGGCCCTGCCAGGGACACCTATCTATCCCTTCCCACAGTGGAGCCGGGTTAAGGAAAAGGTGTCAGGGAAATGAGGATTCTGAGAACTTCAGAGGGCCCACCAAGCTTGCCAGAGATGACCCGAGGGGTGAAAGCAGGAAAAGGATGTGCATCTGCAAGAATGAAGGACATGAAGCAACCAGACAGACAAATGGATAGACTGACAAGCAAGCAGACCAAATTTATGAAGGATTCCAAAGTTCTGTATCCTCCATCCCTTGTGCCTCCACCCAGGGAATTGAGGAAAAGCCACCCCTGCCTCCTCCTATCCTTCTCTCAGACATGAAGCTGTCAGCTTGAGAATACCCAGTGGCTCCTCCACCTAAACCCTCTCAGATCTTTTCCTCCTTTATAAAAATCATTAAGACTGTACAGTATGGGCCCCAGCATAGCTCCAGGGTAAAAGGGAATCTGCTGGGGAGCGGAAAGCAGGGCAGCCTGCATACACTCCTCCAGTTGGAGAGTTAGAAGCTGGACAGAACCCCTCGGGCCCTCTCCAAGCGGCATCGTAGCCCCAGCCCCTCCCTAGCACACTGATGAGCTCCAAAATCTACTCCAACTGCCAGCGACTGTATCTTTAAATTTCTGCTTTCAGAGGGTGCATCTGGGGGAAGGTGGGAGGAAGGGAAACATCTTTCTCCCAGTTTCCCTCTCTCCCTTCCAAGACTCTCCAGGGTTTGGAGACTGGAGAAAATCTCTCCCAGCTCCTGCCACCAGCTGCTCTCACGGAGTCCAGGCTCTAGGCGAGCCAGAGAAGGAGCTGGTAGGGTTATCTATGTCAAGATTATTTCTAGGGAAAGTGTTCTGGCCCCTGACTGGTAACAGTAGGGCAGAGGAAAGGAGAGCAGAGGAGAGGAGAGGAGAGGAGAGGAGAGGAGAGGAGAGGAGAGGAGAGGAGAGGAGAGGAGAGGAGAGGAGAGGAGAGAGAGAGGGGGGAGAGAGAGAGAGAGAGAGAGAGAGAGAGAGAGAGAGAGAGAGAGAGAAGAAAGAGAAGAAAGAACAACTCCTAGCCTGGCCCTGCAGGCTCCTTGTGAGCTGACCAAGTTGGAGGAAAGCTCTGTACTTTCGGCAGTCCCCTCAGGACATCCCCTCTCACCCTGGCAACCAGGCCGAGAAAGGGTTCTCCAGGGTCCCTGCAGAATGACAACTCGAGTTCCTGCAACCCTCTCCTTCCTTTTCCTCTGGACGCTGCCAGGGCAGGTCCTCCTCAGGTGAGCTGAGTGGGGGTAAGAAGGAGGTGCATGCAAACTCTGGCCGGGGGCAGCAGGGGCATTTGTCAGTTTTTTCTCTAAGTTTGCAAAAACCCCACATTCTGGAGGGCTCCAGGGGAGGACACACATTCCCCCAATCAGGACCCAGGAGCCTTTCATGAAGTGGGTAAAGGCTCTGGAGCTGATAAGAAGGTTTCTGCATGGGTGGGAGTTTTCTGGGCCTGGGGAGGGGCTAGGTAACTAAGCCGCAGAACAGAGGCCATCTGTCCTGTCATCCAATCCTATCCCCCTACACTGCTCAGATCCCTAAAAATGACTCCAACATCTGCTAGCTGCCCACCCAAGAGACTTTGAGTAGCAGGGGTTCGCCCCAAACAACATCAGAATGAATCTAGGCTGACCAAACCTTGGCTTTCTGCAGTCACCCTGCCTGTGCGCACATGGCTGGCTGCTCACTGTCCCTGGGTGGGCACTAAGTGTAAGTCATTCCCTGGCTTGGGAGCAAGACATGTTTTAGGTTCCCTACAAATGTCCCCCAACCCATTTCCACTTCTCATTAGACCAGGAGACAGTCTAGGTGAACAGGATGTGCTTAGGAAGAAAGATGGTTGTGGCTTGGGTTGAAATGGTCATAAGAACGGTACCTCCCAAAGTGGAGGCGGGGTGAGGGCCACTGCATTACTATCTTCCTCCTCTTAATTCAAGAAGCACACCAGGACTGCTTACCTCTGAGGAGCCTCCTGCTTTACTGCTTGCAGACATGTTGGCTGGCTAGAAGACAAGGATGAAATATGGAGGGGGGGGGGGTAAATTTCTTAAGAGTGAAAAACAGCCCAACGTGGAATGGCAACTAAGTTGGAGTTGATAGGAGGATGAGGCAGAAGTGGGCACCCATCTGGGCCTTGCTGGACCTTCTGGAGGGGAGGGGAGGCTACCTCAAGGCCCAAGCTTCAGTGGCAGCATTCCTGCTTGAGTAATTGAAGCAAGGCAGGCCCTTAGGAAGTCTTGAGTCCAACTCCTTTATTGTACACATGGAAACTAAGGCTTAGAGAGGGGATATGACCTGTCCAAGGTCACTCAGATACTCAGGAGCAGATCAGAGTTCTCTTCTTACCCCACTGCAGGGCCTTGCAAGAGCAAGATTTTCAGCTCTGAACCTTCCCCATCTGCCATTTGGGTCTTCCCAGGAATGAAAGGGAGGAAGGAATGGCTACACACAGTGACTCTGCTCTCAGGTCCACAGACAAGGTAACCGCAGAATAAAGGGCTCAGTGATTAGAGCCCAAGACAGTGAATACCAAGGCTTGTGCCAGGAGAGGTGACCTGCGAGTGGGGCTGAGGAGGGTGGCAAGGGTCTGGCTGCTCCATGTGCAGGGCCCTGTAGCCTGCCAGCAGGCAGATGGCTGGTGGCCAAAGCAGCACCTGGCTTGTGTAAACAGCCTGTGGTGAAGCCATGGACTTCTGCTTACCGCTGCACCACCACCAGCCTTCTCGGATGTTCAGTCTCCTTAGGCCACCTGCTCTCGCAGCTCCTGCTTGGGGCAAAGGTGGCCTCTGTGTCAGGGTAAGGGTTTCCTTCTACTCAGGGGATTCAAGGAGGCAGGATTTTAGGTGGTCAGGGTATAGCTGCCACTGGTCTTCTCCCATTCTGGCTCATTGGCAGCCCTCCCTGACCTGCTTGCATCACAGTATTGTGGTAGATGTACTTAGTTTTGAAGTCAATAGCTCTGGGTTTGAGTTTTAACTTTACCATTTACTAGCTCTCTGATTGTGAACAAGTGGCTTCACCTTGCTGGTATTCAGTTTCATCCTACCTAATAATAGACAAATATGCAAATTGACCGCACCTTCCTATGCCCAAGCCATGCCCATCAGCCAAGCCACGCCCACCAACCAATCAGGATGGGTATGCAAATTACCCCCAACAAAGATGGCGGATAATTTGCATATCAAGACAGCGTAGAAAGAAGCCAAGAGCTGCAAAAGGGAGCAAAGCTGCGGAGAAGCAAGCAAGCCGGAGGGGGGGGGGGCGAGGAGAAGGGAGGAGCGGAGGCAGGGCCGGGGGAGAAGGAAGGAGAGCAGGCAGGGCCGGGGGAGAAGGGAGGAGCTGAGGCGGGGCCGGGGGCAAAGGAAGGAGAGCGGGCAGGCTGGCGGAAAAGGGAGAAAAGCAGGCAGGCTGGCGGAGAAGGTGGGGCGGGGGAGAAGGGAGGAGTGGAGGCGGGGCCAGGGGCGAAGGAAGGAGAGCGGGGGGGGGGGGGGGCTGGCGGAAAAGGGAGAAAAGCAGGCAGGCTGGCGGAGAAGGCGGGGTGGGGGAGAAGGGAGGAGTGGAGGCGGGGCCGGGGGCGAAGGAAGGAGAGCGGGAGGGCTGTCGGAAAAGGGAGAAAAGCAGGCAGGCTGGCGGAGAAGGTGGGGCGGAGAAGGGAGGAGAGCAGGGGGGGGGGGGTAGAGTGCAGCAGGAAACCCTATTGCAGGATTTTTCCTACAACAGGAACGCTAGTTATCTATATAATGGGGATAACAATAGTACTTATTGAGAGGATTGATGTGAGAACAAAAGTAGATAAGGTGAGCAAAACATTTAGTATGGTGCCTTAGCTATTTTTATTGTTGTATCCATCACTAGCGGGTGTATAGATTTACTGGGAAAGAAGAGCCTGCTGGCTCAGAGGAGACTGGGACCCAGAAGAACCGCACGGTGCAGCAGTGGAGAAGCTAGCTCGAGGCCTGGAGCAGTGGTGATGGCAGGAGAAGCAGGAGGCAAAGGTTCCACCCAGGAGTCCAGCCTGAGCTCAGGCCTTGAGCCCCACCCTTACCCTCAGGCTTTCCCGAAGTCCTGGTCCCTCCTCTAGCTGTTGGCTAGTAAGCAGAAAAGCTGGCATGTGGAAGATTATTTGCTGCTCTTAGAGGGAAACTTGTCAAGGGAAAAAAGGGATGGCCTCTAGCCTAGGCCAAAGCACACTGGCTCCTTTCTCAAAATCAAGCTGTTAGAGGGAAAAGATAGTAGTTGATCCTCTCAGCATAGACACCCTACTGGGAGGCTTTCCGATGCTCCTAGAGCCCTGCTTCCCAACCTGTTTTGTTGCCAAAGCATGTTTACCTGCCTGCAGTTGCCACAGTCCTGAAATGAGTCCATCTCAAAACAGTTTCCTGTTGGAGCAAATGCCAGAAACCAAGCCTCCCTCTCCAGGAGCTAGGTCATAGAGCAGTGATGGGCAACCTTTGGGGCTTGGTGTGTCAAACTTCGCCAAAAAACTGAGCATAACTTGGGTAGTGTGTCACTTTGAGGAAAAAACATTATTTCGCAAATGTTTCATCCTCAGGAGCAGCCAATGTTTCATCCTCGGCATGCGGCCGCCTCAGCGGCCGCGTGTCATCAGAAATGGCTACGCGTGTCGGTGCTGACACGCATGTCATAGGTTCGCCATCACTTTCATAGAGCATGAGTGGCTCAGCATGAAGGCCAAAAAAACTGAAACCAACTCTCAGGGATTTATTATCCTTGAGCCCTTCCAATCCTTTGCTAGGTCAGGTAGGCAAAATGTTGCCATGGCCACTTTACTAGTATTTCCAGTGAGTGGTCACTTTTCTTTGAGTGCATTCAAGGCATCTTCAGAAAGAGAACGCTGGGACACAGACAACAGGGGGGGTGAGGGCATGAGTGGGGGGTTGTGGGGTAATGGGGGGATGAGGACACATATGTAATGCCTTAATCAATAAAGAAATTTTAAAAAATTAAAAAGAAAGAAATAGAACGCCGGATGAGCCTTAGGTTTGAGTCCTGATCCTGTCACTCACCAGCTGTGAGATTTGGGGCAAGCCATTCATCTTTCAGTTTGTTTGTTTGTTTTATATTCTACATATAAGTGAGATTATACAGTATTTGCTTTCTCTAACTTATTTCACTTAGCATAATACCCTCTAGGTCCATCCATGTTGTCTCAAATGGCAATATTTCATTCCTTTTTATTGCTGTGTGATATTCCAGTGTATGTACCTTCTTTATCCATTCATCTATCCATGTTCACCTAGATTCCTTCCATATCTTAGCTATTACAAATAATGCTGCAATAAATATAAGGCTAAATATCTCTTTCTTCAAATGAGTGTTTGTTTTCTTTGGATGAATACCCAGAAGAGGAATTGATGGATCATATGGTAATTCCACCTTTAATTTTTTTAGGAACCTCCATACTGTTTTCCATAGTGGCTGCACCACTTTATAGCCCCACAAGTCCCTCTTCTTTTGGAAGCCTGTTTTCTCATGTGTAAAATTGAAATAATAGTCCTCACACCCATTACACTGAGAATGGTGAGGGTAAAAAATCTAATATATGTGAAAGCCATTTTACTGGTGAGCTGCCATGTTGGTTTATGGCTGTGGCACCCAGGGATGCATTCTGTCCCATCCTTCTGCCTGATGGGAAGATCAGCCAGAGGTAATTAGGAACAGGGAAAGAGAGGGTCTGTGGTAAAGGCAGAATACAACTGGCCTCAGACATGTTATCTCTCCTGTCCAGGGTGGCCTTGGCAAAAGAGGAAATCAAATCTGGGACCAAGGGGTCCCAGCCCATGTCGCCCTCTGATTTCCTTGACAAGCTTATGGGGCAGACATCTGGATATGATGCCAGGATTCGACCCAATTTTAAAGGTAAAAATCATTCATTCTAAAAAACCCCTCCCTCCCCTCACCTTTTTGGGGACACACTGCCAAGATAGCTCCTATTGCCTGAATTTGGAGGTACAAGGCTAGCTCTTATAATTCAGAAGGAGCTTCTCCTCCCTGTTGCCCATGGGCACTGCCCTTTCCTAGCAGTGCTCTAGCCTTAAGCTCAGGGAGGGAGTCCTGGAACCTGTTCCCAGCCACATGGAATGCCCTGCCAATGTGACTGTGCTTTGCTACCCTTAGGCCCACCCGTGAATGTGACCTGCAACATCTTCATCAACAGTTTCGGTTCCGTCACTGAGACTACCATGGTAAGGTCTCTCTGTTCCCCACTTCCACTCTGGTGTGAATGGGTGAAGCCCTCTAGATAGCAAGCCTTTTCTCCCTCTGTTGTCCTCTTCCAGTTTCATGGTCATGGCTAAAGCCACGGTATGTGTAAAGTTGGTCACTGGGAGGAATTCTTTCCCCAGTCCCTGGTTTCAGTGATACAGGCAGATTATTCTAAGCAGCAGATGGTCCAGCTTGGGAGGTAGCTTGCTGCGGAACACAGGCTTTGGAATCAGAAAGCCTATGTTCAAATCCTGACTACCTCGAATAGCTGTGTGACCTTAGGCAGGTTACTTAAATCTCTGTCTCAGTTTCTTCATCTGTAACATGGGGGTAATTACAACACCCTCCTCACAGGGTGGGTTTGAAATTTAAATGAGGTGAAACACATAAAGCACTCAGCAGACAACTTGGTGCATAGTAAGTGCTTAATAAATGTCTTCTACCTTTCCATCCTTGCCATATCAGCCCAAGGCAGGCTCCTTTTCCAGTGGATAATGCCCATTGCCCCTGAGATGTGATACCATTTCCATCTCATGTCCCTCCTGTCCATGTATGGCTTGCTGGGCCCCTGGAATATCACTGCCTCAGATGAGCCCATATCTGCACCTTCACAGGACTATCGGGTGAATGTCTTCTTGCGGCAGCAATGGCATGACCCACGACTGGCCTACCAAGAATATCCTGACGACTCGCTGGACCTTGACCCTTCCATGCTGGACTCTATCTGGAAACCAGATCTGTTCTTTGCCAATGAGAAAGGGGCCAACTTCCATGAGGTGACCACAGACAACAAGTTATTGCGCATCTTCAAGAATGGGAATGTGCTCTACAGCATCAGGTATTTGGGAGAGTTTGGGTCAAAAGGAAGAAGCCAGTAGAATCTTGAGGGGTGGAAGGAGGGTCCCCTGTGTTGTGCTTGGTCCCAGTAAACCAATGTCACTTCTTTCTTACTGTCCCTTCCAGGCTGACCCTCATTTTGTCCTGCCCAATGGACCTCAAGAACTTCCCCATGGACATTCAGACCTGCACAATGCAGCTGGAGAGCTGTAAGTGTCCCTAGAGAGTCACAGAGTAAGGCCTGGGATCCCAGCTAGTTAACTCCATCTCATGATATTCCAGACAGGAAAAGGGCATCCCAGAGTGGGGAGGGACATCGCCAAGCACACACAATTCTTGACACAGATGAGACTAGAAGCCAGGGCTCGCAAACACCCAAACCAGTGTGTTTTTCCATTCCCCCACAATTTGCTGACCTGGCTGTTCCATGGGGCTGGGGATGGGAAGGCCCACCTTATATACAAACGTCCTTATCTTGTTATGAGGGGCCATTTAAGGGGCACTTCCTCTGCCCCAAATACCTTCCCTCTCACAGTGCCTGAAGTAATTCTACTTCAACTCCTCCTGAGTTAAGACATTCAAGATGCCTGTAAAACTGCCAGAGTTGACAGGGGTGGGGTACTCTTTGAATCTGAATACTTCATGAACACATAAATTTTGTAGAGTGGTGGAAGAGGACAGTTCTAGGCTTAGGACAGTGCCCAGGGTGGCAAAGTCAGCCAAGAGCTACTCTATGGCAGAGGTTCCAGCCTGCAGGGGCTGCCCCAAGTGCAGAGAAGCTAAAGGACAAGGTTGAACCATCACCTATGTCCACTCCTTTGCCATCTCCTGGCAAGGTGAGACTTTGAGGTCAGCAGACATCCACTCAGTCCTCAGAGAACAAGGCTCGTTAAGCTGTTTCCAGCATGTAATGAGTTTGTCAGCTAGAATGTGCTGTGTGTGGTCAGCTCTTTAGAGTTCATAAACCAATTTCATGACTAGGTTCACAATACTCTCTCACAATTCTAAAAAGTAGGTAGAGCATTTTACAGAAGGGGATGTGACTTTCCTAATATGACAAGCTACTCTGGGTCAAGGCCCTACTCTGGACATTTGTGAGCCTTGGTGTTTCTGCTTCCATTTCTACCTGACATGTGTGAATATGGTCATAGATGTAGCAGGAGCCTTCACAAACTTCTAACTCTCTGTGAGCAACTTGGCATGTTCGGATGTTAGCTCTCCATTTTCCTCAGGCTAAGAGTCTATGTTGTACACATTATCCCACGCATGACTGGCAAGGTATAAACAGTTCTCTCCTCCCTGGGGTGAGGTAGCAGAAGCCTTGGCTCTAAGGCTGGCTCTGCTTGAGACATGTGGTTGGTAGACATGCTTACTTCCCTGGGTTTGAGATATGGCAGGAAGTTTCCAGCTGGGTTCCTTGACATCTTTCCAACCTTTTGTTGATCTGCTTTCTAGGTCTGCCAGAATAATTTCTCTTTGGGCCTTTCTAATGCCTGAGAACTAGGTAGGAAAGAAGCTGGAAATCTTTCTAATTTGCCCACTTAGGATGGGCCTATGAGACAATTGACCAAGTAGCCTCTTCAGAAAGGTTTCCCTTCCCAAGATGAGCATGGAGCTCCTAAAATCCAGGCCTTACTCCTCATCTGTTCTTTCTGGCGAGCTCTAACCCTCACCCTACCCCTATCCAACACCCACAATCTGCAACCCTCTGCCATCTCTGTCACTTTCAGTTGGCTATACCATGAATGACCTCGTGTTTGAGTGGCTGGAAGATGCTCCTGCTGTCCAAGTGGCTGAGGGGCTGACTCTGCCCCAGTTTATCTTGCGAGATGAAAAGGATCTAGGCTATTGTACCAAACACTACAACACAGGTAAAAACCCAGGATCTTCACTGGCTCTGAGTCACAGGAGGGCCTCCAGATGGGAGGGAAGGGGGCAAGGCAGCCAACTTCCATGGAAGGTTCAGTCTATGTCAGATATAGTGTTAAATGCTTTAGATTCCTCATTTCATTTTGGTAGGGGTTATCAGCCCCATCTTTCTGAAAGGGCAAACTGAGGTTCTAAGAAGTTAAATCAATCGCTCAAATCACACAGCTAGTAAATGGCTGATTTAGAATTCAAATTCAGATTGATCTAATTCCAAAGCCCATGTTCTTGTCCCTGTCACATGCTACAGAGCAAATGGGCCTGTGCCACTGAATGGAAGTGTGCCACCTGTCTTGGGGTCAACTTCATGGGGAAGGTGGTGAAGATACATCTGGAAGTAGTCAATGACTGGGCTGAACCAGGAGGGAATAGGCCTCAGGGCACTTGCCAGCTTCTTGTCCACACCTTTTACTACTGCCAACGCTGCTGAACTCTCTTGGACTGGCTTGTCTACCCAGGTGTGAAATACGGGCTAGGGCAGTGGTCGGCAAACTCATTAGTCAACAGAGCCAAATATCAACAGTACCACGATTGAAATTCCTTTTGAGAGCCAAATTTTTTAAACTTAAACTTCTTCTAACGCCACTTCTTCTAAATATACTCTCCCAGGCCGTGGTATTTTGTAGAAGAGCCACACTCAAGGGGCCAAAGAGCCGCATGTGGCTCGCGAGCCGCAGTTTGGCGACCACTGGGCTAGGGAGTAGAGAGGAGCTGCCAGAGCATCTGCCCCTGCTGCTTCCTCAATTCCCTTGGCAATTTGGCCGCTAAGACTTATGACCCTGAGATAGAGATCACAGGGTGAAGAGGAGAGATCCTAGGTACCTCCTATGGTGTGCCACCCTATGAATATGTGAGTTTCTGTATGGGGAGTGAAGAGAGGAATGGGCCTTTGAACTTTTTTAAATGCTGGTGGGAGTGGAATTTGGTATAACCTTTATTGAGGGGTGAAACCTGGCAATTTGTATGTAGTCCCCTGGGGAGCCTATTCAAATGTTGATTCCTGGGCTCTACCCCTCAGAGATTCTGGTCTGCATTTGAACAAACCATCCTGAGCATTTTGATGCAGGTGGTCCAGGGGGCATGTTTTGAGAAACTAATCTAGAAGCTAAAAATGTTTTCCTCCCTGATGATCCAAGAATCCCCATTCCTTGGAATTTATTATAAGGAAATATTTTAAAATATCATATTGACTTTAGATCCCAAGAAGGCTCCTGGGTCACTGTTTATACTAGCAGAAACATGGAATTGTTGTAAATATCCACCAATAGGACAGAGGTTAAGTAAATTACATAGTGCCTCTGCTTGGTGGGGTATTACCCAGATGTTTAACAGGATGCTTGCAAGTTGCTTATATCAACAGGGGAAAGTACAAATGGAAAAGGCTTAGATTCAAAGTTGTATACACAGAATAATATATTGTGGTAAAAGAAACAAATCAAAAGCACGTGGCTTAAAATTCTGGAAGGAAAGAGCACAAAATGTTTTTAAAGTAGTGTGATGTACTATATTTAGATAAGAGCAAGAACTTTGGAGTCAGAGCAGAGCTTGAGTTCTGGCTCCACCATTTACCAGTGGGTACCCTTAAGAAGCATAACTTGATCTCTTCAAGCCTCAGTATTTCTATCTGTAAAATGGAAAATAATATTTTCCTGCCCTAAAGAGTTCCTATGGGATTTAAATGAGACAAGCTTAATAAAATCAGAGTACTTAGTAGGGGCTTGTCAGCTTGTGAATAGTATTATTCCTTCTCTACTTCTCACTTTCTTTCTGTACTAAACAAGTGTGAATTTTGTCATTACAAACAAAACTGCTATAACCGGAAAGAAAATATGGATACTTAGCAAAGGTATGTCATGGCAAGAAGCCCAGAGTGAGGTGAGATGGGGTGGACTAGGGGAGCAGTAGATCACAGCATCACACAGCATTTCAAAGCCATAACCAATCACTCATGAAATCACCAGCCTTGAGGAATCAGTCAGGCCTGATAACAGCAAGCCTAAGCCAGAATAAAATAACAGTATACACATCCTCTGCTTTTTGCTTTGGTTATTCTGAACCTCTGCCTCTAAGAGAAGCTCTGAGCTAGTGTTTTCTTAGCCTCAGCGAGTGGGAAGCAGCGCAAAGTAAAGATGGCTGGCAGAGGAGGCAAAGCATTGATACATGTGCCTGGAGCCAATGCACTTTTGTTGGTGGATAGAATGCTGCTGCCTGATGCTCTATAGGAACCAACCCGCTGCATGCTGTCCACAGCTGGTCTCTCTTGGACATTGTTTCCAGATGTTTGCTATTCAGCTGCTCTCACTTGCTTAAGACATAGACAGTGCTTATTTCAGTGAATCATTGTTGTTAGAGAGTTTCTAGTGTACCAGCAAGCCCAAGCAAGGCTGCTGAGATTTGAGTGGAGTATAAGCTCATTGCTTTCTTAATAATGATGGTAGTACCAGCTACCTATGTGCTCAACACCAAAAATACATTATCTCATTTAATTCCCACAATAGCCCAGTGATGAAGTTGATATTATTATCACTCTGTTTTACAAGCAAGGAAACTGAAACTCAAAAAGGTTAGGTGTTTTCCCTGAGGTCACATAACTAGTAAATGGAAGATTCAGAATTCAAGCCCAGGCAGTCTGGCTCTGGAGCCCTTCTGCTCTTAATCCTCTTGTAGTGATATCGTGTGGAAGGCCTTCTGCTGGCAACTAAAATGCTGGGTGCAGGAGGTCAAGTCCTTGATGGCTGCTCTGAGAGCTTCCTCAAAACACATTTGGCACTCCCTGGGACCATTTTGAAGACTCATTTATTGGTCCAGCTGAGGAACCCAGAGGCCAGCCCTTGGAGATAAGACTGCCCTAGTCCTGCCTCTCAGGCTCAGCTGCAGGCTGGGGACCGGGGCCTCATACCTCACTCTTTCCTTGCAGGGAAATTCACCTGCATAGAGGTAAAGTTTCACCTGGAGCGGCAGATGGGCTACTATCTGATTCAGATGTACATCCCCAGCCTACTCATCGTCATCCTGTCCTGGGTTTCCTTCTGGATCAACATGGATGCTGCACCTGCCCGTGTGGGCCTGGGCATCACCACCGTGCTCACCATGACCACTCAGAGCTCTGGCTCCCGAGCCTCTTTGCCAAAGGTGAAGAGACATGCAATAGAACTTGCTTGCCATAGAGCTCCCTGTTTCCCATTCATCTCAAACCCCACCTGCTCATTATTTTCCTTGGATTTAAGGTAGAGAAGAGCCATTGAGCAAGAGCAAGTGGCTGCATTCTCTTCCCCCATAACATACGGCTAACAGTGTGGAAGCTGGGGTCATGGATGCTGTCTGGCTAGGGAACAGGTAGAGACAGTGCCTGATTTACTTTGACTTTCACCAGGAAATACTACCATGTCTAAGATGAAAAGACCCTTAGCAAGTAGAAAGTTTCCCTCCCCCATGGTACAGATGAGGATAATACAGCCCATACAGAATGACCTTTTCAAGGTCATGGCCCACAAGAAACAAAGAAATATAAGCATTTTAAACCAACAGCTGTCTCTTACTGTGTCAGAAATCAGATACTATTACAAAGAGCTCTAGAGACAATGTCTGTTCTTTTGGGGTGAGGAAAAGTTGAGGTAGCAAATAGTGATTAAAGTCAGTGGACTCTGCTCATCTGGGGCCTGGTGATGTTTTGATTATGCTAAAAGATTTGTGCTGATGGGACTAGGCTAGGTTCTCCCTGCCTTGTGTCTTCATGTATGGAATTTAGAGGTCACCTCAAAGTCCTATGGTCAGCAAGTCTCTGAAAAAAAAAAAACAGGGAGAAAGCCCATCCATTCTATAAATATTTATTGAGCATATACTATGTACCAGACACTGTACTAGGCCACAGAGAAATTATGGGAAGCAAAAACAACAGAGTTCCTTGTGGATTTTACAATGAACATATTCCCTCCTGTTCTGATTTGATGGGAACCAGGACCTGTGATCTCTCATCTCCTAGTGCTCATTCCTAAGAAGTTTACTGAGGACTTAAACAGGGGGTAATCTGGACATCCCTAGTAGATTTACCAATTTGCTAAATGAGGGTGAGTAGTGGTTAAGAGAGATTAGAGTCAGGCATAGTTAGGCTTAAGTCCCCGCCTTATCATTTACTAATGGTGACCTTAGGAAAATTTCTAAACCTTTCAATCTCCTCTCCTATAATGTGGGAATAAGAATATTACCTCTTCCAAAAACAAGGGTGAAAAAAGAATATTACCTCTTCTAGAGGATTATTACAAAAAAATAAGTAAGACAATGTATTAACACAGAAAAGTGTTTGGCAAATAGTAACCACTCAAAAAATGCTAGCTATTATTGTAATTATTAGGTGTCAGGGTAGAAATAACTGAGTGGTAGACCTAGAGCTAAAGCAGTTGGTGATGATCCCAATTATTTTTAAGATACCAGGAAATCTTTGAGGTGGTCCAACACCTTTAGGGATAATTGGTGACAAAGTTCAGATTAGTATCAAGTGTCCCAGGGGAAATTGTCAGAGATCTTTTCCTATGATTATGTTTTCTAAATGGTCAGGGGTATTAAGGAGGGGCTATTATGGCCGTTTTGTGCTAATGGCCTTGCATGAAGACCAGAGGCAGAAAAGTAGTTCAGACCTAATAACTCTGTCCTAGTTTACTGCCACTGCCACGCAAAGAGATGCTTCTCTAACTCATTCTGTCTTGCCCTCTCAGTAGATTTTGATGACCTTTTTGTTGACCTATTATCCAGTAAGCAAAATATGAAGGCATGTACCCCCAAACAAAATAGTTTCACTGACCAGCCCCACAGAACAAGGGACTGAGTAAATCAGGGAGCTTCTGCTCATTCGTGAGTGTATGCAACATTAAATTTGGTGGAAGCCCCAAAGAAAGAGGTGGGGCCAGGTCAGGGGCTTCTGAAAACCACACCAATCCCACCCCAGTACAACTCTATGGAGGATGAGAGAAGCAGAGGCTCACATTGTGAAGGAACTCAGCTGGGATAGTCATTCCTCATGTCCCCAGGAAACCACTTCTTCATTGCCATATGGGGGTCCCAAAGGCATTGATCTCTGTCTCCTTGCCATTCTTGATATATACAATGCCAGGTGGCTCGGTGTAGAATGGAAAGGCTAAATGGAATATTCTACCAGGGACTGAAAGATTAGACCTAAAGCCACAGCAGTTGGAGAAGTGACCCAATTCTCTCGATATCCTGCAATCTAAATGGCCCATAGTTCTTGGGGTAGGTAGTAGTGAGGAGGGCAAAAACAGGAAACAGAAGCCAGTACAGAAAAATACATTGCTAAAACATCCACTCATCCATCCATCCATCCATTCATCCATTCTTTCAAAAAATATTTACTATGTGCCAGGCACTCAGCTAGGCACTGGGATTGAACAGTGGATATGATAGAAATAGTCCCTGCCATCCAAGAGTTCAGTCTAGTGAAGGAATGGCCAGTTGTATTTGATGGATGCTAAGAAATTGTAAGTAACCTGGGCACATAGAGCAGAGGCAACCAATCCAGACTGGAATGTTTAGGAAAGGCTTCCCAAAGGATGTGGTATCTGAAGTGAATAGTAAAGTAAAAGTTATTGAGGTAAGAGAGACAGGAATATACTGTGGGTAACTACTGAAATATTTCACCATGGCAGGATCATAGATTGCAAGGGGTAAGATGGAACTGAAGAAGTAGGCAGAGGTAACTAAGATGTTACACTATGGGAAGTATAGACTGTATTGTAAGGGTACTGAAGAGCTAATGAATGGTTGGTAGCATGGGGAGTGATATAATCACATTTACATTTTGAAAACAAAACTCTAGCTACTGTTTTGGGAACAGATTGGAGATGGCAAGCATAGATGCAGGGAGACCATTTAGGAAATTGTTGCAGTCCTTCAGATGAGCTAGGATAGTGAGTGGATGGATTCCAGAGATATTTAAGATATACTACTGACAAACTCATCCTTAACAAGACTCTTCCTGCTGCTTAAAGTGTCCTTTCTTTTTGATGATCCAATGCCCTTTACAGACCTAGCTTATCATTACCTCATTGTTAATCTTTGCAGCAGTTACTAGACATCCCTGGGGGCACAGTGGGACTTGGAGATAGAGAATTAAAGAGGATGCCCTCTTAGTAGTAGGTGGCAAAATGGAAATAAAAGAATGCTTAATCAGGGCTGCCTAGCAACCCACCACTGTCACCCACCTCAGTGGAATGCCCCTAAAAGAGGCAGAGCAGGGTTTCTCAACCTTAGCACCCTTGCCATTTTCGGCGAGATAATTCCTTGGTGTGTGTGTGTGAAGGGGATGCGGGGTAGAGAGACCTGTGCATTGTATGATGTTTAGCAGTGTCCCTGGCCTCTACCCACTAGATGCTAGTAGCCACCACCAACCCCAAAGTTGTACAACCAAAACTGTTTCCAAATATTGCCAAATGTCCAAGTTAAGAACGGTTTATCCAGTGAGACCTATTCCTTACCTGGAGTCTGCAGTACCTTCACTGTCCAACTTAGCAGAAGCTGGTGAAAGAAGTGGTCTGTCATCAATTCTGTTCTTGCTAGGGACCCCTCTAGGCTGAGCTCAGCTGCTCAAAACTATGTAGGGAGTCAATCTAGTCGAGGAGGTAAACCTTTACAAGTCTGACTTCATAAACTCGAGTTCTGAACCTTTTCTTGGTCCCACTCAGCCACAACTCTATTCCAGAAGTGAGTATTCAATATTCACAAGGGAAACAAGAGAGAAAAGTACTTAAGGGTTTCCAAGAGAGGTAGTGAGAGGACAGCACTAAGGACTGGATAGGGTATGGAAACTTAAAGTTAAGTTTCCATAGCCAGGAGTGGGTAGCGCTCTCTTAGGATCCCTTCCCTGTTCTGCTCTCCCGTGTGGGATATGAGGCCCCAACTTGCCACTGAGCTCAATTCCTTAGCAGGGGACTCTCACAAAGAGCTGGAGGAAAAACCACAGGGTCAAGGGAAGAACAGGGGTGGAGGAGGAAAAGGGAGGAACTCCTAATATGATATTGAGACTTCGGCCTAGGTAAATGGCAGTGCCACCGAATCAAAAGCTCAGAACCCTTAACCCCAAGATTATGCCTTCTCCCTGGGTGATCTTGGCTAAGACTTTTTCTCATAGGCCTCAAGTGTCCTCACATGTCTCTTAGGGGAATAACCAACCCTGACCAATTACCACCATGGCTTTGAGAACTCCATAAAAGAGGGGGGGGGGGGAAAGAGCCAACAAATGCAACACTCATGTTAGTTGCTACTTATTGAAAGAAAAGACTCAGAAGATGCCTTTGTCAGTGTGTTCAGTGGTTAGAGCATCAGCCTACACAGCGAAAGGTCACAGGTTCGATTCCCAGTCAAGGCACATACCTAGGTTATAGATTTGATCCAAAGCCCCAGTCAGGGTGCATACAGGAGGCAACCAATCTATGTGTCTCTCTCACATTGATGTTTCTTTCTCTCTCTCCCTCTCTCTCTTCTCTTCCTCCCTCCCTTCCACTCTCTCTAAAAGTCAATGGGAAAAAATATCCTTGGGTAAGGTTTAACAACAACAACATAAAAGAATCAGAAGAAGATAAGAATAAAAAAATCAGCCCTGGCTGGTTTGGCTCAGTGGATAGAGCATCAGCCTGCAGACTGAAGGGTCCCAGGTTCGATTCCGGTCAAGGGCACATGCCTGGGTTGTGGGCTTGATCCCCATTGGGGGACGTGCAGGAGGCAGCCAATCAATGATTCTCTCTCATCATTGATGTTTCTATCTCTCTTTCCCTCTCCCTTCCTCTCTGAAATCAATAAAGATACATTTAAAAAAAAAGAATAATCAGTCAGAATCAGAAGTAGAAGTACAAAAAGGAAGGAAGGAAGGAAGGAAGGAAGGAAGGAAGGAAGGAAGGAAGGAAGGAAGGAAGGAAGGAAGGAAGGGAGGGAGGGAGGAAGGAAGGAAGGAAGGAAAGGAAGGAAAAGGAAGGAAGGAAGGGAGGGAGGGAGGGAGGGAGGGAGGGAGGGAGGGAGGGAGGGGAGGGGAGGGGAGGGGAGGGGAGGGAAGGGAAGGGAAGGAAGGGAGGGAGGGAGGGAGGGAGGGAGGGAGGGAGGGAGGGAGGAAAGGCAGATGGAAGTGGAGGTTGGACAGTGTAGAGAGGTGAAGGATAATCTGACATAGGACTTCAGACAATGGAACATATGGTAGAAAGCTTCTTTAAAAAACAGAAGAAAGTCAAGATAAAACTGAAGAACACCAGGTAGTTGATATGGGCTGGCAACCCACTGGATAGGCCATGGAAGAACTCTAGAAAGGTTGACTGCTCTGTTGATGGATGTTACAGGTGTCCTATGTGAAGGCAATCGACATCTGGATGGCTGTGTGCCTGCTCTTTGTGTTCGCTGCCCTGCTGGAGTACGCTGCTGTGAATTTTGTCTCCTGTCAGCATAAAGAATTTATAAGACTTCGAAGAAGGCAGAGGCGCCAGCACATGGTGTGTATATTTAGGGAGGGGCCAACTTTCTCCCCAGGACTCCTTTCTTCCTACCACTCTTCCCACAAACTAGACCAAACTTAGGGCTGCAAGGACTAGACAGGCAATCAGAAACCCTGGATTCTAGTCCCCAGATGGTCACAGATAAATTAAGTACTTTAACCCCTTTGATTCCATTTCCTTATCTGTCCATTGGAACACTAATGTCTATAGGGCAATCTACTAGAGTGATTAAGAGCATGGGCACAGAGCTGGGCACATAAACACTGAAAAAAATGTTAGCCAGTATTAGAACCTTATCAGGTTAATCCATATGAAATTGTTTTGAGAATTAGTAATAGTTGCTCTTGGCTCTCCTTCCACCCAAGAGAAGGGTACTCCAGGTTGTCATATACTGATTAAGAATTCAATAGCTCTAGCCGGTTTGGCTCAGTGGATAGAGCGTTGGCCCATGGACTGAAGGGTCCCAGGTTCAATTCTGGTCAAGAGCACGTACCTCGGTTGCAGGCTTGATCCCCGGCCTGGTCAGTTGTTCCATGTGGGAGGCAACCAATTGATGTGTCTCTCTCACATCAGTGTTTTTCTCTTTCTGTCTTTCCCCCTTCTCCATCCCCTCCACTCTCTTTAAAAATCAATGGAAGCCCTAGCTGGTTTGGCTCAGTGGATAGAGCGTCAGCCTGCAGACTGAAGGGTCCCGGATTCGATTCTGGTCAGGGGCACGTGCCGGGGTTGCGGGCTCAATCCCCAACAGGGGGCATGCAAGAGGCAGCCGATTGGTGATTCTCTCTCATCATTGATGTTTCTGTCTCTCTCTACCTCTCCCTTCCTCTCTGAAATCAATAATAAAATAAATAAAATGGAAAATTATCTTCGGGTGAGGATTAACAAACAAAACAAAAGAATTCAAGAGTCCAGCCTTGGTGCCTTTTAGGGGAGGATTTTAAAAGGGCCCTTATAGCTATGCTGGAATTGAGAAGCCATCACTTGCCTCTTCTAGCTGTTGGATTTCTTTGCCTTGATCTTCATTGGATGCATCAGAGTTGTTGGATATGAATTGTTCTCTCTTATTCTTGTTTGCTAACCCCATATCTTCTACAATAGAGTGATCACCTGAGGAAATTGTGTAAGGATCTTGTCGTCATGACAATGGAGGCCGTTTACCCCCATTGCCTAGACAATATGTATTAGGTACATTGTCATGGCAACAGAGATGCCTGAGCCACTCTCACAGAAACAAGTGCCAATGTATGAGCAAAGCTGAAAGCTTTGCTGATCTACATACTGGTCGCTTAATCATCACACACAGAGTTCCTGTCTGTCTAAAGTTCTGACTCATTGCTTTCTGCCTAGTATGGGGGCTCAAAAGCCAGAGGGGCAAGCACATATCTCTGGGGAGGAGGAAGAGGGAAGGGAGGAGAAAAATGATGTTCTGAGCCCCCTGTTGGAGACAGTCTAGCACTAAAGCTCCCCTCCTCTTAACACCCCACCTCCCATTTCAGCTGCTCCTGAGGAACCCCTACCATATGTCATGATGAAGGCAGGGCTCCTGTCTCATCTAACGGTTTTTAGGAATTTATCAATTCTTGCCCTGCTTTAATCCTTTAGTTGGGCCCTGGGAATTTTGCCCTCTAGTGGAATGATTCATAACTGCATCTCTTTGAGTAAGACCCATTCTTCAACAGACCTATAAGCCCTTCCTATTCCATGCTGAAGGATAGAAAAAATATACAGACTTGGCATAAGGGCAAGAGGATGCACTATTTTCTAATATAACTGCCCCTACCCCCTCTTTAGCTAAGTCAAACTTTCCTGCAGCTACCAAAATCCTATTGTTATAGGAATTTTTATCTTGATGCCTTCTCAATGCCTACCTTGGAAAAGAAGAGTCGGCTTCCAAACAGTTCCAGATTCCTTTTGCGAGCTAAATTGCCTGTGTGGGTGTCCCAGCAACAGAAGACTGCTGCAGTTAATGTAGAGCTACTGGTTGACACTAGCCCCACCACCTTCCCTTCACCTCTCCCTCCCCGAACTGCCCACAGCCTATCCCCTCCTGGTTGTATATAGGTGGATCCTGATCTCATAATGGAGTCTGTCATAACCAGTGCTCAATTATGAGTTACAACAGTAGCTTGGGCCCTACTTAGGCTCATGGATCCTGCCTGAAAGTTGGCTGGGCTTACTATTAATGTAAATAAAACTTGAAAATCCAAACCATTAGTCCTTGGCCCACTTTGAGTTTCCTAAAGCCACTGCTATCCCAGAGGAATGGCAGCAGGGATCCTGGAAGTCACTGAGCTGGCTGACAAAATTGATGCAGAGTTGATCCATTTTTAGAACCTCTCTCTGGGCCCTGCTGGAGAAGCAGCAGTCTCTAGTCTGAGAGAAGCCCTTTTAAGGGAAGGAAGATAATCCATATGCTTTTCAGGGAACCCATAGCCAAGTGAGTTTTAGGTGTGTTCTAGGAGCCAGCCAGCTGTTCACCCGACTCCAGGCTTAATATTGTTCTTTTCTAATCTCTCCTCAACCACCAAACTCCACTGCATGATGGTCTTCTTCCATGTCACTGTCTAAAGTAGGTTACCCTTTTCCCATACATTTCTGATTTGTCTTCCCAGCTAGTCTAAGTGTCACAGGGAAGGGTCTGTCTCTCTTGATTTTATAACCTCACTGAGGCCTAGCACCAGGCTCTGGACACAGTACCATTTAACCCAGTTCACCAATCTTTGTGGTTTTTTTTTAATATATTTTATTGATTTTTTACAGAGAGGAAGAGAGAGGGATAGAGAGCTAGAAACATCGATGAGAAACATCGATCAGCTGCCCCCTGCACACCCCCCACCGGGGATGTGCCCGCAACCAAGGCACATGCCCTTGACCGGAATCGAACCCGGGACCCTTGAGTCCGCAGGCCGACGCTCTATCCACTGAGCCAAACCAGTTTCGGCCAGTTCACCAATCTTTGTAGGCTGACTGGTGAGGGCTATTTTTCAAGCTGGAGAGACAGGAAGTCTTGCTATTATCAATAGGATACCTTGAGAAATGGAAGAAATTTCAAAATATTGCCAAGTCCTCTCAGGGGCTTGGCCCCAGAATGCTGCTTGCCTCTGTCCCTTCCCCAGCACCCTCCTCCATTCTCCAATCTCTTCTCTTCACTTCAATACCTATCATTCAATACCTATCACTCTTTCCCATCTCCACACCGCACCTCCCACACTGCGCATTCCCTTACCAGGTTGGTTTTGGAATATCTTCCCTCTCTAGTTCCCCAGCCCTCCTCCCCTATATATAGCTACAACAAAAAATGTTCTATTTCAATAACTGTGGAAGCAATAATGTGGTGTTTAAGTCTCTATTATCCCTCCCAACACACACATACATACACACACACACACACACACACACACACACACACACCCCTCAGAACTGGGCCTAAATAGATAATACCCAAATCCAGGACCCCCACCCTTGGATTTCAGGTCACTTATCTTTGCTCCCCCAACTACAAATGGTGTAATACATTTTTAAAAATTTCTTAAAGCCAAGAACCACTTACTCTATATTAGCCACATTTTTTCTCCTGTGTAAAATAGCATTTTTCAGCCTTGGAAATATTTCCTTTTAAATTTACTGTGACTGGAGAAAAGGGGGAAATAATGAGATCTATAAAAACTGAAACAGCCATTGGATTCAATTCTCTTTCAGAGCTTTTTGCAAACAAATATAGTTCATGCTTGTTTCTTCTTCCTGGGGGGCTGAGGGGATCAAGATGAGCAGTGAGGAATGGGGGATCTGAGGGACCTGAACTGGAAAGCAAAATAGAAAATAATTTTATTTATCCCCTTATTTTTCAATTATTTGGGGGTTATTTTGTTTACCTCTGGTTCTTCATTTCTAAAATGGGTCCAGCACAACCTCTCAAGTAGGAATAATGTGGAAATGAATTTGAGAATACAGGTTAGGTGAGCCAGGGACTTTGGTGACTGAGGTTACATAAATAACTGAGCAGAGAGCTAAGGTTGCCCCACTGCGACTCAGGGCCAAAGCAAAAACCACAGTTGTGAATTGTCTCTGGCCTACTACTCATACAACTATCTCCACAAAACCTGGCAAAATCAATGATTGGGTAGCAAAGCTCTCTTGCGGGCAAACTTAAGAGAGATTCTTCCCTATGCCAAAGGTGCTACACTTCCTAGAGGCTGAGAGCATGAGGACATTGTGCAGAGGTAGGGCAAGGAGTAATTTTTTTTTTTCTGGCAAGGACTTTGTAACTGAGTAAGATCTGGCACCATGTGAAAAAATCCATTCCCTGTCCTATATTCTGAAGCATGTGGCTCATCAGATCATTCATTTATTCAACTGCTATCCACTGGATGCCTACTAGATGCCAGATACTGTGCTAGGCATGGGGACACAGCAGCGAACCGGACTAATGCTTTTTCCCAAGTTGGTACCATGAGCCCATAGGAAGCAGGAAAAGACATGGGATCTGTTGTCGAATCTCTGCTTTGAGCTTGCCTTTCCCTGATGCCTGATGATAGGCTAGGCCAGTGGTCGGCAAACTGCGGCTCACGAGCCACATGTGGCTCTTTGGCCCCTTAAGTGTGGCTCTTTCACAAAATACCACGGCCTGGGAGAGTCTATTTTGAAGAAGTGGCATTAGAAGAAGTTTAACTTTGAAAAATTTGGCTCTCAAAAGAAATTTCAATCGTGGTACTGTTGATATTTGGCTCTGTTGACTAATGAGTTTGCCGACCACTGGGCTAGGCCTTCTAGTGATATAATAATTAAGGGTCACTGGGACCCAACAGACCAACATCTCATCTATGAATCCACTTTACAATATGTTATCACAACTTCAGAGGTCCCATTATAAGAACCCTATGATGTCCTTCTAATTGCACAGCATGTGTAAAAATCTACTTTATTCACATTTTATGTATATCTATGTCACATCCATTCAACAAGCATATTTCTTATTCTGTTTTAGCACTGAAAGTCCCCAGTCTCAGGAAGCCTTCAGTCCTGGGCAAACCAAGAAAGTAGTTGGCATCATTCCACAAGAGGGCATTTCACTTCAGGTGTTTTCTTAGCTGAAGCTTTTACTCTTGTAAACATCAATACTCTTAAAAATTATAACCATCTTTGAGTGAAGTATTTCTAGGTTCTGGTATATATTTACTTGTCTTCTGTCTAATTTCCAAGCTGTGAACTATCATTTCGAATGGTAGTGTGTCCTTTAGAAGTAGACAAAATTAGGCGTGTTTGAGTTGTATATAAACAAAGAGTAAATAGGATCTGAGTGGGGGGCCTGAAAGGCTCTTATATGAGTAAAGCTCTATTGATCATGCAGGGGCTTTGGCTCTCTCTCTCTCTCGCCTCTCTCTCTCTCTCTCCCTCTCCCTCTATCTCTCCCATTCTCTATCTCTCTTTTTCTCTCTAGCTCTACTTCTAACTCTATATTTCTGTCCTTACTTCCTGGTTCTCAGCTGTGTGATAGCTATGTAAAGTTGTCAGCTGAAGATTAGATAAATGAACTTTGCATAGTCTGCTACATTACTTAGTGCTCATATAAAATTTACTTCCTCAGTGTTAATGTGTTCGTCATAATGCATGTAGCATAGATGAAAGGAATGTGTACTGGATAAGAAATGTTACCCTAACCAAAACCGGTTTGGCTCAGTGGATAGAGCGTCGGTCTGCGGACTGGAGGGTCCCAGGTTCGATTCTGGTCAAGGGCATGTACATTGGTTGCGGGCACATCCCCCGGTGGGGGGTGTGCAGGAGGCAGCTGGTCGATGTCTCTCTCTCATCGATGTTTCTGGCTCTCTATCCCTCTCCCTTCCTCTCTGTGAAAAATCAATAAAATATATATTTTTTAAAAATGTTACCCTAGATGTACTCATTCCTATGTCGAAATCAGCTGATTTGCAGAGAAACACATATATCTGCAATAGAGTAATAGCTTTACCCTCATTTGGATAACTCACTAGGTTATTTAAAATTTTTGGAATTTTCATCTTTGAGTGGAGATAAACAATTTTTAAAAGATACCATGTAGCCCTAACCGGTTTGGCTCAGTGGATAGAGCGTCAGCCTGCGGACTCAAGGGTCCCAGGTTCGATTCCGGTCAAGGGCATGTACCTTGGTTGCGGGCACATCCCCAGTAGGGGGTGTGCAGGAGGCAGCTGATTGATATTTCTCTCTCTCCCTCTCCCTTCCTATCTGTAAAAAATCAATAAAATACATATTTTTTAAAAAGATACCATGTAAATGGAGAATTCTGTAGCTCTTGAAAGTCATTGAATGCAAGATCACCAAGTCTAAAAATCTCAACTGTGCTTTCTAAAGATTTCATTTTTTTTGTTTATTCTGTTTATTATCAGTCAGAGATAACACTGAAATGTTCCTCCCACAGTGGGTTGGTACTTCACCAGCTTTTAGATGGCTCTAAATGATGTTATCCATTTTAAAAAAGCAGCTTGGGGCTTATCTGCAAATGGAAATGAAATCGTAACATACCATATGATACTTAGCATATATGTATCTCATGAGTAGTTTTGTGGCCATTAAAAAAAAGCATGCAAAAGGGCCTGTGGATGGGAAAGGCTAATTATTTGAGCCTGTGGTAGGAGGAGGGGCAGAGGGCACAGTAAAGGCCAGGCTCTGGGTGGGAGGTGGCAGAGCAAAGAGTGGCGCAGATTAAGATGATAAATGTCGGGATCTAGTAGCAGTGGTCTAGACACCTTGTCTGCATAGCCTCACCTGTGAGATATTTGTATGGACGGCTCTCTATCCTTCTGCCTTAGAGCTGTGTCCTCACATTCTGCCTTTTCTTCCATGTAATTCTAGGAGGAAGATATCATCCGAGAAAATCGCTTCTATTTCCATGGCTATGGCCTGGGCCACTTCCTGCAGGCAAGGGATGGAGGTCCGATGGAAGGTTCTAGCATTTATAGCCCCCAGCCTCCAGCCCCTCTTCTAAGGGAGAGAGAAACCATGAGGAAACTCTACGTGGACCAAGCCAAGAGGATTGACACCATCTCTCGGGCTGTCTTCCCTTTCACTTTCCTCATCTTCAACATCTTCTACTGGGTTGTCTATAAAGTGCTATGGTCAGAAGACATCCACCAGGCACTGTGAATAGGATCAGGACCAGAGAGTCTAACTGTTGGCCTCCTTCTTCCTCGTGGATGGACTTTCCCCGTTAGATTCCATCAGGCGGTTAAACAGTTTCTTCATGATCTGCCACTCAGAACTTCATTGGCCAATCCCAAAACTATGTGGGTCTATACTATATAATGCCAACGGTGGCTGCACAAGATGGTTTGTCTACTCTAATCCAGATTTTCTCCATGCTATCCTGTTTCTCATGAAAGTAAATCTTGGACATACTCTGGGATGACCTTCCCTTGCTGAAGCCTCTCTGTTTTCCATTTCTCTAGTGGAGACTATTCAGACCACTGCTACTAGATCCCGACATTTATCATCTTAATCTGCACCACTCTGCTCTGCCACCTCCCACCCAGAGCCTGGCCTTTACTGTGCCCTCTGCCCCTCCTCCTACCACAGGCTCAAATAATTAGCATTTCCCATCCACAGGTGCTGCCCTGTGTGACCCAGTCAGGTTTTCTTGACTGTGGGAGGAAGGCAAGGTGATAGGTTCTCTACCTCTCAGCAAGGTTGGAACAGTCATGGGCTGCACTGGGGTAGGGCATTGCTATACAATCCAACGAGAGGTCTTCAGATCTCCTACAATGCTCAACACTGTCAGAATGGGATCAGGAATTTTGGACTTTCAGAAAGACCATCCTTCCAGACCTACCTGAACTTCCTGGTCTCGAAATATGTTTTTCCCTAACTAGCATGGTGACAGGGCATGCTGAGCTGTCAGAGAGTATAAAAAATGCTTACTTTTTAAGGAACTTACCCACTGATGTTCGAAAACTTTTAAGAAAAGTGAAATCCAAGGTAGTAGAACCCAGGAGAAACTATCCTCAGAGAGTCTTTCGTTGGCTAGTTTTTCATTTGTTTCTTTTCTCCAAAGTCTCTTTATTTCCCAGGGCCCCTCATTTCCAACTTGCCCCATTACCTCCTGTTAGTAAGCAAATAATAGTGTTATGCAACCTTTTCCAGGATAAAGTGGGCTTTGAGGTGCCTGGGAGGAATTCTATCCTCCCAGGATAGAGGACCCCTATCCTGGACAAACACTGACTTGGCCAACCTTAGGGAAGTAGTTATAGAAGTTAGAGAGCCATATGTTGGAATTATTTCTTAACCCTTCTCTTGCTTTCTTTTTCCTTCTACAATGAGGAAGGTTAGCAGTCATTTGAAGATACCAGAAATGTCAGAATAGAGAGGGTGTAGAAGAGTCCATTTTGAGCCTGATATACCACATGGACATGGGGAAGCATGGACCTGGTACACTGAGTCCTTTGAAATGACCCAACTGTGGTGAGAATGAAAAAGGCAATATTAAAGTGCAGGGCTAACAGTTGGAAGGCAGAGGTAATCAAATGATTTCTTAAACATCTTGACCTTTCCCTGGACCTAGAATAAATAACTATGTAAATCCAATCTCTCTCTCTCTCTCTCCCTCTCCCTCTCCCTCTCCCTCTCCCTCTCCCTCTCCCTCTCCCTCTCCCTCTCCCTCTCCCTCTCCCTCTCCCTCCCCTTCCCCTTCCTCCCTTCCCCCCTCTCTCCATCCTTCTCTTTGCTTCCTCTCTTCCTCAAATAGTGTTCGGAATTAAAAGTCAATAAATCTAGTAACCAAAGTAAATCCTATATTCAAACCAAGAACTCAGCTTCCCACTCTCTCCCCCCTTTTTTCTATTGATCTTGCCTACTCTTTCCTGTTCACTGAGATACATCTCTTGCCCATCTCTTGATTTTGAAGAGAGCATTCTGAGCTGACCAGGATAGCTGGACCAGAAGTTAATCTTATCAATGATATCATGACTCTGGTGCCAAGGAGATTCAAAACTAAAGGATCAGATTAAGGGAAGAGATTGAATTAAGGGGCAGAGAGTCCCTGTTTTCCCATTTCTGCCCAGGTAGTGCCAACCAATGAGATGCCACAAGCAATACCCTTTTGAAAGAAGCAGAAGAGTGTCTCTTTGATACTCTCTGTGCAGGGTTGGGGTGTCAGGCTGCTGCAGCACGAAAGCGGGGGTAGGGGGGGGTGGACTATGGAGATGAGCTTATTGCACAGAGCTCTACTTGTTATAGATCTTGTCCAGATGGGCCAACTGCACAAATCTGCCCTGTTGGAAGTCTCAAGAACAATGCCCTGGAGACAGCTATAACACTGAGCAAAAGAGCCTGCCCAACTGGGACTCAGCTCAGGCCATCAGCTGGTGCTGGGAGCCAGAGAAGCCAAAGTACAAACCAACATAATAGTCCAAAGGAGTTCACAAAGCTACTCAGAGGATATGCCAGGTGTAAGGTACTCTCCCGCCCCATCAGTGCTCCCAAGTGGAGAAGGGAGACACATGGTATCAGAATCAGGTACAAATGGCTTTAATTTTCTTCACCTTTCCTACACATGCATTGGGGAAGGGAGGAATACTGGGTTCCACCGGGAACATCTGATACCTATAAATCTATCTGATCATGAAATTCTTGAACTTGGACCCTTCTCACCACAGTGAGTTGGCAGGAAGTAATATAAGAGACTCGGTTGGAGGGCATGTCCATTATTCCTCATTCTTATAGTACTCACCCCTCCAGAGACTCATACTACTTTCTGCCTGGATTACATATGAAGTGATTTTGAGTTTTAAAACAGCGTATTTTCTAAAACAAAAAACTTCATACATAAATAAAGTGTTTTGGTGTTTTCATTGATTCACTGTTAATATTTAATGCCAGTTAAATGCTTTAGACATATATTTTTTCCAGAGAAAATGCTTTATTCAGTTGTTGAGGCTATCAGTACCTCCACCTTTTCTTCAACTTGCTCTGCTCTTTGAAAAACCAGTGATTTGTCTTCCTCTTGCCCTTCAATGCACTAGCAGGGCCTCTTCCTCTCCCAGAATTCACAATCAAATCAAACAGAGCTTTCTGTGTGGAAGAAAGGTAAGGAATACCATTTATTCCTTTTATTTTTCTCCCATAAGTCTTTCCCCCACCTATCACCAAAGAACCGACACTCTTCTAGTTGAACTGTTGACTCTTGAAGCTCTTTCCCATTTTCACTGAGCCATGAAAATATCCCAACTTTGTCCAGAACGTATCACCTCTTGGGAATCTTTATATATGTGTCTCCACTTACCTCTCTCTCTCCAGTTTTTATTTACTATTACAAGTGTTGTGTTCATTATTATTATCTTATCATTTCTGGCTGTCAAAACCTTAAATTCAAATTCACTGTGTTGGGATTAAAGATCTTCCCAGGCTGCTCTGCTGATGAAAGACAAATGAGCCAAGCATTGGATTCACCAAGGAATTAGGAACCCAGGTAGTATGATCACTTGCTGAATGGAAGAAGTGTAGAATCAACCCACTGAGAGTAGAGATTACATCATATATAACTTTTTTTCTTTAATCCTCACCTAAGGATACTTTTTCCATTGATTTTGAGAAAGTGGAATGGAGGGAGGGAGGGGCAAGGGGGAAGAGAGGAAGAGAGAGAGAGAAACATCAATATGAGAGAGACACATCAATTGGTTGACTCCCACAGGCACACCAACTGGAGCCAGGGACCAAACCTGTAACTCAGGTATGTGCTCTTGACTGGGAATTGAACCCGTAACAATTAGGTGCATGGGCTGACGCTCTAACCACTGTGCCATATCAGCCAGAGCTCTTACATAACTTTTTAGTCCACACAGTTCCTGATATAGAGGATATACTTCTTGCATAGTTTATTATATGTACAATATTTCTATTCATTCTTTTTCCATTCAGCTATTCACCACAGAAAAACAGAACTGGAAGGAAACATAAAATCAGATAGCATGCACACACACGCGCGCACACACACATATGCATATATAGGCTGGTCCTTGGGTATAACAGAACTAAAGTTAAAAAGACATCAAAACCCAGTAAATAACATTTTTGAATAAAGAATGATAATGATCTGATTAAACATTAATCATATTCCAAATATGAAGACTAGTATCAAGTTATATTTCAAAAACCAATTACCAATGAAAACTCTGGCAGTGACAAGGGAGTACAGTCGAGGGGTTTTTGTCAATACAACCACCTGCCTCTCCCTGCTCCCCTGGAGAGCCAGTCAGCCCTGAAGGGGTGGCAATTAGGCTATTCTTCCTAGCCTCACACTCCTTGCTCCATTGTACTTCACATCTAGGATAACATTTACAAGTCTACAAACTTGGACTGGTGACATCAGAACAGCATTTTAGAAAATCTTGGGCCAGGGGGAGGAAGGACAGCTGATTCATGGGCTTTCTCACTCAGAAAATTTTTTCCATGGAAGAATGAAGTATGGCTGCTGTCATGAAGTCATGTGAAAAACTCACATGAGAATTCAGCTATTGCCATTCCGCCTGAGTAGCTGTTTGTCTCCGTTGCTGCTTTCACCATGTGGCTTTCTACAAATGTCCTGGCTGCATTATACTGGGTGGTGCATTACCAAGGAAGTACATGCTCACTGTCAACATCCCTTAAGTCTAGGGAATGCTTTGTCTTACAGAGCTGAATCTAGAAAAATATGCACATATTCTCTATTTTAATAGCTTTCATGAATGACAATGTAGTGATGATTATGAGTGTGGCTTCGGTACCAGGCAGAGCCTGGGTTTGCATTACAAGACCAACACTCACTGGATATGGGTTCTTGGACAAATGACTTCACCTCCCTCAGCTTCACTTTCCTTCGCTAAAGGGTCATTTGAAGGCTCCGAAAGTCTAGCACAGAATAACTATGTGGCCTTGAACAAGTCATTGAACCTTTCTGTGGGTCATTTTTCACATATGTTAAATGAAAGTGATACAGTACCTACCTCATAAGGTTGTTGTGCGAATTAAATGAGAGTGTGTAGGTAAAGTGCTTAACTCAGTGCTTGGCACGAAGTAAGTGCTCAATAAAAAGTAGCTATTAGCCGAAACCGGTTTGGCTCAGTGGATAGAGCGTCGGCCTGCGGACTCAAGGGTCCCAGGTTCGATTCCGGTCAAGGGCATGTACCTTGGTTGCGGGCACATCCCCAGTAGGGAGTGTGCAAGAGGCAGCTGATCGATGTTTCTCTCTCATCGATGTTTCTAACTCTCTATCCCTCTCTCTTCCTCTCTGTAAAAAATCAATAAAATATATATTTTTTTAAAAGTAGCTATTACATGACCAGACCACATCATCATAATCTCTTTTCTACACCTGTCAAATTTCTAGTACATAGGCCTGATTGGAACTTCAGATTTCCATTTTGTACGTCTCATCTTGCTGAGTTCACACTCACAAAAGCACAAAAGGGGTCAGGTTAAAATTACTTTTATATTTTCAGTGTCTCCTGCTGGCATATAACATGCTATGTAACCATGACATATCTTAATCTTTCTGAGCCTCAGCTTTTTCAGGGGGTGGGGAGGAGGAGGAGGAGGAGGGAAAATAAGAGGGAGGACTAGTAAGGAGAGAAAGGACAGGGAAAGTCTCCTATTCAAAATGAAAAATAAAAACCACCCTTCTTTTTACTGTAAATTTCTCTCTAGCTATTGATTTATTGCCCTCCTTCATCACCAAGTTTCTTTTTTAAATTTATATATGTTTTTACTGATTTTTGAGAGAGAGATTCAGAGAGAGGAAAACATCAAGATGAGAGAGAAACATAGATGTGAGAGCAAAACATCAATCAGCTGCCTCCTGCACATACCCCGACTGGGGACCAGGAAATGGATCAAACTGGTGACCTTTTGGTACATGGGGTGATGCTCAACCCACTGAGAAACACAGGCCAGGACATCACCAAGTTTCTTAAAAGAGATATCCTCATTACATGTTTCCGCATCCTCATGACTACCATTTAACTCCTCAACACATTGTAATATATCCTCTGCCTTCTCCTGAACTCGCTCCTGAAAGTGTTTTTCCCATGTTCCTTACACTGCCTTATTAACTGCTATGTCAACTCAACACTTTCCTGTCCTAATTTTTCATGATTTCCTATAACATTTGTTGAATCTGCCACACCTTCTTTGAAATTCTCTTCTCCCTTGGTTTTCTTGTTTTTATTATTAATTTTTTTCTTTATTTATTGATTTGAGAGAGAGATTTGTTGTTCCACTTATTTAAGCATTCATTGGTTGATTCATTTTTTTAAAATATATTTTTTATTGATTTCAGAGAGGAAGGGAGAGGGGAGAGAGAGATAGAAACATCAATGATGAAAGAGAATCATTGATCAGCTGCCTCCTGCACGTCCCCTACTGGGGATCAAGCCCACAACCTGGGCATGTGCTCTTTTTTAAAAAAAAATTATTTTATTGTTTTAAGTATTACAAATACAGAAGGTCCTCGGGTTACATCAGAGATCCGTTCCTAGACGTAATGCGATTTTCACCATAAGTCGGAACCCACCTACATAAGCACCTACGTCACTCACATGGAGCACATACACAGCAGTAATGAAGTAAAACAGTAAAAAAAAATTTAAAAGAAAGATAACAATTCCTGACCTTTACTTGTGGTAAATAAATAATCTACACTAATAAAAGAGAAATATGCAAACTGACCGTACCTTTGTGATGACCACCAGCCAATCAGGAGTATGCAAATTAACCCAACAAAGATGGTGGGTTAATTTGCATATGCAGGCGCGGAGCGAAGACTGAAAGCTCTGGCCTGAGAGAAGACTGAAGACTGAAGACGACTAAAGACTGAAGACTGAAGAGGCTTGGCTTCTCTGCTGCGGCCAGAGCGAAGGCCTGGGTCCAGGTGCCAGAGGAAACTGGTGCTGGCAGCCAGGGGAAGGAAGGCCTATTGCACGAATCTTCATGCAATGGGCCTCTAGTAAAAAACATAAAGTACATATGTACATACATCAAAATGACGGATCTTTTTTTTTTATAAATAAATGGGAGATGGTGATGTAACCACGAAACAACATACGTTGAGTCCGACGTAACCCAAGGACTACCTGTAGTAGTACATATGTCTCCTTTTTTTCCCCACTGACCTCCCCACAGCCTTCCCTACCCCCAGGCACATGCCCTCACCCCCCTCCCTGATGAACAAAAATAGATACAGAGGCAAAGAAGCATCGAACAGACTGTCAAACTACAGGGGTAAGGCAAGGGAGGGTTGGGGGGTAGTAAGAGATCAACCAAAGGACTTGTATGCAAGCATATAAGCATAACCAATGGACGCAAGACACTTGGCATGTGCTCTTGACTGGAATAGAGCCCAGGACCCTTTAGTATGCAGGCCGATGCTCTATCCACTGAGCTAAACCAGCTAGGGCCTCCCTTGGTTTTAATTCTCCAGTTTCTTTTCTTGCCCCTCTGGCCATTGCTTCTTGATGTTCTTATTCTCCAGGATTTCATCTTTGGCTTTCACCTCTCTTCATTATATACTTACTGCTTGGCTGTTCTCAACTGTTTCTATGAATGTGATATGACAATTCTCAAATTTCTACCTTCAGTTCAGATTCTCCACAGCTCTAGTCATATTTTCCAATTATCTGTTGAATAATTCCACCTGACTATCCCACAAGTACCTCAAACTCAACAAATCTAGAACCAAACAATTCACAATCATCTCCTTCAAACCTCCTCCTCCACCATCCCATCCTCCAATCTTGATGAGTGGTACTTCCACCTACCCAGTCATCTAAGACAGAAAACTGGGAGTCAGGCTTGATAATTTCTTTTTCCACAGCCCTCAAATCAAATCAAGCACCAAGTCCTATTGAGTCTACATTTCAGAAATCTGCCTCTTCTTCTCTATCCTCCCTGACCTCATCTTGGTTCAGATTTTGAGTCTAGCCTCATTTCCTATCCTCCACAGTATTGTATATTTGGCCTTTCTAAAACATAAATCTATTTATGACACTTCCTTGCTTTAAATCCTTCAATAGCTCCCTAATGTCTTCAGGAAAAAGTCCCCATTGCTTAAATTGACCTCCAAGATATTTTCTGCTCTGGCTCCTGCCAGTGCCTCCAGCTTCTTCTCTCATCACTCCCGTCTCCCCTAAATTCACCCTGCATTTGATGCTGATCCACCTACATACCCCTGAACCCAATAACTCATCCTGTCTAATGCTCTGTGACTTTGCACATGCTGTTCTCTAGCGTTTAAATACCCTCCTCTGGCTTCTTCCACTCTACTCATCCATCAAGACTCTAACCAGATATCACATTTCCTGTAAGGCTTCCTCAAACCCCTGTCACCTAAGCATCCAGATAGATTTGGGTTCTCTAATAATGTCCTGTACATAACTCTACATCTGTATTTGTGAGATTATGTAGTGTTCTTTTGTCTCTCCCTCACACATAAACATGAGTTTGAGGTAAAGGATTATAATGTATTTACCTTTGAATTCCCCATTCCAAGCTCAAAGCACGAAATGAATTAGTGTATGCTAGATAATTTTTTTTAAGTGGTGAGTACTGTAGTTCTTTTTTTAAAAATATATTGTATTGATATTTTACAGAGGAAGGGAGAGGGATAGAGAGCCAGAAACATCAATGAGAGAGAAACATCAATCAGCTGCCTCCTGCACACTCCCTACTGGGTATGTGCCCGCAACCAAGGTACATGCCCTTGACTGGAATCGAACCCGGGACCCTTGAGTCTGCAGGCTAACACTCTATCCACTGAGCCAAACCAGTTAGGGCAGTACTGTAGTTCTTAAAAAAAAATTAACCACCCAATTGCAGCATCAGTCTTCACCAACTATACTTATTTTGTATCATGAAAGACTATAATATGAAGGTAACAAACATCCTGTATTCTTTTCCTTTTCAAAGCACTTAAGTATGTCATCCTCAAAGCAAACCTTAGGAGTAAAATAAACATATATCCATGCAGAAGATGAGACAATGAGGCTCAAAGAAGCCAAGTGACATACCCAAACCTCACAACGAGTTAGTGACAGTGGCAAAACCAAAATCCAGGTTTCCTATTTTTCAGTTCAATCCTTATCTACTGGTCAAGGGATTTTCAAAGTCAGTTTCAAGGAGTCCTAGAACAGGCAGCCACCCCACCCCCGACACACACACACACACACACACACACACACACACACACACACACTACACACTTTTCAGGCAGAGTCACTCTAAGCTGATATATTTCCTTCACCATAATATTTTGTTTGTGGTGGGAAGGGGGGCAAAGGGAGAGTTTATTGCTGCTTTTACATTTTTTAAAAAATATATTGCATCATCTACAACTTTCAGAGATAATCCATTTATTGGATTGATGACTATTATAACTGTATTATTTGGATAGTAGTATAGAAAGAAGTTGTTTTTTGAGAATAGACCAAAATGAAGGGCTATCATAACAAAGGAATCTAAAAGTTGAACATTTATATGAAGTTCCTCTTCAAGTTATCAACCTACATAAGTCCTAAATCCTATCAGTGTCTCTTCCCTTCCACTTACTAACATTGCTTTCCTGGTTTGTCTTCAATTTAACACTAATCCTTTACTACTTCAAGCCGTGAGAATCATTGTTATGAAGAAATCCCTGGCCATCGCAAGGGCAAGACTGCTTGGGACCATTGGTCACAGCAGAACATTTGCTATCTTGACTGCATTTACCACTATTCTCACACAAAGAAACAAACCATTGGCTTTTTTAGAAAACTAATCTCTGATGGGATTCCCATAAGGCAACTGAGTCAATGGATCGCAATGTCTTAGAATTCTGAAACCTGGCTCACCAGAGCCGGAAGGGCCTTCCCAGATCTTTTAGTCTGGTCTGCTCATCACACAATATGGGGAATCTGATTGGGCAAAGCCTACGCCCTAAGTGTAACTCCTTTATTTTTGCAACTTAGTTGAACCTGGGAAAGGAAAGAATTAAATAGAAAGTGAAAACCAAAGTGTCTCATATTTTATTAGCTCCAAAGGCTCACTTCTGAGACTGGTCTGACACACAGATTGTGACAGATTCAAGGCTTTAGCTGAGGAAACTTTTCCTGTGGTGATCATTCAGTCCCCAATCTCTGCCATGTTAATCTGTTGGCTGATACCCATATTAGATGTCCACAGTCCCCAATAGAAAGAGGATATCACAAATCTTGCAAGTTATTATATTACAGGTGTGAAATGGTCATGCCAATCTCCAAATTCTACAAACTCGGGCTATCTTTCTTCAGAGTTCCTTTGGGAATTTATTTATGAATCCCTTAGACTTATACTTCTTCTAGCCTTTCCCTAATAAACACAACCTGTTGTCAGTTTGATTGACTTAAGCTTCAGGTTATTCCTTTAAGAGAGGACACAATGTGGTTTCTCATTAACACATTGTTATCCTTCTATGAAATATACTCCATTGATTTGGGAGTCAACCCTTCCTGTCCCATCTCTCAAGATTTCAAATTCCACGTGTATGAACCCTCTTCACCCAAAGCTGCCTAACAGAGTAGAGCAATGAATCATGAAAATTAATCTCCTTCTTGTCTATCTACTACTTATGTAACCTCTCTCCCTGGTATCCTGGTGGTGGATTTGAGTTCAGGGTAAAGGATTCAGGAGAGAGAGGGTCAAGACTAATGAATATATCTTCAAAGTATAACTGATACCATGTTTGATGTTATCCCTCAACCAAGAGATAACCAGTTAGGACTGCAGCTACAAAATAGTACACATTTCTTCCCTTTACCTTTCCTTGGGGAGGGAATAGGGGTGTACTGCCTCTCTGACATCCTCAATTGAAATCTTCCTCGCCATATGGGATCTGGATCTAAGGTGAAAAGAAACCATCCCCTGGCATTAATGTCTACCCAAGGGTGAGGTTGGGTGCTTTCTGACTATCTTGGAAAGTTTTCTTGGAGCCACATTTTGTTTCAGGACAGGTGCTCAATTTTTATTGGGAAATCTAATTCCTTTTCCTGTCATTCCTTGAGTTTCTCCACTCTGCCTCACTCAAGGGGTGGATCACCTTATTAGGCCCAGACTCATAAGGTTAAGGAATGGCTACTGCCTGAACACCCTTCCAGACAATCTCCACCCTGCCATTTAGCCTCCTAATGAAAGTATAAAAGTCTAGTGAATTGGCATAAGCATCCATCCTTTGAGTCTCACCAAATGTTTTACAGAGGACCTACCCCTGACATTTAGGTCCTTTTAGGCACTTAGTGCCCTGCTAAGTCTCCCTAACTGAGTCCAGATAAGGCAAAGCTTTTCACCAGAAATGTAGTCATCAAGTGAGTAATCGGTAAGAGGGGTTCCCTCAATTTTGAACTCCATTAAGGCAGGAAAAAAGGTCTTCTTAATGTGTGGATAAGAGCAAAGTGCTTGAAACAGTGAGGGTGGGCAATAAATGCCTACTGAATGAACAACTGCACATGTAGAAGTGCATTTGGCCCTACTGTCAAATCTGTCTGGTTACAAAAACCAACGTTTTCTTGTGTTTTTGGAGGAGGGAGTGGTGGTGGGAACAGATAAAGAGAGAAGATAAGTCCACACGATAATTGGAAGGCTAGGGTTTGGGGTAAGCTGAGGATGGAGTTCTCTGTTTTGTTTGAGTTTTTTTGGTTTGCTTTTTCAAAAGTCAGTGTTGTCTAATGATTTCTTCATCCCATAATCAAAAACTTGTAAAGGTTTCCCTTTGCCCACAAATGTAAAAACAATCTTTTCAGGCTGGCTTTCACCAACCAATATTACCTCATCTCCCTTATATTAATTCACCTATTTTTGTGGCACACCTACCAAAGTATGCCAGGCACTATACTAAATACAAGGGCAGCACAGTGAAGAAGAAATATCGCCACTACCTCAGAGGGCTTATATGCTGGTGGGGAAGACAAATTTGGACTAAGTTGTTGTAGAATAGTAAAATGGAAAAAATGTGGACGTACTATGGAAACATATGAGGGGGACTTGACCCAGTTGTGGTAGAAGCTGGGGGAGGAATATCATGGCTTCTCTAAGACAGAGACATTTAAGATATAACCTCAAGGAGCCCGGCTGGTGTGGCCCAGTGGTTGAGCTGGCAACCCATGAACCAGGAGGTCACGGTTTGATTCCTGGTCATGGCACATGCCTGGGTTATGGGATCAATCCCCAGTGGGGGGCGTGAAGGAAGCAGTCAATTGATCAATGATTCTCTCTCATCATTGATGTTTCTCTCTCTCTCTCCCTCTCCCTCTCCCTTCCTCTCTCTAAAATCAATTTTAAAATATTTTAAAAATTTTAAACAGAATTCTTAAAATAAGTAAGAGGAAAGGAAGCATGAAGAACATAAAAGGAAGCAGAAAAAGAATGAAGGGATTAGGGATAGGAGAGTTTTAAAGAGGGAAGTGATGTAACAGATTTGCATTTTGCAAAGAACATCTTAGTCCAGTGTGGAGAACAAATTGTGGGGAGATAAGAGTAGGTCATTAGGTGAAAATGGTCATGGCTTAAAAGAATGAAAGTAGTAGATGCTAGGGGAACATAGTAGTAAGCAAGGGTAGAGACATTTCAATTGAGACTTGATGGCCGGGTCAGTCATGGTAAGAAGTTTGAGGTGTGTGTGTGTGGGGGGGGGGGGCGCGGGGGTGATGAAGAGGGTCTCCAGCACAGTAATTTTCTGCTTTAGCCAAAGCAGTCCTCATTTTTGCTAATGCTTTAGTGCCAACCTGAAATGTCATGTGCCTTTTACTCCTAACCAAATGATGTCTATCTTTCTAAGGCCCTCTCAAATTCCACCTTTTCTGATCACACCCAGATGTGGTTTCTCTTGTTTCTAGACTCCTACTCCATATTTGTCACTTAGCTTCTAAAAATACACTATTTAATGTTATTACTTAACTTGATGCATTTCCCAAACCCCTTGTGGGCTCCTTGAATTTATGAACTGTCTTCAGTTATTTTGGCATTGCCAGGGTACCTGGCACAGTGATGGGCACTGATCAGTAAGGTGCTCATTGAATAAATGAATGAATGAGGCCCTAGAGTCCCTACAGGCCTCCTTTAGTGATTCACTATTATCTGTGAAACTGACAAGGAAAAGGGGCATGCTTTCCCTAAAAGATTCTACTACTTGCATCCAAAGTCCTAAGATTTGAAGTCAATAGCCCCTTCTCACTGGTCACTGCTTCTCACCCCCTTACAATCCTGCCCCCTCCCACCACCACCACCACCTTCTATTGTTTCTTCTGTCTTCTGGTTGTCAGCCAGGATGAGAAAATGGTCTAGCTGTCCTCAGAGACTTACACCAGCCAGGACTGCTCCACAGTGCCATGAAGGGCCAGGACTTTTGTTTACAGCTGGGACCATGGTGAGGCGGTGAGCACAGCTGACAGCCCCACTCTGGAGCAAATATCAATCTTCCTCTGTCCTCTCGGCCAAGTTTCACAGACCAGCTCTATTGAAAGCTGGCTACACCGCCTGGGTCTCACTGATGTCCCATCCACAACTCTGGCCTGGGAACAGCTGGGTGAATCTCAGCTTTGTACCTTTTAGGAACTGCCCTGACTCTCTTCTCTGTCCCCAGTTTCTAATCATGTTACCTCAACCTCAGAGGCTCGCATGAACATGTCCTCCTAGGTCCCCTCACCCTAAACAATACCCCATGTCTCCAACCATATCTTCTCACTCTCAGCAGTGTACCAACACTCTCATTTGCTCAGTCACACAGTAAAACAGCACATAAAAGGACCAAACCGGTTTTCAATGTGTAGACTTGCCTTTCCAAACTGAGTAGACTGGATTCAGGTACTTGAGCTGTGCACATGCATGTGTAATCTTTGCCTTCAGATAGCTTTTCCACTGTTTTTAAACCTACAAATCATACCTGTTGCTGGTGTTGCTCAGTTAGTTGAGGGTGGTCCAGTGCACCAAAAGGTAGCTGGTTCGATTCCGATGGGGGGCTCGATTTCCGGTTGCAGGCTCGATCCCCAGTGGGGGGCATGCAGGAGACAGCCCATTGATGTTTCTCTCACATGGATTTTTCTCACTCTCTCCTTCCCCCTTCCTCAATAAAAACATATAAAAAAATAAAATAAAACCTACAAATCAGATGGGTCCTGAGGCCTTCAAAGAATATCCTTTGAGATCCCAAGTGAGAGCCTCTTTGCCACATTCTGTTCCCTGGTCTACTCCTTCCTTAGTAACTTTGCCACCTCTGGCACTCACCACTCACCTGAGGTGAGAATTAAGGCCTGATACACTACTAACTGCCTCTTGTCCCCAGGTTCCCTTTGCCTGTGTTTCTCTGCCTGCTGTCTAACAGAGTTTTCACCAATTTACTTGGGCCTGTTTCCGTGGTTTTTCAACCTCCCCCAATTCCCCAACACCCAAGGAATATGATTCACCTCTTTCACTATCAGCAGCTCATTACATCAAGGCTTCTCCAGGGGTCTGGTGGAAGGGGACTACAGGCTGGAGATGATTCCCCTTCTAGGAGACCTTAGAATTTCTGGCACAGAGGCTTTTTCAATCTAAAACACCTCCCTCCCCAGCTTTTTACCTGGCACATTGCTACTAAAGAGGCGTGCATTCCACCCAACCCCTTGGTTAATAAGTACTTTTCTAAAGAGAAACCCACGTGTGTTTTCCTCCCCAGGACTGATTAATCACTTCTAATTTTTTGTCTTTATAAAATATTTTATTGTGGAAAGCTTCAAAAATACACAAAAGTAGGAAGAATAGTATAATGAACTCTCCATGTAGCCATCATTAAGCTTCAACAATTGGTTTCCTTAAACCAGCGGTCGCCAACCTTACAGACCTCACGGACCACCGGTTGGCGACCGCTGATTTAGACTAAATATGCAGTATTTTAAGTATTCCTGGTTTGTCCTCTTTAATAATATGACAATTGAAATCTCTGAGAGGCAGCTTTTAACATTTTCAGTAAAATGGGGATTTGGGGTGCATAGGTATAAGCATGAACCAAGTTACCTCTGGAGAACTGGCTTAAGGCATCCTCTTAGGCAATGCTTGTATTGCAGGAGTCAGCTTAGACTGGTAGAAATCAGTACTCATCTCTGTTGGTTGATGTGTAACACAGATGATTTAACATGATAATTCCAAGTGAAGTCTGTGGTTAGTAAAGCCACAAATTCTGTAAGTTGCATACTAAACTATTGACTGAGGAAGGGGAAAACAAGGGATTATGTGCAAGTCTGGCATCCCAAGGTCACTCAAGGACTACATTCAATAAATTAAAATTCTCAGTGATTTGAAGTAACCTATTTCTGACAAATGGATGGGTCAGTTGGAGCAGGAATGGAGGGAGTTGATTAAAGGAGAAGAAAAGAGCTAGAAGAGAATAGATACCCCTAACAGGATATAAAATTTTCCCATGACTATTTCCATCCTTTGCCCTGTCTGTCATGGGCTAGCTAACTAGCCTGATCCAGACTAATTTGCCGAACTGGTTTTAGGAAATCCCTATGGAATGAGGCAGGTACAAATAGATAGGAAAACACTTACTAAAGAAATATCATTAGCTAAGATTTGGAAACAGCCTAAGTGCCCATCAGCAGATGAGTGGTAAATCTACAAAATGGAATACTATGCTGAGGTAAAAAAAAAAAAAAAAGGATGAATTCTTACCATTTGCAACAGAATGGATGGAACTGGAGAGCATTATGCTAAGTGAAATAAGCCAGTCAGAGAAAGATAAATATCACATGATCTCACTCATTTATGGAATATAATGAACAACATAAACTGATGAACAAAAACAGATCCAGAGACAGAGAAGCATCGACTAGACCGTCAAACCGCAGAGGGAAGGTAGGGGAGGGTGGGGGTAAGCGGGAGAGATCAACCAAAGGACTTGTATGCATACATATAAGCCTAACCGCCCTGATCGGTTTGGCTCAGTGGATAGAGCGTCGGCCTGCGGACTGAAGGGTCCCAGGTTCGATTCCGGTCAAGGGCACGTACCTTGGTTGCGGGCACATCCCCAGTAGGGGGTGTGCAGGAGGCAGCTGATCAATGTTTCTCTCTCATCGATGTTTCTAACTCTATCCCTCTCCCTTCCTCTCTGTAAAAAAAAAAAAAATCCATATAAGCCTAACCAATGGACACAGACAACAGGGGGGTGAGGGCATGAGGGGGGGGGCAATGGGGGGATAAGGATACATATGTAATACCTTAATCCAGTGGTTGGCAAACTCATTAGTCAACAGAGCCAAATATCAACAGTACAACGATTGAAATTTCTTTTGAGAGCCAAATTTTTAAAACTTAAATATATAGGTAGGAACATTGTTATTAACTTAATTAGGGTACTCCTAAACTGGCCTTTGCTAAAAACTCAAGGGGCCAAAGAGCTGCATGTGGCTCACGAGCCACAGTTTGCCGACCACTGCCTTAATCAATAAAGAAATTTTAAAAAGAAATTAATAAAAGAAAATGTATTTATGCCAAAAGTAAAAATAAAAAAAGAAATATTTTGCTTAGCCTTGAAATATTAGGTTTTTTTTTAACTTTTAAACTAACCAAACGTTCTTTTAAACATTATCCAATAAATTAGTCAGAACCAAATGAAAAAAATATCAAATTGACTTTAGAATGGAGCAATTTTATCTACTAACCAGAAGTCATGGGAAGACACTAATGTCCCTATCCATCATCCAGAACAGACTGATCACTACTTTCCAGGAAGGCTCTCTTAGCCACAAGATAGGCAAGGCCAGCAGATACTGTTGGACAGGACATGCTGCACCCTGTACAAGGTTACCGAACTGAAAGGGGACAAGCGGAGGCTGAAATTCATTCAGTTGTCCTGATGAAGTTCCAACATTCCCGAGAAAGAAGAGTATTTTTCTCCTTGTTCCACTGGAGTGGACACTTTTTTGCAAACTGTCTGCCCCCAGGTGGCACATGTTTCTAATCAGCACAAAGACATTGTATGAGCAAATGGTGGCCTTGAAAATTAACACAGAGATCTTGGAGCCATTGGGCATTCTGTGAAGGCTGGGGCCATAGTCTTTGGCTTTGGGTCTTGAGGCCAAACACACACTGACCTAAGCTATCTTTCTCTTCCAGCTGAAACAATGTAAAGACAGTGGTTCATAACCCCCATTTTCTGAATACCCATTAAGACTCAGAAATCTGCTGAAATTTGATCCTACTAATAAGTGGAAGGGACAGGAGAGTACTCACATATATGAGGATAGCATGACATAATGGGGGGAAAACATGGGCTTTGGAGTCAGAGAGAAGTCAGAATCTTTGTTCTGACATTTACTAGCCTGCAACTTGGAGTATTTAACTTCTCTGGGGGTTTCAGAAGACTAAGATAATAGATGTAAAGAGCTGAGCACAGTGCTATCTGGCACATAGAAGGCATTCAGTTTTTATGCCTTTTTCTGCTACTACTCTGACTACAAAGTTAATGCACATTAACACCCTTGGCCTTGAAACCTTACTCAGTAGAGCATAAGATGAGTCTACTAGACGGAATATGGGAACGAGAGTCAAGAGATGTCAGTCCCAATGCCAGACACATCACCTGACCCCATCAATAAAACAAGAGAACATGCTTAGCTTTGATGCTGAAAGGAAAGAGCAGGAAATCACTTTTCTTGGGTACTTACCATGAATATGCACTATGCTTGGCCCTTTCACATAACTTATATATTCTAAATTAGCACTGTCCCATAGAACTTTCTGTAATAGAATATTCTGTATCTACTGGTATCTAATACAATACTGTTGGGGAGGAGAAGAATTCCCCACTTCTATCCTTCTTTAATTCTTACAGATGGACCAATAATAAAATAATAAAATCGACACAAGACTACATTAACAGGAGAAACAAATGATTTAATACTTGCACATTGGATAATGACATTATGATGCTCAGATCATAAAATGAGGCTCAAAAAAATGATCAAATAGGCACCTTTTAACCTTTTTCAACAAAGAAACAATAAATTTGTAAACAATTGACAGGACAAAAAAAGTTAGTGCTCATTAGAAAGGAATCTAAGCAAGGTTTGGCCTTAGGTAGTACATTACTAAAAGCTTTACAAGGTCTGTTTATATAGACTTTTTTGACTCTGGATTTTATAACTCTTGTGATAAGGTTGTCTCTTAGTCCTTGGGAGAAGGGAGGGCAGTTATCACATGGATATTTCCTGCTTTTAGAGAGGCAGAGGAGAGTCAGAGAGCTCCTCCTGCTGCTGTTGCTTCTCAAATTTTACTTCTAAATAATCAATATGCCATTGTGGGATATCTTGGGGAGGCCTGCTTTGGCCCCTGACAGTACTAACACTAGCCATAAGTAGTAATCACATGTCTAGTGGTTATTGTATTGAATACTGCAGCTCTAAGATTATGAAGGGGAAATAATTATTCCCACTTTATAGTGAAACTAAGGCTCAGGAAAGTTAAAAAAACTTGCTGAAAGTCACATAAATACATAATAAGTAGCTAAACCAGATTCAAAACCAAGCAGTAGAAAATTTAGCAGGGAAAGATCGCTTAGGTCAGCGTTTGTTTAGCTTCAAGACCCAAAGCCAGACTACTTATGGCCCCAGCCTGGCTCTACTACTTACAAGTTATATGACCAAAGAAAAATATTATTGTCTCTAGAACTCACTTTCATAATCTATAAAATGATTATAATTGTCACCTAATTTGCAGTCCCATTGTTGGGATTAATAGGTGTAGAGCCATATAGAGTGTGGTACATAACAGGCTTTCAGTAACTGTGTTTCTTCACCATCCTGAACCCACACACACACATAGAAGAGGTTCAGACATAAACTAAAAAAATCACTGCAGGGTAGAGAGAGCATTTGGGAAATATTAAAGTAAGAAGGGAAACACTTATGATCTTTTATGTGATATCTTATTATAGAATGGATATGAGGAAGGGTATGAAATCATCAAAATATTTCCATTTATTTAGTTTGCTTTCCTACCCTCTTATTGACACTCTAGTCAACATTAACCAAAGCAGAGAACAAGGGTATCATAATGTATTTTGACACCCAGAATGACAAGCTATTATGGCTGAACAACAGAGCACTGTCAAGGGCTTAGGCTCTAGAAGCAGGTAAAATTCATATCCTGGTTCTTATTCTACACTGAGAAAATAATTTGACACCTCTACACATTAATTCTTAACCTGTGTAACAGGTCTGACAATATGCAAGGTGTCTTAATAAGACATATAGATAATTTACTATTTTGCTTTACATTCTATAGCACCCTCTAGTGGAGTATACAAAATAAGCATTGCATCTCTGTCCTCCAAAGCAGTGGTTCTTACTTCAATGTGCATTAAAATCACCAGAAATTCATTAGAACACAGCCACACTCTAACCCTAGAATTTCCTTTGAGATGGAGCCTAAGAATCTGAATCTGACAACTTCCTAAAGGTGATAATGATACTACTGAGGTGTCTGGAAAACACTTCTGAACCACTGTTCTAAATCCAGCTCCCCTCCCCAGTGTGTGTGTGTGTGTGTGTGTACGTGCACACACACACATATATGACTGATAACTAAGAGATATAAATTTTGCTGTTTGATTTTGATGTATTAGTATCCATCTAGTAAGAATTTTGTGAGTAATAAAAAGAATATCCATATGAAGGATATGACACAGCACCTAAAATATATAAAGCATGCAACAAACCAAGGATCACAGAACAGAAATCATTTGCCCATGCCCTCAAAGCTAGTAAGTGGTGCAATGGGGTTTAAAATTAGGTCTCCGGCCAAGACCGGTTTGGCTCAGTGGATAGAGCGTCGGCCTGCGGACTGAAAGGTCCCAGGTTCGATTCCGGTCAAGGGCATGTACATTGGCTGCGGGCACATCCCTAGTCGGGGGTGTGCAGGAGGCAGCTGGTCGATGTTTCTCTCTCATCAGTGTTTCTAGCTTTCTATCCCTCTCCCTTCCTCTCTGTAAAAAATCAATAAAATATATTTAAAAAAAATAAAATAAAATAAAATTAGGTCTCTGACTCAGAAGACATAATAAAGTTTAGCAGTACCACTACAGAAGACAGGGTATAAACTCATGTCTAATACAAATTTTCAAGGGAAAAGATCAGTTTTCAATACCAGGGTCCAAGTTCTTATATGTCTTTACTGACCAAACAATTTGGTGGGGAGAGGAGTGTGGATGGGGGTTGAGTATTTGAAAAGGTGCACAGAAAGGGTTAGAATCTTCATCAGCATCAGTCCCTGGGGTGATTAATGAACTCTGACCCCTCCCCCCCCCAAAAAAAAAAGGCAAGGAAAAAAGAAGACAGGGATGGAGGGGGAACGGTGTTCCTTTTTTTTTAAGAAGAAACCAGGAAAAACATTTGGATCTAGGGCCATAGTCCCCTGCCTGGTAGGGCTATTTATAGAAGTTAGTTAGTTTGATTTTTCCCTAGCAATAAATGACCACACACAGAGAGAGAGAGAGAGTTCAGCAAATCAGAAAGGGGGAGAAGAAAAATCCCATCATTTCAGGTACCAAACAACCAATCCTTTGCTGGGGTTTGGCGGCATCTGGCGGCAGACTCAAGAGGTATAAACCTCTCAGAACTTTCTTGAAAATTAACTGTGCGTAGTTGCCTGAAATACACTGTGCTTGAAAATCAGGACAAAAAGGTGAGAGCTTCAGCCCCCATAGGAATTGGGAGTCCATAGTGGAGTGGAAGGCTGTCTATACAGATATTCTCAGCGGAAAATTTTGTGCCAGAATTGCACGCAACTTTGCGGGAAGGGGAGGGCTGGGGAGCAGGGAAGGAGGAGAAAGATACTAGAGAACAGGAAAGAAGCTACTCCTTGGGCTTGCTAAGATGTGAATGCGAGAGTTTGGCTCTTACCCATTGGAAGGCTATGGTTTAGAACAGGATTGTGGCACAAAAGAAGAATGTGGGAAGAAAGTGTATTTTTAGGCTTTAAACTTAAATTATAGAGGAGATGGAAATAGTTCTACCAAAGGCCCGTTATTACTGGTATGATCGCCTTGGCTTAATTATTTTGTTTTTCATTAAAACAATTTTCAAAAATAAAAGTACAGAACGCTCCCCACTGAGCGCGCACGCGCGCCTACAAACGCACGCGCGCGCGCGCGCGCGCGCGAACACCGTCGCTCCCCGACACAAACCAACGTTAGCGGCGCGCGCCTGCGCACACCCAACGCCTCCAGCGCCAAGAGGGTTGGCGCGCACACCCCATCCCCAAAGCCGAACGAGCTCGCCCGCGCATATCCACACTTGCCCCACCACCACACGCCCGCAGCACCCACCGTCCCGACTCGCACACACATCGAAACCGTTACTCTGCCTTTTTTTCCTCCAAGAGTTGCACAAGTGGCTCGGGGGTGTGGCCCCAGATATGACCTCGCGCTTCCCCACTCGCGGGAAGCATAGCTCATTTCCGCCCATCCTGTTTCCGTAGGCCACGTAGACACTTCCTTTCCCAATGGGGAAAAAAGCCCCCATAATGCCTCCCTGCAGAAAAAAAAAACAAAAAACCTGTTCTGGGGAACTCTGGGTCGTGAAAATAGGCCACGTGAACACCCTGCCCTATAGACTTCTAACCCACCAACTGTCGCGCTTTTGGAAGGCGGGCTAAGAACCTAAGAGAACGAATGTCATTGGCCAGGGCCAACACTAAAGAAGGACGGTGATTGGTTTGCTTCAATCCTTAACCGTGAAGAAGCAGGTTGCTCACCCCCCCTTTACTGCGGCGAAGTATCATTGTGACGTGATGGGCCTTGTCCAATCATTTGGTTATGGAACATTCTAAAACTTAGACAAGACGATTGTGATTGGCTGAAGGGTATAAGCCCGCCTCCTGGGTGACGTGTCTGCCTATGGATATCAGTTGCCAGAGAAACCTGGCTTTACTATGGCTGTTGGAGGGACGGCGGAGATCACACGTCCGCTGCTGGGAAGAAGTGGATTCCCATTTCAGGTTTCAGGGTGGGGGTGGGGAGAAAGGGTTGACGATTTCCTCTTCTCGCCGTGTAGATAGAAAAGATTAACTAATGGTTTCACGATAGGGCAAAGCTGAATTCAGGTTCCGACGCCAACGCCCAGCTCGGGCTGACTCCTGTTCTTTCTGTGTCTCGGTTTCCATGTTTGTGAAATGGTGATAATAAGTCTTTACCTCAGAGACGTGTACCTCAGAAGCGTGTACCTCAGAAGCGTGTACTGTATGTTAGAGAGTATAAGGTATTTAATAGGAAGCCTAGCTCCAAAAGATAGTAGCTATTATTGTGGAGAGAAAAATCCGCGTAACAGAATGAGAAAAAAAACATAAATTATGTAAATTCGTTCATTATAGTGCGTTTCTTGCCCATTGATTTCTTTCCTAGAAGAAAGTAGAGCTATAAGAGAGAGATATCAATCTTCACTGATGAAATAATGTACTATTTGGAAATTAGCTCAGAATAGCGGGGGTTGGAATTTTCCATATTGAAAAGTTTAAAAAAAATGGGGGAGGGGGAGAAAGAGATGGAGAAGGAGAGCGAGCTGGAGATGAACCACATGCGATGAGTAGGCCTTGTTTGGATCCTGATTCGCACACACCGACATTAAAATAAAAAGCTGTTTCAAATACATCGGGAACATTTGAAGATGGATTTGATATTTGATGTGTTTTTAAGGAATTGATGCCGATTTTTTTAGAGGTTATAATGGTATGGTGGCTATGTTTTCAAATTGTCTTTTTTCTTACAGAGATATAAACGAAAATACGGATTAAATTTTTAAAATGTCAGGGATTGGCTTCAAAATACATTGATGACTAAGATTTGTTTCAAAATAATCACAGCAGTAGGGAGAAGTGGGGAGGGGTATAGATAAAACAAAATTGGCCCTAAGTTAATAATTGTTTAAGCTGAGTATGGGCATATAGGGTTCCTTATACTATTGTTTTCCTTGATATATGTATGAAATTTTCCATAATAAAATCCAGAAGGTCAGCTATTTTGTGAGCTTTAAAAAAATCGGACTTGGGGGAGCAGTGGGTGGGGTTAGGGATGAAACAAGATGGCCTTCAGTTGGTAATTGTTGAAGCTGGATGATAGATTTGAAAGGGTTTATAATATTCCCTCTACATTTTTAACCCTTTGAAATTTTCCTTAATAAAAAGTAAAAAAAAAAAAAAGCATAAACAAGATTACTTTCTCAAAAATCAGGATAAATGTACACTAAAGTAAATTTGAAAATGTAACCACAATGAAGGAAAAAGAAACACTTGTACATTATTTATCAGCTTTGCTGTCCTTTGTGTGTGATAAAATGCAATGCTTGATGGAGGAGGAGAAAACCATCATCTCATATCTTTTTTATGTCCTTTCTTGTCCCCTTGTTTGACCTTCTAGGCCATTATCAGAAAAGCTAAGTTTGCTGCATAGTAAGGATCAGAAGGCCTGATCCTGATTACAGAATCTTGGGTAAGTGCCTCCCTTCTCCTGGCCTCTGTTCTCAAACAAGGTAATTCCACATAACCTTCTTTACTGTCCAGGAATATTTTATATATTAGTAAGTATCTATCAGGGAAAGCACTCCATTCTAAGAAGGGAAAAATGGAGCTGAGTCCATTGGTGCTTCCAGTACATAAAGTACCTAAAAAACAGAGGGCTGTGTAATCTTATATTCCTTAATAAAAGATACTACAGTTGATCCCTAATAGTTCCATACATTTATGTATTGTTTTTCTTTGTGACATCCAGTATGCAGCATAATTTAGTGGTTAAGAACAAATACTGACTTCCTGAATTTAAAACCTGGCTCTGCCACTTAACTGCATGATCTTAGGCAAGATACTGATTCACCTTATCCCTAAATTTCCTCAAAAGTAAAATAAAGGTAATAATAGTTCCTACTTCATAGGATTGTTAAGGGGATTACATATAAAGTATCAGGACAATGCTTGACATTAGTTAAGTGTTTGATTTATTAATAATTATGGTTCTATTAGTCCTTCTGGTACACTTCTAAAAGCAATCGATACCTCTTTTTGGAATTGTAAAAAAAAAAAAATTAATAATACTGTTGGTTTCTCTCCTGATTTTCCAGAAGCGGTAGTTACTACTAGAACTGAATTCTGAAATTACAACTTCTGATTCATCCTAACAATCCAGAAAGATATTGAGTCTATTGATAAGGGAATTTCCAGAAACTATAATTTTAACCAGCAAATTATAACCATATTCAGTCTACTAGCAGCTTTTATATTATTCCTCCTTTGTCTCAGATTCAAAAATATCTGTGACACATAAAGTAGTCCCAAGATCCAGGAGAGATTTGATATCAATGTAAGTGACACATACAGGTGCATTAAAAGGTTTATTCCAACAAACTGTAGGAGATGTTGTTCATACTCATTTTTTACACACCCATACATAAAAATGTTAGTATTTGGCGTCTGCATTTCTGAATGACCCATCACTTACATGAAGAGAGATGAAGGAAGGTTTTCTGTTTCAACCGTTTCATTTACCTATGGAATCACTATATATTCCTTTTATATTTTTATTTTCTGAAAGTGAGGTTGCAGAGGAGGGCACTACCTGGTGGAAAACATGCAATAGATGGGTAGACACAAAACCCCTTTACAAGACGCCATTTGAGAATGATTAAGGGATAAAGGGAGGGAGGTAGACTGTTAGGCCAATAGGTGCTCGGAGAAGGCAAGAGCCAGAGTAGCCAGAAATGGAGAAAGACTCTAGGAGAAAAAGAAACTTGACCTGGCCTTTGAGGATGGGCAAGACTTTATAAGGAGGGAGGGAAACCAGTCTGAATGCTATGCCTACAAAATATATGGTATACTGTGATAATGAAAAGCCTAGCTATATGTGAAATCCATGGATAAGAATAGATCAGAAAAAGATTGTGGGTTAAATATGTATATTTCAATATAAATTTTTAGTCACAGAATTGATATGTGAATACATTCTCCTTACAATATAAAAATTTTAAATATTGCAGAGTAGATTTAGGTTTTCTTTCTCACCACCCCAATTCTCTTACTCTTCCCAAAATTAACAATTATTATCAGTTCTATTTCCTTCTAGATCTCTAAATTATATACCTGTTTTAAAATGTGTATGGATATATATATATAAAATATTGTTTTGTTTTACTTAAATATGGTATCACACTTTAGGTACTGTTTTGCAACTTGCTATTTTGTTGTTAATCCTCACCTGAAGATGTTTTCTCATTGATTTTTTAGAGAAAGTGGAATAGAGAGGGAGAGACAGAGAGAGAAACTCATTGATTGGTTGTCTCCCTGACGCACCCCAACCAGGGCTGGGGATCCAGCTTGCAAACGAGGTATGTGCCCTTGATGGGAATCGAACAGGCCGACACTCTATCCATTGAACCAAACAGGCTAGGATGCAACTTGCTATTTTTAATCAAATTGTTTGGGGTGTCTTCATGTCCATTCATAGAATTCTATTCCTTTCATAGTGGCATTCTTTTAACTAGCATGATAGTCCATATTATGGATAAACCACCTTTTATTTTGCCAAATTGCTATTGATAGTCCTCTAAAGTCCAGCGTTTTTATACTTCAAATAATATTGCGTGGAACATCCTTGGAATTCATTTACAAATGTTACCCTAGGGCAGGGGTGGGGAACGTCCAGCTGTGTAAGGCCTGCAAAATCATTTGATCTGGCCCTGCCAAAGTAACCGCAGGACACACTTGAAATTCAATAAATCTAGGAGCTTTTTTTTTCATAGCAACAGAAGTCTATATTAAGTGAAACTATGATAATTAAACCAATGTGATAACTGGTGTGAGAACAGACATATTGCTGTGACAGAAGAGATAACCTAGAAACAGTGATAACTTTAAAAATTGAATAATCAACCCGGGTGGTGTGGCTCAGTGGTTGAGTGTCAACCTATGAACCAGGAGGTCACAGTTCGATTCCTTGTCAGGGCACATGCCCTGGTCTCGGGCTCGATCCCCAGTGTGGGGCATGCAGGAGGCAGCCCATCAGTGGTTTTCTCTCATCATTGATGTTTCTATCCCTTTCTCTCTCTCCCTTCCTCTCTGAAATCAATAAAAATATTTTAATTGAATAATCAAAAATTACTGGGAAGAGAGTACCTTAAAAGAGACCCATATACCTATAGGAATTTAGAATGTTATAATAGCATATCAAATCAGTGGGGAAAGGATGGACTCTAATATTGGGAAAATTTGTTATATATAAGGAAGAAACTGTAAAAAAAAATAATATAGGAAATTATTTTTAAACCACTTTGGGAGCATTTTTCCTAGGCATGACATAAATGCCAAAGTTCACAAATGAAAAGGTTGACACTTTGACAGTTTGGACAAAATATTTCCAACATACCAAAAAAAAGCTTAGTTTTTAATCATTAGGAATCAATAAAAGAAATAACCTAGTAGAAAAGGGGCCAAAAATATTTACATAAGAAAAGGATATATATGAAAAAATGCTCAATATCACACAAATTCAAATAAAATACCTTTTTAGATTGCCCCCCTCCCAAAAAAAAAACACAAATTTTTCTTTAAAATGTTTATCCAGCCCTGGCTGGTTTGGCTCAGTGGATAGAGCATCAGCCTGCGGACTAAAGGGTCCCAGGTTCGATTCCTGGTCAAGGGCACATGCCTGGGTTGTGGGCTCGATCCCCAGTGGGGGATGTGCTGGAGGCAGCCAATCAATGATTCTCATCATTGATGTTTCTCTCTCTCTCTCTCCTTCTCCCTTTCTCTCTGAAATCAATAAAGAAATATTAAAAAAAAAAACTTAAAATGTTTATCCAGTGTTGTTGAAGGTGTGGGTGAACGAACTTTTACACTTTTGCTGGAAGTGCAAATTAAAGCAGTTCTTTACAAAGTAATTTGCCTCTATCTCATCAAAGAAATTAGCAAATCCTTTGAACAGTTTCCACTTCCTAATGCTCTAATATATCTGTAAACTGATGTCTATTATAGCATTTCTATAATAATGAAGTATTGATATAGGACTGGTTAAAGTGTGCTGTGTATGTTAATTAATATGGAACTGGTAAAATTTGCTCTGTAGAAATTATAGAATGATGTGGATATTAAAAAGCATGAACTAGGTATATGCAGACAGAAGAAGGTCCATGAGAAAAGATGCAGAGCAATATGTATTTTACTTTGTCAAGACCAAGTTAATGCATGATGATATATATATTCACTTACGTGTATAACATACACACTTAGTTTTAAAGGTATGTTATTTGTGTAAATGTGTACATAAAAAGATTTGAAAGCATGCACACTCATTCCGGGATTGGGGAGGAGATGTGGTAAGGAGAATGCCTGCATCTTTATATATTTGGTATTTGTAGGTATATAAAGGAAAGATTACTCAATAAGTGGTGCCACAAAATAAGTTAGGGAAAAGTATATAGATTTTCAGTCCATAATTTACATAATAAATTCTGGGTAGATTAAGGAATTAAAATATAAAATCCATAAAAGGATGCCATCTTAATTTTTAAACTTAATGAAAGGAAAAACTACACATTTCATCATATAAAACTTAATCTTAACATCAGACGTAAAATGTCTGAGCTGTAAGTGTTGGAATCACTAATAACGGGGTCAATGGAAAAAGGGGGACATATGTAATACTTTCAATAAATATTTTTTAAAGAAAGAATGGCAAAGAGCAAGAGCTAAGATATAAATGGCCAATAGACATTTTTTAAATGTTTAGAACATCATTAATAAAGAAATGCAAACTGAAAAACCAAACCCGTTTTCTTTACCAAATCTACAAATTAAATGAGGATAGCCAAATAGTTAGCCAGTGCTATTTGACCAAAGTGTGAGATGGGAAATTGGTAAAACTTTTGGAGAAAGTAATTTGGCAACATATTACCTCTTGACCCACTAAATTTGCATCTGGGAAACTTGCAGGAATAATATGAAATGCTTTACTATAGGATAAATTGAGGGGGCGGAAATAGAAAAAAATTTTAAAGGGAATATCTGAGATTTGATATGCAGTAGGAGCTCACCTCTATTTAAATGAATATTTACACAAAAATTTAAGATAGAAAATTGAGGTAAACACACAGATATGTTTTCATAATGCCTGAGCTTGACCTATAGAAGACAAGTAAAAAAATATTTGACAACTTATCCCTAAATTGTGCCTCCATTTCCCCCATTAGTTGAATCACCTCACTTTGATTCACTATAGTATACCCATTGGGGACATAAGTGTTGCTTCAAAATTAAGCACTGTAAAGTGCCAACTTTTTAAATGAAGGATGTGCCCAGCACATCTGTCACCAGTCCATAGAGGTAGAGTGCAGTGACCTGAGTAAGGCTATCCATAAACTTCTGTGATAAGTAGGAACTAGTCAATCAAAAGGATGGTACTTCTTACCTTTGATGCCTGGCTTCTGGCTCACAGGTAATAATAATTGCTTGATCTGTAGGGTACTCGGGTGAAAATAAAGGTACTGAGACAATTCTTCAGAGAGGCTGCTTCCCTCGATTTATTCACTGGGCACAAACCTTGACTAGTTGTACAGGTATTTTCTGTGCAGTATCAGATATTTCATTCAACTTGGGACTTTATATAAATGATAGAAGCATTTGTAGAGAATGATGGAACTCACCCACTTAGAGAGCCAGGTAGAATTCTTTTTGTAGTTTTATGCATACACACATAATCAATACCAGTACGTTCAGCTATCATTCTTAAGTTCCTCCTCACTAAGGAATTGAGGATGACCAATGTGGCTTCCAAAATAGTTTACTGTCCAATCTGGCTCTACTTCTGTGTGTTTTACAGTCTGGTTGGCACTGGCCCATCTTATTTTCTCTAATTTATAGATTAACTATTCCCTTGTTTATGGAAGCTCTATACTATATTAGCCCCAGGTGGGGGGTTTTAATTTCACCTACATTACTTAACCATGTCCCCGTCACAATTTTTTTTTTAGAAAAATTATTTTGTAAGCATGATAGTTTACAATATAATGTCATGCCACACTGGTCACTGATACTTCACAGATTCCCAGAGGGTCATTTTCTGTATTCACAGATTTTGGTGCTCTCTGAGGCCCACAGTTGCCATTTAATTTCTGCTCAGAACTTTGTGCCCTTTCAGTTAGAGCAGTGGTCGGCAAACTCATTAGTCAACAGAGCCAAATATCAACAGTACAACGATTGAAATTTCTTTTGAGAGCCACATTTTTTAAACTTCTTCTAACGCCACTTCTTCAAAATAGACTCGCCCAGGCCGTGGTATTTTGTGGAAGAGCCACACTCAAGGGGCCAAAGAGCCGCATGTGGCTTTCGAGCCGCAGTTTGCCAACAGAGTTAGAGGATATCATTTGTTTAATGAAAGCACTAGCACCAGGCCTTTATTCCCAATAACTGGCTTCCCTGATTCAGGGCTGTAGCTTTCTAGCATTGCTTGCTCCTTTATTTCCCCCTCAGGGTTTCCCTGACACCTGCCTATGTTGTCTTAAGAACTAGAGGTTGGCTAGAGGGCTTTTTCTGTGGGTGAAAGTTGTACTTACCAGAGAAACCTGGCCTACCATCCCCCATTCTTTCCTAGAGGTTACCCTGACCTTAATAGTCTGGTATTTCTCCATCAAGATATTTTTCTATGCACTTAGGCACATTGACTTAAAACAGAAATTGGATCACACTGTATATTAGAATTGAGACTGATGCTTATTTCTCTCCCTGTGCTGTCTCTTTGGGATCCTATTGTACCTATTATGCAACCTGCCTATTTACCTAATCTATAATAATAAAAGCATAATATGCTAATTAGACCAGACGTCCTTCCGGACGAAGCTGGGGCTGCAAGGGCCGAGGTGGCTGCTGGGGTGGGCAGAAGCCGAGCCCCTTGCATGAATTTCATGCATCGGGCACCTAGTAATATATAATTGAATATCTTTCCATGTCAGTACATGGATCTCTGCTTAATTCATTTGAATGTTCTTCCATAGTGTGCATACATAATTTAAATTGCCATTTCCCACCCTAGCCAGTTTGGCTCTGGTCAGGGCTCGTGCAGGAGGCAGTCAATCAATGTGTTTCTCTCACACTGATTTTTCTTTGTTTTTTTCTCTCCCACTCTCTCCAAAAATCAATGGAAAAATATCCTCAGGTGAGGATTAAAAATAAAAATAAATTGCCATTTCCCTATTGAAGAATAATTAGGTATTTCAGCTCTCCAGCATTTAAAAACATCACTGCAATGAACATCTTTGTATCTTTGTGTCCTTGTCACATGTGCAGGTATTCCTGCAAGGTACTATGCTAACTGTTTAATCACATATTTATGAAATTCTTAACATGAACCTGTGAAGGCTACATTCCATAGATGAGAAAAAGCTTACATATCTTGCCTAAGGCCTGACAACTCCTATATGGTGGAGCCTAATTAAAATAGAAGTAAGTCTAACAGCAGAACTCATTTTTTTCTCTATACTGCAATTGTAAACCATACGTTTATAATTATATTTTTTTTCTGTGTTTCACAAAAATTCATCTTCATTGCAGATACTTGCTTTCCTTTCTAGGTTGTGTCCCACCTCATCCTTTCATACCTTCTCAGAAGATCTGTAAGATTCCATCTGGGAAAGCACTAGAAGTTCTTAGAAGACCAAGAAGAAAGGATTATGTAAGTCAATGAAATTGTTATTTGTCACACCATAAGAATCCTAGAACACTATTTTTCATCTTATCTTACTAGCCCTTGCTTCTGCATTTTATACTATAGATTGTCCCTTTTCCTTATTGAAACTCAACTTCTTTGGCTTCCAAAACAACGTTCTCCTAATTCCTCTATGGCTACTTTGACCACTTTGTTTCACCTGTGGTATCTCTCTCTCTGCTCACCCCTTAAATATTCTTTCCTAGTTGTGTTGTTTTCTCCGAGAATCCCATACTTGGTTCAGTTTTTCTTCCTCTCCTCTCCATGAATGATTTCATTGATTCTCATAATTTCCGCTACCATCTGTGTAGTGATTAGGCTCAGATCTCCATTTCTGTCTCTGGCCTCTCACCTGAGCTTTAAAGTCATATGTTTACTGCACACCTCACACTTAATAGATCCAATACTGAACTTCTTTCTTCTCTAATCCATTTTCTCCTCTGGATGCAGTCTCATTTGGTGATAATACTAATGACCTAATTACCCATTCTCAGTACTTGGAGTCATCACTGACTTCCCCCTCACCAATTTACCATCTCCTCCAACAGGCTATCATGAAAGTGTATCATGCACCATTTATTGTTTGCTCCCAAAATAGTCTATTTATAGCTATTATTGTACTAACCTTGTTGTTATTTTTAATTTATTTTTTAATTATAGTGATTAGACATGTATATACCTCACGATGTGATCACGATAAGTCTACTACCCATCTGACACCATACATAGTTATTGACTATATTCCCTATTAACTGGTAGTTTGTACTTCTTGATCCACTTCACCTTTCTCACCCATTTTCCCACCCCCTCCCATCTGACAGCCATCAGTTTGTTCTCTGCATCTATGAGTTTCTTCCTGTTTCGTTCATGGATTTTGTTTTTTAGATTCCACATACGAGAGAAATCATATGATATTTGTCTTTCTCTGAGTTATTTTACTTAGCATAATAACCTCTAGGTCCATCCATGCTGTTGCAAATGGTAAGATTTCATTCCTTTTTATGGCTGAATAATAAAGATGTGGTGTATATATATACATCTTTATCCATTTGTTTATCAATGGACACCTAGGTTGCTTCCATATCTTAGCTATTATAAATAATGCCACAATGAACACAGAAATACATTTATCTTTTCAAATTAGTATTTTCAGTTTCTTCAGATTAATACCCATCAGTGAAGTTGCTGGGTTACATTGTAGTTCTGTTTTTAACTTTTTGAGGGATCTTTATACTGTTTTCCATAGTGGCTGCACCAGTATGCAATCCCACCACTGTTCTTGTTTTATAATTGTCACTTTAAATATTTGAATCACTAGCACATAGCATAGTACCTGTTCCGAAACAGATATGCAGTAATGTATGCTGACTGAATAGATGAATGAATGGATGAATTACCTATTTCCTATTGTTTTATTGCTGATTCCAAAGTAACCATTGAAAGTCAGTGCTTTTATTAATTCATTAATTACCCAGGTTTAAAATGCAGAGCCACTTTTGACTCCTCCCTCTCCTTCGTTTACCAAATTCTGTATTCAGTTTCTCTTGACTCATCATTCTACCTACCTGGACTTCTACAGAAACCTATACTGTTACTCACTTTGCCTCCAGTTAAGTACATCTTTCTTATTTCTTTCATGTCGTCATTCTTCCTGTTGAAAAGTCTTGAATTTCAATTCCACTGCCTTTTGTAGTTTCTTCCCCACTTAATTTATTTTCTTCTCCAAAATTATATTCCTGTCTTTTGGGTAATAATAATAAAAAAAAAGAATTTATGGGCAGGTCTGATGAGGTAGTGGGCGGTAATGAGGATAAAGGGAGGGGGTAGTAAGTCACTTAGAAATGGTTCTGAAATAGGACTTGAAATTCAAATTCCAAGAGAGTAGCATATACTGGGCTTTAATGGGCCTTTATGAAGCATAGTGTGTTAAAGGTCACTATAGAAAACAACCAAGTAAAATACTTTATATATTACAGTGGTTGAAATAAAAACAGGGTTGAATGAGTTCCAGAAAGCAGGGTTCTCAAACTCGTGGACAACAATCTGCAGAAGAAGACAACTTCAAAAAGCCAACTAGAAGCAATATGCAGAGAAGTAAGATGAGAGGGGCCTCATCAGGAAAGAAGACAGCTGGTCCACAGCAGAAGAATCTGGAACCAGCCCTCCCGGGCAGATGGGGGGGTCGCTCTGCAGAGAATCCCCCTTCTGGAACCGTGAGGAAGACCAGAAAGAACAAGCAGAAGACTCCTGGAAACGGCGATGGTGGCAGTACCAGCGAAGCCCCTCAGCCACCTCGGAAGAAAAGAGCCCGGGCTGACCCCACTGTTGAAAGTGAGGATGCATTTAAGAATAGAATGGAAGTTAAAGTGAAGATTCCTGAAGAATTAAAACCATGGCTTGTTGAGGACTGGGACTTAGTTACCAGGCAGAAGCAGCTGTTTCAACTCCCTGCTAAGAAAAATGTAGATGCCATTCTAGAAGAGTATGCAAGCTGCAAGAAATCACAGGGAAATGTCGACAATAAGGAATACGCAGTGAATGAAGTCGTTGCAGGAATAAAAGAATACTTCAACGTGATGTTGGGCACTCAGCTGCTCTACAAATTTGAGAGGCCCCAGTATGCTGAAATCCTCTTGGCTCACCCTGATGCGCCCATGTCCCAGGTTTATGGAGCACCACACCTACTGAGATTATTCGTAAGAATCGGAGCGATGCTGGCATATACACCCCTTGATGAGAAGAGCCTTGCATTATTGTTGGGCTATTTGCATGATTTCCTAAAATATCTGGCAAAGAATGCTGCATCTCTGTTTACTGCCAGTGATTACAAAGTAGCTTCGGCTGAGTACCACCGCAAAGCCCTGTGAGGGTCTACTGACCACTCACTATTATGTCTGGTATCTGTAAACACTCTTTTTGTTCTTAGTCTTTCTCTTGTATAATTGATGTCCTTTAAAATTGTTAATGTATAACAGGGCTTATATTTCAGTTTTTCTGTTTTGTTTTAAACAGAAAATAAAAGGAGTACAAGCTCCTTTTCTCATTTCAAAGTTGCTACCAGTGTATGCAGTAATTAGACAAAAAAAAAAAAGAAACATTCAGTAGAACATTTTCTTGCATAGTTGACAACATTGCTTGAATGCTGGTGGTTCTATCCCTTTGACACTACACAATTTTCTAATATGTGTTAATGCTACGTGATAAAAATGCCCTGATTCCTAGTGCCAAAGGTTCAACTTAATGTATATACCTGAAAACCCATGCATTTGTGCTCTTTTTTTAATGGTGCTTGAAGTAAAACAGCCCATCCTCTGCAAGTCCATCTATGTTGTTCCTTAGGCATTCTATCTTTGCTCAAATTGTTGAAGGATGGTGGTTTGTCTCATGGTTTTTGTATTTGAGTCTAATGCACGTTCTAACATGATAGAGGCAATGCATTATTGTGTAGCCACGGTTTTCTGGAGAAGTTGATATTTTAGGAACTGTATTTCAGATCTTAAATAAAATTTGTTTCTAAATTTCAAAGCAAGTAATTTTGCATTGTGCGCCTTTAATATTACTAAAGCTGACTCATCAGCAGGCCCAGGAAAGACCTGGGTGGTGTCAATTTTCTGACTCCTGGTGAATTCCTTTTTCTGTTGGGTGTGGCAGCCTGGAGTGTGCCCTGTCAAGCCAGTTGCCCCTCCTCTTCACCTCTCAGTGTGGCTTCTTAAGGTGGGGTCACTTTATACTGCTGCTTGGAAGAACCATCTTTGGTCTCTGCTTCTTGCCCCTATGAGTTGGGCTGGGTTTAATAAGATATTTTGTGGGTATTATAACAGTCCCTTAAACTTATGCTTTGCTCTTTCCCATAAGAGGAAGCTTGGACAGCCCCCTCAGTATTACCTCTATCAGAAATACTTGAAGATTTTGGGGCAAGGATAGCAAGCAGCTTTCCCTTGTTTCAGCATTAATGTCATATTTCCTGTTTTTATAATCACTTGGACACAGCATTGGGAATCCTAGAGTAGGGGATCTGTGGAGGAGAGGGGTGGATGTTGGATGCCTATGCTTATGAGTCTACCTTATATGGAAATTTATAGTAAGAACAAATATGGAAGAATCACATATACTCCTACTGGATCAGTTCAGGGTCCCAGCAGGAAATAAGTGGGACTCAAAATGGATGATATAAGAGGCTTGATAATGAATTTTTCCCAAGCTGTCAGCAGAAGAGTAGGAGGATCATGGTCTGCTAGGACTGCCACATTAAAGCCCCACAGACTGGGTGGCTTAAACAACAGGAATTTATTTTCTCAGTTCTGGAGGCTAGAAGTCAGATCAAGGTGTCAGCAGTGTGGTTTCTTCTGAGGCCTCTCTCCTTGGCTTATAGAAGGCCACCTCCCTGTGACTTCACATGGTCTTTCCTCTGTGCCTCTCTGTCTTAATCTTTTCTTTTTTTTCTTTTTTAAATATATTTTATTGATTATTTTACAGAGAGGAAGGGAGAGGGATAGAGAACTAGAAACATCGATGGGAGAGAACCATCGACCAGCTGCCTCCTGCACACCCCCTACCTGGGATGTGCCTGCAACCAATGTACATGTCCTTAACCGGAATCGACCCTGGGACCTTTCAGTCCGCAGACAGACGCTCTATCCACTGAGCCAAACCAGTTTCGGCTGTCTTAATCTTTGCTTATATGGAACCCAGCCATTGGATTAGGGCCCACCCTGAGGACCTCGTTTGACCTTGATTCCCTCTGTAAAGATTATCTTCAAATACAGTCACATTCTGAGGTACTGGGAAGGTTAGGACTTGTACATACGAATTTAGAGGTGACACAATTCAGCTTGTAATATGGTATTACTACCTCTAGGAAAAAAAGAGGAGGAGGGGGGAGTAGGAGTGGATGTGAGAGTAAGGAGCAGGGTAAAGAAAGTGGGAGCAGTGAGGGCTTACTGGAATGGTAGACAGCTGTATGGTATGGGCCACTTAACAGCAGCTGTGATCACACGGATGTAGTCAGCTTACAGAGACCTTAAAGAGAATCAAAGGGAGAATCCAGGATGGGGGGATGTACTCGACCTCACTCTTCCCTCCTTTCTATCTCCTACTGGGTATTTCCCTTTGGCCAAACTAAAAGCCAAAGGGCCAGGAAGACCTTTGATGTAGTTTACAGAGACACCGAGCAGGGAGGAAAAGTAGATCAGGGAGACAAATGAGAGGTTCCTAGCACACATTCCTGAAATATATTCTTAGAAGAATTGTCCTCTGTGGGACCTAGGGCTTGCAACTACTTGAGTTCTTAAGAACTCATCAATTCAGAGGACAGTTGTAAAATAGCTTGTGATACTCATGAAACACTCTATAAGGGTTTGTTTCCTTTGTTACTAAAACTTTGAATAGGAGGTCTAGCAAACAATTGGATCTTAGCTCACATATTAGAAATACCACATTTTAAAACTACCTTTAAGTGAGCATAAAATGACCTTGAGATATAACCATAGCATGTTGGTTGGATACCCACTTAAGTTAAATTGGGGATCCTCATCTCCATTAGCTGTATAAACATCCTATGGTGTTAGCTAGCATCAGATCGCAAGTAGATTCCCACTGTCATCAGATGTCTCCACACTGGTTAGGGATGAGACGCTCATTTAAAGTATCTAGCTCCCTTGTCCCTCCTGCCTCTATCCAATTCTCTGAGTAGGGGAATATTTGGCAAGACTAGGTGCCCAGCTTACCTGAGCCTACCACAGAGTCTCCCTTGGGTCCTGACATGGAAGAAATAATCATATCTCTGCTACTAGAAGGACTTGCAAACCCTGACCTCTCCTCTTAATGCTCTCAAATGCCCTCCATTCCCATCCAGGGACATCTGGCTTGATTTCATCAATCCTTTTCAAAATGTAAAAGCCACTGGCTTCCAGCAGCTTCTATTTCCAGTTCTGCTACAAACCTCCCTCTCCTGGATCTCTGCAGGACATGGAAGAGAGAGAAAATATAAGAATACAGCCGAGACCGGTTTGGCTCAGTGGATAGAGCGTCGGCCTGCAGACTGAGAGGTCCCAGGTTCAATTCCGGTCAAGGGCACGTACCTTGGTTGCGGGCACATCCCCAGTGGGGAGTGTGCAGGAGGCGGCTGATCGATGTTTCTCTCTCATCAATGTTTCTAGCTCTCTATCTCTCTCCCTTCCTCTCTGTGAAAAATCAATAAAATATATTTAAAAAAATAAAAGAAAATTTAAGAATACAATACACATGTTAGCATCTCAATGACTGATAATTCAGTATTTTCCAGTTAAGTTCATAAGTGGTTTCTTTTTATTTTAGCTGATTTCTTCTTTTAGTTCCTTTTTTTAAAAATGCCTTAGAATACTGAAGAGAAACCTAAAGTACTTTATTAGGATCTAAATCAGACCATCCTATTGATAAAAGAAAGCAATTATAATAAGTGTTCCCAAACTATTACCTAAATATCTGTTGATTTAGCCCTAGCTGGTTTGGCTCAGTGGATAGAGCGTCTGCCTGCAGACATGGGTCGCAAGTTCAATTATGATCAAGGGCACATGCCTGTGTTTCGAGCTTGATCCCCAGTAGGGGGCATACAGGAGGCAGCCAGACAATGATTCTCTCTCAGCATTGATGTTTCTATCAACTTCTCTCCCTTCCTCTCTGAAATCAATAAAAATATGTTTATTTTTTAAATATATGTTGATTTAGCAAGATTCTCGATTCTGAAACTACACAGGTGATATAGTTTCATCTAACCATCTAGATGCCTAAATGGCTTCCCTTCTAAAAATAAAGGGTGGTTTTAAAGTACTGTATATTTTCCCCATGAGGTTCAGCACACAGCTGACAAGGTGGGTCCACAATAAACAGCTGTAATAATTATTATTTTCATCAATATAATTATCAACATAAATGAGCCCATTTTCCATTCAGGGGATTGTATGTGGATTGGTACAGAGCATGTGAAACAACTCTCATGACACCATGAAACACCCAAAAAGTAAAGAAGGTGGTCATTAAGTATAAGGCTCGTCTTGCCTAAGACAAACTTCTGGCACAGAATAAATGTTCAAAAAGTATAATTTTCTCTTCCTTCCCAAAAAGAAAGGGTGAAAAATGCATGCCTAAGATCTGTGGTTCTCAACCTGAAGTCCACACACGCTTAAGGTCTTTAAAGATACCATTAAAAATTAAAGAGCTTTTTTCTCTTCTCTTTTTTTCTTCTTTTTTTTTTTCCTAATTCATTATGAAGGTAACACTTACCTGAGCTTTCTCTACAATCAAATGAACAGTGAACTATAATGGTTAACAGTTTGCTTGCTTATAGAAATGCCAATTATCATAAGTTGTGTACATTTTTAAAATTTCAAAATGTAAAAGTTTGTATGAGAAAGAGAAGCTGCCCTGGCTGGCTTGGCTTGGTGGACAGAGCGTTGGCCTGTGGACTGAAGGGTCCCTGGTTCGATTCCGGCCAAGGGCACATGCCTGGGTTGCGGGCTCGATCCCCAGTAGGGGCTGTGCAGGAGACAGCCATCAATGATTCTCTATCATCATTGATGTTTCTATCTCTCTCTCCCTCTCCCTTTCTCTCTAAAATCAATAAAATATTTTTTTTAAAAAAAGATAGAGAAGCTGGAGATAGTCACAATTTTGTTTAAAATATAAAAAATATACTATTTAATAAATTCTTATGATAAGCACTGAAAGATTAAAAATAGGATATATAAATTCCTAAATACCAACGAAAACTCCATTGGCCAAACAAAAACAGGAAAGGCGAGGAGGGAAAGGACGCAAAGAAAAAAAACATGGTAAATAGAAAACACAAAGGAGGAAGGTAGAAATATATATCTACAGTATGTCAGTAGTCATAATGTACATGCATTAAAATCATATTAAAGGGAAAACCTCAGATGGGATTTTCTCAAAGCACAGAATCCAGTTTCATGCTTTTTCTCAGAGATGTTCTAAAATTATCCATAAAAGTTAAAAATAATGGAATGGAAAAATATATAATGTGTATTTTATACTTAATATACTGTATAGGCAAATAGTATTAAGCAAACGAAAGTTGGTATAGCAAAATTAAAGCAAAAACATTAGTAGTATTCACCCTCAGGACATGGCATATCTCCTGTGCCCCTGGGCCTGGGCTGATGCAGACATCACAAACACTGCGCCAGGCATATACACAGCTAAAGTCACCAGAGAACCAACCAAACAGGCTGGGACACATTTAAGGTCCTTCTGGGAATCTGGGCAAGGTGGGTAAGGGAGCGATGGGTGTGGTCTTGTCAGAGGTGGGGGCACTTCACTGTACTCCAAGGAAGGGCCAGCCCCTTCTGCTTCAGCTCCAAGTTACCTGGTCAAGATCAGGACAGACATCTTCTTGCTCAAAGATGATGCTAACCAATGTTCCCAGTTAGAAATCCTAGGGGCTTTATCTCCTCCCCTACAAAGTTCTCCAAAAGAGAAACAGAGAAGGAGGGAAAGGCAAAGTGCTCTGCCTTCAGATGGGGCCAGCCATCGTCCTCCAGGTTAGGACTAGTATGTCCAGGACTGCCTGGCCATCAGCCTAGGAGGGCCTGGTGCCTGCTGCAGGCTGGAGCAGAGAAGCCAAAGCCAGACAACCTGGAGACGAGTGTGGGTGGGGTGAGTCCTTCTAATCCTCAGAGCACCAGGGCGATGGATTCATCCTGTCTGTCAAACTGCCACAGTGAGCCCCTGGACCCTCATCTCACTCCAGCCGGAATCCAGCCCCACCAGCATCCACCAGGCTGCCATAACCTTCAAGACTGCTCTGGAGACACAAAGATCCCCAAGATGGTTTCACAGAGAAAACAAGCGAAGGGCACATTCAATCTTGCTTTGCTTCATAGATACCTAATTTTCTTGTATTACACTTGTCACTTTTTAATTTTTAGTTTTAGTACTTTAGAAAGGCATTCCCCTTGAATTTTTATGAATATTTTTCTTATAGCTTCTTTTTTCTCACTCTATAGTATACACTCCCTTTGAGCACACAGAAAACTATACTTACTTCCTAGGCCCATAGCCACCCCCGATCCTTGCTGTTAGGTGAGGCCATGTAATCAGTTTAGGCCAATCAGCTGTGCACAGCAGTGATTTATATGTTACTTCTAGACTAAAGTTACTTTACAAGAGTGAGTGAGATTGCCAGGACACCCTCCCCTTGCCAGTGACCAACGATGTTCCGGTTGTGAAACCTCTGTCAGCCAGTATCCCTGACAGACTATGGGAAGCAGGGCCTCCTCACTCCTGACCTTCTCAACACATGTTGGCCATTTATTGTGATAGAAATACACCTCCTGTGTTAACCCATTGAGGTTTAGAAGTTGTTACCTCAGCACAGGATTAGCCTAACCTGACAAACTCAGTGGTGGCTCTCAAAGTTTAGAGTGTAATAGAGTCACCTGAGAAACTTGTTAAAATGTATATTGTATGACTAAAATATATTGGGAGACAGGCATGGATTAGTGATGATATGAGAGAACTATTCAATTATCAGCTCATTGACATATCCTTTAGAATATTTTATTTTTTCACTATTAACCTTATAGTAATATTTGTTACACAGATACAGATAATCTATTTGGAAAAATGAGACGGCACAAGCAAAGAGGAAAAATAAAAATCCAGAACTGACACAGAGATATCTTGTTAACCTTCTGGTGTGTTATGTCAGAAATTTTCTTGTGGAAAAAGACCTTCTTTTTCCTACAGGAGAGGAATGGAAAAAAGAATCCATAGTACTACTTTTGTGAACTTCCTGTACACACGCACACAAATGGCAGGACAAGAGTGCAGAAAATGAACACACACAGGGAAAGGTGGCTATAGGGCAGTGATGGGCAACCTTTTGAGCTTGGTGTGTCAAACTTCGCCAAAAAACTGAGCCTAACTCGGGTAGTGTGTCACTTTGAGGAAAAAACATTATTTCGCAAATGTTTCATCCTCAGGAGCAGCAAATGTTTCATCCTCGGCATGCAGCCGCCTCAGCGGCCGCGTGTCATCAGAAATGGCTACGCGTGTCAGTGCTGACACACGTGTCATAGGTTCGCCATCACTGCTAAAGGGAATGCACACAGCAGGGCAAGAGTAGAAAATGCATAACTATGGCAGGATGAGTGTGGAAAATACAACCATGGCAGGGTGATAATGAAGGGAATGCACAAACACAAGGCAGGAATAAACATATGGCAGGGTGAAAGTGTAGGGAATGCACACACACAGAAGGGTGAGAGTCTGGGGAAGGCACAAAAACACACACAAATGGGGGGAAATGTGAGGAATGAACACACAGCAGGATTAGTGTGTGGGGAGTGCACACACACAGCTTGGTGAGAGTTTAATACTCATACACAGAAGGAGGAGAGAGTATAGGAAATTCCTGTTTCTCACGGCAGGGTGAGAGTGTGGGGAATGCACACACGCACATGGCAGGACAAGAGTGTGGAGAATACATACACATATGATGCAAGTGTATGTAATACACATAGAAGGACGAGAGAGTGAGGAATGCACACACATGGAAAGGCGGGAGTGTAAGGAATACATACAAGCTGCAGGATGAGAGTGTTGGGAATGCACACTTACGGCAGGGAAAATGGTTTAGAAAGTACACTAACGCACACCGCACGTCGAGTTGTAAGGAATGCGCGCACGCGCACACACACACACACACACACACACACACACACACACAGCATGGCGAGATTATAGGGAATGCACACACGCGCACAGCAGGGCCGAGTTGGAAAGGCACACGCAGCAGGGTGAGGAGGACATGTACACACCCACACAGCAGCTCAACAGCGCGGCACTGTACACACAGCACACACAGCACACACAGCAGGGCGAGAGAGCGGGGGGAACGCACTCCCGGGAAGGATTCCCGTCCACTCCCAGCCCTGAGAGCCGCAGGGATAGCTACTCCCGCCCCCGGCGGCGGACTCCCTGGTGCTTACCTCTCTTCCTCCATCTTTCTCCCCCCGGACACGCCCACATCCTTCGCAACCGGAAGCGGGCGCGCACGCAGGCCCCAGCATTCCCCATTGGTCACCATTTTGTGAATCAAAATGGATAGAGGGCGTGGCTGTGCTGCGGGTCGCTGGCCGCCCCCCTTTTCCACTCCGGTACTTGGTGGGTGGCTCCCACCTTCACGTCCAATTTCAGGAAGCCTCCTGTTTCTCTGGGCCTGAGGCCAGCCTACTCTCCTTGCAATAGTGAGCTCGTACCGCCGGGCCCTCCGGACCCCTCCCCAAAATGGACCGGAGCAGGGGCAGGAAAGGGAGGTAGTCAATGTAGTGCTGGACCCGCTTAGGTGTTGGCCTTCGCATTCGGATATCCTCTGCTCCTTCAGACCTCCTCAGATCCCGGGCACGCGGTAGTCCTCCTCTTAGGCTGTTGTCCAGAAGCGTGCACGCCTGCTTCCAAGGTGTAATAAGATGATGCCCGGGTGGGAAAGGACTCAAGCTATACAGTGACTTTAATTCACATCAGCCCTTTGTCCAGCGAGGCCCATGTTAGCAGTGAGCTTGCGTCCCAAATTACCCCAGCAGCGCTACCACAGGAGCCGGTTGATCTCTCCCGGCCCAGCCTCCCCTCCCCCCTATCTTTTCATTCTTTGCCAGAAACACGGAAACTGTATCATCTCCCTGGAATTTCTATTTGCCTTGATCAGATTATCAGATAGGATCAGCCCCCCATCCCCCGCACCACCACCACCACCACCACCTTGGGATCAATCCACCATGTCTCCTTTTTTTAACTCCTGCTCCCTAGACTCTCCGTCCACCTCCCCTCCCCAAAGACCTAAAGGTCTACCATTTTTCTTGCAGTCCTGTCCAAACACTGAAATAGGGCTCAGGAAATGAGGCTCAGAGTGAGAGTGAAAGATTTTTTTTTAATATTTTTAATTGATTTTTTTACAGAGAGGAAGGGAGAGGGAGAGAGAGTTTGAAACCTGCACACCCCGCTACCAAGGTACATGCCCTTGATCAGAATCAAACCTGGGACCCTTCAGTCCGCAGGCTCGCCCGGGAACTGGCTTTCCAGGTCATTTCACTATGGACATTCCCTTTGCTGAGACCACATTTCACTTGCGGTGACCACATTCCATTATCTTCCCTCCGATACGCATAAAGAAGCCTCCGCCCAGAAAAAAAGGCCACCAAAAGTCCTTTAAAAGCCCCTGACTCCTCTTGTTGTAATGTACCCCAAAAGTAAATACTCAGGATGCAAGACCAAATTAATGAGTCATTTAATCAATAAAGCCGGCGACTGAGAGGGAGTTATGGCTCCAAATCTCACAGTCCCGAAATGGTGGCAACATCAGGCTTATATAGGCAAATATCACAAAGGTATCGATTACATCTTTAGGTTTGGAATGAGGAACCTGGTTTGCAAAAAGTTACAGAAGCTAAATTGAGCAAGTTAGTTATCTACAAAGATTAATTATAGTTTCGGGTCTTGGGACCACTGAGTCAACGGAAACACATTATCTGGAGCCACTGAGGCAATTTAGAGTAATTGTGCTGTCCTGGTCTCCAGGTGCAGAGGAATGTGTTTCAAAAGACCAATCAGATCACAATCAATGGGATATTCAAACCACAATCAATGGAGTATTGATTCGAATGGGATAACTTATATAAGTTCAGAAAATCAAAATAACTTTTCTATTATTTTAGCAAGCAAATAGGTACAGAAGCCAGAACAGCAGGGTTAAAAATTAAACAGCAGTTTTTACTCAAGATTGTGTGGATGATTGGATAAATTCGTAATCCCTCACCACTCTGGCATTCCTCCTTCGGCAACCAAGGGTGGGGAGCCATTGTCCAGGCTTCGGTCACCCCGAGTAGACAGTGGCAGCTGGTCCTGATTGCCAGCCTTGATCAGGCCTCCCTCCCTTATGGGGTCCCCCCCCCCCCAGCCATCCAAGGAGGACGCGTGACCAGGATCTCTCCTTCTCCATTGCTGACCCTCCATCCTACACCGGCCAATCTTCTCTAGGTGAGTGACTTTCCACAAATTCCTCATCTGGAGTCTTTTGCCCCCTCTCTCTCACTGACTTTTAGAAAGTCTCTTCCTAGCGCTAGGCCAGTAGACTCCTCAGCGGTTTGGCTTTGGATCCTTCTGGATTGGGGCCACCCAGTCCAGACAGTCACCCGTTTCTTCTCATGGTGACTTGTTTAGCAGCAGGGACGCCTGCCCTAAACAGTCACCTTTGGATGTGTGGTCTGTCACTCACCCTTCCCCTCTTGTGGGCCACGCTACACTCCCTCTGCACACTCACGGGGAGATCACGCCCAACCACCTCACTTTATTTTGTAACACTGTCTGGCCACAACCTAAACTAGATAATAAGTTTCAATGGCCTGAAAACGGCACTTTCGATTTTAACACACTGAACAATTTAGATAATTGTTGTCACGGCAATGGAAAATGGTCAGAGATTCCCTACATCCAGGCTTTTTTCACCCTTCAGTCCCAATCCTCTTTCTCAGTCCTGCTCTACCCATCAGATCTTTCTCCTTCACACAAAACATCATACCCCTAACAATTCTGATTCTGAATCTACTCTTGACCCAGCAGACCACCAACCTATACCCCCTTATATATCCCCGCCCTCACCTGCAGTAGATTCCCAAAACCCAGACCCTCTTAACCAGCAACCACCTTCTCCCCAATTACTGAGAGCCCAAATCCTGAGAATGTGAGCTCCAAAACAGCCCTTTCCCACCTAACACTCACTCTCAAGCTACCCAAAGAACGCCTTCCTCAACAGCCACTTCTGTTCCCTCCCCACTCTACCCCTGAGGGAGGCAGCAGGAACTGAGGGCATAGTCCGAGTCCACATCCCATTCTCTATGTCCAGCCTCACACAGATTGAGAGGCATCTCAGGTCTTTTTCCGTGGACCCAACCACCTTTACTAAGGAATTTGAGTGCCTGACCCAGTCCTATGTCCTGACTTGGCATGACATCTATGTCCCCCTGTCCTCCTCTACAGAAATTTACCACCTTAGACCCCACCTCCCCAGAGGGAACCCTTCTTCTGAAATCCGATTTTATATCCCAATCAGCCCCCGACACACCATAAACTTCGAAAAATAGACAGAGGTCCACAAACCCCTCAAAAAGACCTCGTTAACCTGGCATTTAAGGTCTTTAATAATAGAGACAAGGAGACCCAAATCCAAAATCAAAGACGAGATCAGGCCAAGGCAGAGGCCCATTAGGAGGCCTTCCCGCTCCTAGCCACCACTCTCATGAACCCCAAACGAAGTGCCGGTCCTCCAACCGCGGGTAAGTCTGCGGCTAAGCCTCCTCCGGGCCCATGCTTCACATGCAGCAAGGAAGGACACTGAGCCAAGTCCTGCTAAACCCGTGACCCCCGTCTGGGCCCTGCCCAAGGTGCGGAAGGGAAGGCCACTGGAAATCAGACTGTAGTCTGGCCCTCCGGTCTGACCTCAGCCAGTCCAGCAGGCCGCCCTCTGGATCCGGTTTGGAGCTCCCAGACCTCCTGGGACTGGCCACCGAAGAAGCTGCCCAGGCCCTGACAGGGCCCCACAGACTTACATCACCAGGACAGAGCCTCGGGTAATGACTGTGGTGGCAGGTAAGACAATCTTCTTTTTAATTGACACTAGGGCCACTTATTCTGCCCTCTCCGAATTCGCTGGGACCCTTGTCCATTCCTCAGTCTCTATTATGGGGGTTGACGGATTAGTCTCACAGCCATTAGCCACTTCACCTCTACACAGCATCTTACTAAATTCCCCCATTCACTCTTTTCTCATTCTACCTTGGTGCCTGGCTGGGGCTACCATGCATCCCCTCAATAAAACCCAGTTGTCCCAAATCACAGTCACCTACCTCAGTTTTACCCTCTTACCCCACAAGGCCGAGCCATTCCTTGGACTATAAACGCCTTATCTCCTTATCTCCTCTATGACTGTCCCCTCCTCTGAACAAGAAATTTTCTCTTTTCTGAGGCTCACTGGGTACTCTCGCCTCCAGGTTCACAACGTTAGTCTTCTTGCAAAGCTCCTCTATGACATGACATGGTGAAGGGACCCCTCACTGAGCCTTTAGATCCCAAGGCCAACGTTCTCTCCCCTTTAATGCTCTGAAAACTACTCTGACCTCAGCGCCTTCTCACACCCCACCCCACCCCACCTTTCCCAAAGAACAACTTTCTTTACTGCACATGCTTACTTAACAGTCCACTATTATCAGAAACTGAACTAATTATCTCCCAAACCTTAGCATGTTATCTCTAAGGAAAAATCCAGCAGTTTTGAATCCAAGTGTCTAGAGGCCTGGGAACAGTCTGCAGGGCCTGCTCCCTCCTCCCCCTGCCTTCTCTCCAGCCTCATATACCTATACATAATTTTCCAACGTCTATGGTAATATAAAGACTTTGGAGCATTGCTGGGTTAAATGATAAACATCTAAGTAATTTAAAATAGCATACAATACTGAAACATTGATTGCTAGACACATTTTAATTCACCTGCTCTTAGTTTTTATCATATAATGTCTCTTGTACTTTGTTGGATGTATATTTTCTTGAAACTAAGAGTGTGCTTAAAGTGTGTTAATAAATGTCAATCTAAGAAATGCTGGCTGTTTACTTTTTGGTTATCATTGAAAAATTAAGGTTTCTAAGAGTGAAGAATTCTAATACATTTTTTTTTAAAAAGAAATAAAAGGTCTGTACAAGTTGCTGAAGGTATGACAGAAAGAAAGAATATTAGAGTAGAAATACTTAATGGAAGGTCTGAGGCATGGTTATGCATTTTTGAAGGACATAGAAAGAAGGTTTTAAGACTAATTTGAAAGTGTGAAATTTATGAAGGTTGTATATGTGATGAGAAGGAAAAGAGAAATGTTGAAAGAAAGAAAGAAAGAAAGAAAGAAAGAAAGAAAGAAAGAAAGAAAGAAAGGAAGAAAGAAAGAAAGAAAGAAGTTCTAAAGTTAACTATTTACAAGAATTGTAAAAGGGCCATTTTACTCTGAGCAAGAAAGTGAGGTTTCAGTCGCCAAGCCTGGCAGGACAAGGTTGCTGAACACTTCTGAAGCTAAACCAGAATATTCAGCAGCAGAATTTTAAGACAGGAGTGTACATAATGCCTCAGACCCCCACTCAGCCTACTCTTCAGATTGGCTGGGGGAGGGGAGGGCATCGGTATTTCATGGGTCAAATGTATGTTTGCTTACTTTGCTTTTCAATAAAGGAGCATACTTTAATTACTTAATAAGTTAGCTTTTCACAATATAATCAAGGTCTCATATAAACTCATTCATATGAGAAGCCAATATTTTATGAGCAACTGGTTCTAGTAAAGTCCAAAGTAAAATTTGCATATATATGCTATTGAGCACTAGCCAAAAAGAATGCTGTTTAGAAGTAAGTTTAAGCTTAAAAAGAAGAAATTTAAAAATATCTTCCACTACTATTTATTGAGTAAACTAAAAGTTATTATTCAAGCATTAAATCTCACCATTAATGAGACACCATAAGTAAAAAGAAAGTTACTTTTACTTGAGATGTATGCATTGCAGCATTAGCCATGATATCTCTCTCCTATCTGTTTTTCTGGAAGGCAACCAAGTTGGTTGCTCTGTTTGAAAGAATGTAAAAGTAAGTTAAGGCCTAAAAGTAAAAACAGTAAGGATTAAGGTTCAGTAAAAATAAGAAGTTAAGCTAGTGAATGGGAGATTATAACCTCAGGAAATTTAAAGTACTAAATTTGGCTGGTCTGAGTGCAGTGGTGTCTTACAACTAATTGATCACAGCCAGTCTAGTCTTACTTCTTATCCAACCATTTAGGTGCCTGGCCTCAACTGCTCCTTTCCTTCCCTTTCTCTTTTCCCTTGGATAACAGCCCATTCTAGCATTCCCTCCCACTTTCACTGCAACACAATCTCAATTACTCATCTGTCACCCCTTATTGGTAGCACCATGGCGACTACTCTCTCAGCTTGGAGCGTGGAACCAGGAAAGAGCATCTCATTCCCTTTAGACCACCCCTTCTCCTTACATCTTTCAGCTTGTCTCCATGATCAGAAATTTTTCTTCCTCTGTGGGAAAAACACATACATTTGTCTCCCCATCAGCTGGACAGGAGCCTGTACTCTAGTCTCTCACCCAATATAGATGTAGCCCCCAATAATCAGTCTTTACCTGTCCCCGTAATCCATCATATCTGACACAAAAGAAAAGTCCTTTCACCTAATAACCCTCAGCATCACAGCAGGGGTTGGAACGGCCATAGGGAGCTTAACCACTGCTCGCTCTACCTATTTTGAAACCCTGTCTTAGGACCTACAAGAAAGCTCTGGATGCCCAGCAAGGGGCAAAACTGGGCAAACAAGAACCTCACCCCCAGGGTAACCTATTCTCCCCTTTCATATCACTAGTCAGGCAACTGAGACCCCTAATCTTTCCCCCTCTAAAGATAACATCTAGGCCTCAGTTGTATTTCAGCTCCAGGCCCAGAAAAGCAGCAAAACTAGACAAGTGATGCTGTGGCAGCCTCAGAACCAGCTTTTACCTCCCAAGTCACTCAGCAGGACCCTTTTCGAGCCTTCACCAACCAGTCTCTTGGGGAAATCATGCTTCTGCACCCCTCGTTCAGCCCACTACTATCAAAGTCCATTCCCCTGTGGTCTCCACATCCCCCCTCAGCAGGAAGCAGTTACAGAAGATATGACATTTGTCCCTATTCCATAGGACAAAAATGCTGGAATGTTAGATTTGATCGAGCAATTTAACTGATACCCCTCCCTTGGGAACTGGCTTTTCAGGCTATTTCACTATGGATATTCCCTTTGCAGAGACCACATTTCACTTGTGGTGACCACATTCCATTCTCTCCCCTCCTGGTATGCATAAAGAAGTCTCCACCCAGAAAAAAACCGCCAAAAGTCCTTTAAAAGCTGCTGACTCCTGTCACTGGGTGCTGGAGCCATCCAGGCTCAGCCACCTGGTGCAGGATGATCGAATAAATTCGTAATCCCTCATCACTCTGTCCTTGTGCGTTCTTCCTTTGGCGACCTAACACAGCCTACAGCCTGTTAGTTATTAGAGAATAGAAAAGAGCTATCTATGGCCATTTGGGAAGCAGGAGGTAGATTCAAGTGTGTGGGTAGCTAAATAACCCAGCCACCTGTTTTTCCTGCCCAGTGATAATACAAATACAGATCCTTTAGGCACCCCCTTTTTTGGACGTTTGAAATATACAGAGCATCTGGAGGTGTCCCTTGTGTGTGTTTGTGTGTGTGTGTGTGTGTGTGTGTGTGAGAGAGAGAGAGAGAGAGAGAGAGAGAGAGAGAGAGAGAGAGTTGGGGGTGGAGGCCTTTCCATGAAGTCAGCCTCTGAGGTCACATAACCTCACAGTACTTGGAATTTCAAATTTTAAAAGCTGGTCACAATGTTCTGGTTTTCAAAAGTATTATTAATTAAACTTCCACAACTGCTCTATTTGCCAGTTCTCTACCACATCCACATCCCTATTAACCCTTTTCAATTGTAACCAAAATATCCTGCTACACTTACCTTCTCAGGAACAGATCTATGTGAGAATAAGCAAATCATCTTTTCTGTCAAAGAATAGTTTGGACAGCTGCCATTTTGGACTGTGTGACTTGGCAGGCACCATGTTGGCCACATGGCTTGCAGCTCCCCTGGGGGCTGCCATCTTGAAACAGCAAAGGCCAACCCCTCCCTTTGAATTAGCCAATCATGAAAGACTGTGCGCCTGAGTTCCAATCAAGAGTGAGGGACAGGTCACATGCGTAAGGGGTTATATAGCTGAGCAGACTGCCTCCTCAGTGTGGGCATGCTTCCAGACCATGTGTGCACACCCTTCTATGTAGAAGTAAAGATATTTGCCTTGTGCCTGGCTCCCGAGTATGTTTTGTATTGTACCAGGACCCCTGAATTGGGGGGCTCTCCTTATTTCTTACAATCTAGGTTGTGGAGCCTGACACTTACAATATGGGGGACCCTCATTAAGAAAAAAGGATTTTTTTTGCCCTAGCAGGTTTGGCTCAGTGGATAGGGCGTCGGCCTGTGGACTGAAGAGTCCTGAGTTCAATTCTGGTCAAGGGCACATGCCTAGGTTTCGGGCTCAGTCCCTAGTGGAGGGTGTGCAGGAGGCAGCCGACCAATGATTCTTTCGCATCATTGATGTTTCTATTTCTCTCTCTCTCTCTCCCTCTCCCTTCCTCTCTGAAATAAATAAAAATATTTTTTTAAAAAAGAACAAAAGAAAAAAGGATTTTTAAAAAGGTAAGGTCAATGTAGGCAATTACGTACCAAAGTTAATATATATTTATAATGAAAAATCACGGCAAATTACAAAATTTGAACAGCTGATATATATATAAAACATTTCAATTTCCATACAAATAACAGTTTAGTTAATTAACTGCCTGGTACACCTCTGAAGTTTTTCCCTACAATTTGTGACTACAAACCTCTCTTCATATGACATCTTTGTAATGTCACTTTTCCTAGGGAATGTGTAAACATAATTCAATCCTTTTGCATGGTGAATCTATTATTATTATGTATAAAGGTTTCAGCTTTACAACTCATTGTTGGTAATGGAAAATTTTTAGTATTGTTAAATTTGAGTAAACTGCTGCCAACCTCTGTCTAGATTCTTAAATATTATTTTTAAAAATATTTTTATTGATTTAAAAAAAAACACAGAGGTATAGAGAAACATCAATATGAAAGTGAAACATCAATCAGTTGCTTCCTGAAGGCCTCACCACCAGGGATCAAGCCCACAACCCAGGCATGTGCCCTGACTGGGAGTCAAACTGGCAACCTTTCAGTGCACGGGATGGCACCCAACCCACTGAGCCACACTGGCCAGAGCCATAAATATTCTTAATAACAACACTCACAATCCAGTTTGATGTCAATATCCTAAAGAGGAGCAGAATTTGCCACCCCAAAATATGCCTCTTAGGCATAATTATTTTAGGCTGATTATTTTTTAAAAAACAGCATAAGTAGGAAAAGCTCTGAAAACTGAGTAGAAGTTACCCTTTTGTAAAATACATTTACGTCTATAGGGAAAACATTTGTAAGGGTATCTCCCTCTCTGTACCATGAAGAAAAGGATAACTAAAACTTTAGAAACTCTAATAAAGGGAGAAAGCAAAAACTGAAATCTGTATAACAACCTTACCCTTGGTTACTGACACTTTGCCTGGTAACCTCCCATACCTGGCCTCCCCCACCCCATCTTCTTTTGTCTCTAGCTGGAGATGGTATTTAAAGTGGTGGCTTGGTCCATTTTGGGGAGTTACTCAATTTTCCTGGTCTCTCCTAAGTATACAGGAGGTAGACATGTTATTACACTTCTGTTTGTTTTTCTCTTGTTAATCTGTCTTTTTTATGGGGGTGGATTTAAGGGGGCTCTCTGCCAAGAACCTAGAAAGGTAGAAGAAACATTTTTTTCCCTCCCCCACAGTCCATTGTAGATTTTGTGTATTATGGTATCTTTGTCAATGCCAGTATCTCCTTCAAAGTCACCAAGAAACTAATATGAACCTATGTGGATGTGATTGGGCAAAGCCACAGGCATGGTTGGTTTTACAAACATCTGGAGTCCATTTTTGATTAATCATATTATATTTATAGGGTAGCAATGGGAGCCAAGACTACAAAAATTTCTTGAAATCAGGTAATGAAGTTGGAGTTAGTATCAAATTCTGGTAAGTGGCTGATGTTAAACTATCATGCTCTTAATTTGAGGCATGAGATATGTTCATGGTTCACTAAACATATGAAAGACAATAAGAGTGTAGCCTTAGACTCATTAGCATTAGAGTCAGACAGCCCTAGTTTGAGTCCTGGAGCTACTCACTACCCTGTGAAAATCTTACTAGTAATTACTTAAATACACATGCAAGGGACTGAGAAACCCATGAATAAACTATCCAATTAAACCCAAACTAAAGGTAATTCCAAGTCAACTTCCCCTTAGCTGGATCCCAAACATGCCACATTCATCGTACCACCACCAAGAGAAGTCAGAGTAGGAAAAGATAGTTGTCTCAAATTGTGGTTTTAGCTAACTTTACAAAAATATGAGACGTAGTGTAGCTCCTATATTAGTTTTATATTGCCATGTAACAAAATACCAAACTTAGCTTAAGTTTATTTAGCTCACAGTTGGGTAAGTCAGTCCAGACATGTTGTGACTGGGTTCTCTGCTCAGGATCTCATATGACTGAAGTCAAGGTATTAGCCAGGCTACACTTTTATCTGGAGCTTAGAGTCTTTTCCCAAGCTTACATGGTTGTGGGTAGAATTCAGTTCCGTGTGGTTGTAGGATTGAGGTGCTGTTTTCACCGTGTCCATCAACTGAGGACCGCTCTTAGCTCAGATATCACCCATGTTCCTTGCCACACGGCTCCTCTATCTTCAAAGCCAAAAGTGGAAAATCTCCCTTACATTTAATCCCTTTTATGCTTCAAATCTCTCTGACTTAAGGAAAGGCCATCTCTTTAAGGGTTCTTCTGATTAGGTCATTGGCCTTTTGATTAACTCAATGATTTGGGCACTTGATTGCATCTGAAAAATCCCTTTTGCCATATAACGTAACATAATCATGGGAATGATATCATATGTACAGGTTCCACCTATAATCAAGAGGAGGGAATTACACAAGTGCAAAGGCCATTGGGGATCGCCTTAGAACTCTGTCTACCATAACCCTTCCTAGAGGCCTTAGATGGTGCCCATACAAATGAAAAGGCCATGAAGCTTAAGCTTCATTAGCTTCAAGGTGAATTCACCTCTGCATTTCTGTACCCATTCAGTTTTTCACTTCACCTAAACAACTGTCTTCTGCTAGTGAATCCCCCAAACTTCACTGATGCATGATCATGGATTAGTTACTGCTTACAATTTAACAGAAATCAATAAATAAAATAATATAAAAACAAAATAAAATAAAATAAAACAAAATAACATAAAATTGCTGGCTGTTTGGTCGCTGAAGGAGGAATGCACGAGGCCAGAGTGGTGAGGGATTATGAATTTATTTGATCATCAGAATATCAGATGGCTGAGCCTGGATGGCTCCAGCACCCAGTGAGGGGTGTCAGCGGCTTTTAAAGGACTTTTGGCGGGCTTTTTTTCTGGGCGGAGACTTCTTTTTGCTTACCCTGAGGGGAGAGAATGGAATGTGGTCATTGCAAGTAAAATGTGGTCTCAGCAAAGGGAATGTCCATAGTGAAATGACCTGGAAAGCCAGTTCCCAGGCGAGGGGTATCAATTCAATTGCTCCATCAAACCTAACACCGGCTCTAAAATTAAACTGACTGACTATATGGAACACATATCTGGATTTGAAAATTAGAAGCTTTTAAGGAAAAGCATAGAAAAAAATTCTTCAAAGAAAAGGAAAATAATAAGAAGAGAGACTGTCTCAGAACTATTCTGAAGCTAATAAGTGCCTACACCCCATTTCCGCCCCCCTTCCTTTCTGAGCTTCCTTGTCCAAACTTGCCCTTTCCTCTCCCTTTTTCCTTCCCCTTCTATCTCCTCCACTACCACTGACTTGAAGGAAAAAGAGAACAGGAATTCTAACAAATCCCTTTGGAATAAAGCTGGTCTCAGCTAGAGAGGAACCAGCAATTGTTCCCGACTTTATCCAGGACCCTGATGGATTCACAAAATTTAAACTGTTGGAATATGTAATCCTGGCTAATCTGACCACTTTCAATTCTCATACACCTACTGGTTTCTGAGAGCAAGGCAACAGAATTATTAAATAAAGTCTGCTGTGAAAGTGTAGAGGAATCTTTTTGCTGTTTTTTTTTTTTTTTTTTAAAGCCAGGTCACCATAAGAAAGATTGTAGAAAAAAACAAACAAACACTGAAGTGTGATTTACAAAGAGAAAACAGAAGCAAACATAGGGCTGCTCCAGGACTATGAGAGGATATTTCCCCCTTCTCCTTACTAATATTTTAGGAGAAATTGAAATTATCATAAAAGGGGAAGTTACTAAGAGTCTTGTAGGTACTGGGGCTACTTTATCTGTTCTTAACCCTACCCATCTAAGTTTTCCTCTCCCTTGGAGTAAAGCTTCTGTACAATAGTAGGGGCAGAAATAGAATATTGGGGACCAGCTGTAATTATAAGAAATATTAACCATGCTCTGTTAACCGACTGTTTTGTTCTGATTAAAGAAGGCTCATTCTAACCTGGCTAGGAGTCAGGGCTCTCATGCACTGTCTTCTAAGAGCCAGAGCATCCTGGTTAGCACAGGGCTCTCTCTCCAAGGTCCTAGACCCTAGATCAGTGATGGCAAACCTATGACACGCATGTCAGCACTGACACGCGTAGCCATTTCTGATGACACACGGCCGCTGAGGTTTATTAAATACAATTATATATAACAATTATGCACTTATGTTATTTAAACTATAAATATTGCAAAATAATGTTTTTTCCTCAAAGTGACACACTACCCGAGTTATGCTCAGTTTTTTGGCGAAGTTTGACATACCAAGCTCAAAAGGTTGCCCATCACTGCCCTAGATGCTTTCTGCTCTGGATTTGGCTGGGAAAGTGGGACCTAGGACCTCACCTGGAAACGCAGATTATCATGGAAAGATTAACAACCTTCTTGCAGAAAACAGAATCGCCAGCCCTTTGAAGACCCCCAACTCTTTGCATATTACTAAATCCTTGAAGGTTCCCAGCCCTTTGCATATCACTAGCCATTGAAGCCCCCCAGCCTTTGCAGGCCTGCAGCCCTTTGCAAATCTCCAGCCCAGCCCGTAATACCTGTAAACTGCCTATTTGGCATACCCCTTTGCCTAATTCCCCTTATAATCTTTGTCCTTCTGCCCCATATAAGCAGCTGGCTTATGGAGAGAGGCAGAGCAGACTTTTGTGGATGACCTGCTGCTCTCCCATACTGCTGGCAGTATTGGAATAAATGCTCATATATGATTTTTTAAGAAAGAATGAAAAGAAAAACCTTTCACAATCTCTTATCAAGAACAGACCAATGGTCCAGAAAACATTGTCCTTTTAACAGAGAAAAAGAAAGTTAAGTTTTAATTTTATATAAGTATACTATTGACATTAAAGCTTATGTTTAAAACCCTTATATTAATTTGTTCAATTTTAGCCAGTTTGACTAGGTAAGATTGTCTCTCGCATCAAGGGGCGTGGTTGTTATAATACTCATATTGGATGAATGTCATGTGCATAGAAAACAGACAAGAATAAATAAAATATATAAGATATAACTACAGGCTTGGCCGGTGTGGTTCAGTTGGTTGAGCATCATCTCGTGCACCTAAAGGTCACCGGTTTGATTCCCAGTCAGGGCACATACCCAGGTTTCAGGCTTGATCCCCATTTGGGGTGCATATGGGAGGCAACCTATTGATGTTTCTGCCTCTATCTTCCTCTCTCTCTAAAAATAAATAAAAAATATAAAAAAAACATAACTACAAATATACAGGGTGTCCCCAAAAATGTATATACACTTTGAATAATTATAAAGGCAGTGTTTATTAAAATACATTTAATTTTCAAAATGTAATAGAATTTATAGACATTGTATATACATTTTGGGGACACCCTATATATATGAATACATAAAGGTATTTGAATGTATAATAAAGTAATATACATATATACTATATAAAAGTACATTGATAGAGTATATAAAAGGAGATATTTATACACACAATATGACTACATGTATGTTAATATTTACAATTATTTTCTCCAGGTAAAGGAACTATAAGTAACTTATATCTTCTTTTATACTTTTCTACATTTGATGTTTTCTAGTAGAAACATATAATTTCCACAATCAGAGAAAAAGTGAAAATAACACCATCCAATTTAAACACCCATGCACACACAGACTTATTTTGACTTGAGACAAGAAAATAAACATCTAACTACTATATGTTGTTTCTTATATCATCTCACCCCTCACCCTAGGAAGAGGCCAGTGTGGGGCAGGGTGAGGCATTGCCCTCCATAATAACAAGTCTTCTCCCCACATTCACCTTCTGCCCCTTCCCTCTCTGTACTTTGTTAGCTGCGTTCAGCTCGCAGTTCTCGCTCTGGTCACCAGATGGCGCGCTGACCTCTATTTTCTAAATACTCTTCAAAGCCAGGCTGCGGGCTCAATTCCCAGTAGGGGGCGTGCAGGAGGCAGCCGATCAATGTTTCTCTCGTGGATGTTTCTCTCTTCCTCTCCCTTCCTTTCTCTCTCTAAAAAAATCAATGAAAACATATTTTTACAGGGTATTGTCTTGGTAAAAGGAAGGTTTAAAGAAAAAGTTGATTTTTATACATAGGTTTTGAATCAGTCCATTCAATACAATCCCACTTTACTTTGAAAAATATATATTCATATTAAAGGCTAGAAGGAAATACAATTAAATTCTTCATTCATTCATTTATTTCAATAAATATTCATTCATAGGGTGCTTACTATGTGCCAGGTATCCACAGTCTCAATCCATATTTCCAGGCTGATTTCTTTTCCAAACTCGATAATTAAATCTAACTATCTGGACAATAACTACCTGCTGACTGGACAATTCTATGTGGGTAAATATAATGTGAAAATTCACCCAAATGCACAAACCAACAAGGATATAATACTTAGCAAGTCTAAGTTAACTACGTATTTCCTAAACCCTGAAGAACTATAATCAAAATTGAAGGCAGTATGGTAGAGTGGGAAGGAGACAGAATTTTATTCAGACAAATCTGAGTTAGAACACAGGATTGGCCTCTTGTTAATCTGTATAAGCTTATTCCTCCTTTGTTAAGGTAATTGAGTTTCTATTAGTATTTCTGAATTGGAGAGAGAGGAATCTCTGGGTATTTTGCAAGGACCGGAAACCTGATCCCTCTCCACTGCCTCACCACAGGGCTCTCATGCACTGTCTTCTAAGAGCCAGGGCATTCTGGTTAGCACAGGGCTCTCTCTCCAAGGTCCTAGACCCTCAATGCTTTCTTCTCTGGATTTGGCCGGGCAAGTCACCTCTTGGACATGGGATGGAGATACAGCATTCTACATGGGCAGGGAGATGGTGAGGGAACCGAGAACCAGGCTCTGGATGCTGCTGATCCTCCACCATCAATGTCTTCAGAAGCATCTTCACACCAGTTCACAGCTTGACCACCTTGGCCCTAAGTCGTGGGCTGGACTTGCAGTGCATGGGGGTGTTCACACAGGTAGTGACACCCTTTTCCCCCTGAATTGAAGGACCACATGGTTTTGCAAGCTCCCTTTACCTGGGGTCTCCTGTGCCCCTGGGCCTGGGCTGATGCAGACATCACAAGCACTGCATCAGGCACACACACAGTTAAAGTCACCGCAGAACCATCCAAACAGGCTGGGACACATTCAAGGCCCTTCTTGGAATCTGAGCAAAGTGGATAGGGGAGTGATGAGAGAGGGCTGCTTCAGGCCCAAGTTACCTGGTCAAGCCCAGGTCAGACATTTTGCTCAAAAATGATCCCAAGCAATGTTCACAGTTAGAAATGGGGGCTTTATCTCCTCCCCTACAAAGTTATCCAAAAGAGAAACAGAGAAGGAGGGAAAGGCAAAGTGCTCTGCCTTCAGATGGGGCCAGCCATCGTCCTCCAGGTTAGTACTAGTATGTCCAGGACTGCCTGGCCATCAGCCTAGGAGGGTCTGGTGCCTGCTGCAGGCTGGAGCAGAGAAGCCAAAGCCAGACAACCTGGAGACGAGTGTGGGTGGGGTGAGTCCTTCTGATCCTCAGAGCACCAGGGCGATGGATTCATCCTGTCTGTCAAACTGCCACAGTGAGCCCCTGGACCCTCATCTCACTCCAGCCGGAATCCAGCCCCACCAGCATCCACCAGGCTGCCATAACCTTCAAGACTGCTCTGGAGACATGAAGACCCTCCCAAATGGCATCACACAGTGAAAAGAAATAAAAACAAAGTCAAGCCCAGCCGGGGTTCAGTGGTTGAGAGTTGACCTATGAACCAGGAAGTCAAGGTTTAATTCCCAGTCGGGGCACATGCCAGGGTTTCGGGCTCGATCCCCAGTGTGGGGCATATAGGAGGCAACCAATCAATGATACTCTCCCATCATTGATGTTTCTATCTCCCTCTCCTCCCTTCCTCTCTGAAATCAATAAAAATATATTAAAAATAAATAATAAAAATTAAAATGTGCTTGAACGAGACTTTCACCCTTTTAATTTTGATACAATCATCTGTATTTTCTTCTGTGTCATAGTTTATTAGTACTAAAGTCAGGAGTATATTGCCCAGCTGGTGTAGCTCAGTGGTTGAGCATCAACCCATGAACCAAAAGGTTATCAATTCAATTCTTGGTCAGGGAGTATGCCTGAGTTTCGGGCTCCATCCCTAGGAGGGGGCATTCAGGAGGCAGCCAATTGATGTTTCTCTCTTATTGATATTTCTATCTTTCCCTCTCTCTTCCCCTTCTCTCTATAAAAATCAATAAAAAAAACATTTAAAAAAAAAATCAGGAGTTGCCCTAACCGGTTTGGCTCAGTGGATAGAGCGTTGGCTTGCTGACTCAAGGGTCCCAGGTTTGATTCCAGTCAAGGGCATGTGCCTTGGTTGTGGGCACATACCCAGTGGGGAGTGTGCAGGAGGCGGCTGATCGATGTTTCTCTCTCATCGATGTTTCTAACACTCTATCCCTTTCCCTTCATCTCTGTAAAAAATCAATAAAATATATATTTTTAAAAATCAGGAGTATATTGTATACAGCAGTGGCTCTATGATTTGTGTGCTAATTTATAGAAAAGCAGATTTAGTGGGTCTGGGGTAGAGCCCAGGTCTCTGCATTTTTAATAAGGGAAACACTGATATATAAAATATATAACCAATTTTAATGTTAAATCTGGGAAAATAATCCCTCCACCCCACCATGATCCTTTTGGAACTGCAAAGTATACCTTCTGGAGAAGTTAACACTCACTGAAGCTTATTAGTCAAACAGAAATTAGGTTTCATGACTGAGTCATACTTTTTTTAAACATATTTTTATTGATTTCAGGGAGGGAGGGAGAGAGATAGAAACATCACCGATGAGAGAGAATCATTGATCGGCTTTCTCCTGCATGCCCCACACCAGGGATCGAGCCCACAACCGGGGCATGTGCCCTGACCGGGAATCAAACCCTGACCTTCCAGTTCATAGGCCCAGTGGATGCTCAACCACTGAGCCATGCCAGCCGGGCCCGAGTCATACTTTTAAAAAATTATTAACCACCATCTGTGTGTCTAGAATTAACATAATTAATAGAACAAAATCATAGGTTTTATAAAGGTAGTTTAACAGAGGAATCATAATATCTGACACACACACACACAAAAGTACTTTGTAAATGGGGTAGAAAGGAAAAGTCCAAGCTTGGGCCTTACTTTCCTCATTAGTGTAAACAAGTTGAGCAAGTCAGCTGAATTGATCAGGCAAGCCTGCCAGAAGAGAACTCAGCCTAAAGCAAGTATTAAGCACTTAAAACCAAAATCATTGGAGATTATTTGGGAAGGAGGTTCCAATTCCAAGTACACATCATTGTGTCTGGCTCACAAATTTGTTTCCTAGCCAGGACCCAATGAACTGATGGTTGAGTCCAATGAAGAAAAGGGAAGCTTTCAGAAAAAAAAAATAGAAAGGACTATTTTGCTAAGAGTTCTTTAAGACATTGACATTTAAGCAGCACTGGGATGGTATCCACCTGGGTAAGTATAATATTAAAGCTGGAGGAGGGGCATTCACTGAATATTTGTAGGAGACACAGTTCAGCTTTGGCTCAGCAGGGACTCCAGAGCGATCAGTGAGACTTGCATTCAGTGATGGGGGTCATGGAAGGAGCAGGACCCAAGAGAAGGGCAGTTGTGCCTAACAGACATGACAGTATCCAAGGAAAGCGAAAAGCAGGGCAGGAATAAAATGTGGAGTTCACCTGGAATCTCACAGGAATTGTGAATGCAAGTGAGCCCTCCTTCCTGGCTCGAGTTTGACATGCTTGCTCTAGGGGTTGGGGTCCTGAATGCTGCAGGTGGGGAAAAACCACACAGCTCACATGATTTTTACCTCATTTTGTTCCACAGCAGCCCTGTAAGTCAAGTATTACTCCTATTTAAGTGGGAAAAGATTGACCGTTAAACAAATACATATTTCTGCCTGAGATTCAGAAGAAACATGGGATTTACTTAATAGTTCTGACGAGTATTTATTAAGTGCTACATTGTCTTTATAAGGTGGTAAGTGTGTAAATTGCTTGACATTTCCCCCATTATATTGGGGTGTGGAATTTTTTGCAACACAAGTAAAATGTGTTCGTCCCTAAAAAAATGAGACGTTCCAACAAAGCAAAAATGAAAAACAAACACCTATTACCTTACCACAAAGACAGCCACTGTTAAGCCTTTGAAGTATATACTTTGTTTTACTTTGCATATTAATATATAAATATACATTTTTTACAAAAATGGGATACTACATATACTTTTTGAAAATTGCTTTTTTCACTTCACAATATATAATGTCCATCTGTCCATGCAAATGGATGAGACACATGATTGATAGGGAGACTTGCAGATGGGAGGGGAAGGAAGCCCAATTTTACACCAGTTACAAGCGAAACACCTTAAATAAAGCCATGCCAAAAAAAAAGTTAAAATTAGGAAGATGGCGAGAGGGATTCGAGTGGCAATACTGAAATTAGGCCAACCAGCATTAAAGGCCGGACGCATTAAATAGGATAAGGACGGTTCCGTCTGGCCTTCCAGTGCATGATCATCAATTTGTTTCGTACTCTTTTCATCTCTTCCATCTCCTCTGCTACCTGTATCATCTCCTCGTTGCTCAAATTTCGGCCGTGTATGTCCCCTTTAAACTGCGGGCGAGAGCGAGCCCGCCGCTCCTTAAAGCTCCCTTCTTCCAGCTTGTGTTTTCCCACCCCGCACGGAGGCTGCTCCATGGGCGGGCGCGCCTCGAACAGGTCCGGCCCAGAAAGGCGCTCCTCTGGGGGGCGCCCCTCGGACACCAGCAGCTCGGGAAGGAGCTCGGGAAGGAGCTCCTCAGGAAAGAACTCCTCCTCGGAGGACTGCTCTTCCGAAGACGGCTCCTCGGTCGAAAGCTCCTCCGGACCAGGCTCCTCCGGACGAGGCTCTTCGGGCGAGGGCTCTGCCTGAGGCGGCTCCTCGTCCGTCTTCGGCGCGCCCTGTGGCTGTGCAGTCGCCGGGCAGGGTCTGTCCATGCTGGGAACAGCCTTCATAAGCACAGTGATTCAGGGGAGACAAGAAAGGCAGTCGAGTCAGCGTATGTGGTGGCTGGACCAAAACCCCGGCCCTGGGTTCCAAAAGCTGCCTTTTCCTGATTCGGGGACCAGGTCCTCCCACCCACCCACCCAGGCCCAGAAGCCCTGACCTCCGGGACCCCGCCCAGGTCGCCCCCTCCTTCCCGAAAGCCCACCATTTTCCCAGCAGGCCTTGCCCGGGGCCTCTCCCGCGGCGGCAGGGGCGGGGCGGTAACGCCACCGCGACTCGGTTCCCACCCGCGGCCTTCCTCGCACCCCAGCGCGGTGCCCTGCCCACCCCTTCCCGGACCCGGACCTCTCCAGGCCGTTTGCTCCCAGGCGTTCTCTCCGCTGTGACCTGCAGACCTGCAGCCGGACGCCAGACAGGGTAGGGGGAAGGGAGTCGGGTAGGGAGGAAGGACTGACTGACACTCGCGCCCCTTTCTGGGCACCAGCCGCCAACCCCGCGCCAGCCGGCTCTGCTACCCCCTCAGCCAGGCACCCCCACCCCCTCCATGTCTCCCTTCGTCTCAAGCTTTGTCCTTCGTGCCCCCCACCCCCACCCTTCGGTGCTCATCATTTCTTTTCAGGCGGGATGTGGAAGCTAAGGATTATTTAGAAACTATATCTAAGTGTCTGTGGCTCCCTCCCAGGGTTGGTCCACTCACCTCCCCACCCCCAAAACCACCATTTTCTGCACCGAAGTGCGGGCGCGGGGCTGGCATAGGGAAAGACCTGGACTCTGCCATTCTGATCCCTAGGATTACTGGGCAGCACTGACACTCACACCGATTTCAGAGGACCGCGGGGACTTACTTCCTTCTGCTTTTCCCCTCGACCAAAGGGCAGACGGTGTCTGGACTGGCAAAAAGGACCAGGATGAGAGGGACTTGGGCAGACATAGGCTCCTGGTCACGTGAGGGCCTCGCGTCACCGCCGAGCTCAGATCCCCAGTTACCACTTTGACCCACGGCGGTGCTGCAGCAATCTGCCAATATTTCCAGATCCCCAATGCACTAGGCATCGTCACTCACCTCTCTTTGTTTATATTTGCCTTTTCCTGGCTACCAGGGACAGTCAGTATCCAGCCTTGGGGATTATTGCCTCTTCCCCTCAGCAGCTTCCCCTGATACCACCTCTCCCCCTTCCTCACGTCGTCAGTCACCAAGGCCCATTATTTCCCCTTCACTCCAGATCCTGCACTGAAATTTGACTATTTCTCCTTAATGAATCAATATCATATGCCACCTCTCCCAGTTTAAATCCACATCCATAACTCTGTCATGTCTATGTAGGCTCTGTCAACATGGTTTGCATCTCTTATCACTTTCAGGGGAGATAACCTTTCATTTTTCCATTACTTAAGAATTTTATTTTTTTGTGAGCCACCACACCTATATCACAAATAGAAGCTCTAGAGTCTAGTCTAATTTGGTAGTCATTCAGTTCTAGAACTCTAGAAAGAATTAAGTTTGTAAAGTATGTAATTCTAAAAAGACTGAATACTTTGAATTTCATAAATCAAAATATATATTTGTCCAAGTACAAATAGTCTGGAAACTTATCTGAAATGGGAGCATTTTTGGTGCAGAGTGTGACATCATATATATATATATTAGAGGCCCAATGCATGCAAGAGTAGGCCTTCCTTTCCCCAGCTTCCAGCACCGGCTTCCCTCCAGCAACCGGGACCCAGGCTTCCCTCTGGCCGCCGGCAGACACCCTGGACCCGGGCTTCCCTTGGGCAGGCACCCGCGACCTGGGCTTCCCTTGCAGCCCATCTTCGTCCAGAAGGTCTTCCGGAAGGACATCCAGTCTAATTAGCATATTGTGTTTTTATTATTTATATATATATATATATATATATATATATATATATATAGAGAGAGAGAGAGAGAGAGAGAGAGAGAGAGAGAGAGGAGGGAGAGAGTAATGTAAATAATATTAGTATACTAGTATACAGTATATACTATTCATAATATAAGTATATATATATATACTTATATTATGAATAGTATATAAGTATATATATATAGTATATAACCATATATATATATATATATATATATATATATATATATATACTATTCAGTCATTATTTTTCATAATAGAAGCAAGAGATTTTGCTGGGACTCAGATCCTTAACCAGCCATCTCTTGGTGTTGCTGGTTGAGGAAGTTTATATTAATTCACTAAATCAGCAAGTATTTGGGGCATGGGACTCCTAGACCCAAAAAGATAGATTCAGCACAGAGGACATTCATATTAAACTGTGCAGTAATTCTGTTGACCACACACTGATTAGTGGGATTAAAATCATGCTAACATAATTGCCATTACAAATCTGTATTTTGGGATCAAATTGGGTTTTATGATCTTCACCCTCATGCCTGCATCTCACCTACTCCCGTCAGCCTGGATGCTACTTTCTCATGCAGATGCCCTTTCTTCCAGAGAGCAGACTATACCTCTCTTCTCTGAATTTTATACTTTCAGGGTAGATGGTGATCAGATCTGTGAAGCTCTTGGGATTGCTTCTCTCAAATCCAGTGTAACCATCTAGTATGTTTCCAAACAAATTCATACGTGAAATTTTCCATTTTGTATATTTTTGTCCAACATTTAATTTATTCTGGGCTGAGATAGCAAAAAGACAGATATTAGTTCACCTTTATATATTTTCCATAACTGTTACTTTTTAAAGCCAAGTTGTACTGCACTATATTTCTTTTTTTTTTTTCCACCAAGGCTTGGTTTCATTATTTGTATGGTTTCTTTCCAAGAGGAGCCCCATTTCATTCATTTCTTCATTTCTATCATTTTTTCCTTACATCCTGTGATGGAGAACTCATTACCTTAAAAGACCCCCTATTGAAAGTTCAGGCAATTCTAATCATTCAGAATGGGTTTTTGATGTTGTTGTGCTGAAATCTTCTTCCCAATAGTTTACACACATTGATCTTGGTTCTACCCTCTGGAGGGTACAAGTATAAAATACAAAAGTGCCTTTTACCCTTGATAGCCTGACACACCAGAGTCAATGTTCTGGTTCTTTCCCCTTCCCATCTGTGAAGCAATCTACTTGACCTTTCTGTGACTCAACTTCCTCATCTTCAAACTTGGAGACATAATAGTTCCTACCTTATAGGATTGGTAAGAGGAACGAGTCAGTATATGTAAAGGGCCTGGAAGAGTACCTAGCACAGTGATGGGCAACCTTTTGAGCTTGGTGTGTCAAACTTCACCAAAAAACTGAGCATAACTCGGGTAGTGTGTCACTTTGAGGAAAAAACTAACTCCAAGACTCTAGTCGCAAATGTTTCATCCTCAGGAGCAGCAAATGTTTCATCCTCTGCATGCGGCCACGTGTCATCAGAAATAGCTACGCGTGTCAGTGCTGACACGTGTGTCATAGGTTCGCCATCACTGAGTCCTAGCATACAGAAAGCACTCTATAAGCATTAACTATGATAATAGTAATAATAATAGTATGACATAGTGCTAATAACACTAATTATCATTCTTTTATTATTAACATTAATTGATCACTTATATTGGGCATTCTAAGCACTTTCAATATGTTATCTCATTTAATCCTTAAACAGTTATGTTCTTATAAAAAACCTCCTCTCTTATTTCATCTCTTTCTGATGTGATACATCTTTTCAAAGTAACTCACCATCCTATATATTCCTGAATTTGTAAATTTCTCTGAAAATACTAAATATTCTGACTAGTGTAGAATGAAGTGATCTTATCACATCCTTCATTTTAGAATAGCCACTATATGTCTATACCTGCATCCTAAGATCATAGCAGATATTGTGGATTCCATATCACAGTTGAATCCAGTTGTGTGTATTTTTTTAAAGAACCAATTGCATCGCCCGGCTGGTGTGGCTCAGTGGTTGAGTGATGACCCATGAACCAGGAGGTCATGGTTCAATTTCCTGTCAGGGTACATGCCCAGGTTTCAGGCTTTGATCCCCAATAGGGGGTGTGCAGGAGGCAGCTGATCAATGATTCTCTCTAATCATCGATGTTTCTATCTCTCCCTTCCACTCTCTGAAATCAATAAAAATATGTTTTAAAAAATGCATTGCATAATTGATATAGAGACTTTTTTTATTTTACTGATTTGAAAAAGAGAGAGAGAAACATCAATTTGCCACCCATTGATGCATTCATTGGTTTATTCTTGTTTGTGCCCTGACTGAGGATCGAACCAGCAACCTTGGTGTAGCTGAACAATGCTCTAACCAACTGAACTACCTTGACAGGGTTACAGTTGAATCCAGTTTAAGTTGCAGTCAACTGAGACCCTCCCCCCAGATCTGTTTCATACATCCCTGTTAATATACTACTATAAGTCCATTTTAACCCATGTACAGAAGCTTCTGTTTTTCTGGGTTAAATGTTGTCTTGTCAGATTCTCTCCCTCATTCTTTGAATCCAGGTTCTGTTATTCAGTACATTAGCTACAAAATATTAATTTAAAGCGCACCAATCTCAGGAAAGATCTAGGGAGATCTCAGCAAAGAGCTCTGACTCCAAATAGAAAATTCCTTTTCCTGTTGAGCGTGGCAGCCAGGAGTGTGTGCCCGGCTGGGCCAGTTCCCTTCATTTCCTCTCTCAGTGTGACTTCTCAGGATAGGATTACTTTCTAGTGCTGCTAATAGAAGACACAGTTGCCCCTGGAAGCTCCCAAACCAGTATAAATTAATCCTTGATGAGAATTTGGTAAACATAGGGGGTGGGCAGACAAGGGAGGTAGGAGGTTTTGGAACTAGGAAAGGAGGAAGGAAGACAGTGTCTTGGTATTGGCTCTAAGTCTCTGCCTGACTGTAACTGATTTGGGGTTCCCTTGAGAGGAAGGGCTCTCAACAAGGAATAGGTGAAGGTGGTCCTACAATGGTGACAACCATTTGTTACAAAGGAATGTGATCGGCCCCTTGTCTGTGTGTGATCAGGGTGGGGGCTGTGAAATAATCCTTCTGATAGATTTGATTTGATACTGCTGATGTAAGGTCCTGTGACGATATGTGGCTGGGTTCACTATTGCTAGTGAGAGTTGAAGTCTAAGAAGCTCCATTTTACAGGTGAGAAAACTGAGGCTCTGGGATGTTACAGATTGTTCCCACAGAAACACAGATGATAGTAAGTAGCTAAGGTGGGATTTAAACCACAGCAGTATGACATGAGAAATTGAACCTCTAACCACTTTGTAAAACTGTTCCTGGGCAGTGGGCTCCAGACACCTTTATGTGCAGCTGGAGTGGGCAGCACAGGCCTTTTCATGTAACTGGAGCTGAAGGCTGGCAAGGCAGCCAGGGTGCAGGGGAAAGACAGTCAGCCCTGTCAGCGCTGCCATGACAACGGTCTC